>NC_081378.1:33652251-34320376 GCF_030684315.1 Stegostoma tigrinum
GGGAAGAGGGAGGGAGGGAGGGAGGGGAAGAGGGAGGGGAGGGAGGGAGGGAGGGGAAGAGGGAGGGAGGGAGGGGAGGGGAAGAGGGGAGGGAGGGAGGGAGGGGAAGGGGAGGGACGGAGGGGGGGGGAAGGGGAGGGAGGGAGGGAGGGAGGGGGGAAGGGAGGGACGGAGGGGGGGGGAAGAGGGGGGGGGGAAGAGGGAGGGGGGGGGAAGAGGGAGGGGGGGGAAGAGGGAGGGGGGGGAAGAGGGAGGGGGGGAAGAGGGAGGGGGGGAAGAGGGAGGGGGGGAAGAGGGAGGGGGGGGAAGAGGGAGGGGGGGGGAAGAGGGAGGGGAGGGGAAGAGGGAGGGGAGGGGAAGAGGGAGGGGAGGGGAAGAGGGAGGGGAGGGGAAGAGGGAGGGGAGGGGAAGAGGGAGGGGAGGGGAAGAGGGAGGGAGGGGAAGGGGGAGGAGTGGGGGGGGAAGGGGAGGAGTGGGGGGGGGAAGGGGAGGAGTGGGGGGGGAAGGGGGAGGAGTGGGGGGAAAGGGGGAGGGGGGGAAAGGGGGAGGGGGGGGAAGGGGGAGGGGGGGAAGGGGAGGGGGGGGGAAGGGGAGGGGGGGGGAGGGGGAGGGGGGGGAGGGGGAGGGGGGGGAGGGGGAGGGGGGGGAGGGGGGAGGGGGGGGGGAGGGGGGAGGGGGGGGGAGGGAGGGGGGGGGAGGGGGAGGGGGGGGAGGGGGGGAGGGGGCGGGGAAGGGGAAGGGGGAGGGGGGGGAGGGGGAGGGGGGGGAGGGGGGGAGGGGGCGGGGAAGGGGAAGGGGGAGCGGGGGGGGGAAGGGGGAGCGGGGGGGGGGAAGGGGGGAGCGGGGGGGAAGGGGGAGCGGGGGGGGGAAGGGGGGAGCGGGGGGGGAAGGGGGAGCGGGGGGGGGAAAGGGGGAGCGGGGGGGGGAAAGGGGGAGCGGGGGGGGAAGGGGGAGCGGGGGGGGGAAGGGGAGCGGGGGGGGGGAAGGGGGAGCGGGGGGGGGGAAGGGGGAGCGGGGGGGGAAGGGGGAGCGGGGGGGGGAAGGGGAGCGGGGGGGGGGAAGGGGGAGCGGGGGGGGGAAGGGGGAGCGGGGGGGGAAGGGGGAGCGGGGGGGAAGGGGGAGCGGGGGGGAAGGGGGAGCGGGGGGGAAGGGGGGAGCGGGGGGGAAGGGGGAGCGGGGGGGGAAGGGGGAGCGGGGGGGGGGAGGGGGAGCGGGGGGGGAAGGGGGAGCGGGGGGGGAAGGGGGGAGCGGGGGGGGAAGGGGGAGCGGGGGGGGAAGGGGGAGCGGGGGGGGAAGGGGGAGCGGGGGGAAGGGGGAGCGGGGGGAAGGGGGAGGAGTGGGGGGGGAAGGGGGAGGGGGGGCAGAGGGGAGGGGGCAGAGGGAGGGGGCAGAGGGAGGGGGCAGAGGGAGGGGGGGTGAGAGGGAGAGAGTGAGGGAGTGGGGGGGAAGAGAGTGAGGGAGTGGGGGGGGGAGAGAGTGAGGGAGTGGGGGGGGGGAGAGAGTGAGGGAGTGGGGGGGGAGAGCGTGAGGGAGTGGGGGGGGAGAGAGTGAGGGAGTGGGGGGGGAGAGAGTGAGGGAGTGGGGGGGGAGAGAGTGAGGGAGTGGGGGGGGAGAGAGTGAGGGAGTGGGGGGGGAGAGAGTGAGGGAGTGGGGGGGGGAGAGAGTGAGGGAGTGGGGGGGGGAGAGAGTGAGGGAGTGGGGGGGGAGAGAGTGAGGGAGTGGGGGGGAGAGTGTGAGGGAGTGGGGGGGAGAGAGTGAGGGAGTGGGGGGGGAGAGAGTGAGGAGTGGGGGGGGGAGAGAGTGAGGGAGTGGGGGGGGAGAGAGTGAGGGAGTGGGGGGGGGAGAGAGTGAGGGAGTGGGGGGGGGAGAGAGTGAGGGAGTGGGGGGGGGCGAGAGTGAGGGAGTGGGGGGGGAGAGAGTGAGGGAGTGGGGGGGGGGGAGTGGGGGGGGAGAGAGGGGAGGGAAACATCCGTATAACATTGGAACAATGGGTCTGTTTAGTGCTGGAATACATGAGGATTTACATTTTAAGCAATTGATTATTTCAGATAGGTGGTATTTATATTTGTGCGCTCTGAGGTTTCACGTTAAAAAAAATCTTTGCATTTACTTGTGGCTAAATGCTTTCAGTAAATGCCACGGTTTTGCATTCTACAAAACAATGCTACTGCTCTCTGCTGAAATCATAACACTAATCACGTAATACTATTACACTAATTGTTATTCTGTTAAGCAAAACATGATTGCATAGCCACAATTTCTTTTTACTCTCTCTAGGATTTCCTTACCTTAACTTCTTAGGATAAGCTCATCATCAAAAATAAGCTTGTATGGCACCTCCATGATTCACTGCAGTCAAAGTGAGGGCATCATGGTTACTTGGCTTATCCAAAGCAGCAATCAACATGCCACTGTCAGCAGCACATATACCTTGCTATAGGCAATAGACGAGATGAAGGAAGGATTCAAAACCAATCTTGAGCAATCAAACGCCGAGTTCCAGCACCTGACAAACTGCTTTGTTGCAATAAGATTGGAAAAAACGCACAAGTCTGCCAAGGTGCGATAGAGGCAAGGAAAGAACAAGGAAAGCAAAGCCAATTAAGTCCTCCTCCTAAAAACAATGACTGACAAATAAAAAGTTCAACATAGCAGATGTTGCTGATATCCTAAAAAATACTGGAGATACACTGGTGGCAAGGCTACATAGCCACCATCCATCATCTAAGAGAAGAGGAGACTGACAGAATCACAGTTACAAAAAGCATCTCACTGCTGTCTGCCACAGAAAAGACCATCACAAAGATCCTCCTCAACCATCTCCCAACAGGCTATAGTTTGGGTTTTGCCCACTGGGAGGCACCAAAAACACAATCTTCATAACATGACAAACGCGACAGAAGACAAGGAACATCGTCAACTAACCCCAGGAAAGCTGTGAAGATCTCAACTTTAAAGTCTTACAAAATACCCTCCTCAAATTTAGCTCATCTTAGAAATATGTCTCCATTGCCTAACTATTCCACGACAGCATGCACATTGAAACCTTCGCCAACGTAACCACCACAAATTCAGGAAAAACTGGGTCAATAGAAACCTAAAGAACTGCGGATGCTATTAATCAGGAACAAAAACAAAGTTGCTGGTAAAGCTCAGCAGGTCTGGCAGCATCTATGAAGGAAAAACAGAGTTAATGTTTCAGGTCAGTTCTGAGAAAGGGTCACCAGACCTAAAACGTTAACTCTTCACAGATGCTGGTAGACCTGAACTTTTGCAACTTCATTTTTGTTAGAACTGGAGTCAAGTAAGGCAATGCCACTGATCTACCTCATCTTCATTTTCCTCCCTGCGATACTGCACATAGCCTTCAGCAAATTCCTTATAAAGATTTGGAGATAATCTACAGAAGTGAACAGGAAACTGTTTAACCCAAGCTGGCTTTAAAAGCAAAACCAATCCAACATGAGTCACAGAACTTCAGAGTGCCAATAACACTTGTGTGCACACTCAAGTTAAGATCCGAGTCACTGTCAACTCCTTTCCACACAGTATGAGGAAATAGGGCTTTTGCTAAAAACTCTGCAAATTAAGGCCCTCTTGTAGCCAAGTTTACTCAGTGAAACACTTTCCTTCCTTGATTAAAATCAGCAGTGACATCCTGGAAAATGCAGACCATTTTCTACACTTTGGGTGCCTCCTCTTAACAAAGACAGACAACGAAGACGAAATTCACCATGACTTCCAATGTGTCAGTTCAAATCTGTGACACATTTCGTGGTTTACTTGGCAATAGAAACCTCTACACTCCAGTATGGTTTGAAGGCATCAGCAATCTACAGCAAGGCACTTCAAAGAACTGAACTATGACCAATGGTACCTTTGCAAAAATCTCCAAATTTAATGACAAAGAAGGGAAAAGAACAGGATCACCATCTTGTTCATCTATACTATGCTAATCACTCAACATCAGTTCCACTGGAAAAGACGTTTTTTAAGACCTGACATCAGACTCTAGGTGCAACTATTCTTCTTGGAAAACAGGATCACAACTCACAAACCTCCAAACAGGCAGTCTTATCCTTCATGCACAATAAGCAGGAAGCAGTGGTTAGCACTGCAGCCTCACAGCACCAGGAACCCAGGTTCGATTCCAGCCTCGGGTAACTGTCTGTGTGGAGTCTGCACACACTCTCTGCGTCTGCGTGGGTTTCCACCGGGTGCTCCGGTTTCCTCCCACAGTCCAACGATGTGCAGGCTAGGTGGATTGGCCACGCTAAATTGCCCGTAGTGTTCAGGGAAGTGTAAATTAGGTGGGTTATAAGGGGTGGGTCTAGGTGGGGTGCTGAGCCTTGGTGTGGACTTATTGGGCCAAAAGGCCTGTTTCCACACTGTAGGAATTCTATAAAAACTTGCCCCACGTGGCCAATCACACCCTAAATGCATCAACCATCAAACTGGAATGCCAGTCTTCCATGTAATTTTTTTTTAATCTTTTGGTTCCATGTTCAGATGAGAGGTCGTAACCACACACCTTTACAGCTTTGACTGACTTTCCTCCACACACAACAGTAACCAGCATTTCTATTTTTATTCATTCACAGGATGAGGGCGTCGCTGGCTGAACAGGCATTTAATGCCCATCCCTAATTGCCCAGAGGGCAGTTAAGAGTCACACAAAAGCCAGATCAGGTAAGGATTGCAGTTTCCTTCCTTAAAGGACACTACAAACCAGACAGGTTTTTCCAAAAATCAAATCCAAATTTTTATTGAATTCAAATTTCACCATCTGCCATGATGGGATTTGAACCCCTGCCCCCAGACATTACTTGGGTCTCTAGATTAACAGTCCAGCGATAATACCACGAGGCCATTGCCTACCCTCAACTTGCTTGAAGATGTACCTCCATTACTTCCCATGACTCAACAACCAGAATGAATTTATATAATTATGGCTGAACATTAGACTCAAATCCTGAAAGTGTGCACAGTCTGTGGGAGAATTTAAATGCTCCTCAGCAATTAACAAGAGGTATTTTTTAAAAATCTGGTCTTTACACCCAGTACATAAATTTGAAGAGTGAAATTACTGGCCATGAGACTAATTCAGTATTTGGAAATAATCTGCATGTATAGAGAAGCACAAGTTACTTATCACCAAGTATAACCTCACAAGTGACAATAATGCTATAAAAAAAAATGTTATCTTTACTTTTCTCTCAAGTAACTTAACTCATATTCAAGGTAGTGGTCAGAAGTTACAAAGTGTCTGCTGCAATGCTTTCTTTACATGACAAATTGGTGCTAATTTTTCAAGTAAATTTATTAACTAATTTTATTGTGCCAGATAATTCATGTTACAAAATTATGTGGTCCACACTTTGTCTTGTAATTTCTTTCTGCCCCCACTCACTTAACTAAGGTCCTATAAGACGTATTTTTTGTCATCTTATCATTTTGAAACATACAAACCATTACCTGGTCAACAGATTATTCTATCATCTACAATTTGAACACTCATACAGTCCCAGCTAAATACAGCTATCTTTCAGCACAGCACAAACTAATTTAGCAACTGGAGAAAACCAGTTTGCTGAAAAATACAGTATCCAAATTACATTGGACCACATTTTGGCCAATTAGCTTTAAAACTACCAGCACTTCATGCATTGACTTCCATATATTGAAGATATATTAATTAAACAAATTTTGAATGAAATACATTTTTTAAACTCTCAAAGAAATGGGTGACCAAAATGATGTAGCTGAACGAGGACAATTGCTCTCTTTTTAAGAGTACTTGAGGCTTCAAATGCTTGGATTTGAAAACATAGTGAACGAAAAACTATTCAAACACTGCCCAGTTCAACACGAGAAGGCTGAAGGTGTATTTACCATCAAGATCACTGTTCAAACAGAAATTTTGTTCCAATCAGATTTTCAGCCAGCTTCTTAACTAAGTCAGGTAAATTTCAATTCAACTAAGAAATTATATACTTAGTTTGATATTCTATCGACAAGGTAGAAGGGTAACAGGAAGGGATCAAGAAAAGCATCTTCAATTCAAAGCATGCTATCAAATAGTAAAAGCAGCTCAACCTATTTTTTAAACCTCATTTTCTAAATGAGTTTAGAAGGTATCCAGTATCCAGGTCCACTCCAAATGCAAAAATCACAAGCTTCTTGCATCTTAGTCCAGACTTTACTTGCCAATGCACTCTGGATTTTTCTATCAAACACAAGATTGTCAATTTTTGTTGAGGAAGACCTAAGTAAATATTCTAACATCTTCCTTATTTTTATATGGGGGGGGGCTAAAAATACAAAGATACAACTTTAAACAAAGGGAAAAATGCAACTAGTTGACTGCAGTTTTAAAAATTGTGCTTACTAGAATACATGTAGTTGTATATAATGTTACTTTCCCCTGGAACAGTGACAGCAGAAGCAGACACCATGGAGTCAATGAGTTCTGAATCAGGGAAAACTGGCTCCTGGTTGAGTGACCATCACTTGTAGAGCCAGTGCAAGAAAGAACCATGTAGGTGAAGGTAGCAGTCTTTTGGAACAGCTAGCTATCTTCTACCTTTCTCTGCAAATCACCAATTGAAGGAGGAATAAAACAAAAGTAAAGCCTGTGAAAGGAAAATTCTCAATCAGTTCATGAAAGAGATCAATGAGGCACAATTAACTTTGCATCAACTGGAAAAAACTCAAAAGGAACAAAAAGAAACAAGAAGAAAGCAACTTGTCAAATCCTTCTATTGAACTGCTTACCAGATTCTTATTATTGTTATTGTCATATGAGTTCGGGTGTCTGTCAGTTTGAGGAGAGAATTTTTGCAGTAAAAGTGGCCATGCATCTCTTTCAAATGAGGAAAGGTGGCAGACATTGGCTGGTTCATTTAGTAGGCAACATTCTGATCAAAGAAAATCTGCCTGGTTTAATATCAGTCAACTTTCCATCATTAACTGGTGTATTATAGATGACAATGCCTCTATCTGAGTCCATTTACCATCTCATCAACACTTGTCTCTCATACAGAATAAACGTTGGTTTTCCCCTTGATTGGTATTCTTACAAATTATTCTCATGAGTGCAATTTGAAAAGCTTTGCAAAACGTGCATTTTATCAACCATATTCAGCTGAGTGAAACATGCAGTGAAAGGTCTAGATCTCATGATACGAAGCAGTTCTTACCGCTTAAATGGAAGGATGACCAATGAGATTCAGGTTACTAAATAAGCAATGCAAAGGGGATTCAAGCTGAGATAAAAAGGAATCTGGATACTTGGCCTGAAAAAGAGTGATAGAACAAATCCCTCATGACAATTTTAAAATGCTTAGGTATGTATTCGAGGTGCTATAACCTACAAGGCAATGGCCCAAGGGAAAGTGGAAAATAAAGATTCATGGTGTAGATCTAACATATTAGCACGGATAGAAGATTGGCTGGTTGATAGGAGGCAAAGAGAAGGTAGAAGTAAGTCTTTTTCAGATTGATGAAATGCAATGAGCATTTTGCTACAGAAATTAGTGCTAGGTCTTTTGCTGTTCATTGCATATATCAATGACTTGCATACTGGTGCGTTCGTCTGAGTATCGTTCTTGTTTCAAGATGATACAATAAGAGCAGGGAGGTTATGCCGAAGCTGCACAAAACCGGAGTAATGCATGTAGTTCCAGTCACCACGCTATAGTAAGGATGTGATTGCACTGAGGGGTTGCTGAGGAGATTCACTAAAATGTTACCCGGTTGGAGTGTTTTACTATGAACAAAGGCTGGATAAGCGTGCATGGTTTGTTTTAAAGCACAGAAAGTTGAGGGGGCCTGCCTTAGATGTAACAGATCATGTGGGGCACAGAGAGGGTGGGTAGGAAGTAGCTCTTCCCTTTAGTTGAAGGGTCACCAAAAGGCATAATTTTAAGGTGAAAGGCACAATGTTTAGAGGGGATTTGAGGTAACCGTTTTAACCCAGAAGCATGGTAGAAATCTGCAATGCACTGCCTTGAAGGGTAGTTGAGGCAAGAAATCTCTCATACTTTTAAACGCTCAAAGTACTTTTTAATGTTATCGTATTCAGGGCTACAGGCCAAGTACTGGATAGCAGGACTAGTGCAAATTTAGTATTTTTTTTGGTGCACGTTGATGATCGGAATCTACTATATGAGTCTGTGAAGGGTTTGAAGGTACATTTGCCAAATACACAAAGGTAGATAGGGAAGAAAACTGTGAAGAGGTCCAATGGGAGGCTACAAAAACATACAGATAGGCTAAATCACTGGGGACATGAAACTGTCACATTTTGCCCAGAATAATAAAGCAGGAAATTATCTAAATGATGAGAGATTGTACAACAGAAATGCAGAAGAATGTGGGTGTCCTCACGCATGAGTCAGAGCGTTCAGTTGCAGGTTATCAGCAAAGCTAAATGAGTTTTATCATTGATCACAAGGGAAACTGAAAACAAAAGTAGAGAGGTCATCCTTCGGTGATAGAGGGCTCCATTGAGACCACATCTAGAGTATTGTGCACAGTACTGCTCACTTTATTTAAGGATGTACATGTGTTGGATACAGTTCAGAGGTTTACCAGTCTGATACCTGGAATGAATGACTCATCTTATAGAGGGGAAAAAAAAATTCTCATCAATCCATTCAGAAATCTTATTACACTGCTGGAACAAGTGACACTTGATCCCAGGACTCCTGGTTCAAAGTTAAGAATACTGCCATTGTGCCACAAAAGCCAGAGGACAGGCTAGGGAAGTATGTAATTGGGTTTAGAAGACTAGGAGGTAACTTGATCGATCCCGAGTGATTTTGACAAGGAGGATGCAGAACAAATGCAGGAGGACACAGAACCAGGAGTCATTGCTTCAAAAATCAGGGGTCACACACTTATAACAGAGCTGAAGCTTTCTTTTCCCCTTTCAAAAGGATCACAAATCTTTGGGGTTATCTTCCTGGAAAAGTGGCAGAAGCAGGCATTCTGAATATTTTTAATGACCGAGAGAGATACATTTCTGTTAAGCAGGAGGACATAATGTCATTAAGGGTTGGTAGGAATGCAGATTTGGGATAACAATCAGATCAGCCCAGATTTTATTGAATGGTGGAGCAGGGTAAATGTGAGATAAAATGACCCACTCCTGCTCCAAGTTAGTTGTTCTGGATCAAATAAAGAAGGATGACAACTTATCAGCCAGTGCAAATACAAAGAGCCATGGCATGCCTCCCGTGTTTTAAATTTCAATGATTCACAAGTTCTACTTCAAACACAACAAATTCTGAAAGCACAGTAAAATTACTATATTTTGAAATAAAATCAGCATTACCATGTTAAAAAGTGAGTCATACAAATTAAATAATTTTACAAGTGCACTCTCAAATTGAAAACAGACGAAATTTTAGTTTTCTCACCCCATAATTAACATGAAGCTGTCTTCGAAGGTTTAGATGCACAAAAGCACCTAACAGTGGTTATTAACATCTAATTAGTTACTTGTTCACAAGCAATAAATTTGTCATCTGTAAAAATAGTACAAATACCTGTAGTGCATTTGATTACTGTTTTGAGAATCAACCGCTGGTCCAAAGCTGCCACGCAAACCACTTTGAAAAGGAAGCATTAGAATTGTCTCACTTATAACTAATTAACTCTGATCAAATACAATCAGGGCATAAATAACGGTTATTTGGAAATCTGTTTCCTTTCCAAGCTATCAGTGCAGAAATACCTATTCAATGGCTGCATTCAGTGAACAGCAGCCATCACATAAGATTTTCTTATCTTTCCTATTGCTTTGATTTAATTCCACTTCACGTTCACTGCATTGGTAATCTTGGCTGAATGGACAAAGCCTACATTTTAAGAGAGGTTCATTCTCTGAAAGGAGGCATCAAATGATTAGCCCACTCTGAACTAGTCAATTGAGGAATAGGATTCCTGCACATTACCTAGCTTCACAGTACTTCATTACCTCACCTTAGTTGACACTCACCTAAATCAGTGTTTGGACCTGCCAGAAGCTGTCTGAATTTGTCGAGTCGAAACATTTCTCTTTCTGTCATCAAAGGGGCATCAGAGGCAGTCTGGTCAGTAATTCTTGCTACCAATGGAATTGTTGATCGAGAAGGAACTGACTGCAGTCTCTTTAGAGGGGTCTTCTCAAAATTATCTAAACCTGTAAATTACACAAACTAGATTATAACCACAGAATTACTGTATTTGAAATGTTACAAATAAATCAACACAACATGAAATTGACTCAAGCAAGATTTCACCACTCTATTGGTTTTTGCACCAAAATGGAAACAAATATTCACTGTCACACTATCAAATATAAAAAATGCTGTTGCATGCCATTCTTCATCAGCATTGAGACTTTCAGGGACAGATTACACACGTTGTTTTTCAACTCAAATTATTCAGATGGTATTACTAATGTCAATTAATGCACGTTATGACATCATCATATCCACCTAAAATGGCAATGATGGGAGAACTAACATTGCAATCAGACTGCTCTGCTTAATACACTGAATTAATACATGTGCCTTGCATGCATCTGCCTTCTACTTAATGTGCTGTACTACAGAAACTGTTCTTTTAACGAGCAGAAATTACAATATTTTCTGTTTCTCATCAACACATGGTAAACAATCTCTAAGTACGCTGTCTGCATTCAAATATATGTTCCAAGTGCTGCAGGAAGTCCTCTTCCTCTAATTCACTGACAGTGGCATGAAGACATTGCTCAATGAAATAATATGACCTGGATATTTGCACTGCAAACATATCTAGACAGGAAATATTCTACTTTTTTCTGTTACTCTAGTATTATTTTGCTACATTGAGGATATTTGTGTCAACATGATCACAGATAATATGTTTAGATAAATTGTGTAGGACAATGCCATTTCAGAACAAATACATCAAATTTATAAATTCAATGACTGTACCATTATACACTGTATTAACAATTTTGCACAAAGCTAGAGAAAATACGAGAATGCTGAACAGATCAGAGTGGAAACATTTTTCCAACTGTACCTTTTATATTTTAGTCACACTTTAAATTACAGCAAACAAAAGGGAAATCACAGAATGGCAATGATGCCTTGCATTTATTCAAGTGATCGATAAGTTCAGAAAAAAATTCAAGGTTGCTATTTCTCACAACCAGGTGCACTTAAAACCACATAATTCTCCCAAGTATATGGTATTGTTTTGCAACTAAATGAAGTTCAATTAAAAGAATCACTACTTTCAGATAACGATTAAGGCTCTCTCCCCCCACTTGGCTTGTTTTCACACCATGCATCTTGATGGCAACATACAATTACCTCAGCACTTAATGTTGCTGAACCCAATACACAAGGCCAATGCGATCTCCACCTCCAAACAGCAGCAGCTTTCTTAAGACAAAACGTAAATGCAGCAATTGTCACACCCCCCTGTGCTAGTACATCAGAAATCAAAGTTTTGCTATTCCAACAGTTGACACAGAAGCTAAAAATTTTTATCGAAGTGCACAAAATCCAAAATACCCCTCATATGGACCCAGGCTAACAGAAAACAGACCACGTTTCAGTACTCAACAAGAACCACTATTTATTACAACTAAGTAAATTCTAACCAAAGGTCACCATATAAATTGCTGGCATCCCGATCTACCAGTTGAAATTCTAACTCCTTCCTAAAACTTTTGTACATACATACATTCAAAGACAAAAATATTGGTATTATGAGTCAAGGGAAGGAAAACAAAAATCATTTTGGCTGCAGTCCACAGGGCTAACTGAAATGATAGTTTTTGTCATCAAGAAACTTCAACTGATTAGAAAAAGTCAGCAAGCACTTATAACACATCGATCACATCACATAACAAATGAAACAAAGGATTTTGATATTCTTCAAATTTCCTTAAGACATGAGCATCACTGGCAAGGCCAGCATTTATTGCTCATCCCTGGCCACCCTTGAGAAGGCAGCAGTGAGCCACTTTCCTAGAGTGAAGCAGTTCACATTGTGCTGCCACACTGAGTGCTGCTGGAAACAAACTCAAAGAATTTTGATCCAGCAACGAGGTAACAAATATATTCCTAAGTCAGAATAGAGAGAGAAATGGGGGGTGGAGATGGTGCCTTGCACCTGGTGCTTATTCTTCAAAATGTAACCCACACATATTTTTGAGGTGCAATCAAAGAAATCTTCACAAGTTACTACAGTGCATCAGATGATGCATACAGCTTGCAGCATTCTGTGTTTAGCAGAATTAATGGTTAAAGTCAAAAATGGGACATCAATTAAATAAGCTGATTGGTCCAAGATGGTGTTCAGCCTCGAATGCTGAAGTTGTACTCATTCAGACTAATGGAGAGCACAATGTCAGATTCCTGGCTTTGGAAGGAAGAACACAAGAACAGGGTATCATTTGAGTGGAGAAAAATTGTAACTGAAAGCTGTAACAAAGGAGCTGGTGACTACTTGTGCAGAAAACAGTTAGAACACAGGTGCAGCAAGTAAACAGGAAGATTAATGGAATGCTTGTCCATATTTCACGGTGGTCAAGTATAAGAGTAGGGAAGCCTTACTGAAACCACACAGGTTGCTGATGATAGCATATCTGGAGTACTGTGAGCAGTATTAGTTCACTTATTAAAGGAAAGGTATCATTTCATTGGAGGCAGTTCAGAGAAGGTTGACAAGGATGATTCCTGGCATGGAGGGATTGTCCTATGGACAAAGACTAAACAGGGTGGGACTCTACTCATTGGAGTAGAAGAATTAAGAGGATTGCCAGGGTAAAATCAGATGATGAATTCTTTGCTCCAGGTTATCCAACATCTGAACTGTTGCCATAGTACTTACATAGCTGATCCAGTTAAGTTTTTGGCCAATGCCACTCCTCATAATATCGATAATGGAAGAATTCTGCAATAGTCATGCTATTCAATGTTGTCATAAATGATCATTACCTGACATTTGCATGGCACAAATGTTACTTACCACTTATTCACTCAAGCCTGAATGTCACTCAAGTCATCGCTGCAACTGGTCATGGACTGCTTTCTTGAGGATAATATTTGAGGAAGTAATTAAAGTAGTTGACACAGAAAGGCCTGTGAACATTTTAGAAGGCATACGGTAACATTCTACACAAGAGATGGTTTGCTAAAATTAAAGTTTATAGGACTGACAACTAATTATTGACCTGATTAGAATATTGCTGAGATGGTAGCGAGATAATGGCAATGAAATCAAATTGGGAGGAAATGACTGCTGACTGCCCACAAGGAGTTTTGCTCTATTTATTAATGACTTAGCTTGCATAGTAGAAAGTCACATATGCAGGTTTGTGAATGTACTGTGGATTTGTAGAACTACACAGATGTATAAAACTACAAGATTGATAGCTTTTTTCCCCCCATTTGCTTAATTTGTCAGGTGGATTTCAGTCCAAGTTTACATGAGGTCATCCAAAATGCAGAAAACGAGGGAGTGTTTTGCAGTCTCCATACACTGATCACTGTAGGAACAAAATTTATAAACAGGCAAATGGAATGTCACCCTTTTGGAGTACTTGGCTCGAATTACGAGAAAAGACTTTGCTGCACCTATACCAAGTCCTGAGTAATAAAGTACTGTATACAGTACAAGCAGTGATTCACTAGAATACCACCAAAGCTCCAAGACCTAAACTCAGCAGAGGTTTTACATTAACTAGGCAGATATTTCTTGTAAATTAAGGTATGATTTAATCAACGATTCAGAATTTTGACTGGAAACAACAGGATAGAGAAAACATCTTTCACTGATGGATAAAGATTTGAAGATCCACAATTATATTCTTAAATTATGAGCCAGACCAGTCGAGATACACATTAGAAAACACAACTCAAAGGATGGTATAAATATGTAACTCTTGACCACAATAAGCAGCAGATACCAGGTCAATTAATTTCAAATCTGAGTTCAATGTTTCCTATCATAGAGAGTCTAAAATACATGGATAATTTTAGGGTAGAAATAATCCTTATTCTTATTGAAAGACTTAAGAGGCTCAGGGGCTGAGTGGCCGAAAGGGATTCCTATTAATCGCTCTTCAACATAGTTTGGAAGGAGGTTCTTGGTCCATCCAGTCTGTGCTGACTCCAAGGAACAATCCAGTCAGTCTCATTATTCAGCATCTAACTCATTACCCAACTTATATCTCTGTAACCTTTATTCCACATTCTTATCCAAATCTCTTGGTCGACAGCAGCATCAGATCTTTACAAGGTACTCCTGCTCCATATACAGTCTGAAGTAATGCGTACTGTATCACCTGTCTTTGCCTCTCTTTACAAAAGATAACCAAAAAGACATGGTAAAAGCAAGGCACAAGTTCAAACCAATTCAAAAGCAAATCAACTCAGACAGGATAATTAAAATTGCGATCTGATACAAGGACCCATGTACACACGAACAGTTTTAAACCTGTACACATATATTCCATGTAGCATTCACATAAACACAAGAGGAAGAAATTTGAACTTGAGAAGGAATAGTGTGTTTGTTGATTGCATAAGACAGCATCATTGGGTTGGGTTATTAAATATTTGAAAGTGCGCACAAAATTATCACAAATAAATTGGTATGCAATAAAAATAGATGTAAAAACACTTAAATTTAGAAGTATTTCAAGATTTGTTCAAACATTTGAATTGTATACATTTTTACATCAACTTTAGAAAATGGGACATTATTTAGTTTGCAAATTAGTTTACAAACAACCAAGGAAATTCAAGCTATAATGATTGCAAATATCTGAGACAATAAAGGAAAAGGGCAATAATGGAAGTAAATCACATGATTTCACAGATGATTACCACTAGACCTAAAATGTGAAGTAGGATGTAAAAACCTCAGAAAATCAGAAGCTAATCAATACTTCTATGTTAAATTTGCAAACTTCAAGCATTGCTGGGACTAAGCTGGTATGATATTATAAGCTTCAGAACTTTATCAACTGTTCCTGGATGAACATACACAAACTGTTGCAAAGAATGAAACAGAAATAAACAAATAATAATTGGAATAAATTATTCAAGGACAAACCCAAGCTTATACAGAAATTGAAAGCAATTAGCCATGCCTGGGAGGAGTCAGCAAAGTGACAAAAACAAAGCTATTCTGACATCTAAGATAATAAAATGTGAGGCTGGATGAACACAGCAGGCCAAGCAGCATCTCAGGAGCACAAAAGCTGACGTTTCGGGCCTAGACCCTTTATCAGAGAGGGGGATGGGGGGAGGGAACTGGAATAAATAGGGAGAGAGGGGGAGGCGGACCAAAGATGGAGAGTAAAGAAGATAGGTGGAGAGAGTGTAGGTGGGGAGGTAGGGAGGGGATAGGTCAGTCCAGGGAAGACGGACAGGTCAAGGAGGTGGGATGAGGTTAGTAGGTAGCTGGGGGTGCGGCTTGGGGTGGGAGGAAGGGATGGGTGAGAGGAAGAACCGGTTAGGGAGGCAGAGACAGGTTGGACTGGTTTTGGGATGCAGTGGGTGGGGGGGAAGAGCTGGGCTGGTTGTGTGGTGCAGTGGGGGGAGGGGATGAACTGGGCTAGTTTAGGGATGCAGTAGGGGAAGGGGGGATTTTGAAACTGGTGAAGTCCACATTGATACCATATGGCTGCAGGGTTCCCAGGCGGAATAGGAGTTGCTGTTCCTGCAACCTTCGGGTGGCATCATTGTGGCACTGCAGGAGGCCCATGATGGACATGTCATCAAGAGAATGGGAGGGGGAGTGGAAATGGTTTGCAACTGGGAGGTGCAGTTGTTTGTTGCGAACTGAGCGGAGGTGTTCTGCAAAGCGGTCCCCAAGCCTCCGCGTGGTTTCCCCAATGTAGAGGAAGCCGCACCGGGTACAGTGGATGCAGTATACCACATTGGCAGATGTGCAGGTGAACCTCTGCTTGATGTGGAATGTCATCTTGGGGCCTGGGATGGGGGTGAGGGAGGAGGTGTGGGGACAAGTGTAGCATTTCCTGCGGTTGCAGGGGAAGGTGCCGGGTGTGGTGGGGTTGGAGGGCAGTGTGGAGCGAACAAGGGAGTCACGGAGAGAGTGGTCTCTCTGGAAAGCAGACAGGGGAGGGGATGGAAAAATGTCTTGGGTGGTGGGGTCGGATTGTAAATGGCAGAAGTGTCGGAGGATAATGCGTTGTATCCGGAGGTTGGTAGGGTGGTGTGTGAGAACGAGGGGGATCCTCTTGGGGCGACTGTGGCGGGGGCGGGGTGTGAGGGATGTGTCGCGGGAAATTATCCCATTATCTCTATTCTGACATCTGCTTGATTATGAAGGACAACATACTGTACTACAGAAAAATTTAGGGAATTAATCACAGGAAAGCTGCATTTTCAAACTGATAGCTAACACCAAACGTAACAAGGAAAAGAGGAGGTACTTCTGATAAGAGGACAAGCTGCAAACTAAGAGTTGTGGAGAAGTAATCAGTAATTTGGGTGAAAGAATCTATATCAACACTTCATAAAGTAGCTGAATTCAAGGTAGCTTACCATGATTTACCCACAACCATGGATCTTAGTTGCTTTCCAAAATCTAATACTGTGGGCACTTCACTTTTAAATGTTAAAGTGCAATATTACTACTTATAATTCAAAAATTCATCCAGATTTTAAGTAAAGATATACAGGCTCTAATTGTGAGCAGCTAATGTTAGTTAAGAAGGAGATCAGTTTTTTTTTGTTTAGGTGCCGGGGCTGAACTGCTTACAACTAACAAACTGAGACAGGTCAGTCCAATTTTGAACAGAATGGTGATGTTGGGTAAGCAATGACAAAGAGGAAGTTGATGTTCCTTTGCTTTCGCTAACTATCATAGCAAGATGTTTGTTTAGTAACTGATAACCAGTTATGGTATATTCTATTTGCAAAGGTTTAAAATAGTATAGAACAGGTGTCAAGATAAAATATGTTTAATAAAGTTGAAATTAGCACGTTAAGGATGGCAGGATATGAAACAGCTGTAGTGTGAACGTGGAACTGTGCAAAACAGGAATAGGCCATTCAGCCCAACATGTCCAGATTGACCATTATGCCATTCTAAACTAATCTCATCTGCCTCCCCACCTGTTCATGTGTCTGTCTAAAATGCCTATTAAACACTGCTTTCGTATCTGCCTCTATCACCTCCCCTGGCAGCTACATGAGAAACTTGCTTTACACATGCCCTTTGAACTGCACCCACCTCACCCCCTTACACCTACGCTCATAATATTTGACATTTCCACCTTGGGAAAAGACCAATTCTCGACCTATCCTTCCCTCTCATAATTTCATATACTTCTATCAGTCACCCCTCAGCCTCCAACACTCTAGCAAAATCAATCCAAGTTTGACCGACCTCCACTTATCGATAACACACTCCAATCCAGCAACATCCTGCTAAACCTCTTTCGCACACATTCCAAAATCTCCACATCCTTCCTGTAGTGCAGCAACCTTAACAGCATAAAATACTCCAAATGTGGCCTAACTAAAGTTTTATACTGCTGCAACATCACTTTCCAACTTTTAGAGTCAATGTCCTAACCAATAAAGGCAAAAATGCCATGTCTTCTTTAGCAGTACAAGTGGATTGTATGGTATGTTCAGGGAGCAATGGGCTTGGATCCCAAGTTGCTTCTGTATATCAATACTCCTAAGGATCCTGCCATTTACTCTTGTATTTGACCTCCCAAAATGCATCACCTCACACATGCCCAGATTAAAATCCATTTGCCATTTCTGCAGTCAGCTTTCCAACCAATCTGTATCCTGCTGCATCCTCTGACAACCTTTCTCATTATCCACAACTATAGCCATTTTTGAGTTGTCTGAAAACTTTTAAAATCAGAACACCTACATTTTCATCCAAATTGCTTATATATGTTACCAGAGGTCCCAGCACGGATCATTGCAAAACACCACTGGTCTCAGATCAGTCAGAAAAACATACCTCCACAGCTACCCTCAGTCTTCTACAATCAAGCCAATTTTGTATCCAGTCTACCAACTCACCGTGGTCTCATGTGAATTAATCTACTGGACCAGTTTTCCAAGTTGGTCCTGGTCAAATATAGACAGCCCTGCCCTCAATCAATGTCACCTCCTCAAAACTCTATATCAAATTTATAAGGTCACAGAACATGGAAACAGACCCTTCGGTCCGACCAGCGCATGCCGACCATAATCCCAAACTAAACTAGTCCCACCTGCCTGCGCTCGGCACATATCTGACCAAACATTTGTTATTCACGTATTTATCTAAATGTCTTCTAAACAATGTAACAGTACCTGCATCCACCACTTCCTCTGTAGATTCATTCATTTCACACATAGTTTGTGAAAAAGCTGCTTCTTGTGTCTTTAAATCTTTTTCCTCTCACCTTAAAAATATGCTCCCTGGTCTTGAAATCCCACACTGAGGGAAAAGACACTTGCTATTCATCCTAACTTTACCCCTCATTATTTTATAAACCCCAATAACGTCACCTCTCAGCCGCCTACACTCCAGCAAAAAAAAAGTCAACAGCCTATCCACCCTCTCCTTATGACCCTCCATTCGTAGCAAAAATCTCTACTGAACCCCCTCCAGCTTAATAATATTCCTCCCATAACAGGGCCACCAGAACTGGACACAGTACTCCAGAACAGGCCTCTCCTGTAAAACCTCAAGAAAATGTCCGAACTTCTACATTCAAAGATCTGAGCAATGAAGGCAAGCATGCTAAATGCCTTAACTACCATCTACCTATGACGCAAGCTTCATAGAAATGTACCTGAACCCCTAGGCCTCTGTTCTACAACACTGCCCAAGGCCCTACTTTTAATTGTAGAAATCTTGTGTTTGTTTGCTTTTCCAAAATGTAATACCTTGCACTGAAACAAATTAAACTCCATCTGCCAATCTTCAGTCCATTGACCCAACTGATAAGATTCCTCCTACGTAATCTTTGATAACCATCTTCACCATTCACAATATCATCAATTTTGGTGTCATCCACAAACTTACTAACCATGCTTTCTCTCTTCTCATCTAACTCATTTACATAAATGACCAACAAAAATAAACTAGCATCAATTCCTGTGGAACACCACTGGTCACAGGTCTCCCAAGCCAAAAATCAACCCTCCACTATCACACTGTCTCCTGTTCATAAGCTAATTTTGAATCCAAATTTGCCTGCTCATCCTGAATCCGATGTGATCTCGCTTAACTAATTTGAGAGACAAGACCTCCCCACGCAAAACCATGTTTATCAAGACACCCAAAAACCACTCCTTAATATTCACATGGCCTAGAATATCAATTTACCCCTTTCTAAACCTACCATCATCCATGTCCTCCTTCTTGGTGAAGACCTCATCCACTTCCTATGGCTCCATATATAAATTCCCCCCTTAGTCTTCAAGTGGGCTAATCTTTCCTTAGCTACCCCTGTACAAAATGCCTTTGGATTCTCCTTAATTCTACTTGCTGAGAACATTGCGACCTCTTTCAGCCCTCCTAACTCCTTGTTTAAGTTCTTTCCTACTTCCTTTATATTCCACAAGGGTATTGTCCATGTAAAATCTCCTCGATGCCAGTATGATCCACAGCAAACATGCCTGCTGTGAGCATTTGCAGCCTCGGCACAGACTCTGAGCTGAGGCCAAACTATGACATTGCCACACATTATGGCAGATTGCAGTTCCCTGAATATTCTGTGCAAACAGCCAGTCACATCATATACAATAGGGTGTTGTGATGTGATTAGCGGTCAAGGACAGGGGAGTGCCACTGAGGCTAAAGTGGCAAGGGAACCTGGAGGGCAGGACAACAAGAGCTTCAGTGTCTGCAACTGTCCAACATATCTGAAGTTCATTCAGCCTGTTTGGATGACAGTAAGCAAGCGCTGCAGGGTAGATGAGATAATTTATCATGGCATTGAGGTACCAAAAACCGTTCGAATGGAGAAGGTATTTAGAGATCACAGCAGCCAGCACAGACAGGGGGATTGACTATATGACTTGAAGGTACAGATCAAGAGTCCTGAAGACTTTGTCACTGGTGCCAAAAGACATCTGCTCATGGACAGAGAGGAATTTACAGTGGGAGGGAAGGATCCAGATAGCTTGGTCCATGATAGTACTAATGACATAGACAGGACTAAAAATGGTTCAGCATAAAGAGCTAAATGCAAAATTTAAAATAAAACCCCAACAAGTGATAATCTCTAGATTATTACTGGAGCTACTTGAAACGATGCAGGAAAAATCAAATAAAGGAGATCAACGCATGGCTCAAAGACTGGTGTGATACAAGTAGGTTCGGGTTCATGGAGCTCTGACATACTCGTACTCCACGAAGTGGGTCCTGCTCCATTCAAAAGTCTATACTTTACCGGGCTGATGTTTGAAGATTTAAACTAAATTATAAGGGCATGCGATCAAATTTAGGTAATGTTGTTGATCCAAGAACAGATACAGGGTATGACAGAAAAGCATGAGGAGTTTGGAAAATGATAAACACCATGACAAGAAAGGATAGACAGAAGAAATCTAATAGTAAGGCAACAGATAAAGCCAGAGATTAAGAACAAAAGTAAAAGCTCTACACAAAATATTCAAAATAAATAGATGAATTGGTAGCAAAAACAGAAACAACCAATATGATCTGATAAACACTACAGAGACATGGTGCAGGATAACAAAGACTGAGACCTGAAAATTGAAGGACAAAGACATTTTAGGAAGGATATGAAGCTAGGAAAAAATGAAGGAATGCCATTCTTTAGCAGCATAGAAAAGGATGGCTTAAGGTTAGCAAACCAGGGTGGAGAAACAGTTCAGGTGGAAATGTGAAATTATAAAGGCAGGAAGTCACTTAAGGGAGAGGTATACACACTCGCCAATCTCACAATAGGATGAACTAAAGCAAAGAAATATTGGGAGCTTGTCGGGCAGGAATTTCCATCCACATGCAGACTGAAATAATCAAATGAGCAAAGGTAGCCTGGATGTGGTTACGGAATGTGCTTGGGCTAATTTGATAGAACAGCACTTTGCAGAACCAGACAGCAGGCTATGTCTGACCTGGTAATGAGCAATGAGATACAATTAATCAATGATTTTAATGAGGGAACAACTTGGCAGCAATGATTGAATTTTGCAATCAGTTTGAAGGAGAGATGGGTGGGTCCAAGACAAATATTTCATACTTAATGAAGGACAACCATGAAGACACAAAATCAGAGTTAACTAAAGTGAGCTGGCAAATTTGGTTGAGGAATATATCAAGATAGATAGATAGTGACAGACATTTAAAAGGATATTTCAGAGTCTACAGAATAAACGTATTCCAACAAGAAAAAAAAAATTCCACAAGGGATTGAAACACACTCCTGTAGCTAATTAAGGAAATTAAAGACAGCAATCTTAAAAAAGATATAATTTGTACAAAAACAGGTGGCATAGCAGAAGACTGGACAGAATACAATGAACAACAAAAGGGGAAAAAAGTAGAATGTGAGAGAAAGTCATCCAGAAATATAAAAAAAATAGACTGCAAGGGTTTGTATAAATATTTAGAAAAATGAAGTGTCAACAAAATGAACATATTGTCTATAGAAAGCCTGTGTGAAGAATTATTCATGGGGAATAAGGTGATGATGGATGAATGAACAGGTATCTCACATCAGTCTTCAAGTAACATACCATAGGTATCTGCAAATTAAAAAATGGAAGGGATCAAAGAATTCAGGGAAAGGGCAATCAATCAGTACGAGCAGCAATGGCATGAGCAAATTGTTGGAGTTGCAGACTGATATGTCCTGGATGCAAAAGACTGACATTCAAGAATCTTTAAAAAAATTAAGTATTGAGATAGCTGATGCATTGTTTCAGTTTCCCAAATTTTCCAAGGTTCGGGGACAGTCCTGTTAGAGCAGAAAAGTCCGTTTAACTCTTTTATTCAAAAAGGAAGTGAGCGAGCAGGAAACACCAGGCCATTAAGCTCAACATTTATCATGAGATGATGCTGTCAGTGATTTTTAAAGATGCTATCACAAGTCATCTGAAAAGCCGTGTGGTAATCAGGCAGAATCAAATTACTTTTGTGGAAGGGAAATCTTTCAAACCAATTTCTTGGACTTCTCAGAGGGAGCAAAGGGAAACTAGCAGATGTACTGTACTTGCAATTTCTAACCACATTTGTGACAACAAAGATTAACATCTTTTCTGTTGAGGGTAACAAATTGACACCATTAAAAGAAACTGGAGAGCCAACAGGAAACAGAGCACCTAAGTAAAGAGTTTGCTGGTTATCAAGGTTTAACAAGTAGTGGCTACAAGCAGCAATGGCACGACTTCGAAGTTTTTCAACTTACATAAGTAACTTGGATGAGTGGACTGAAGGTAGTGTTGTCATGTTTATTAACAACGCAACAATTGGTGGAAAGTAAGTTATAAACAGCACATAAGGAAGCTGGAAAAGGCAGGTTAAGTGAATGGGCAAAGATATGGCAAATGGAATAGCGTGTGAAAATATAAAACTATTTTAGCATTAAGAACAAAAAGAAGGGTTTTGTCTAAATGATGAGATGTCAGAGCTCTGAGATGCAGAAGGATTTGGGTATTTACTGCATGCACGGCAAAAGGTAAGTGTGTTCAGCAAGTAATTAAGAAAGCTAACAATGTTGTTTATTGTGAAGGGAATTAAACACAAAAGTAGGAGGTCATAGCTCAGTTATACAAGATGTTGTTGTGACTAAATCTAGAGTACTTTATCCACTATTGGACTCCTCCTTTACAAAAAAGCTGTAATTATATTGTAAGCAAATCAGAGAAGGTTTCTTAGGCCAGTACTTGGTACGGGTAAGCTTTCTTAGGAGGAAAGTTTGGACTGGTTAAGCTTGTATTCAGTTAAGTTTAAAAGAGTAAGCGACTTAATTGAAACATAAGATCTTGTTGCTTTGACAAGATACATATGCAAAGGATGTGGGATTCTCATACGGGGAGAATCTAGAAATATGGGGTCACAGCTTCGAAAAAAAAAGTTGTTACCTATTTAAGGCAGAGGAGGAGAAATACATTCTTCACCAAAGATGTAGTGTCTTTGGAACTCTTTCCCTCAAATATTTTCAAGGCAGAAGAGGTAGATTCTTGTCAAGCAAAGGAGTAAAAGGTTATTGGGGAAATGGAATTTGGTGTAACTAACTGAACCATGATCTTATTGGATGGCATAACAAATGCCAAGTGGCCAACTTCTGCTCCAAGCTCCTCTGTTCCTAAATTCCCATAAATTATTTTATATCCAAGTATAAAGCAAGCCTAATTAGGAATCAAATCCACAATCTTGCTAACAAGACTTACCATCAGCAAATGAACTAGATTAGAACTTTATCAATCACTAAACATTCAGTTCAATTACTAAATCACACAAATCGCAAGAATTTCACCAGTTTAGCAACTGGCTGGACAGTCACACAATTTGTGTGCTACTGAATTTCTGCCAATTACAGTATTTCAGCCAAATGTTAATATGAACGTACAAGAGAGGTTTTTTTCCTAAAAAGACATTGCTGCACCCAAAATTCTTCAATTCAGCATTTTTCCCACCAGGTCAAAAGGAAGAACAACTCCCTGCTCAGTCCTGGAGAGTTTCAATCTGAATGCCAAAGTGGCAGAGAAGTGTCAACATAAATAAAATGAGATTTTATAGCTCAAATTACCTGATATATTAACCTCAACTGCATTGGTAGGTTTTACAATGTCAGTTTTATTGTCTGCTTGTTCCAAATGGTCTAATTGAGCAGGTAATGTCTCGATTTGGTTGTCCTGCTGCTTCTGTTCTTGCAGTTTACTGTGAATCTGAAGTACTTTATTTGCTGTTTCCATCACAACATCTGTGTTCAGATTCTGAGCAGCCATTGCTAAGAGTTCATCATCATCATCACCAACATCCCAGGCGTCGCTTGTATTACTCTCAAACTCTTGAAAAGTCGTAATCTTCTTTGTCCTCATTGATAGAGATTGCGGCTTTGAATTTGCTTTGAGTAAGCTGTTGGCCAAAGAATTAATACTGCATCAATGTTTCTCATTAATATTTAGTGCAGCTTCAGATAACAATAAGATTAATAGCCTTTGGTTACTCAGTGTTATGTTTTGGATTTCCAATTCCTTTTTCTAACTCCAGATCAACACTGGAGAAATACTTACTGAGTTATTGAATATTATTAAAATGTATTGTTATTTTTGATCAGAATTGTCAGAATCTTATTTATCATTTAAAACTGTCCTTCAGCATGATTTATCCATCAATGGTCAAAATGTCTCACATTATATCTGCATACGAAGTCAACTTTCTGCCATCTCCGATAGACCAGGATCAATTTTAAAATTCCAGTGTAATTCTCAGCTCTCAACATTTTGTTCAATCAGCCAGGTATCGTCATAAAGCAGAAAGTATTATAAAACCAAACTTTACACAAAATGTGCAAATACAGACCTTGCAAAAGGTGAAAAAATAGCATTCTGGTGCCAACTAATGATTGGAACAAATTTCTACAGTGAGTCAAAAATTGAATGCACTTTAACAGCATTTGCTGCAAGTTGAATCTAGAATTGATCAGCCTATTAGTTCATTGCTGATACCATCGCCAATGATCTTGATTCCACGCACCCAGCCTTCAAAAGGATCAATGCACTGAGAAGTATTTTAAGGATAAGATAAACCAAAAGCCCTGCAGTCAATTTATCCCAAGCTTCGAAAATAATTCTCTTACCCTCCAGGTTATATGTAGAACTTAATCACAACGTATAATGAATGTTGAATAAGGATTTGTTTTCTAACTTGAAAGTCAAACCTATGTAATTAAACATTTGCAAAGGTAGGTTAAAACATGATGCCTCTTCACTGTGACCACAATTAAAGTTTTGTCCAGAACTGGACAATTAAAATGCTGGTGGTTGACTGAGGTGAGTGGAATTTTTAAATCGAAAGATTACACGTATTCTACCAGTTTCTTCGGGTCCCTTTTAGTCCTGACAAGAAACTCTGCAGGAAATTCACAGCAGTGGAAGCAATAAGGTTCTAAGAAAAATGAGAAATCCTCAGCCAAATTATATTTTCTTGTTCCTTGATTTTTAGTTGTCTTACTTTGAAAAGATGAAGAATTGGGTGGAAAATACAGAAGTCACAAGATAATACAAAAAGCTTCATGATAGTTGGGTTAGGTGAAGTTGTGGCTATATTGAATGCCATTCACTATTCACATTAATGAACAGATTTCAAACATGTTCAATGCTTCCTGTTGGCCCAATCTTAATGTTTCCCACAGCCAGCCAATATTTACTGCATCGCTACAAAAAGACAAACAATTACAATATTTAATAAATTGTGCCTACGCTTAATTTAGCCATCAACTTATGTTCACACTTTTCAGTTTTGACAAAGTAAAAATGTAAGCGACACTTCAGTTTCTCCATACTGAACTAACCAATCATGGCTGGTCCAGTCTATTCACAATGATATTCCCATTGTTCAAAAATCCTTATAGCCTCCTTCAGTTGCTTATATACCCATTTGTTATTCAAAGCCTCTCTGTCAGAAGCACTCTCAGGCACCCCCAAGCTCAAAGAGGAACTTGCTTACAAAATTTACACTCCTTCAAAATCAATCTAGCCAAGCAGATCCCAAAGTCAGCACCAAATGCATAGAAATATTGTACTCCCCAGCAATAATACTCTGATCTTGAAGAATGCAAAATACCTTGAGTTATACCAATGGAATAATAATTTTCACACTTACTTTGCATGTAACAGAGGATCATATGGTGGATGTTGAGCTCCATATACATGTTGTATACTGCAAACAAAAGCACAAATCAGTAACAATACACAAATGAGTCACAAAAATCAAATTTTGCACTATTCAAATAAACGGCTGCACCGTAATGCAGGAAATGTGGAAAACATGAGATTTATAATGTGTTTTAAAAAGTTATTAACTTGCTCCTAAGATTCGTGAGCTACTTACAAACACTATTTATTGCCACATGAATTTAAGATGGTTCAGGGCTTCTGTATTTTCACATTCTTCGAATTCTTTGGTCTTTTCGTTTCCTCTCTCCTTTCTCCTCACATCACCAACCCTTCCTCAAGCAAGCATTCCTTTATTTAATTATTCCCTTCACCAATCATCCGCCTACACCCTGTTTGAAGATCTAATCTAGCTATATGGATTTTGTACAGGCACCAATATCACCACCATGTTTTACACCCCCCCACCCCTGCTAAACTGCAGAGCAACCCAAATGCTTGATGCATGCAAAGCATAAATCAGCCCTGTTGCATTACTGTGTCTGCAATTGTACAAAAAAATGAAAGCCTTCACATTTAATTTAGTCAGCTGTGGACAACAGCAACAACAAAAAAAAGGGGTACAGAGATTGGCCCACACTTCCCTCCTCCAAATGCATGCTCTCTTTCCTGTCATTCTGCCAGCTTCATGCAGGCACTTTCCCATTTCCTGCATCCAATGATATGTTTACATGCTTGTTAATCTACCAACCCAGCCAAGACTCAGATTGCGATATATCAAGACTTACTGTAAATTACAAAAAAGGTAAAGGTACATGGTTCAATTTCTCAAAGAATCTGAGATACACACCCACCGCAAACTTTCAAATCAAGAAGCACTTAATCCAAGGGAATCATATGCTCTGCGGAAAAAATAATTTAAGCAAATTCACCTGCGCACCCCACACCATCGGATTAGGTGTGGTTCTACGTGTCAAATAAAGGTGAAATGCAAACATAATTTACTCCTGTTGTGGGCACAATTAATCTTATATAAACAATGAAACAGTGCATGAAGAAGTCCCTTCACCAAGGTCAGCAAGCCTTGCGCTCATTAACTTTGCAAACGCATGTAATTTCCAGCATGCCTCTGTCAATAATCATAAAGGTTAAACATTCTAGTGCTGCTCAACATGGCCTGATAAAGGGATGATACTGGGTATTCCGATTCCAAGCTGATTAGTAGCATGCAGAGTAAAACAGTCACGGACAACGTGGTCAATCACAAGTTCAAATATTTCACCCCTACTGTTTAAACACTTCAGTTGAAAAAATGTTATTACTACACCTCTTTTACAGAGTGTGAGATCAGTTAAAAATGGCAGCAGGAATGTCATACCCTATGGTCAATGTGGGCTGGCTAAGTGAATTTCAGTTGCATATTTTGTAAACAACTTCTGCTTCTACCCACTTGACAAATAATGCCTGGCACAGTGTCACAGATAAGAGGCTGTCAGTTATTTCAGAATAATTTGCATGACCAAACTATAACATACTCATATTTCCATACTTTTTAATAATATGTATATTCTCTTTATCATGCTCGATTTCTGATATGTTTTCCAAAGTTAGCAGAATACAGATATAAGCTTTTATTGTAATCTACTATGGAGATACTATAGTTCCCACAAAGCAAAAGGCCAATTATAACAGTTTGTGATATTAATGATCAAGAATTCTAGAGCTCCTTGGTTATCCAGAAGCAGAGAGAGTAAAGCTAAAGGAGAAATTTGCAGCTGATGACAATATCATTAAAGTTAATCATTCTTGATCCTGCTGTCCATTTACTGCAAGCAGACTCAGGATGCCATTAGGACGACATACCAGTATTTGCTTCAGTGGTAGCCATGAAATGGAGGTGCTGGTGTTGGACTGGGGTGGATGAAGTCAGAAGTCACATGACACCAGGTTATAATGCAACAGGTTTATTTGAAACTATAAGATTTCAGAGCGCTGCTCCCTTGTCAGCTGAACAGGCAGCAGTCCAAAAACTATGATTTCAAATAAATCTGTTGAACTATAACCTGGTGTCATATGACCTCTGCATTTGAGACAGCAACAATGGAAGAAAGATGATATAGTTCAAAGTCACCATTGGTTTGGAGCACAACTTGTAGGTGGCGGTGCTCCGATGGATCTTCTGACCTTGCCCTTTGATATGGTAGTGGTCACAAGTTTAGAAGGTGCTATATAAGGATCTCTTGGTAAACTTCTACAGTGCATCTTGTGTTAGTACTCCCTGCTGCTACTGAACATCAGTGGCACAGGGAGTAGATGTGGTGTCAATCAGGCAGGCTACTCGATCCTGAATGGTGTCTAGCTTCTTAAATGTCATTGGAACTGCTCTCACCCAAGTGGGGATAATTCCAATACAAGACTTGTGTCTTGTATATACTGGACAGAATATGGAGAGACAGGTAGTGTGTTACTCATTGCAGGATTGCCAGCCCCTGGCTTGATCTTGTCGCCCCAATATTCATATAACTAGTCTAATTCCTTACCTGGTCAATGGTAACGACCAGGATGTTGACAGTGAGAGATTCAGTGACAGTGAGGTTATTGAACATCAAAAGCGATAGTTAGATCTTCTTTTATTGGGCTGGAGGAATTGTATCCCAGGCTGTTAAGCAGAAACCAGTGAGGACATGGTGGATGTTCCAAAGATCATTTTCCAACCTTCACTAGATACAAATATATTCTGGGGGTAGGCCAAATGATTGTGCGTTAGCCCGTCTGACCTCAGGCAAATTGCAAGAATCAAAACTGAGAGATTGTGATTTAGAAAGGCACAGTCTAATCAGGAATACTCAGCATGATTTTGTTAGGGCAAGATCACGTCCTACTAACTTCATTGAATGTTCTAAGTAACAAGACAGACTGATAAGGGTGATACAGTAGATGTAATTTACACAAATTTTACTAATGCGTTTGACAAGGTTCCATATGACAGACTGGTCAGGAAAATTAAAGCCCAGAGGACACAAGAAAATGTGGCATGTTGAATGCAACATTTGCTCAGGTGATAAGAGTCATGGTTGACAGCTATTTCTCTTTTGGGAAAGGTAAACAAAACAAGTGAAACACAAACAGGAGGATATTTAGCAAGGTCAAGGAAGTGAGACATGTGCATGTCACTCAGTCCCATGAAGGTGGCAGAATGGGCAGGTAAGCAGTAAATAAAGCATATGGACTCTTTCCTTCACTGATCAAGATATTGAACACAAAAACAGGAATGTATTGCTGAAACCAGACAAAACATTGGTTAGGTCACACCTGGAGACTTACGTACAATTCTGGTCACTACATTAGAGGCAGGACATAATTGTTCTTCAGAAAATAAGAGTGACTCACAAGGACATTGCCAGGGCATGAAAACTACAACAATGAGAAAAACTGGAAAGGCCGCAATGTTGTCCTTAAAACAGACAAGGCTGAGAGGTTACTTACTTGAGGTGTCCAAAATAATAGAGAGTTTGGATTAGTGTGTTCAGGAAAGACTGGTTTTCTCTAGTCAAGAGATCAGTTGCCACAGGCCACAGATTTGAGATGATTGTTAGGATTAGATGACACGTGAAGAAAAATGTTTCACTGAGGGTGGTGAACCTCTGCAATATCTGGTTTGACGTTTGAGGCAGAAACCCTGAATTCATTTAAAAGTAACTTGGATCTATGTCTGAAACCATGCAGCCTACAGGCTATGGCTTAGATGTTGTAAAGTGGGATTTGAATGGGCAAAGATCTGTAGCTTGGGTTGTGGATGAGGTTGTTGACTTGCCTCGCCGAGCTGGCTTGTTTTTGTTCAGATGTTTTGGCATCATGCTAGGTGACATCATCAGTGGAGCCTCTGGTCAAGTGATATTATTCGACTCCACTTAGAATTTATCCTATCCAGTCATTATGGCAAGTACTGTCATTTCTGGGTTTACATATGAGATCCAATTCTATGTTTGTTGATTCAAGTATGGGTGGAGAACCGTGCCCCTAGGAATTCCCTTGCATGTCTGTGTTTCACTTGGGCTACTCCAGTTCTTGTGTTCCAGTGGAATTGAGGATTATCCAGTTAGCCATGATCTCAATGAACAGCACAGCAGACTTAGTAGAGCCAATGGACTACCACAAATGATCACTGCACAATCCTAAACCAATGCACGAGACAATCTATGCAAATAATGATTTACTCTGATGCATTACCAAGATGCAGGCAGATTTACAAACTTGACACTGGACCATAATTCAAGCACAACCAAATTTCTAGATGCATTGGTGAGCATCATTATTATTCACATGCAAATCTTCTTGGTTCAATTTTTACATTACTTTTTTCTGAGGATGGGATGTTTTACTGCTACAAGAACTGATTTTTAGACTCAGCAGTAGAAAAATTGATGCATATAAAAGAATAGACAGTAATGGGAAAAGCAAAAGTTTAAGTTACATCCACAACTGAGCTACAAGTTATAAAAGGTCAGTATGAAGCGGCATTGCGTAATGTATTCCTGTGCTTCAGATTCCCAAGGCGGCCATGTTCAATTAATGGTTTGTATCAGGTTAGTCGACCTTTCTGAACAACAGCGCAAATGTAAAATTTACTCTCACTGTTCACAGCAAAATGAGAAAATTAATATTTAGTAACCCTCCACTGTGGACACAAGTGAGCACAAACATCAGATGAGCCACTCTGTTTCATAATCAACTATTAATTTCAGACTTGTACTAAAAATGGTAGCATCAATGAAGCAGTATAAGTCACTGATACCCTCCAAACCATACCCAGAATTGATGTACCTCGGCACTAGAAATCCTGAAAACCAAATCTAATTGCAAGTAGTTTTGTCATATTTCTTAACAGGACAAAAAAAACTTGATAGTTAGGCCAATGGCTTGATCCTCATGTTTTATCAGAAATGGTTTCTCCATGCAGAAATTTAAGGAATAGTTAATGAAACAGACAGACCACAACTTCATTAGGATTTCCGGTTCACATCCCCAATTCTTGTCATAAACCAGTTTATGTAACATTTTACTCTTACACTAACTTTATGCAATTAGCCATCCTGACTCCAAGCATATCAGCTTGTCAATGGAGCAATGTGCAAGGATGTAATTAAATGAATCAAAACATTGTTAAGTTAAAGTACAAACTAATATATTACATCAGAACGGAGATCCCATCAAGTACACTCATTTTCTCCAACTGACACATGCAATCTTTGAAATATTTTGGCAGACATGGTTGCAACAGAATGAAAACAAAAATCTCAAATCTCAAAAATGTCATTTCAAAAAACAAATACTTGTTGTTCGTACATAAAAGAAACAGGTATTGCTAGCTAGATTAAAAAAAACACACATTTGACATTTAGAAACATTTATAGGCCGTTCAGTTCCTCCAGGTGACACAGCCCCTCAATTAGAACATGACTGCTCAATACTTGGTTTCCATTCATCGGCAGGATGTAAGAGAACAAGCACAGTGGCAATTAGTTTTGAATGGTTCATCAAAAGATGAAGTAAAGGAAACATAGCAACAGAGACTTCACCTTCCTCTCAAAAGGCATATCCATAGCATCCCTACAGTGGTTACAATCCCTCCGACCCAACAAGTCCACACCAAGCCTCAGAAAATCTCACCCAGACCCATCCCCCTATAACCCACCTAATCTACGCCCCTGAACACTAGGGGCAATTTATATGGCCAAGCCACCTAGCCTGCACATCTTTGGACTGTGGAAGGAATCCAGAGCACCCAGAGGAAACCCATGCAGACACGGGGACAATGTGTAAACTCCACACAGACAGTTGCTAAAGGGTGGAATCAAACCTGGTGCTGTGAGGGAGAAGTGCTAACTGGTCAGCCACCATGCCACCCTAAATATGCAAAAACTGCTGTTTTTGGCATGCTTCAAATCAGGTGCTCAGGTCTACTGGCAGAGTGAGGGCCATGCCAGACCAAGATTCCAAAGGATTTGGACAGGTTAGGAGAGTGGGCAAAGAAGTGGCAGATGGTGTACAACATGGGAAAAAATGTGAGGTCATGCACTTTGGTAAGAATACAGCCATGGACTATTTTCTAAATGAGGAGAAAATTCAGAAGTCTGAAAAGCATAGAGACTTGAGATTTCTCGTCCAGGATTCTCTCAAGGTAAACTTGCAGGTTGAGTCTGTAGTCAGGAAGGTGAATTCTAAATCACCTGTTACAAAAGATGTTTTCAGCAACTGTCTCAACCCATGTTGGAAGCATACTGAACAGCTCTAAGGACAAGACACCGCGCCACACGATCTGAAGCTTTGTCCCAGTAGCACCATACTTGTCCTCAGATTATCTCGCAAGCCACTTTTGATGTCAATGACAAGTGGCAGAATTTGATCACATGCCACGACCAATACAGAAACCAGCTTGGTCAACATAAAAATGCTCTCGATTTAACGTATGCATTGCAGGATATGACCCTCAAAGAGAGCAAAGCCTGCAGAAAGTAGTAAAATTGGGCAGTAACTGGCCACCTAAGTGAGATTTTTTCCAGTTTTGGAATCGCAAAGATTTTTGTCATGTCATACGTTCGAGAGTGTTGAGTTGTTGATGCACAAGTACGCTCCAGGTTGTTTGGAGAATTCAATGCGGTGTAGTCATGTGCCACCACTTTACCACATTTCAGGTCGCTTAAAACTTTCTCCAGTTCATTCATATCAAAGTGATCAGGGCTACCATATTCTGTATCCTTTTAGCATTAGTTTTCAGTTTCTAAGCGATGACACAACATTTTTTAATCCCTGAAGTTACTCACTACTGGAGCAAATGACCAGCAACTTGGTTCAGAGCATGTGATGAGAAATTTAGTCCAGGTGATTTTTGGACTGTTCAAGATGATAAATCAGGCCTCAGCACTTTCAACTTTCACACCACCACCACCACAAAGACAGTTAATTTCCACTTCCACAACGTCACCCATCTCTGTTCAACCTCCAATCATTGAGCTAACTGTTCAAATGCATTCCTGGCCAGCATCCCAAATTCTACATTCCATAAAATTTCCGTAAGTAACATTCTGTTTCTGGTTTATACCAGGCCCATAACTACCAACCGTGAGCTTGCTGACCTAAAATGGTTGCCAGTTGGGTCACAGCACGACTTAACATTTTCATCTTTGATTTCAAATTCTCCCATTGCCTCACCCCACCTACCCCATATGTTCTTGAAACGTATAACCCACGAGAAGATTCCCAATTATTTTCCAAGTTTTTAGCTAATAATGTTCTAAAATCCCTCCTTATGCCTCTTCACTTTTCTTTTCTTCTTTCTACTCCTTAAAAAACCTAGCCCTGTTCAAGCTTTTGGCCGTTTGTCCTATTGTCTCAGATTTACTTTACTGTGAAATGTCAATGCTCCTGCATGACACCGACTGACAATTTACTTCAACTTGAAGTAAGCAAAGTAATTGGAATTCAACACATGGCTCCTGAAGTTTCATGGAAGCATCTTCAGACCTTATAAAAACAAAAAACAACTTATACAGGCCACCTCTATACTTATCTTTGGTAACTATAATTGCACATTGTTGATCCATATCCATAAATGGAAGATGCATAACAAACTGCACAACATAAAGAACCACGATGGTACAGACTGAACCTCCTTAAGCCTCTAGCCCTGTAATCTCCATGACTTAACATATCCAACTAATTTGTTCTGCATTTGTCTCTTATTGTCTAACGCTCGCTATCGAAGTACTCCCTTTAAAGTTATGGACAGTGGTAAGCTTAATATTACCTTTCGGTATTGAACAGTAATGGAAAACAAAACAAGAAACACTTTGCCAGATAATTTAATATTTACTTAGTGTTAAAACATAAATTAAAAAGTTTAGGGACTTTGCGATTTGGTCATTTTAAAACGTCAGTTATTTTGTGGTCACTCTGAGATGTCGTGAGCCTGACTGTCTCTCACACACCTCCCCCGCCCGTTCGGCCCGAGCCAAGATCAACAAGCGGCACGGGGGCAGAGGGGTAACCGAATAGACGCGTCACGAACCTGCCTGGGACCTTAGAAACATTCCGCTTCCAGAACTGCTTCTTCCCCCCTTCACTGGACATTTTCCAGCCAAGCGCGGCGCGCCTCACACCAAACGTCGGGCACAAATCACAGCCAGGAGTAACCGCAAGCGGTTCGGCTTACAGTACTTCCCCATACGACAGCTTCCCAGTCACAACCAGAGCGACGCCATGTTGCCGAACAACAAACATCTTTCCTATTGGTTTGAATCTCCGAGGTAACGGCCAGACCAGTCAGAGGCGGCGTTCTGTCGATGTCCGCCGGACGGTCGATGGCGTCACAAAGCTCTGTGTTGTGACGTCTCTGGGATTTCACAGCGAGAAAGGTGTTCGTCTGCTGTGGTGGTGTCTATTTGTGTGCAGATGCCAGTATCCAGAACTTATAATAAAGCAATTATTCAAAATTCTTGCAAGCTTGAAGAAAAGTACTTGGAAAAATTAGAGGAAATGAAGGAAAAGTCAAAAGGAGGTAGCTGGACTGGACCAAAACTCTGCAAGTCACTCGTGAAACCATACCTGCAGTACTACGAACAGGTTTAGCTCGCCTTTTCTGAGGAAAGATTTGCCAGCGTTCGAAGCACTGCAGAGAAGGTTCACTGTGCTGATCCGAGGAGTTGTCTCATGAGGAGAGGTTGAATAGATTAGGACAGTACTCTTTCGAGTTTAGAAGAAGAGGCAATTGTATTGAAACATTCAAGATTCTTAGCAGGCTTGACAGAGTAAATGCAGAAAGGTTGCTTCCTCGAGTGTAAGAGTCTTAAGACCAGAGGGCAGAATCTTCTTGTCAGAGATTGTGCATTGAAGACAGAAATGAGGAAGAATTTCTTCCCCGCAGAGAGTAGTGAATCCACGGCATTCTTTACTGGAGAGGACTATTGAGGTGGGGTCATTAAGTAATTCAAGGCCAAGATAAACAGATTTTTCATCGCTAAGGGATTTAAAGGCAAAGGCAGGAAAGTGGAGTTGAGGCTTATCAGATCAGCCGTGATCTTATAGAATCGTGAAGCAGACTTAATGGACCAAATAGCCTAGTTCTGCTCCTATTTCTTATGGTCTAAGTCTCTGCCGTGTTGTAAGATGGGCAACCTGAAAATTCTTATGCCATGTAGTGACCAATGAAGCTGAAAAATCAAGTAGGAAAATCTAGTAAAGCTAGGAAATACTGGATTGATCCATCTTGTCGACGTTTAGCTTCACCTGTTCAGGCACATTATAATACATGGTTGAGCAGGGGGTTCTTGAATGTGGCCATCTGGCCGAGAGATAAGGACACTATTAATGGACTCAGAGATTAAAAAACAGTTTTAAAAATAGTCATACTTGGAAATAAACATACTGTTCATACTCTGCTGGAACATTGTCCTAAGGTAGACGAAACAAGTCAGACCAGGATGCATCATTCATAGGTTTTACCGTTTCATCTTTCTTGGCCACAAGACATTCCTGACCCATCTTATATACTTTAAAATGGATGTCCAATTTGGCCTGAGTGTTAATTCCCAAGTATTATTGCCTCTTTGCTGCTTTGCCCCCCAGGATGTGCATAATTTGAAAAACTGTAGCCATGTGCCTAGGCATTAATTGAATGTTTTGAATAGACAAAGCTAAATGACGGTGCTAGTAAACAGGAGGAGTTCATCTGTGCTGTTAAAAATTTTTTCAAAGTATTGTCCCAAGTGTAACTTCCATATCAGAAACAAATCAAAATGTGAGGAATATCTCAGCCTCAGATGATAGGTCAATGAAATAAGACACTCGAAGAAGAGTGGGTGTGGAATACTTGCATGTTGAGACTGTTTAGTCTAGGCGGAGTAGTAATGAGTTAAAATACTACATGACTAGGAGCACTGAAGTAGGGAAACTTAAGCATTATGAAACAGTACATATTGCTGTAATTGCAACCTGCCTTTCCCTTGTCTGAGAAGTCACATAGGATAGATAGCAAAAAGCTGGGGCTAGCAGCATCTGTATACTCTTACCTTCACTGCATTGTGCTTTAATTGATGTATGTCTGGTTGCCTAAGTAATGATCTTGCCTTGAAAAACACAGTACACTTGCAGTTTGTTTTAACATGTTTGTACCACTGCATAAATTTTGCTTTTTTGTGCTTTCCAGAGTCTGTGGACCTGACCTTTTGTCAGCATTCATTCTCTGTGATGTCATGAATAAAATCTCTTTGCCTCCAAGTCTGGGCCTTTGGCGTATGATTTAATCTAGCCCTTCAACAGTGAAATCTCAATGTAAGGGACATCAAAGGAAATCCACAAGTACGTTTTGAATTCTTAAGTAATGTAAGTACTTGAAAATTTCCCATGTTGTTTATGTTTTATCAGTTTATGCTTCATCAATTAATTTGTTTTTGATATGGAAGTTTAAAAACTGCATCACCGATAATGCAGATTCCAAGCTCAAATTCTGGAAATATAACTTGAATCCTAAAGCCTCTGACTCAAACTCAAGAACTATCAACTCAGCCAAACTTTATGTTTGATATTAAATGTAACTGAATAGTGGCATCAGCTAAAAAGATGACAGATGTATGATATATATTCTGTAGATTATAAATTGCAGTCAAATGTTATTGTTTCTTCAGTGTGTATAAAATGTACAGTGTCCTGCAGAAATAATTGATAGGACTCGTGTGAATTTTGCATCATACTGACAGTTACAATACCATTGCTTATAGATAGTCCAGAATGGAGGCTAATAACATAGGAAATACCAGGGGGCAAAAAACTTTAATGGGTGTGGTATATAGACCCACCAAACTATAGTGATGATGTTAGGAATGGCATGAACCGGGAAATCAGAAATGCATGCGGTAAAGGAACATCTGTAATTCTGGGTGACTTTAGTCTGCGTTAAGTTTGGGCGAATCAAATTGATCACAATATGTCAAGGAAGAATTCATGGAGTGTATATGGGATGGTTTTTTGGACAAATACATTGAGGAGCCAACTAGTAAACAGGCCATTTAGGGCGTCATACAATGAGAAAGAAATAATTGGCAATGTCGTTGAGTGAAACTTGTTGAGGATCAGCAACCATAATATAATTGAGTTTTTCATCAAGATGGAGAGTGAGATAGTTAATGCTGAGAGTAGGGTGCTGAATCTTAATAGGGGAAACTGCAATGGTATTAGATGTGACTTGGCTGTGTTGAATTGGGAAATGTTACTGAAAGGAACAACAGTAGATATGTAATGGCAAACATTCCAAGAGCAAAGGAATGAATATCATAAATTGTTTTTTCCAGTGTGGTGCATGAGTGCAAAGAGAATAATGGACAAACCATGGCTCATGAGGAAGGCTAGACAGTGTATTAGGTGCAAAAGAGAGGCATACAAATTGTGAAGAAAAATCAATAGACCTGATGTTTGGCACTGGTTTAGAATTCATCAAGTGGACTCAGGGATCCATATAAAAGGAAAAGTAGAGGATGAGAGTTAGTTTGAGGGTAACATAAGAACTGACTTTAAAAGGTATGCACAGAGTAAAAGACTGGTGAAAACTAATGAAGGTCGCTTAAAGTCAAAAATGAGGGAATTTATAAAGGGAAACAAAGAAATGGCTAACAGACTAAATTCAGCCTTTGCTTTCTGTCTTCACAAAGGAGGAAATGAGTAATGTCCCAGAAATTTTGGGGAATAAAGGATTTATTGAGATGCAGGAACTGAAACAAATCTGTCTTACTAGAGAAATGGTGTTGGAGAAATTATTGGGATTGAAGGCTAATAAATCCCCAGTGCCTGATAATCTATATCCCAGATAATTTAAGTAAGTGGTCCTAGACATAGTAGATGCAGTGGTGGTCATCTTCCGAGATTCTTTAACTCTCAAACAATTCCTACAGAAAGGGGGAAAGTTAATGTAACTCACTGTTTAAAAAGGGAGGCAGAAGAAAAATAGTGAACTACAGATCATTGGGTCTGACATTGGTATGGGGAAGTTGCTTGAGTCCTTTATCAAGGATTTTCTAGCAGAGCACTTGGAAAATAATGGTAGAATTAAACACAGTTTGCATGAATTTACAAAAGGGAAGTGATGCTTGTCAAATGTATTAGGATTCTTCGAGGATGTAACGAGTGGATGTGGTTTATGTGAACTGCCAGAGCCTTTTGACAAAGTTCCATGTATGAAATGAATGTATGGAATTAAAGCAAATGGGATTGGGAGTAGTGTACTGAGAAATTGGTTAGCAAACTGGAAACAAAAAGAGTAGGAATAACTGATTCAGAGACAGTAGGAACTGCCAATGCTGGAGAATCTGAGATAACAAGGTTTAGAGCTGGATGAACACAGCAGGCCAAGCACCATCAGAGGAAATTTCTGCAGAAGAGTCCAGACCCGAAATGTCAGCTTTTCTGCTCTTCTGATGCTGCCTGGCCTGCTGTGTTCATCCAGCTCTATACCTTGTTATCTCAATAGGAATAACTGGGTCCTTTTGAATGCAATTGACTCGTGGGGTACCACAGGAATCAGTGCCAGTTATTCACAATATGTGTTCATGACTTAGATGAAGGAACTAAATGTAATATCTGAAAATTCACAAATGACATAAAGCCAGGTAGAAGCGTGAGTTGTGAGAAGGATGCAGAGATGTTACACTCTGATTTGGACAGGCAGAGTGACCAGGCCAATACATAGCAGATGCAGTATGATGTGGATGAATGTGACATTATTCATTCTAGAAAGCAAAAGTAAGAAGAATCATTTGAATGGCTATACATTGTGAGAGGGGAATGTTCAATGAGACCCGGGTACCCTCATGCACCAGTAGGTGTGGGGGTGCAGCAGGCCGTAAAGAAGGCGTAGGGAGAGAATTGTAGGACAGGAATAAGAATGTCTTGCTGCAGTTATACAGAGCATTGGTAAGACCGTACCTAGAATATTGTGTCTAGTCTCCTTATCTGAGGAAAGATACTTCTTTTGGCAAGATGGTGGCAGGGTAAGTCGCTCCATTTGGAGTTCCACTCCGCTCACCAGCTCTCTTTCTTTCTTTGTCCTTCCTTTTTTTTCTCTCTTCTCTCTCTCTCTGTAGTAATTCTATACTCCCCCACTTCTTTTAACTGCCATCCTAAGGAGTCGGGAAGGAAACAGGTTGCAACCAGGAACCATGTGGCAGGAGCCAAACGCGCGGGTTGTGTCCTGCAGTGTCAGCGGATCGAGCGCGGGCTGGAGCGACAGCAGCCGTTCAAGGGTGGACCAGCGAGTGTGGGCCGGTGAGGCAGCCCAGAGCAGGATGCTGGCAGTATCATAGCAAGGGCTGGAAAGCCCGGATCGGGACTCTGGCAGAGGCATGGTGAGGGCCAGAAAGCCCGGAGTGGGGCTCTGACAGAGGCATGGCGAGGGCCGGAAAGCCCGGAGTGGGACTCTGGCAGAGGCATGGAGAGGGCTGGAAAGCCCAGAGCAGGAATCTGGTGGAGGCGTGGTGAGGGCCGGAATACCCGGATTGGGACTCTGGTGGAGACAGGGCGAGGGCCGGAATGCGCGGATCGGGACTCTGGCGGAGGCATGGAGAGGGCCGGAAAGCCCGGAGCAGTAATCTGGCGGAGGCGTGGTGAAGGCTGGAAAGCCCGGATTGGGACTCTGGCGGAGGCATGGCGAGGGCTGGAATGCCCGGATTGGGACTCTGGTGGAGGCATGGGGAGGACCGGAAAGCCCAGAGCGGGACTCTGGCAGAGGCGTGGCGAGGGCCGGAAAGCCCGGAGCAGGAATCTGGCTGAGGCGTGGCGAGGGCTGGAAAGCCCGGACAAGGACTCTGGCGGAGGCATGGCGAGGGCCGGAATGCCCGGATTAGGACTCTGGCGGAGGCATGGCGAGGGCCGGAATGCCCGGAGCAGGGCTATGGTGGAGGCATGGCAAGGGCCGGAAAGCCCGGAGCGGGACTCTGGCGGAGGCATGGCAAGGGCCAGAAAGCCCGGAGCGGGACACTGGCGGAGGCATGGCGAGGGCCGGAAAGCCCGGAGCGGGACTCTGGCAGAGGCATGGCAACGGCCAGAAAGCCCGGAGCGGGACACTAGCTGAGGCAAGGCAAGGGCCGGAAATCCCAGAGCGGGACACTGGCGGAGGCATGGCGAGGGCCGGAAAGCCCGGAGCGGGAATCTGGCGGAGGCATGGCGAGGGCCGGAAAGCCCGGAGCGGGACTCTGGCAGAGGCATGGTGAGGGCTGGAAAGCCTGGATTGGGACTCTGGCCGAGGCATGGCGAGGGCCAGAAAGCCTGGATCGGGACTCTGGCGGAGGCATGGCGAGGGCCAGAAAGCCTGGATCGAGACTCTGGCGGAGGCATGGTGAGGGCCGGAAAGCCCGGAGCGGGGCTCTGGCGGAGGCATGGCGAGGGCCAGAAAGCCCGGAGCGGGCCTCTGGCGGAGGCATGGCGAGGGCCGGAAAGCCTGGAGCGGGGCTCTGGCGGAGGCATGGCGAGGGCCGGGAAGCCCGGATCGGGACTTTGGCGGAGGCATGGCGAGGGCCGGAAAGCCGAGAGGGGACTCTGGCGGAGGCATGGCAAGGGCCGGAAAGCCTGGATCGGGACTCTGGTGGAGGCATGGCAAGGGCCGGAAAGGCCAGAGCGGGGCTCTGGTGGAGGCATGGCGAGGGACGGATAGCCCGGATCGGGACTCTGGCGGAGGCATGGCGAGGGACGGAAAGCCCGGAGCGGGACTCTGGCGGAGGCATGGTGAGGGACGGAAAGCCCGGAGCGGGACTGTGGAAATGAACTCTGTTCAAAGTTTTTTTTTCTTATCTCATTCTAAGTTAATGTCAATCGCACCATTTATCTACGGCAAAGCTACACCCTTTTCACTGTATTTTTGCATTGAATACACGTGACAATAAATGACTCAATATTCTGTCTATAAAGGTCAAGCAGCAAAGGTTTAACAAATATATTCCTAGAATGGCAACACTGACGTATCATGAAAGATTAAGTAGATTAGAATTATATTAATTGAGTTTCGAAAAATGGGGCGATTTCAAAGAAATTTATAAAATTCCATCAGGACTAGACAGGTTAGATGCAGGAATGATGTTCCCAATGTGGGAAGTCCAGAATCAGGGATCATATTTTATAGATAAGGTGTAAACCTTAGGATGGAATTGAGAAGAAACTTCTTTAGCCAGAGAAGACTGTGGTGAGCCTGTGGAATTCACTACCACAGAAAGTGATTGAGGCCAAAACATTACATGTGGTCAAGAAGGAGGTAGATATAGTTCTTGTGGATATAGGTTTCAAGGGATATGTGGGGAGGGCAGGATTCGGGTATTGAGCTCAACGATCAGCCATGATCATGTTGAATGGCAGAGCAGGTTCAAGGAATTGAATGGCCTATTCCTACTCCTGTCTTCTATGAAACATGAATGTCAGTAGTCCTGGGCACTGAAGCATTGCCAAACCACAGCTAGAACTTCAAAGTAAACATCTGATTACCCCTTCTCAATTGTTTCAGGATATGGAAGTTGTTATAGTGACTGAGATTTTCTTTGTTTTACCTGGATTTTAGATGTCTTGCGTTTGGCGGAAAGAAAATGTTTCTCATCTAATCAGAAACTCAAAAACTATTTAAAAGCAGTAGAAATTCCTTGTATTTGACATCAAAACTGATTCTCACAGAGTGTGCCACAACGACCCCATTATAGACATTCCAGAGGTCCAGAAAACTCAGTCAGCCACAGTTAACCCTACAAAGCAAGTTACATCTGAGGCTTCTATCTTTATTCACATACGTAAACGGCCAATTCATCTCGTAGGAGCAGGTTGGCTGCCTGTCCCTCATTCTATCTCAGTAAAATCAAGAGCTTGGCACCTGGGAACCAATTTCCTGATATATTTTGAATTTCTCTGTGTTTAACTACTACTCCCCCTGCTCTGTCCCCAAGTTCGACTTGCTCATGCAAGATTCCTTGATAGGAATCCCTCTGTATCCTATCTGCCCATGCTCTTTCATTGGATACATGGAATGTTGTTTGTTCCAGAATTGCTCAGGCCATCTCCCATATTTACTACATTGATTATTGTGTCATTGCCACATCCTGCTCTTGCCTTTCCTTCATAATTTCTCGATTTCCAGTTCTGAGGGTCAGCTATCTACCAGTGCCTGCTACTACATGCCTGCAATTTCCTTAGATGCCTTGATTATACTCCTCCTACCCCACTTCTTGTAAGGGCTCTATTTCATTTACCCCAGTTTCTCCATTTCCTTGTACCAGTTTGACAATGTCACCTTGCATTGCGTTTTGTCTTTCACTCCATGAAAATTCCTTTCTATCATGTTTGACAGGGCCACCAACTGTACCTATCCCAATTACCACATTTCCATTTTCACCCATTCTCTTCCCTATTCAAATCATTTTCACATTTCCCATATCTTCAATGTCACCAGAATCCATATTGAGAGGATCATCTTCCGCTATATGTTAATAGGCCCAGCAGGTTTTGTCTTCGTCACTTGTCCAGGTTTTCCATGATTCCATCCTCTTTGTTATATTGTTACAATTGGCACCTGGATCCATTATCACCTCTGATAATGGGAACTGCAGATGCTGGATAATCCAAGATAACAAAGTGTGAGGCTGGATGAACACAGCAGGCCAAGCAGCATCTCAGGAGCACAAAAGCTGACGTTTTGGGCCTGGACCCTTCATCAGAGAGGGGGATGGGAGAGGGTTCTGGAATAAATAGGGACGGAGGGGGAGGCGGACTGAAGATGAAGAGAAAAGAAGATAGGTGGAGAGGAGAGTAAAATCTACATTGCAATCTACTCATATATATATCATTACTTTTAGCCCCAGAGTCCTTTGAAACATTGTGCTCATCACAAAGAATTCCAGTGCCTCGTCTTCCAGGATTTAACTTGATTCTCAGCTGACCACAGCATACAACCAATCAAGTTCCATGGACCGACTTCATCAAAACAGCACGTGTTTGCAGAAGCTCCTCAACTCTGCTTATAACAGTCTCGATTGTGTACAGCCTTTTCGTAACAGAAATTACAGCTTTGCATTTACCTATTCTTACCTTATTGTCTGCACAGGCAAGTGTGACTAGTTTAGTTTAGGAAACTTGGTCGGCATGCACAAGTTGGACCACAGGGTCTTTTTCCACGCTGTTTGCCTCTATCTTCTCAGCCTGTCTGTACTGCATTACTGGAATGTCATCCCAGCTCAGGTGGCTGTATGTTCTTTTGTCTGATTTCAGTTTCCGTTGAAATTTTGGTGTCCAGTTTCAGTCTTGGTTTCCATAGGACAAGATAGTTCAGTTCCCCCTTTCAGTTAGAATTTCACTCAAAAAAATATAATTTTGAAACTATAGATTCCATTGTAATAAGCAGCATTTTGCTTTTGAAATATTGGAACAGATTTTCCACTGTCCAGTCATTATGCCCGTGTAGACGGATGTTGTGCCTGACGACTCTGCAGAATCCCCATCAAAGCACATTCCAAAGGAATCGACTGGAAAATTGAATTTTCCACTTGGCAACTCCCCGAGATCTGGAGACCTCCAAAAGTCTCCATTAAAAATCGGAGATGTCAGATGTTTCCAATGGATTTAAGTGAAATTGTTACACAGGACTAGCTAGACTATTAAAGACATTGTTTCCCACCTACTTCCATCATCCTTACCAGGCTCTAAAAACCCCACTCTGCTATGGGAGCTGACAACATTCCAGACCTAGCCCAACTCTCATACACCGCTCCTCTCACCATCAGACATGACCCAACATCTCCACCACCAAACCCGACCATCCATTCTCCTTCCTCTATATACCTAATCTAACACCCTCCCCCAACTACCCAAAAGACTGAACATCTCTAACCTGACATCCATCCTTCCAATTTCCCCAGTACATCCCAACCTATCTGAAATACTTGTCCACCATCCTACCCACCTGGCAATCTACAACATTTCACAGAACATCCTACCCAGCTGGCATCCTATGCCATCTCTGCTGGTACCCTGCACATTTGGCATCCAACTGCCCGGCACCCTATATACCTGTCAATCTGCTTGGCAATCTGCTTTAAATATCAGAATATAGCAGCAAACTGCTATGAAAAGGGGTTTGGTCTGCTTTCCTCTGACATTGTGGCACTGTGTAAGAACAGTCAAATTGGAAGCACAGCTCCCTTCTTCTGAGGGAGAGTTAAATAGAAACTCCTGTCCAAAATGCAGAGCTCCCTTCTTTCTTCATGCAATTGCCACTCCATGGAAAATCAGGGCTGTTAGCTACCTGGTTTTGATCATGCACATTTGTTAAGATTGGATTTAAAACCCATGATGCCCTTTGACGTTGAATTGTACTTCACTTTTTTTCAATTTTTTTAAAGAAAATGTTACAGGTCAGCTGTTGAAACAAGTGTTTGTCGGCTGGATTTGTTTGTTCGGCGAAACAAATGGAATAGTGTCGGGAGAGCAGCTTAGATTAGTTCACAGGTCGGCGCAACATCGAGGGCAGAAGGGCCTGTTCTGCGCAGTTTTGTCCTATGTTCTATATTCTAATAGGTACAAGAGACTTTATCGGAACAAATCATTTCGTTATGACCAAGTAACTTTTTTTTCACAGATGCACTAAATGAAAGGAAATAGTCTAATATGATGTTCAGAACTGAATCGACAATCCATTTTGCACCACTATCCAAGACATACTTCTATCGTTGGAGATTCGTTACCTAAACAATTTAAAAATTATTGAATGAAATAGACACAAAAAGTTTCAAAGCAAATACTATTGTGAAATGAAGAAAGTTACAAATAACAGAGTCAAAAATAAACTAGTCCTGTCACCAAATGCATTTAAATACAAATGTATGACTCAGCACAACACATCCACTTCAATAGCAGGAAGTTTTCTTACCTGGCACTAAAAGATTACAAGAGAGCTCAACAGTCTAATAAGAATTGTCATGCGACAATAATGAAGCCTCTGAGAACTGCAAACATGACATAAGGTGTCATAAAGCTTATGGGTTTATTTATCTTGGGGAAAAAGGGTCATTACCAAGCTTTGACATGTAAGAAAGGTTCCACCTTTGCATATGGAAAAGTACTTTCTAATTTATTTGACAGCCTTCATGATAGCATTTATACAGCAATCCCTACCTTGTTGAACTGCATTATGTTTACTGTTGTGCTTAAGCAAATACAATAAGTAAGTCAGAAAGAATTCACAAAGTTGATCTTTAAAGACACACAATTCAATGGATGACACTTCAATGCAGTAGTGAGGGAGAGTGAGGATGTACCTTACTTTTGCTGAAATAGTAAACTATAGCTAAAAATATAAGTGAGGGAAAGTGAAATAAAAAGGCAATTCACCCTTAATGCTAATACCATGTTTTGTCTTGTTGATTTTTCTTAAGATCAATTGCTATCACTGAAACACTACTACATCAGAACAATTCATAGTGTACTGCCTTGTAAAAACTGAAGAATGTTTAAGAGCCATTCCTGGAGTGGCACAACTAACTTAGGTGCTGGAATGTTCTAAGCGCAAGAAATTGTGGCTCATTCTTGAGGGATACTGAGCACAGGGAAAATAGAATTCTGACTTTCTGATGCATTATTAAGCACTGTATCATGTACAAAGAAATACATCGTAATGTATTGCTTTATTTGATACTATGAGTGTTTGTTATGCTAAACTCATTAATCACCAAAGGACTTGTGACAAAGTACATATGAGAAGGATGGTATTAGCCCCAAGAATGGGCTTGATCCATCAATTTAGCTTCATGCAGTTCCAGTGCACTTTTCATGCCAATGACTCCTAATGTGGCCTTTTCAAATGCACTCGTGCATTTAATATCATGGACCATTCCTTTTGTGTCACTCGTCTTTTGTTGTGCCAGGTGGATAGTTGAGAGAGTAAAAACATCAGAAGAGTACAAAATTACACTCCAAGTGACCATTATGCAGCCCATTCTGACTGTGACCATTTGAATTATGTCGCTAGAATTTGTTGGGAAATTTTCTTGGCTGAAATCCTTTTCTGATTTCAATGAATTAATAGTTTCAAGTAAGGGCTTCAATGTGTTATCAAAATGGGCATGTACGACTAGCATTGAAGGGACACTGTGTTAGCATGGGTATGCAAGGAAAGACTTTAAGATATCCAATCTCATCATGAGCTTGGTGTAAAGCAATGACTTCTATCGTTTATGATTTGAAGCTGAAACTTCATGGAATTATCCAACTTAGTTATTTGAGTTATAATGTTGAGTGAATTTGACAGGGACCAACAAGAGATGGGCTCCAGTTTTCATTACAATAGACTGACGTTGGTTTTCCTTAAGGCTTGATCCCTTGTTACAATGCCACTCTGTAGGCCGTTTTAATCATTTACTGGTTTATATTAAGAGAATAGAGGGGTTAGGATTCCCATCCCAAACCTGGAATTTCTCATCTTCAGTGTAGGGTGGTCTGTGGTTCACTCGTGTATTTCCCAGAGTCACTGGGCCATTTAAATGATGACCTGCCTTCACTGAAATTGGATTTTGTCGTTCCTGGTATCTGGAACCCAGAGTGTAGAGGTTAGGTCAGGTAATAGCAGTGCATTTCATTTGCATAACCGGGGTACTGCTTTAGAGAGCTGGATTACCAAAAGAAATATTCTTAGAGCACATTGTGGTAATGAGGTGGGTGGTAGGGGGAGGTATCAGGAAGTCTATGGAGGGTGAGGCAAGGTGCTGTTATTAACTGTGCAGAAGATTGCGGATAAAATGTACATAAATCTTTTGGAACTGTCAAATTTGTCAAAATTCGTCAGGAAGTGTCAACCACTGTCAACAAAAGTCAAGACCTGTTAAGAATTGTCTCAAAGTAAAAACAAATGTCAAGCTGTCAAAAAGTGCCAAACTGATTTTTTTTTTGAATGAGAGTTCTTTTTCCAATAATTTTCATCTCACTTCTTTTCTGTTTGTTTCTCTCTTCCAGCTTCTCTCCTAACATCCGGACACTCCTGCAAAAGAAGAATCACTCTGAGAATGTGAGAAAAAACTGCTGACCTCACAAAAAAGCTGTCAGGAAATTTGGAAAGTCTGCTGAAGAGTTTCACGAATATAGCTGGGATCCTTGGGCACATTTCATCTCACTATGGAGGGATTATTGAGTGAAAAAAATGCATTGAAGAGGCCTATTTTCCAATGGGCTCTCCTTCAGTTCATTGAACGCAATGACACCCAGCCAAAAGGGAATCGAACTGTGGACAAAAAAATGCTGGAGATCACAGTGGGTCAGGCAGCATCCATGAAGAGAAAGCAAGCTGAACATTGAGTCCATAGGATTCTTCATCAGAGCAAGTTATTTTAAAAACTGGAATAAGTAACTGAACTGACATTTGCCCTTTCAGTTTCTCCATTTCCTCGTACCAGTTTGACAATGTCACCTTGCATTGCGTTTTGTCTTTCACTCCATGAAAATTCCTTTCTATCATGTTTGACAGGGCCACCAACTGTACCTATCCCAATTACCACATTTCCATTTTCACCCATTCTCTTCCCTATTCAAATCATTTTCACATTTCCCATATCTTCAATGTCACCAGAATCCATATTGAGAGGATCATCTTCCGCTATATGTTAATAGGTCCAGCAGGTTTTGTCTTCGTCACTTGTCCAGGTTTTCCCAACATGTTAGCTCGGCCAAATTGTCTCCAAACTGTCTCCAATAGTAACTCAATTAATGCAGCCTGCAACCTGCCCTCACAAGTTTGCATATCCAATAGTTATTGTTTGATTTGATTTGTCTCATGTACCTTAGTACAGTGAAAAGCTTTGTTTGCAAGTAGTACAAGCAGATCATAGCAAACAAGGACATACATATCACAGGGTGATTGGACAGAATAAGGCATACAGGGTACATGGCACAGAAGGTACGTGAAGGAAGATCAACATTAACACGATTTACATTATTGCTAATTAAAGTTAACAAGCCACATGCATTAAGACTTTCCACAGCAGGAGCTGCAAGCTTCTTCTAATTATCACAATGACAAATCACCTAGATGATTACCTTGTTTTGCATTAAAGTAATTATCTTTATCACATTGACGCCTTTGTATGCTATGTTATTTTCAAAGAAGCTCAGGATTTGCATTATCAGACTGTAATTGATATGTCTGACAAGTTGTTCTTCAACCAGGATGAACGGATTATAGAACAATATAACAAAGGAGCTAAGTATGTTTCGTGAGCAGTGGTGTGAAAAACACAGCAAAATCACAGGCTGCAAGATGGTTGTATGGTTCTTATTTTTCAAATGTTTCCTGCATCCCACAGTTTCCTCATTTGATGCCAACTGCTACTGCAGCTCTTCTCCAATGTGAGATTTTTCTGTACAACGCTCTATCTGCCTCAAAGCATTTCTCATGCACTTTGTTGAAATGCAGCCACTGTTATTCTATATAATTGGGGACAGGATCGGGCTTCTGCAGCGATAACTTCTACGACCAAAACAGCAGTGTTCTCTGTCAAGGATTACATTTGACCAGTTATTGGTGAAGTGCCAAACGTCAATGGTAGACATTTAAATGAGGCCATGGAGAAGAGGCTGACGAATGAATTGCAAAGAAGGCACACATTGTAAATTGAGAAAAGACAAGTTGGCATTGTTCATCCAAAAATTACATTCATCACCACTTATTACATTAACTATGAAAACATCAATAGGCATCATCCTTGCATGACTTGTATTTGGGTACTGGTATCCATCTTTGTTTCGCTTTAATGTTTGCAAGTTATTAGGACCACAAACCTTGAGAAGCATCGCTAGGTTTGTTCTAATGTTGAGTCCTTCAGTACCTCTCGACACAATTGATGCCATTTTAGCATAGCCTCACCCTCTTTGATGTGAGGCCATTCCAGTCTTCCAATTTGCAGTCTTGCCCAGTGTTGCACTGCTGCCTGAGATCTGAAGCAGAGACCAACCACCCCAGTCATAAATCACGAAACTGTCAGTGTGGTTGCTGCCACAACTGTCACTGGACAACATCCTCCTGGGATGGTGCCACTGCCGGCAGGATGATCCTGGACGCAACTGAGCTGTCCCTATCATCCCCATGTGGCCTGTCAACCCAACTTCCCACAATCCACCAGGAGTCAGCAGGACTGAGCTCAGCAGCATAATCTCAGCTTTTGAATACCCACAAGACACCGATATGAAAGCTCAGCAGTAGTCCCACTCCAAGGCAACATCTGAAACAGAGGGGCCTGTGCAGCCAAAGGGACCACCCAACAAGATGAGCAGGCACCCTATCACCAGGAAGCAGTCAGGTACAAGTGATAGCCACATTCAGTATCTCACAGGCCAGTAACTGAGTGTCACACAATGCAGACATCTCACAGTCAGCCACCAGGCTCTTTTGTATTTGCATCTAGTACAACAAGTACTGTAAACAAAATGGTACAATTTTGTTTTACTTCTTTAAAATGTGTTTAATTTATCAGTTCTTTTGTTGAATAATGTTGAAATTTGGTCATTTATGGCACAGGTGGTAGTGTTTTTCAACTTGGGGAGTGAAAGTAAACTGTGAAGCCTTCTTGTGGTACTGATAGTGTCCCTACTCCTGGAAGGAGAGGCCTGAGTTCAAGTCCCAACTGCTCCAGAGGTGTGTAAATAACCTCTGTGTTGATTAGAGAAATATGTTAAATTTGAAAATGTAAAGTTATTTTGTTCTCCCGAAGAAACCACGGCAGAACCAAAGTCCAATTTTAACATTGATTCCCTCAAACGTTTCACTTCAACTCTCCTCACTTAGTCACAATTTTCAGCAACGCAACCCCACCTTGAAGTGAGGACAGCGTTATAGCTCAGATAACAAGGTGTACAGCAGAATGAACACAGCAGGCCAGGCAGCACCAGAGGAGCAGGAAAGCTGACATTTCCAGTCTGGACCAAGAAAGTTATTTCAGATTCCAGCAACGGCAGTTCCTACTATCTCAGCGATGTAGCTCACTTTGGGCCTCTAAAAATGGATAGGCTTGTTTATGCCACATGAGGCAAGACAGTTTGGGACAATGTTGGAGATAATGGGAACTGCAGATGCTGGAGAACTCCAAGACAACAAAATGTGAGGCTGGATGAACACAGCAGGCCAAGCAGCATCTCAGGAGCACAAAAGCTGACGTTTCGGGCCTAGACCCTTCATCAGAGAGGGGGATGGGGAGAGGGAGCTGGAATAAATAAGGAGAGAGGGGGAGGCGGACCGAAGATGGAGAGTAAAGAAGATAGGTGGAGAGAGTATAGGTGGGGAGGTAGGGAGGGGATAGGTCAGTCCAGGGAAGACGGACAGGTCAGGGAGGTGGGATGAGGTTAGTAGGTAGCTGGGGGTGCGGCTTGGTGTGGGAGGAAGGGATGGGTGAGAGGAAGAACCGGTTAGGGTGGCAGAGACAGGTTGGACCGGTTCTTCCTCTCACCCATCCCTTCCTCCCACACCAAGCCGCACCCCCAGCTACCTACTAACCTCATCCCACCTCCCTGACCTGTCCGTCTTCCCTGGACTGACCTATCCCCTCCCTACCTCTCCACCTATCTTCTTTACTCTCCATCTTCGGTCCGCCTCCCCCTCTCTCCTTATTTATTCCAGCTCCCTCTCCCCATCCCCCTCTCTGATGAAGGGTCTAGGCCCGAAACGTCAGCTTTTGTGCTCCTGAGATGCTGCTTGGCCTGCTGTGTTCATCCAGCCTCACATTTTGTTGTCCTGGGACAATGTTGGGCCAGCTCTCTCCACATTAAGGCAGTATTAGCTCCACCCCCCAAAACCCCAGTTTGGGATGGTTTTAGCCCCGCCCTATCCCAATGTTGTAACAAAGTGTGGAACTAGATGAACACAGCAGGCCAAGCAGCATCGTAGGACCACTGGCCTGCTGTGTTCATCCAGCACCACACTTTATCTTGGATTCTCCAGCATCTGCAGTTCCCACTATCTCTACCCCCCGGGTTGTGCCAGTCATAACCGCACCCCCAAAATTGGTGTCATCTTAGTCCCGCCCGGCCCCCTGCTTGGGGCAGTCTAGGCCCCGCCCTCATCTCTCGTCCAGTTTGGGATAGTGCCGATGGTGTCGCGCTCCGTCTGTTACGTGATGACGGAAGCACGGTGGATGAGGGAACTGCGAGCAGGTCGGCGAAGAACAACAGGGACGATCGGCGGCGTTCGGGGATGTCCGTTCCCTGACAGAGGAGCCGAGCCGGTGCTCGCAACTCCGCTCCACCAGCCCGCAACATCGCAACCATTGTTTGCCGCCGGCCATGGAGGGGCCGTTGCCGCCACTGCTCCTTTCGCGTTTGTTAGTCGGTAACCAGCCGTTCGAAGTCACCTTGACCGAGACCGTTTTTTCTTGGCAGCCGCTCCGTCCGAAGAAAGCCTCGCCAGCCGGAACGGGTGAGCTAGGAGCCGCCGCCTCGGTGTCGTGTGTTATTCACCCGCAAGGGCAGAATGAGCAGCTGTTGAGTGTTTAGAAATTGAGGCGGAGGTGGAATGCCTTTTACTTTGTGTCACCCTTCTCTTTAACCTGCGTTCTCCCCGCCCCCACCCCCGCAATAGTGAAACAGTCACCTGCTGGAGTCAGATCCAAGGTGAGAAAGTGAGTCTGACCCTCTCCTGTACACAGAGGTCGCCCTTGTCATCGTGTCAACACCTTATGACAAAGCAGAACAAAGAACTGTAGATACTAAAAGATCTGAAAGGGGGGAGGGGGGATCGGAAACGAGAAACCATTAGAGAAACTCAGCCGGTCTGGCAGCATTTGTGGAAAGAAGTAAACTGAATGAAAATTTCCAGCCCGGTGACCTTCATACAGAAGAGTCCAAAGAATGATCACTGGACTCTAAAAGTTAGCTCCTCTTTCTCTTCACTTTACAATAAAGGTCTTTTAACGGTGCCCTGAAATCCGCCTGTTGGCTCCCACTTCCAACCCGACAACAGGAGTTGCCTGCTTGTTTTGAAGTTCGCCACTTTAAGTTCCAAAGAAAAGTTGATAGGACTTTACTTAAAGGACTTTAGGCTTATTTCTTACCATCGTGCTCTTGTCGCGATTTTTTCCGGTTGCCCTATTTCCTTTTTATAAGTTTATGTTAAATTGTGGTTCTACGAAAGAATTGGTACTTTTCTCAGTTGCTCTAGAAATCTCAAAACTCGTTAAACATTTTGCCGTATAATATTTTAATTCTTTTCTTGGGCTGTGAGCGTCTATGCAAGGCTAGCTTTTGTTGTTCATCCTCAATGGCTCTTGAGAAAATGGTGGTTTTCAGTTCATTTAGAATTACAGGAAATAATATTGTACTCTGCAATTTGTTAAATTGATCAGAAGATCAAGATTTGAATATGTTTTCTTGATGATTGTGTCGTGTATATTTAACCCAGCATTGTTCTCTCACGCTTCAGTGGTGTTACTTTCTCAGTAAACTGGGGAGCTAACTTTTGAAGTCTCCTTGATTGATTTTTAACCAAGCATTCCAAAAAAAGTTAATCTGAAATCAGTAATTTAAGTAATTTGTGTTCATTTGATTAACGGATAATAAGATGTTCTGGCTTTACAGCAGATTGCCTTGCACAAAACAGAAGGCAAATTTTTATCTTTCTAGCTTTCTGTATGACTGTTAAATTTGGTGTTTGAGAATTGGAAATGAGAACTCACATTGGAATCACTTTACTTAATAGAGGAAATTAAATGCACTCACTATTTCAGATTAACTGTTTAAGTCAGCCATTCAGACCTGAAACAGCAAGTTTGATGTTAGGCTGTGTATAGTTTAGAATAGGGTATTGTTATGCTTGCACAAGCATCTCTGGATAAGCAATTTTCTTTCTTGCTTATTGTACAGCAACTCCTACAAGGAGGAAACATGGATCTATGGATAAGTGTTTTCAAATCAGCCTGTTCAGAGATGATATGACACACCTCTGCAGCAGGTGAGACTTGAACCTGGGTCTGCTGGCTCAGAGGTAGGGACATTATCACTGTGCCGCTCGAGTCCTCATTGCATCTATAGATTTTTATTTCTAACCAGCCAGTTCAGAGATATTAATACACACTCCGAACAGATGGGACTTGAACCTGGGCCTCCCAGGATAAAGACACTGACATTATTTGAAGGCTTGGGATCACCTATGGATTTTTTTTAATCAACCTGTTCAGAAATGTAATTGTGCTCCTCTGGAGCAGGAGGAACTTGGACCCAGTCCTCAGGGCCCAAAGGTTTATCATTACCACTGCACCACTCGAGTCCTCATTGCATCTCTGAATTTTATTTTCTAATCAGCCTGTTCAGTGATGTTATTACGTACCTCTGGAGCAGGTGGGACTTGAACCCAGTTATCTCAATTCAGAGATAGGAGCACTATAAATTCACCACAAGAGGATCCCCATCTACAGATATTAAGTGGGACAGATATCTCCTTCAGTGAAATTCTCCAGCAATCCCTCCATCCACTAACCCTGACTGTCAAGGCTTTGAATTAATAATTGTACTTGAGGAAAGCAGAAAATCTGCATCTAATGGGCCATAAAACATTAAAGCATTGAGCTTTGGTGGAATTCAGTAAAAAAGAACTGCAGTAACAAGCTTGCCTAAAAGCTTCGCGCAGAGAGACCTGGGTATTCAGATCCATTGTACCCTGAAGGTGGCAATGCAGTTCGATAGTGGTCAAGAAGGCATATGACATGCTTTCTTTCATTGGGCGGGGTATTGAGTACAAGAGTTGGTAAGTCATGTTACAGTTGTATAGGACTTGGTTTGACCACATTTGGAATACTAAGTACAGTTCTGGTCGCCACATTACCAAAAGGATGTGGATGCTTTGGAGAGGGTGCAGAGGAGGTTCACCAGGATGTTGCCTGGTATGGAGGGTGCTAGCTATGAAGAGAGGTTGAGTAGATTAGGATTGTTTTCATTAGAAAGACAGAAGTTGAGGGTGGACCTGATTGAAGTCTACAAAATCATGAGAGGTATAGACAGGGTGGATATCAAGAAGCTTTTTCCCAGAGCAGGGGACTCGGTTACTAGGGGTCGCAACTTCAAGGTTAGCGGGGAAAAGTTTGAGGGAGATACGCACGGAAGGTTCTTTACGCTGAGGCTGGTGGGTGCCTGGAATGCATTGCCAGTGGAAGTGGTAGCGGCGGGCACGATAGCGTCATTTAAGCTGTATCTAACAGAAACATGAATGGGCAGGGCGCAGAGGGATACAGACCCTTGGAAAATAGGTAACGGATTTAGGTGGAGGATCTGGATCGTCACAGGCTTGGAGGGCGGAAAGGTATATTCCTGTGCTGTAATTTTCTCTGTTCTTGTTTTTTTGTTTTCTTTGTTCTAACAGTGACTGTGTAATCACTGTCAATTGTCATAAAACCTGTCTGGTTCACTCACGTCCTTTCAGTAAGCAGACCTGCAATCCTAACTAATCCCACCTGGCCTACATATGAGTCCAGAACCACAGCAATGTCGTTCACTGTTAACTGCCTTCTGGGCAATTAGGGATGGCCTACTCAGCGATACCCACATCCCAGAAACTGAAAAGATTAACTAAAGGAGGAGAGTCTGATAAAGAAGTGGAGACAATTTGGAATGAATTCTACAGACTATGTCTTGGAGAACTGAAGGCATAGCTAGCAATAGCAAGGCCAAGAAAAGTGGGAATGACTAAGAGGTGAGAATTAGAAGAGTTGACCTGGTAGGTGGTGACAGAGAAAGGGAGGAGAAGCAGAGGCATGGTGAATTGGTCTGGTGAAATTTGCAAATAACGATGAGAATTTTCAATCTGAGATGTTGTTCAACCAAGAGCCAGTGTTCATCAGCAAATGCAGAGGTAATCGAAATTAGTGCATTGCTGGATACAGACTGTAGAGGTTTGAAAAAGTACAAATTTGGAGGCTGACCAGGACTTCATGGAATTGTCCAGCACTGAGGTAATTTGGATGCTGAAGTCCTATGAAAAGTTTGGGGAAAAAAGGGTAGGGGTTTTAGCTTGAGGGAAGATGAAATAGATTTACAGAAAGGCAATATGAAATGTTTTATTCTATGTTGGAACCCTCATTTCTGTTTGTCAGATTATCTGATTACGCTTTACTGCAATTTCTGTTGTTCATTTCAAGTATGATTCCACTGCTCTGAAATATGGTTTCTTAAGTCCTGTATGCCATGCTGTATGAATGTTTGAGTCTTTTGTGGGTACTGTCTAAATCTTTAGAACCCCTACAGTGTGGAAACAGGCCCTTTGGCCCAACAAGTCCACACTGAACCTCAGAGCATCCCACCTAAATCTACATAACCTTGAACACTATGGGCAATTTAGTCTGGCCAATCCATCTAATCTGCACATCTTCGGACTGTGGGAGAAAACCCACGCAGACACAGTGAGAATGTGCAAACTCCGCACACGGTCGCCCAAGCCTGGAATTGAACCCAGGTCCCTGGCTCTGTGTGGCAGCAGTGATAACCACTGAGCCACCGTGCCACCCCAAATCTGTAATGTAAATCTGCAGTGTAATTGCCTCAGGTTGTTTGGTTTTTCTTCTGTCAAAGAGCTTGGTTTTTGCTATTGTAGGATTAACACTTTGCATGCACATGCAACCGAGTTATAGAGAAAGCACAGCATTTTGATCAATTTAAAACGCAAAACAGCCCTATCACAACAATTAATGCTGGTTGGCCATTATATTTCTGGCTTTGTTTGATTTTTGTCATTTTTCTTGTTCTGCTCTTTGTCTGTAAATCTTCTTGACCTTCATTGACCTTTGATTCATTTTTCTGTGGCAAGTTTTACACTTGTGTAATGGGAAATACATGTTTTTGGAGAAACACTAACAGTTTTCACTTTGCTGGTTTTTTTTCATAAGTTTTTGATACTAATCAATCTGAATTAGTTGAATACTGTCATTGCAGTTCATCTTTTTCCGTTTGACCTTGCTCACATACTCACAAAGTTACAGACTGTGGGACTGTCATGGAGACCATGTTGTAGTAGCTTTGAAACTGAGCCTTTGCTTGTAGAATACAAATTAAATATTGCATAAAATTTTTGCCTTGTAGTGTTTTTGAATTTTCCATGACATGATACAGTCTTTTGAAATGAACATCACAAATTTCGTTTGACTTTGAAGAGTGCTAAAGGCACGATCCAGTCAGACTTTACTGAGTATCCAAGATGATGTATCAGTAGTAGTTTGGTGTATTCTAACAAACATTCTGGACGAAAGTGGTGATTAATACATCAGAAAATTAAACTGCATACAAATTAGGAGCTGAAGTAGGCCATTCAAGCCAACGCTGCCATTCAATAAGGTTGTGGCTAATTTACTTTTAACCTCCAGTTTGCATTTCTGTGTACTCCTGATAACTTATCATTCCTTTTTTTTAAATCAAAGATCAGTCTACCTAATGATAACAAGGTGTAAAGCTGGATGAACACAGCAGGTCAAGCAGCATCAGAGGAACAGGAAAGCTGATGTTTTGGGTCGCAACCTTCTTCTGCTCCTCTTATGCTGCTTTGTCTGCTGTGTTCATCGTGTTCTCCACCTGGTTGTCTCAGATTCTCCAGCATCTGCAGTTCGTACTATCTCCATCTACCTACGTCTTGGAGATTTTCCAAGATTCTGCTTTTCCCATCTTTTCCATGAGGGAGTTTGTACAGGATGTTGTTAAGGCCTCTTCTGGATTACTGTGTCCAGTTCTGTCTCCCTGTTACAGGGAGGATGTTATTAAGCTGGAGGGGGTTCTGAAGAGATTTACGAGGATGTTGCTGGGAATGGAGGGTGAGAGTTGTAGGGACAGGCTGAACAGACTGGGACATCTTTCACTGGAGCGTAGGAGGTTGAGGGGTGACCTTATTGAAGATTATAAAATCATGAGGGGTATAGCTAAGGTGAATGACAGGTGGATTTTGCCTGAGGTGAGGGATTTCAAGACAAGGGGTGAGAGGAGGATGATTTTAAAAGAAGATCTGAGGGTAATTTATTTTTACACTGTAGTTCATGTGTGGGTTGAACTTGCAGAGGTTTCATTTACAACGTTTAAAAGACATTTAGATAAGTATGTGAGTAAAAGGGATATGGGCCAAGTACAAGCAAGAGGGACTAGTTTTTTGCTTTATGGTGGGCATGGACTGGCTGGACCACAAGTTTTTTTTTCCATGCTGTATATCTTTGATTTGAAAAAAGGAATGATAAGTTATCAGGAGTAGACAGAAATACGGGGGAAGCAGTAGTATGGTGATTTCACTGGACGTGTAATTCAGAATCTCAGTTAAACGTTTCAGGGCTATTGTGGGATTTGACTAAAATAAAAATCTGGAATTACAAACTAGCCTCATGACAATGATGTAATTACTGTCATTTGCAGTAAAAACCCCTCCGATTCACTAACATTCTTTAGAGAAAGAAATCTGCTAATCTTATCTGATTAAATCTACATGTAAATGTAAATCCATAGCAATATGTTTGACTCTTAACTGCCTGCTGAAATAGCCGAACAAGCTAATCAGTTCCAGGGCAATTAGGGACAGGCAATAAATGCTGGTTCAGCCAGTCAGTCTGGAGACACGTACATCACATGAAAGAATAGAAAAAAGGTTCACTTATTTTTAAAAATGACCCCTAGGTTTAGATTTTCCCCCGTGAAACACCCTTTTAACATTCATGCTGTCAAGAACCCTCAGGATTGAGGAAGTTTCGATCAAATCACCACCTATTCTAATAAACTGCAACAGGTATAGGCCAGACCTTTACTTGAAAGATAACTTACTCGTTACAGGTTGAGTCCAGTCAGCCTCCAACGCATTTGCATTCATAATTGGAGAAAGGTCCTGCACACAGCTCCCAAGATAAGCATGACCCTCTGACTTCCGTATTCAATTCCTGTCAATACACAAGAGCATTCAGTAAGCATTCCCAATTACTTCTTATATCTGCATACTAATGTTTTGTAATTTGCACGCTTGAGTATTACAGTTTCTCAACATTGAGATAATAAGCTTCTTAGTAGTTATTCTTCAAGCTGTAATGGACAATTTCACATTTTTCCACATAACACTGTATTTGCCAGATCTGTGCCCACACTTAACAAATCTATCTGTATACTTTATAGTTTCCTTGTGTCGTCTTTACAACTTAAAATTTGTACTTACCTTTATGTCGTCAGCAAAATTAACAACTTTCCCTTCAGTCCCTTCGTCCGAATCATTCACATAAATTGTGTGAAGATTTAAGGCCCAGAACAAATCCCAATATTACATTGCGCGCTAATTCCTGACAATGCTTAAAGATTACATTTCTAAATTCCATGTGAAAGGATGAAACAGAGGTCAAATTCAAATTTTTAGAATTGTAGAAGATATTGGAACATCTAATTTAATCCCGTTTTGACATCAGGTTCACACCTGTTACCTTCCTACAACAAACAGAAGTAATAGCAAACCAATAAGAATTATTTCAACAATTTAAAGAAATTTGCCTTTGTCATTATACCCAAACCTGCTTTCATTTCACCAAGAAAAGGCAGTAACTTTAGCTATTTCATATGCGCAACTGTGCACAGTTCTGGTTGCCCTGCAAGAAGAAACATACTCTTAAATTGGAGATGATTCAGAAAAGATTGACCACGATGTTGCTGAGACTAGAGGGTTTCACGTGTATGGATAGGCTGAGACCTTTTTCACTGGAGCATGGGAGGTTGAGGTTTACAAAATAATGAGGGGCATAGATAAGGTGAATAAGAGGGAGGCGATGGCCTCCTGGTATTATCAATGGATTGTTAATCCAGAGACCCAGGTAACATTCTGGGGATCTGGGTTCAAATTCTGCCACGGCACATGGTGAATTTGAATTCAATAAAATGTCTGGAATTAAGAGTTGATGACCATGAATGCATTGTTGAATGTCAGAAAAACCCATCTGCTTCACTAATGCCCTTCAGGGAAGGAAACTGCCATCCTAACCTGGCCTGGCCTTCATATGACTCCAGACCCACAGCAATGTGGCTGACTCTTAAATACCCTCTGGGCAATTAGGGATGGGCAATAAATGTTGCCTAGCTCGTGATGCCCTCATCCCGTTAACAAGTTTTTAAAAAATCAAAGATATTTTACCTAGGGTGGAGGAGTTCAAAACTTTGGGACATATTTTTAAGGTGAGAGGAGGAATTTTCAAAAAGACCTGAGAGGCAACCTTTTCATACAGGTGATTCATGTATGGAATGAACTGCCAGAGGAAGTGGTGGATGCAGGTACAGTTATGACATTTAAAAGACACTTGGACAGGTGCATGAGGTGGAAAGGTCTGGAGGGATCTGAGCCAAATGCAGGCACATGGGACTAGTTTTGTTTGGGAAACTTGGTCGGCATAGACGAGTTGGACTGAAAGGTCTTATTCCTTGCTGGATGACTCTGACTGTATGACATATAAGTGATAATCATGGATGCTCACACGTGCACATTTGCCTAAGATTGTTTGCATTGACCGCACATTGTTTTGGAAGGAAAAACTAAGCTGTCCAGCACACCCACTTTGTTTTCAATATCACTTGCCCTCAGGATGATTCAAGAATAGAAAGGTTGAAGATAACTCCATGTTTAATTTAGCTACAATTTTAAAACACTTCTCAAATTCTCTAAAGTTGAACAGTATGCACTCGATCAAAGACTATTTAAAAAATAAGAACAGCAGTATGTTGTTCAGGCCCTCAAGCCTGTTCCACCGTTCAATTGAATCATGGCTGATCTGACATTCTACACATGCACTTTCACGTGTTTCCCCCATAACCCTTGATTCCCTGGTCAAGAATTTATCCATCTGAGCCGTAAAGGACACACGAACTCTGTCTCCATAGCTCTTTATGGCAGGGGGTTCCAAGATTTTCAACCCTCTGAAAGAAGTTATTCCTCCTCGTATCAGAATGAAGGGGCACTAATTTAAGACTGAGACCATGCCGTCTGATCCTTGACTCTGCCATGAGGGGAAACATCATCTCAGCATTTGCCCTGTCAAACCCCTCAAGAATCCTGTATGTTTCATTGAAATCACTTGTCATTCTTTTAAATTTTAATGAATAGAATCCCAAACTGTTTAGGCTTTATTCATCAGACAGTCCCTTTATACTGGGGATCATCCTAATGATCCTGAACTTTTTCCTGTATTATTTCGATTAAAATGATACCTTTCGCAAATAAGGTGACCAAACTGTCGACAATACTCAAGATATGGTCTCTCCATGAACAATTACTGTGCGACTTCCCTACTTTTACACTCCAACCCCCTTGAAATAAGGGCCAACATTCCATTAGTCTTCCTGATTACCTGCTGAACCTGAGTGCTAGCTTTCTACGTTTTGTGCACAAGTACCCCCAAGTCCCTGTGTTGCGGTTTTCTGTGGTATTTCTCCATTTAAATAGTATTCTGTTGTTTTGTTCTTCCTTCCAAAACAAGCAACTTTACATTTTTCCACATCATACTGCATTTACCAACATTTTGCCCACCTACTTGACGTATCAGTATCCCTCTCGAAATTTGCCTTTCCACCTATTTTAGTCATCTGCAATAATTTCATTGTTATTTAGTTAAATGATCACAATTTTAATTGATATTTAACATATTTTAAATGTATTTTAAGTAATCAGTGTTTAATTTGATGTGAATATTTTTAGATTGTACCCAAAACTCAGCTAACTGGATCTCAAAATCATAGTATAAAGTTTTGTAATGACTCCAGCATCAACATGGAGACAAATATCCAACTCTGCTTTTCTTTATTTTTGTTTCCGTTTCTATCTTTGAACACTTGCCGAACCAAGATACTAAACCAAGCAAAGAACAAGTCACACTTTTTTCAATCAATGTATAAAACACCTTCCTGTGCACAAAAAAAAAGTATAGGTGCAGGAGCAGACCGTACCATCAAGTCTGTCCTGCTGTTCACTGCAATCATTACTGATTTTAGGCTTCAACTCAATCTCCTTGCCTATTCCTGATGTCACTAAGAAGTGCTCATCCAGAAAACTGATGCAGACGTGATGGGTGAAAAGGCTTCTGTGATGTAATATTTCTGCGATTTTTGAGAGATCTCTTAATTCTCAAGACAGACCTTAAATATGGTCAATGATGGAACAGCCACAAGCCGTATGACACACAGAATTCCAAAAGAGACTTCACCTCATTGGTGACCTTAGTGGTCAGTCCCTTAACTTGAGGTTGCACTTCCATGTCTAGATTGCCAACCAGTAGCATGTCAAGTCCTTTTAGAATCTCGTATGTTAATCCATGGAATGGGTATGTTCACATTAAATAGGAGCATAATTTATGTATGCTTAACCTTAGTTTTGAAGAATTTTGCCATATCTTTTTCAATTAATTTTATGACGTACAGTTGACTTTATGCACTGACCGGCATTTGTAAGCTTGTGCTAAGTAGTGCAGTATACTTGTTTGCAGCTAACTGATGCTTAAGACTGTTTTGCTTTATTACCGTAGTTATTACACATTGTGAAATATTGTCCAGGTGGCTGTGCTAAATATTGTAGCCTATTTTTCACTTCAGTGGCATGTTGTGTTACGTAGAAAGGATTCAATGCCACAGCAACCTCTGGAGTTCCAATGTTGTACAAAGTGTCATTTGAAAACAAATGTATACACATAATTAATTGGAGATTCACAGCCTTGTCCTTAGCTACCATTGTTTTCTAATAGCCAGTAAATGCATGGCAGAAGAGCAGACTAATGATTTTACAGAAAGCCAAAGCATTAACTGGAAATGCCACTTCTGTTCCTCACAATACTGGTGTTGCCAGATTTGTTGAGTATTTCGAGCAGTTTTGCTTTGTCTTTTGTTTTTATTTCAGATCTGCAGTATCCACAGTGTTTTGATTATGTTTTCCTATTCCCTCGGAGTGCCCCACTTCCATCTCTGATACTGAAATCCCTATCATTGAATTGAAAGACAAAATAACATTTGGGGAAAGGAGGAGAAATTTCTTCACACCATCGTTAGATTTAGAGTACGCAGAATATGGTAGATCAAATGACATAGTAATTTTCAAAAGGCAATGGAGTTATGTACTTAAATGGGAATCATTTTCAATTGGTATGGGGAAAAATTGAATTGTGGAACTAAATCTGATATTTTCACAAGAGGTTTCCAAGCTAAGCTAAATTACAAAATTCTGTGACCAGATACTCTGTACTTTCTTGCATAGTACTGGAGACACGATCAATAAGGCTGGCAACATTTTATGTTGCAGGTTACCAGGTAGTCAGAGTGCCATCTGCAGCAAATTGTTCTGAAGTGACATTTTGCATTTTTTCCACCCCATAAACTATAAACATTTCTCCTGTACTGAAGGATGTACTTTTTAAATGAGCTCACGAAAGTCAGACCTATATCATTTCTAGCTCATTTTTAACCTCAAATCTTGATTTTTTTTTTTCTTCTGATTTCAACAGCTGTACTTCGAGTCAAAATGTTATGGCCAAACTATAGAGTTAAATGTAAAACTAACAATGAAATTAAGATGCTGTTCATTTTTTGCCTTAGCCACTCCAGCCCAGAAGCTCGGAAATATTTTGAGCGGACTCTTGGCAATATGTATTTTAATTTTCCAATGATTTTAAATCCATGTCATAGGTAGGTTTGATAAAGTTGCATTCAGTGTAGTAGTTTAATTTAAAATGTTGTCTGAATTATTAAACTGCAGGTGCAAGCGCATTTTTTTGCATGAAATATGTGAAACTAACATTGCTTGTCACTTTTGATTTTTGCAGTTAATATATTTCGCTGTCGGGACATGAACAAGAATTAATGCAATTGTTTAATACATCATCTATTATTAAGCTTAGTCATAGAGTGCTACTGCCTCTTAAAAAGAATTAACAAAAAAAAAGTGAAATATTTATTTTCAAACAGGGAGGCTTTTTGTGCCTGTTTGTGATATTGTTGCTGTTCGTGAAACTGAAGAAGATGGAATAAGTAAAGAAAGTGGAAGGTGGCAGAAGATGCCTTCGTTTTCAACTGAGCTGACTTTGCATGCATTTACAGGTACTGTTGTTCATATTTCAACCAGCACTTAGAAAAATTTCATTCATCTATGCATAATTCTGTCAGAATTTCAGTTTTTCTAAGTTTGCTTATTTTCATTCTCAGTTAACAATTAGCTCGTCTTCTGATTTTGGTTTTCCTTTTCTTGTGATATACTTAGCATTATTGAAGGCAATCATAGCATCTCCATCGCTAACAACAGCTTAGTAAGCACAAGCCCTGGATCACATTCGGGTATTTCCTGCTCCGTTTTAGTTGCCAATCCATCTGCCATATTATTTAAACGTGAAATGGCTGCACACCATGAGCCTTCTAATTTGTATGGTAGTTTTATTTATGTGATTAATTTTCTTCATTTCTCACGTAGTTATTTGCCCCCCCACTCCTGAGAGATTTGCCACCAGCTGATGCAGCAGTTAAAGGCACCTATATGCCCAGTAATTACCCAGAGACCACTTTTCAATCCATTTTGTAAATACCGTTTCCACGTACGTCACCCCTTTATGGCATAGCGCATTGGTACTGAATGTACGTAGTTCTGTTATAAATTTTCTTTAAATTTAGTTTTTATCCTTATAGATTTTGTGTGCAATATATTTACTTTGTGTACCTTGGAATAATGGTTATTTTCCATGCTATTCTTCAGAGTAATGGACACAATTTTCAGCAATAGGTCACTGCTGTTTAGTTGTCTATTATGATTTTTAAGAAAATGGGCAGCTCTCTGGATAGGAAGTCTGTTCAGGCGATTGCAATCTGACAAATTTTTGCTTGAGGTCTTAGCCTTTAACTGTTGGTTTCTGTTTTGTGCTCATGGCATTTTAATATTATGTGAACAAGATTCTATGTAGAAATTATTGTCTTAATACAAGTAATAAAGTTGAATTATCCGTCTCCAAATTATTTCTTTTTCTACTTTAGGATGGGATTTATTTTCAATTTCCCCTTACCCTTCCATATCCAAACTTATTATGTATTCAATATTAACTACGTTCATGTTGAATTTGTCATTTAGGCTCCAAGATCATATGAAAGATATCAATGTATATTGTCCTTGAATCCATTAAATCATATTGTCAGAATACGAATATTGTTGCTGTCCATTACTAGAACTGTCCATTAAAGAAGTGCGCACAAACTTCACTGTGCCTTCAACTGGTGATTCAACATTTGGTCGTCATCCTTTAGGTAAAAAAAAACTCCTATTCATCCATTCTTGGGAGAGGAGTCTAATTTGATGATTTCTGCACTGTCTTTATTCTAGCAAAGAGATAAAGATCAATGTTCTTACTCTTTCCCAATTGTATTCACAGCACTCTTTGTATTAATTGGAAGCTCGTTCTGTGGATTTTATTAGGTTTAAAGGCATGTTTTATGACTAAATCTGTTGATGTGCAGTCTCACCAATTTACGTGGCCTTTGTTTTTTTTTGGATCTGATGAATCAAGCGTTTGATGTATTTTAAAATAATCGTGCACAAACAACAAAATGCATATTTCTAAGACTACTGGAACATCATCCTCTGATTCATGTAGGGTCAGCAGACCTGAGTAATATTGTTGGCTTACACATTGCTCTTTGTGGATATCGAAGCTCGGGGTATACAACCTTGGCTGCATGCCTCGACCTCTTCTATTAGTAACTCAATTCTAGTTAAATTTTAATTTCCAGGCATTGCTGAAGGGTCATAGACTCTACGCTAAAAAGTTTCAAAAGGAAGTTTTAAAATTCCTCAAACAACCTAAACTGCAAACTGTTTAAATTTAATACTGGGCTGAAGTGTACTGAGCTGATTATGACATTCATGAGAGCTTCAAACTTCTTTAGGAACCTTGTTCCAAGTTACATTGCAAAGCTAGCAAAAGTAATGTGCAAATATGCCATTTCTGATCGGTGCAAATTGTATCTGCCCTATTGGGAAACTTACTCTTTCAATGTAAAATTAAGAACAATTAGCTTTGTTTCAACCGAACTTTCAAAAGCCTTTTGCGCATTTTTTCGTAATGTAAACATTTCAGATAATGCATCAAGTAAGTCAACTGATGAGTAAAGGAAAAACATTTGGTAAAACAGCAAGTATACTTCAGGTTGGAAATGTAATAAATGTAACTAATTTGGATTATAATGTACTTTCTTAAATTTATTGTGATTATTGAGTAAACTTGCATTTACCAAAATCTTAGAATATGAAATTAATGGCTTTGGAGCACAGTGTGGTACCATTCAACCTTTTTTTAAACATGTAAATTTATCACATACAATGCCATTGTTTCGTACCACTTTGAGAAAGCTGACAACAAAACCCTGAAACTTCCATCAGTGTTGACATGATTGATTGATTGACATTACTTTGAAGTTCACAATTAAGAGCTGAAGAAAATGCCTTGTTTTCTACATTACAGTGCAAGCTTTTGGATGATGAAGAAATGTAATTTGCTACCAGGCAACTGGAATGCAATTTATTCTAAAACAACAATGACCTGAAACTCAAATCTTAGTTCATGAAACACTGAAACAATGACTCAATTTCAAAATAAAACATTATATCAGAGTTGCAGTGTTTCTTTTTTCAAAAAAAAGGGAAAATTGTTATTCAACAAAAATTTCAGAAATCTTTGGGAAGTCGTTGACAATGAATGGAGGTAATCCTCTTGGGAATGTGCCAGTCACTTGACTCCTTAGGTAAACAATGCAAAGTTGCACCAAGATTCAGAGAAACAAAATGATGGATTTAGGCTTCCCAGAATTTTAGGAAATTATGAAGCTTTCTTTGGAAGTTGTTTATTTGAAGAATTCGGTTTTAAAAAATAACTTTGTGCACTTGTCTTCATTAAGACTACAGTGATTCACATTTCTTGTTTGTAGAATGACAGGCATCTTGTAAGATAAAATGAACCCCGCTTTGAACTCAGCAATCGCTCAAAATTCCTAGCCAACAAGATGAGTTGTGTAAATGTATTAAAGTTGTCTTCCACTTCTTTGAAGTACTATACATTATTTCATAATTATTTTGTTTTATCTTTAGTATATCATGTGCAGAGGTCAAAAAGACACCATTGGGAGTGCAGTGGAGTGACCTTTTATTGCTGTGACCACCTACTCTGTAACAAGTGGGTACAAGCACTTAAAGAACAGATGGATTTCCAAGGTACTGTATGTTTTGGTGAAGTAAAGATATACCACATATTTGACAGTTCTTTTTACAAGTCAGGGTAACCTGAGACCCTGTTCCAGACAGATGACCTTCCTTTCTCCTTCCTTTCTGCCTCTTCAAAACTATTTAAATCTAAAGTGCTATATTTTCACTGGAAACACAGTGGCCTGGATCTTCCAGTCCCCAGATATTTGGAGACTGGGTATACTCTGGAAAATGAGTCTGAACTATGCAGAAGTGCCAATCCACTGACCATGTAGAATTATCCAGGAAATTGAAAGGATAGGCAATTAGCCAGCATGTAGAATCCCCAGGGAAAGTCTCCAGCTCTTAGGTCAAATCAGAGACTTCTGAGGATTCTGGCTGCTTACCTGAACAGCTAGCCAGAAAAATTTGAGAAATTAAAATCTTCCCACTGGCACTGCACCTAAACGCATGTACACACACACTCATGCATGCAGAAAGGTTCAGCACCCCAGCCAAATTTGATTTTTAACTTCATTTTTATACAGCATTCACTGAATACTTTGTGTTTTTATGTTTCATCTACAAATGAAATCCTGGAAATGTTGTACTTGTAGTTTTGGGGTTGCATCCTCACGATGCCAGTGTGTAATTGATTACAATTGAAAGCTAATGGGTGAACTGTGGGTTGGAAAGTCGCACCAACTTAAAATGTTTTTGGTGTTGGCTTGAATTGAAGCGAAACTTTTTTTTTCTTCAAAGTAGGTAAATTATAGAGCTTTTAATTAGCCATTCTGGGATAAATATCTAATGAATTGTGTTCTACATAATGCATTCTGCCCTGCACCCCCACCTGAAATGTAGCACTGATTAGTAAAATTGAGAACAGTAAAGTTGGGTGTGACTGTATGCCTAAAGACAAAGGTCATTCACTTCAAAAGTAATTTTGGAAGAGTCATGAAATTAGGTAGTGGTAGTCGGACTAATATGGATTAGATATATAGATTTGGTCCTTGAATTTGTGGGGTTTCAAATGGGTTTATTTTGTCTTGTAATCTCAATTTGCTGCAAATCCTTTATTCTCCTCTTCTATCGCACTAAAGCTTGAGATGGTGGCTTTAATGAAGTTGTAAGTTTCAGCTAACCAAGTAAATGGAATATAAGCCAATAGGGTCTTCATATGAATTTCTGATTCTGATTCCTTAATCCGTTTAGTTATCTGATAAAAGATAAATCATGATTGTTGACTGATGTTCAAAATTTGTTATTAATAGAATGTGTTCCCATTTACAGAGGCAGTAATTGTCCATTTCCTTTTCAGTTATTTGGAAATTTTGTTGGATACATTGTAAAAATGTCATGTAGGTAATAAGCATGTTGGCCTGTGCAATGTTGCTCTTGTCAGGTTTTGCAAGAGATCTTTAGATTCTAGATTTGAACATGCAAATTACATTCTTAAAAACTAAGGCCTGATGCAGTGTTGTCTGTATTTTCATTATATGGGAAAATTGCATACATCATGCAATGAGTATCTGATGTTATTTGATATAGACTAGGTGTGGGGTTTTAATTCTGTGTCTCTTATTTCATGTGAGTCTAGTGTTTTCAGCTTTTGCACCACAGATCTACAGGAACAGAAGACTAAGATACAAAGGCATGATTAAAATTGGATGAGTGGTGTGCATTGCAGTGGACTGCAGTGCTATTTGGCGGAATAGGCTCTTTCTGTCCTGGAGACTTAACACTGTGACTGCAATAAGCCTGACTGGATCCAAGATTTTGATTATCAATAAGATTACTGCTTACATCTTTTCTTTTTTCTATTGACCCACCTTATTAGCCAGGCCTTTCTTCCACTTCCCTTTACTGAACACACAGTGCTAGGTAGTAGTAAGTAGGAGCTAAAATCACCCAATGACTGATGGGAGGGAGTCATTAGGCAGACTTTTGCTCACTTATGAGGAGGCACTCATGGAACAGCTGCAACTCGAGAAAGGGTGAAAACAGGAGTTGGTTGTAGGGGTTCATCTATGGGAGGAGATGAGTGAAGGAGCAGTGTTCGCATTGGGGGTGGACCAGCAAGGACGAAGAGGAAACAAGACCATGTCGGGGAGTTAAGTGGGAAATAAGTGGTGGAGAAGGTGGAGAGAATGACTGACTCATTCTGAAGGGAGCAAGGAAAGTATTGAGTGAGTTGAAATTAAGGGTATGAGTGAGGGTCTGAGTGTGAACTTGAATAAGTTGGGACTTCGTAAGAAGGTAGAGCATGTGTGGATGAGTGGGAATGGGGGAGAAAGGGGGTAAGTAGATGAAGAGTCCCAACCCGAAACATCAACTTTGCTCCTCTGATGCTGCCTGGCTTGCTGTTCTTCCAGCTCCATACTGTGTTATCTCTAACTCCAGTGTCTGCAGTTTTTGCTATCCCTGAGCAAGTGGATGGGAGGCAGGTTCGCAAGAAGTGTGTGTGTGAGGGAGAGGAGCCAGTTATAATGTGTGTGGGGGGGTATGAGGGGCTTCACTGAGTCATCCATTGCCATGGATTAAAGATAGTTAGCTGAAATCCACCTGACTATTTAAAATAATATCATTTAAGAACACAGATTTTTATTTTTATGATGTATTGAATGTCAACTGCATTCATTTGCATGAATTTTGATACATGCGTATATTCGTTCATGGATGTAGGTATGGTTCGCGAGGCCAGTCATTGTTGCCTGTCCCATTTTCCCCTTGAAGTTAAAATGCATTAGTAGTTTTCACAGTACTGCCATTGTTTCTTATTTCATTTTACATAAAGAACAAGGACATATTCTATTGTTATTATGGGCTCTGCCTGCTGTACATGTTCTAACTGTTGAATCCAGATATGCTCAGGCCACTTTGGTAATTTTATACAAGTATATTGGTGCAGAGACTTGAAAGTAAGAAGTAAACCAAGGGAAAACTAATGTTTGTAACCACTTAAAGTCTAACAATAACACTCATTTGAAACAGCCTGGAAGCATCTGCAAATGATTTCTTGTCACAAAATTGCCACGTCTCAACTTGATCAAAATCTCCTGTAGTTCTGGCTTTCATGCATATATCAGTACTGAGTCACTCATTCTCACTCACTAGCATTTCATTCAATACTTTCTCATCACTGAAATCTGGCATCTTAGGTTGATAAACTTCAGAATACGCGATTCTAAAGCCTGGTTGTCCACTCCCACATCTAACTTGATCATGTCAATAATAACTTATTGCCATGGAACTTCTCTACCCATGTTCCTCATCCGCCCTGTCGTCTTTGCTCATTTCCTACAAAACCCACTTCCACCTGACTTGAGATAGTGGGAACTGCAGATGCTGGAGAATCCAAGATAACAAAGTGTGAAGCTGGATGAACTCAGCAGGCCAAGCAGTATCTTAGGAGCACAAAAGCTAACGTTTCAGGCCTAGACCCTCTGATGAAGGGTCGAGGCCCGAAACGTCCGCTTTTGTGATCCTGAGATGCTGCTTGGCCTGCTGTGTTCATCCAGCTCCACACTTTGTTATTCACCTGACTTGATGAGTTCCTGATTTAATCATCTGACGATGCAACTGATTTCCTTTGTCCTCTTTTTATGCTTGCTTTGAAAAGCTTAACATGCATAGATAATGATGTTCTTCTCTTAAGTGCTACCAGGGTCTCCTGTCATTGATCCTTCATTCTCACTGCCTTGCCTTTGACCAGTTTTGTATATTCTAGGGTAGCTAGTGGAGCTCAGTAAATTGCATTTTTTTATTATCATATCTTTGCCTTTCTACTTGTTGACATGTTTGCTCCTCAATGACGTAGTTGTAGGAGCAGGACAACAAACAAACTTTATGCCATTTTTTGCCTGCCACTTAAACCTCAAACCCTGCATAGTGCAGCTGAGCCAAACAATTGTCACTTTCTGTGACCTGAAGCTTAGATGTTTGTTGCCTCAAGCATTTGTATTTCTGATTCCATTGATGATCTGGATGTAATATTAGTACTCTGTACACTAAAGCACACCTTGGAATGTTCAAGAAAAAGCTTGCTTATTTATTACTCTTAAGTCATCTTTCTATTCTTTCGAACCTTCAGACTTTAAAAGCAGCAAATCCAAAAAGAAAATCACTATGATGAAATTGTGAAACGCTTCAGCATACCAACAGTGCAGAATCAGCATTTTGAGTTATTGTGGACCCAAACGTTAGCACCCTGTAAATTGATGATTTCCAGTATACATTTCTTATGTATTTATGTTGTATCAGCAAATTGCATGGAGAAAATGCTGAAAGAATACGTTGCAGCTTTACTACAGATATTCATGCATTGCTGAATCTTCTAATCAGGAAGTTTTAAATATTAGCTTGTAAATAAATAAACTACACAGATTGTGGACGAGGTTTTCTGATTCTTCTTTGAAGCATGGACACAAATGTGTTGAGTGTTATCTAACATACCAGCACCAATGCTGAGTTAACTTAACGTATTAGCTTGCCAACCAGCTTATTAAAATCTGACATAAGGGCATTGGTGAGTTCTTTGGCTGATCACTGGGTTCAACACTCGTGTTCTATGTCAGCAGAAGCTGCTGGCAGATTAGAGGCTGGCTGATTTTCAGCCCTAAAGGATTATCTGTTGAGGCATACATTTGGGGCCCAGTGAAGAGAAGGTATATCATTTTTAAATTCTTCTTGTGGTATGGGGGGCTCCTGAGGTGAGGGAGGTGGAGTGGGGGCACTGGTCAGGTGGGAGGTGGATTGGGGCAGCTGTAAGATTCCCACCTCTATTGTGAACAAACTTCTGTGACCATTGATGAATTTGAAGACATCTCGAGGATATAGAGTTGTGTGTCACGAAGTCCAGGAGACCGAAAAAGGCTTCCCTCCTGGTCTCATCACCCGTCTTTTGAATTTCTAATCTCTTGCTTTATCCCCTCGTTGGGCTGAGCTGCACATATATAAGTCTAGGTTTTCATAACACATTGCACCATTTTACTCTCTATTAAAGTCATTACACACATTTTGAAGACAAGTGTTTTTGCCTGCATTTTTATGTATAAACAATATCCAATCTTCTAAGAATGTTTGAATATAAACTGCTGAACTGCTTTGAGTCAGTCGTGAACTTATACCGAGAGATGCTGTAAAGTCTTGGCCTTCTGTTGTCGTACAGAATTGTTTCTCTTAGCTTCCCTGTTGGCATGTTTTTTGAACATCTGCCTCAGCAATTTAGAGGGTTTTCTTGACTCTGCAATGTTCTTCTCCAATATCTTGAGTCTCCAGTTGCAGTACGTTTATTTGTGTGCTTTTGGTTTGTGCATCTGCTCTTCCTTTCTGATGTCATGATGTCGTATTGATCTGTACAGTTAGTAGGAGCTGAACATCCGCCTTCAGTGGTGTGCTATTTTGTAATTGTGACATCAAGTGAATTTACAACAGGGTAAGTTCACCACCAGTGGCAAGCAAGTGGCAAATACAGAGAGTTTGGATGTTTTGGCCAAAAGTTTAGCAATCAGTTTTTGAGATTGGCCATTACTTGGAGTATATGTGGTATCTGCAATGGTACTGAGAAAGGAGTAGAAAGGGATTAGAAAATCAAGAGTGGGGCTGGTTTGAATAGCTGTTGCTGGTTTTTCTAAACGCTGAGCAAAAGATTTTGTTTGCCATCAAGAAAGCAAAGCATGAACGTATATTGAAGGAGTCATGCTGACATTTCCTAGAATGTATGTGTTTTTTTTGCAGCTAGTAAATTTTACCAGTGAAATTCAGTAGTACTTAAATATTTGATTGTATTTTCTTTCACAGCTATGCGACCAAAGCATTTAATCGTATTCATTAATCCTTTCGGAGGGAAACGATTGGGAAAGCAAATATATTACGATAAAGTAGCGCCTCTTTTTCGATTGGCTTGCATCACTGCAGAAGTGATTGGTGAGTTATTGTTTTCTTACTGAATGAGTGTTTCAATAATTGATCACAACAATGTAAATGGTGGGGAAATAACATTAATTGTTTTCTGGCTAAGCTGTTTTGTCTTGTAAGACTAAACGAGTGTCTGCTGTCTACTCATTTCAAAAGGTAGTTGAAATGCAGATTTTATGTTTGAGTTGGTTCTCATGGATTTTTAAGAACGTGTTCTCGTCTCAGTTTCATCGCTCATTTCATTTCCTCTTGAGGTATCAATCACTTTGTATCATGGGTTTACAAGGGGACTGGTTGACCTCTGTCTCCAAGTAGTTAAACCTGACAGAATAAAAGAATCTATTTTGCTATTACTCATACACTTGTACTTCCAAGCAACCAGATTTATAGAAATAAGCTTCAGTTGTGTGGCCTATTTCTGCTACTAATTTGTGTTTTCATGAATAGCAAAATAATTGGTAGAAAATGTATTTTTCATTCCAGCTATTGGAGAGTTCGTGGGAATACCTCAGATGCCTGCAAATATTGTTTACAATAGCCAGCACAGTAGACTTTGCAATTTATTAAATCTTGATCTCTGTTCATCGTGAAAGCAGGAAAGAAACCTGCCCTTATTAAGTGGATATATTTGTGGATATGTTCTTTTTTGGAGGTACCAACTAAGGTAACAGAATGAATTGGGAACTTTTTCGGTGAATTTTAGTGAAAGGAATCTTCTAGGTTTTCCTTCATTTCTACCATATTAGCCACTGCTCTGTCTCATTTCAATCTGTTTGTTTGTCACGCTCCATTTGCTAAGTTTTATCAACACTATTGCATTCAGCTGGCTTTGAGGTCACTTGATCTCGGATGGAAGTTAAGATGAATAAATTGGAAGTTACAGTTTCTGATAAAGTTTAAGCAACCGGTTGCACCACCTGGCATTTATTCAGTACATTATCTGTCAATGAAAACGTGTAACAATTTCATTAATGATGTAATTTAGTCTCCTGGCTTCCGATTCATGGTACAGCTCGCTGAGACATTACAGTAACAAAAGTGAGAAAATGAGATCTTTCATATTCGGTGACAGGTCTGACACTTGTTGAACATCTTACTCTTGTACTATAAATCTATACAGAATGCCCTGAGCTAATTATCAACTAACTGCAGAATTTGTTCCCGTCTTAACCTTTTATAATACAGTTATTGAACTCAATCTGAACTGTAGCAATCTCCATTTGTGGACAAGGGGTGGGAGGAAGTGCTCTTGAATTTTACTGTGCTACCTCAAGATTTGTGCAAATTGCTGATTTATCTCGTTGTGGAGTGAACGGGTGTTGCTCCATTGTAACATGGGACATAGAAGTATCTGAAATTCAGTAGTAATGCGCACATTGGTGTCATTCTATCAGTACAACACAATTCTGTGTTATTAATGCATCGGTATGAATTATGAAGGTCGTATGTGAGAATGTTTAGCCTGCATTCTACTTCTCATGCAAGGCAAAGCCAAGGGTGTGTATGTGTTGCAAATAGGGCCATGGTTCAGGTTTTTGAGCAGTCCAGTTGTTTGTACTGAGTACAACATGGCCAGTACAAACAAAGTGAGTTTCTGAATATACCTCCATTGTAATAATTGAATGTAAGATTGAGAAAACCTCTGCTTTGACTGTTAGTTGAATGTTCATCATTTAATAATCTCTAAGTAAAGCAGTTCAAAAGAAAGAGATTTGCTAGCTGCCAGCCTTGATGCTTCTTATGGTAATTCTCTTAAATTGTGATTCATTTAATCAGGATCATTTGACCTTGTGCACATAAAGAGCTTCATTTGGAAGTACTGGGGGCTGAAAAGTTTGCTCGCATGGTTTTCCAGAACACCGTTCCTGACTACCTGAAGACCATTGATCTTCAGTAGTCACACACAAAGTTGATGTGGGCCCATGTTAATGGGTAGAAAACTCAACTGGGGCCTGAGCAACATTTACCATGAGCTTTTGTCCCTCTAACAGGCAGACCTTGTCTTAGATGAAAGTGATATAAGGCAGACTGCTGTTTAATGTTGATGCTGCAATTCTAAACCAGGGAAATGAAACAGGGCAAAGAGTTGACCCATAAATTCATGGAAGAAACATTGGAGGCCCTGGTGGTTCAGATGAACGTTGGGAGCGAGCCATTTTATTACAGGAGACCAGAAGTCCCTCAAGGGCCACTGCACACAGTGGCCATGAAGGCCCATCCTTGGAGTTTCTCCACGTGCATGAAATAGCAGTATGACAAGAAATCTGATGGTTTTGGATTTAATGTGGATTAATTACTCTTTGTGTATCATCTTTTATCCATATCCTGCCAACGCCATTTGCTGCGTAGTGCACTGCACGACAATCACTTAGCTCTCAGCAGTCCTTAAAACTCACTACTTGAGCCAGACTTTTGGCCATTCTAACTCACGGTCCTAGATATACCAGTGATGCCAGCATCCACTGCTTCCACATACAACCAGTAATTCAGCTATGGCAAGCACATTACCCAAAATGCAACACCACCACTGAAATTCTGGGGGGAGGCAATGGTCTCATGGTATTATTGTTAGACTATTAATCCAGAAACTCCGCTCACATTCTGGCGACATGAATTCGAATCCTGCCTGGTGGTATTTAAATTCAACTAAAAAAAAATCTGGAATTAAGAAACTGCTGATCACTATGAAACCATTGTCGATTGTCAGAAAAACCCATCTGGCTCAGGAAAGGAAATCTCCCATCCTCACTTGGTCTGACCTACATGTGACTCCAGACCCCCAGCAATGTGGCTGACTCTAAGTTGCTCTCTGAAATGGCCGAGCAAGCCATTCAGTTCTACCAATCGCTACAAAGTCTCAGAGACAAAACTGGATGAATCATGTGTGGTATCAACCTTGACACCAGAAAAGACAACGGCAGAAACAGTCCTATTGAACATCTGTGGGGAGCACACAGGAGAGTACCTCATACACTGAGTGACTTGGCTTGCAAGCCAGACAACTTTCTTCCACTTTGGAACAAGCTTGAAGTTGTCTGAATCCAGTTATACGGAGGGTATGATACTCAGCAGTGCATCTTTTGCTCCATCAACCTGCCTTACTGCTGCAGCCACCATGTACATTACAGTTGTCTGGATAAGTCATAAATTAACTTGCCTTCACTGTGAGGACACGCTGTCAAGTTCAAGAGCTAACCATTTTTCGATAGCAAAAGTTGCTCTAAATCACCTTTTCTGCTAGTTTGGTGCCTGATCTTATAATCAATGCTGCTGTTCGACTCCTTGCAGATGAAGTACATTGCTTGGTAAGTAACAAGTGTATTCATTGAATAGGGTCCCCCTGTTCTACATTTTGTGAACATCTTCACATCAGCCAGGAGGGATATTTGGCCTTACAGTATTCATTGATGAACATTCTCCATATACAGGGTCATCCATACAAGTACCCTTGCCAATATGAGGTGTTGTCCCACGTGTGGCTGCATGTGCTGCACAATTCAATTAGAGTGTCTTGACTTTCTTAGCACCATTTACAGGAGCACCACAAGCCCAAATTTCATCCCTGGGAAGCTTGATGCCTAAGTGTTCTGTTAAAACATATTGAAATATAACATTGTGGGTAATGGTTGGATGATACTAAAAGTTTGCCCTGTGTGCTTTTTGAAAAATATAATTTGGTCTTTTACCAGAGACATCTAGACACCTACTGAGTGGATTATTGTAGTGTTTGCTTTATAACTTGCTGACCTATTTGCTCAGAGGTCATTGTAATTATGTTGTTCTAAAGTAGATTTAGTTTGCCTAAAGTGACAGTCTGTAAAAATTGTGATGAATGTTTCATGTTCTACGTGGTGTATGTAAGCAATAGCATGATGACATATTTTGTTATGTGCACCGAATAAATACTGAGATACCTTTTTCATACTTTAAATAAAATGCAGATTCGCAGGCTTATCAGGATAAGTGAATTGAATGCTTCCAAGTCAATCACCATTATATAGCGTGATAGACTTGCTAACTTTCTCATGAGTGAGCTGAGAAAATCTGCCAAATAATTAATGTAGAAAAAGATCAACTTGGATCAGGGAACTAAGTAACATGAGTTAAGTTGTATATCAAAGTTTCATAATATCTAATTTTTTTTCCTTGGGCCCTTTAGCCTAGATTTCAAGCACTTTCACCTTTTTGTTTGAATTACCTCTTAGAACATCCAACTCTGGCCTTATTAACATTGAACCTGCATGTTGTAGAAACAATAGATGTCATCAAGCTGCTTAGTGACAGAAAGGAATGGAAGATTGGACTGCTGGAGCTAAGGACTCGGTGAAACTGAAGTCACTTCAATTTCAAGAAAAAAGTCCAGTGACTGAAACCATACTCAACAAAAAAATTTATCATTGCTGGAGGTCTGTCATTTTTTTTGTAGGACTGTGCTGCAAAGATTTTCTCAAGGAAGTGCCCCTGCTTCAGTGACCTTCTCATCAGTATATCAACCTTTTTTTAAATCGTAGAATGTCACAGATACATTATAAGAGCTATATTATTGACCCATTATTCAGGAAATGGGTGGAATAACACATACTGAAATAATTGTGGCAGGGGTGAAATCCTGTTAACTTGATTGGAACCTTAAATTTTTGAGTATTAATTGAGGTTTTTTTTTAATTCTCCAGTAACTGAACGAGCTAATCATGCTAGGGATCATTTGTTAGAAGCTGATTTGGCGAAGTATGATGGGTAAGTGTTTCTCATTGATCTCATTTCAGTTTGATCAACTGTTGCAAGATTTATTGACTAAAGCAAATATTAAGAGATTCACAAAACATTTGCTGTAAAATGAGTGTCATTATTTCAAAGGAACTTTAAGTCTTTTTTTTAGGCTGTCCCTCTCATGCAATGCCCATCCGATTAACTCCCATGCATTTCCACTTGCCATGCTACTCACTGTTACTCCACCCGCTCCAACCACCTGCTGCTACTAATGTTGGCAGTCAAAAATACATCACGCACTGCAGTACTGTGTCCACCTTGCTTCTGCTGGGTGAAATCCCGAAATGAACCAATCAGAAAAATGTGAAAATGAAAGCTGTAAGTTGTTATAGAATTAATAAATGAAATCTCTGACTTTTAAGCGGTAATAAAACCTAAAAGCTCCATTCAGTTCTTTATCTTAAATTTTCTAGAAATTTTGAAGCCATTCCACAGTAAGCATTGCTATATTTCTACCCTTCAACATATGCAGTAATTCGCACTTGTATTGCATTGTGTTTCAAGTTGTAAAGACTGCATCATTTATTTTCTGTATTTTGATTGTGCACTGAAATGGAAATGGACTTTAAAGTCAAGCTTTTGTAACAAATTGCTGCATTTTTACTGCAAGTTACTGAAGCTCATTGTGTGCAGCATTAACAATGCTTTTTCATTCAAGCAGTGGGAGGAAGATGTCTGTAGATGGCCTGGCACCAAGGGTGGGTGGGGAGGGTTTGGGTTGGCAGTGTTTGTAGAGATTTGGCTGGCAGTAAGTAGCTGATTGGTTTGTGCACTTGTGACCAGCATGTCTGCCAAAAGGTACCAGCCTGATAACAGATCTGGTTCCTGTGTAACTGATTTCATATGGGTGTGAAAGTTAGTGAGAAGCCTTCAGACCTCTGGAACAGAAAGTGGTGTGTCACTCTCCTTGCAATAAAAGTACCCAAAGCCTGCAGAAAGCCAGTTATTTTTTGCCACCAGTTGCTGTAGCTGTTGTCTTAACCAGCAACTGAATGAGATTTGGCAGTTAATGTATCAAGTGAAGGAATCTAGAGAGAAAATATTGAAGAATAGAAAGACTTCCAACACCAAAAGGATCATATCAGTAAACTTTTTGCACTGGATTCAACTGTACTCCGAGTAATTTTACTCTGCATCCGTGAAACTGGAGTTTTTTTTGATTGCCTGTGTGTCTAGGGGTTTTAAAAGGTACGGTAGGGTTTTAACTAGTAAAGCCATTTGTTGATAATTCATAGTTATTTACTGGTGACTAGAATTGTCTCATTTGTAATAAAACAGTAGTTGTTAAGTATAAGAACTTGGTCCATTTTTTCATAGAATCCTTACAGAGCAGAAACCATTCCAGCTATCAGGTCAGCACCTACCATTCGAAGAACATCCCTCTCTGAGCCACCCTATCTTCGTAAGCACGCATTTACCATAGCTAACACCTAGCATGCACATCCCTGGACAATACCGGGCAAATATGCATGGCCAATCCATTTAACCTACGCATCTTTAGATTCTGGGATGAAACCAGAGCACCCAGCAGAAACCCATGTTGACACAGGGAGAATGTGCAAACTCCAACAGACATTGTAGCCTTATGTGAATTAAACACAGACCCCTGACACTCTGAGGCAAAAGTGTTTGCCACCATGCCTCCTGTTTTATTTTCTCTGGAGACCCTGCAAATCTTCAACAATCTGAGGAAGTTGTGAAAAATTGAAGGTTCTGCTTGATAGCTTGATAAATTGACCAGCCTCTAAGAACAGTGGCTGGAAGTTCTTAAATGAGAAGAAGAGCAACACTCTGGCATGCTATTTTTAGTGCAGCTGAGATTTTTTTAAGCGTCTAAATGTGGATCATGAAATAAGAAAGGTAAATTACCTTTGAAGAGAGGACAAATGATTTTGACACAGGCAAAATTCTGCTGAAACAGAAAATCTGCAATAACCCCAGAAAATGCTAGAAACGCTGAGGAGATCAGGCAGCATCTTTGGAGAAAAATTTAAATTTCAAGTTCTAAATACCTTTATTCAGAACTGAGAATGATTAGAAATGTAGTAGATTTGAAGAAAATGAAAAGGAAGTTGGTATGATTTAGTTGTTTGATTTGATTTATTTATTGTTACGTGTGTTTTGTCACAAAATACAGTGAAAAGCTATACATTGTCCCCCCTCTCTGGCACCATCTTAAAACACACAAAAAAACCCCAAAACATAGAATAGAAAGACTGAAGAATAAAGAAGAAAATAAGAAGTGTTCAACTTTACAGTTCCTGATAAGTGCTCTGCCAAAGGCAATGGACCTGCAGGCCAGGCATGAGTCCCTTCACTGTGTTGCTTCTGGAATGAAAGTCAACTATGTGTTTGATGCCATCTTGCCTCTACCGATGCTCTTGCCACTGGGTCCTTGTTGAACTCCACCAATGCCTCCAGACACTGCACCAGCCTAAACCCAACTCCACCGCCACCAGGTGTCTGATTCCAACCCACCTTGCTGACGCTGCAGATGCCTCAGGATCTCGCATTGGGCTTAAATTCGCCACTGCTGCTACCTACATGAATCTGTGCAAACTTCAGATATTGCCAAGAACCCAAAATCACCTCTGCCACAGCAGCCAGGAGTTGGCACGAGTTTGGGGAAGTTGGAGAAGAGAAAGGGAGCGATCTGTAATAGGATGAGAAGACAGGACTGATTAAATGACAAAAGGCTTCTTGGTTCAAAAATTGGAAGAGAGTAGTTATGAGTAAAGTGAAGAAACAAAAAATGTCTCCAAACAAGTTGCAAGTGGCTGAATAATAGTTGAGTAATTTTAGGTCACAACCTATGCCCCCATTCTGTCCATATGTTTTTGTTATTTGTTTGTCTTTCTTCTTTGTTTCTCCCTTGAATTCGCATAGATAGCTGATGTCAAGATATTTCACAACTCATACAGATATTTCTTGTGTTTCTGTACTTATTATGACACTGCTTTTGAACCAGGAAACCTTGTCTTTTAATTGAACCTGCCATCCACCAAAACACACAACCTCTATTTGGCTTGTCTTTCTATTCCCGCTCCACTCCCTTTAATTTGCTGAGTACCAATTTGAGTTTCTAACTACCCTTAAGAACATATTTAATGTTCTACAAGTCAAAATGGCTAGTTCAAGAAAGACTGGATTCGAAAGTGGAGATATTAGGACCTGCTCTGAAGACCAAAAACAGACAAAACTGAAGTGAAATGAAGTCTTGACTGAAAAAAAAGAGAAATTGGGTTTCGAGGAGCACCAGGCATATCTGAAAATGAGTTGTTGACCTGGTGAAGCCACCAAACAGGACTACTTGCATTTCAAACAGCATCAACAGCAAGTGATAGAAATGAGGTCATGAGATGAAGAGGTGCCTCCACAAATATCTCCATTCGCAGTGATGGAAGAACGCAAAACATCAGTCTAAGAGATAAGGCTGAAACATTCTCAGCAATTATCAGCCAGAAATGCCAAGTGGATGATCCATCTCGACCTCATCCAGCGATCCCCGGTATTATGGATGTGCTAGTCTTCTGTCGAATCAATTCACTCCATGTGATGTCGAGAAACAGTTGGAGGCACCAGATATTGCAAATGCTATGGGCCCTGACAAGATTTCTGTAATAATACTGAAGACCTGTCCACCAGAACTTGCCGCTCCTCTAGCCAAGTTGTTCCAGTACAGTTACAACACTGGCATCTACCTGCCAACATAGAAAATTGCTTAGGTATGTCCTGTAAACACAAACCAGGACAGATCCAAACTGACCCATCAATCTACTGTTGATCGTCACAGTCATTAATAGTGCTATTAAGCAGCTCAGTGACGATCAGTTTGTGCTCCACCAGGGCCACTCTCCTCCTGACAACCTCATAGCCTTGGTTCAAATGTGGATCAAAGAATTCTAGAGATGAAGTGAGAGTCACAGCATTTGATAGCAAGGTTGCATTTGACAATGTGGCATCAAGGAGCCCTAGCAAAACTGGAGTCAGTGGGCATCAGGGGAAAAAAAAATACTCTGCTGGTTGGAATCGTACCTGGCACAGAGAGAAGTTATGGTTCTTGGAGGTCAGTTACGTCATCTCCAGGACATCTCTGCGGGTGTTCCTCAGGGTAGTGTCCCAGACCCAGTCATTTTCAGCTACTTCAATAATGACCTTCCCTCCATCATGAAGTGAAGTGGGGATGTGCAATCATCGGTGAACCATGTTCAGCGCCATTCTCACTTCCTTAGGTACGGAAACATTCCCTGATCAAATACAGCAAGATTTGGGCTATGCCCAGTCTTGGGCTGACAAGCGGGAAGTAACGTTCATGTCACAAAAGCCAGCAATGACTATCTCCAGCAAGAGACAATCTAATCACTGCCCCTTGACATTGAATGATGTAACCTCCACTATCCCATCCTAGGGGTTACGATTGACCATAAACTCAACTGGACTTTCCACATAAATAAAGTGGCTACGAGAGCAGGTCAGAAGGTCGGAATACTGCGGCAAGTAACTCACCACCTGGCTCCTCCAAGCCTGTTCACCATCTACAAGGCACAAGTCAGGATTGTGGTGGAATACTCCTGAATGGGTGCAGCTCCAACAACACTCAAGAAGCATAACACCATTCAGGACAAAGCAGTCTGCTTGATTGGCATGACATCCACAAGCATCCCCTCCCTCCACCCCTGCATTCAGTAGCAGCAGTGTGTACTATCTACAAGTTGCATTGCAGGAATTCACTGAATATCTTTAGACAGCACCTTCCACATCTACAACCACTTCCATCTGGAAGGACAAGGGCAGCAGATACATAGGAACACCACCATCTGCAAATTCCCCTCCAACCCACTCACCATCCTGATTTGTAAATATATTGCCATTCTGTCTCTGTGGCTGGATGAAAATCATGGAACTTAGTCCTTAAAAAATTGAGTCAATCTACAGCGTGTGAACAACACTGGTTTAAGAAGCCAACTGAACTTTACCTTCTCAAGGACATCCAGGCACAGACAATAAATGCTGCCCAGGCAGCAATGCCCACATCCCATGAGTGGATATTTTAAAAAAAGGGAGGTGACAATGCATAGAGAGAAATTGATCAATTATACGTGCATGTGTCAGTGTACAGGGAGGTGGCAGCCTACTGGTATTAACGTTGGACTGTTAATCCAGAGACCCAGGTAATGTTCTGGGGATCCAGGTCCAAATCCCACCACGGCAAATGGCTAATGTCTAAAAGTTTAATTATGACCATGAATCCATTGTCAATTTTGGTCAAGAAAAACCAATCTGGTTCATTAATGTCCTTTCGGGAAGGAAACTGCCATCCTTACCTGTCTGGCCTACATGTGACTCCAGACCCACAGCAATGTGGTTGATTCTTAACTGCCCTCTGGGCAATTAGGAATGAGCAATAAATGCTGGTCCAGCCAGGAACTCCCTCATCCTATGAATGAATACAAAAATAAAATTGATATGTAATATTCACGCAAGCAAACTGATATAACTTGAAGAATGCTGTTAAGCTTACATTATACTTATGTACTAAGATTTTGAGGGACACCTTGCTAGCCTCCTGCTGCACAGCAATAACAAGTTTATAAAAAGCTGGATTTTATTTTATTAAAACGTCTGTTTTTTTAAAGTCATTCCTTGGCTTCACTAATAATGCATTTTTCTGATTTGCATACCAAAAACATGATAGCAATTGAATTCATTGCCACCACCTGATAGGTGATAGTCATATACAGACAAAATGTAGCCTTCATAGGACCAGTTCTTAATGGAACATAACTGTTATATCAGGCATACAGGCAGTTGTTTGCTAAGTAATTTAACCTATATTTCCAGATTGAGTTTACTTTTGTGCATTATCTGAATATTTCTACTGATAGCACAATTTATCTTGAGTAAATTGAGAGATTCCGGTCTGTTCATCTGAAGCATAAATATCTATTTGTAAACTCAGTAATGTAGAACGATTCAACTACAATTATGGTGTACTTTGGGAGTAGTGATATCATAAAGATGTTTTAAACGGAATTAAATGTTGAAAATTTATCTGCTTCATTGTTAACAATACTAAAACATTCAATCGAATGTTATTTGCTCAATTATTATAAACAGCAAGCTCTTTTGATTAATGATATGTTGGAAACTGGGATACGGTGCATTCCTCTAAGCTTTTAGTTATACAAAATCTCTGCTTTCCAAGCATTTGCAATGATATTTCATTATTTTCCTTTTTTTAAAATTCACACTCTCATTCACATTTTTAATGTTCTTAAGTACTTTACATGCACTGCCTTATCAGCCTGAGCATACCATTTTAGAAAACCTTGATCATTCATTCTTTTTTAAAATACTTAGGATGAAACTTAAGACTGTGGAGGGCTTGGGAAAACATAATAGAAACAGATGGAGATGATAAAATTTGACAATTCAAATTTATTTGCCTGCTGTATTGACCAAATTTTGGTGCAAGTATTGATATCTTTTCATGCATTTTGTTGCCAGGATTGTTTCTGTTGGTGGTGATGGGATGTTCAGTGAGGTAATGCATGGTCTGATCAGTCGAACGCAGAAGAATTTGGGCATTGATGAAAATTATCCTAAAGCTGAACTAGTTCCATGTGACTTGAGGATTGGAATTATCCCGGCAGGTGGGTAATGTTTCTTCCTAAACAAAGCAGTCAAAAAGTGCAGAATATTCTTTAGAATTAAAATGCGTGACACACAATATGCATTTCCACTTTTTTTTTAAATCTACTTGCAAAACAAAATTGCTAAAGCTGCGCTGGTAAATTTCAACATGAAAATTTTAACTGCCTCATTTTGTTCTTTACTTCAACATAATTAAGTCATAAATGAGAGAAAATATAGAATTTTCTTTAAAAAACCTTGCAAAATATTGGCCCTAAAACTGCATGTCTTACACTAAATGTAGACCCACTTGTCTGGTTTTCTCACAATAGTAGGATTTGTTGGATTGTATTCACATTCATAGCATGCATTGTATCTTTGTATCTGAATTATTTTGAAGAAATGCTTTGAAAAATGACTAAAGATACCTGTAACACAATTCCAAGTTTAGCAACGGTTAAAACAAATACTCTTTATTTCCAACCAGTTCTGCATCATTTCTCATACACTGAAAGGGCAGTTTTTTTTTGGTAGTACTTCCTTTAGTACTTCACATAGAAAGAGACATCTTGAGTAGTTTTGAAATAGAGTGTTACAGTCAGTAAGGAAAATAGTTCATCTTGCCTTGTACCAACATGGGAGGTGAAGGAATGTTTCCAAAAGGACAATTTAGTTATTTCAAGGTACTCTCACTATACTATGGTGTCATTTTCATACAGAGCAGTTCACTTTTGCATTAATGCAGCAATAGAACCTGAATCTGTAGCCAGAGACTGGCCTCCTACCTAAAGGAAACGGAATGGGACTCGGGGATTGGGAGGAGTGCGAGGGAGGTGGAGAAGTGTTTTACAACTCAGTCAGTTTGACTCTGAATTTATACCTGACCGGTTTTACTTGACAAGTTTAATGTTAGTGTGAACCTGGTGTAGTATTGTGCCAAGGCAAAGCTTAATTTGTGAAGACCTTGTCATTGAAATTACTATCGGCCTAAATTCCAGCTACTAACTGGTCATTGTTTTGTATTTGCAGCTTTGAAACTTTTAAGCTACTGTAAAGAAATGGAATTAGAATTAGATTTTTACAAATTCTTTGCTCAATATGTTTAAACTACTTCTATGTTTTGTCTTTTTCTTGTAAGTTCTTCCACTTGAATATTCGAATCAAAAATACACAAGCACAGTAATTCCCTGAAGAAGGGTCCTGACCCGAAACATCAACTTTCCTGTTCCTCTGATGCTGCCTGGCCTGTTGTGCTCCTCCAGCTCCACACTGTGTTATCTCTGACTCCAACATCTGCAGCTCTTGCTATCTTTTGAGCACAGTAGTTCTTCTGTACTATGATGGTTTCTAGTCATTGAAATACTTGTTGAAACTTAGCGGTGTACTGTATGCATGTCTTTCAAATTTTAAATGCAGATCTGCAGTACACTCTCAACATAGAATATTTTATTTCTAGTTTCAATTTGATATATCGTCACCAAACAACTATAAAATCACTTATCAGAAGTGTCAAGGAACCTTGTCTAAAATCAGATATACTTGGCTACTGACAAGTAATCTGATTCCATCATTTATTTTGTTGGAAGTGGACAGCACTATTCACTGTATGCTCCCTTAATACGCAGATGTTGTTATGAAAACCACAAAGTACTTTTGTGACATTCGATGCTGAAAGTAAAATTAGATTTCCTGTTCTGATATGTCTGCAATATGTTCTCATTGCAACTCAGAGATCCTGCTGGCTTTGACCATTAATGCAAAATCATTTGCGTGAGAGTTAATATCTTCAGATTGATGTAGCATTTTTAAAAATGTTGGAGGCTTAATTCATTTCAATTAAATTTGAGTACTGTGGTTCTAAACGTATGATATATAGATTGCTTGAAAAATTGCTATTTATTTGCAACATGATAGGTGAGTGTTTTATAATTCCCTGTTGTAGATTATGTTATTTATAGAAGTCACTTGGTCTCCGCTGCTCCTTTCTATACTTAGTTGTTGTAATTTTTTTAAAACCCATTTGTGATGCAAATTTTAACCACTACATTTCTGACTGCCCATGTATGCTTCCAATTTCTGACCTAGTTGCCATATTTGTTGTCTTATGCCTCAACTCACAGAAAACTCATTTTATTGGAACTTGTTTTCAAAGAAGTGAAATCCAGCTTCGAGTTTGTAGTTGTGTGACAAAGTTTTAATTGCTATGTATCATCCCAACCTGAGCGTACTTGCTGTCTGAGAATAAAATAGCTGCTAATTTTATTACATGATCTTGTGAAGTAACCTTAAATTCTCTTGCTCAGTCAGAAAAGAAGGAAGCCAGATCTATGAACCTTAAATTAAGTACGTTTGATAATTGGAGGAGATTGCATATCTGTCGAGTGTGCCTTAAGTGTGGTGCATATTGCCAAAATTGCTGTTGCATCATTCTTTGCTGTTGCATCACTCTTTGCTGCTGCCTCTGACAGTTTGTTAAACTGAGAGGAATTTTTATTGCATGATGTATTGTGGTCCACTTTGAACTTACAATGAATAAATGTGGATGATCAAATTATTCAACTAACCAAGTGAACCACTTTGTCATGTAAATCAACTAACAAGTTATTGGTTTACAGGATAATGTTCACTTCACCTGTGGAAATATTAATTGCCCATGTCTTGAATAAAACTGGCTAACCATTTCCAAGATATAAATCTGCACAGGCATAGGCTACATAGAGAGCTTATTTGATACTGTAGAACTCTGATAAGTAAGCACTGAGCATTTGTATTTAAAATGTGCTCATTCATTTTGCTTTGCAACTTAGTGGATGAACTGTCGATGGTACAAAGTGAACTGAGAAGTGTAAACTAGATTTCTAAACAAATGCATGTCCTCCTCTTATAAAACTACTGTGAATAGTCTTTTGCATTTGTGTGCTTCTCTTTACTGCCACATCCTATTCCTCTCCTCACTTCATTTTTTTCCAAGGCTGGGAAGCGCAGTCAATTGATTGCAATGCCATCTCATGATCAACACATCAGTGCAGAAGTGTGAAAAAAATTTCATTTTCTGTAAGCTACTGATGTTGAAAGGGCAATATTTCTGCTATATCTTGAGCACAACATTAGATTGGTTCATTTCAGATTATGTGCACAGGTTACCCGAAACTTTTATGCCTTTTAGTTTCAATGGTTGAGAATTGTGACAATGTTCCTGTCATCTGTGCACAGCAGCCAATGTTCTGAAATACTTTAGAGTAATCTATCTTTTTAATTAAATTGAACATAAGCTGCCTGATGCTTTTTTTTTGAGAAGAAATTTGCCATGTCTTACATTTTCTTGTGACAAATAATCCTGTAAGCAAAATGCTGTTTCTTGCAGGTTCAACAGACTGTATATGCTATGCAACAGTTGGAGTGAATGACCCAATCACATCTGCCTTGCACATTATTGTTGGTTGGTATCTTAACAGTTAAATGTTATATGAAAATACATAGACAAGTAAAATGTTACTGCCTTAGCCATGAATAATTCACTTTATTCAGAGTGACCTAGGGCTCTAGTGTACGGGTGCTGTTTAACCGGATCCCCCTGTTTTTAGGTTTGATCTTCTCTTTTCTCTTTCAAGTATTGTAAGGGATGATTTTTTAAAATTGTGTTGTTACTGTCTTAACTGTGGTTTGTGTGTATCTTGGATAGCATAAGATCAATTTAAGAATGATTGATTATTTATCTGAAGATTAAGCAACAGCCTGAATTGTACTCCATTTTTTGTATCATTCTATTGAGTTCAGAAATTTGTTTTTAAAGATTGCCGGGTAGTTACAATTCATAATATTTGTATTTTAAAATCTGTCAGTCAGTGCTGAGTCAACAATCTGCATTTTTTAAAAATTATTTTGTTTGACATACATAAATTTGAAGCAAATTGGCTCATCCCAATTTTGAAGAGATATGTTAATGAATATTCCAGGTAGTGGTTGTCAGAATGACATCAATGGTAATTAAAATTTGTGACTTTTATATGAGATGTGAAAAGATTTTTGTTTAAAGCGGTTAGCTAGTCATCTTATTTTAAAGTGATTCTATTAGATTTGGAAGTGAACATTTATGAGCATTTTACAGACTGCACATTTCTATGACCAGGTTAATGCCAGGTCTTCAGTATTATTCTGAATCAGCCAGCAAAGCCCACATGCCCTGAATTAATTTTAAAAGTGTAACGTATCTGTGGCATGCCCTGCTGAATTTATATCCTTCCTGATTTGTTCTTATTTTTCCACACTACAAGCATTTTAGTATAGAACTCTTATTTAATTTACTGTTTTCATTTTGCTTAATGCCCTGCTGATCGTTTTCTCACATTTAATGAGCAGCATGGCATTCAACCTCATCTGGGAGAAGGACTCCAACTTTTTCACCACCCCCACCTTCCAGTTCCAACTCCCCACCCTGTAATTGGATTTCATCAATTAACACCTGGTCAGAACCTTTTACCTTGGGATTTTTAAAAATGAAGTTTCACTTCCGGATCTTATCAGGAAGTATAACCAAGACTCATCGGAATTTAACTTGCACGTAATTATTTCTTTATCTACTGTTTCTGGAGACAATACCACTGTATAAATTATTTTTCTGTGGTAATAATTGCATTTATGTCAATTTTTTAATTTAATGTCATTTTTAAAAATTCAGGCGACTCTCAACCTATTGACGTCAGTTCAGTTCATCATAAAAATATGTTTTTGAAGTATTCAGTATCTCTACTAGGATATGGATTTTATGGTGATACATTGATTGATAGTGAAAAGAATCGTTGGATGGGTCCATCAAGATACAATTTTTCAGGTAATTTTAATGTATTAACATTTTATGTGAAGAACACTAGCTCCTTTCAGTTCTGAAGAAGGGCCACGTTGGATGCTACATTAACCTTGTTTCTCTCTCTACAGACACTTTTAGACCTGAGTTTCTCCAGCACTCTCTTTTAATTGGGACAACAATATTGGTCCTGTCCAGTTAGATTGTTTCAGAGCTACACCATTACACAGATGGCATGTATGTGTCCTTCACTTTCATCAGTTCCCTTCATGATTGCAGATGACTAATAATTTGAATGTGAGGTTTAAAAGTAATATTTCCAAGTTTACAGATAACCCACACATTCATCTAGTTCTGACATGAGGAGGAAGCAAATCTGTTTCCTGGGGATTTGGACAGATAGGTGAGTGGACAAGTATTGATTAAGTCAAATACAGCGTTGAAATAGAATGAGGTTATCCAGCTTTGTAGGAAAGACAGAGAATTTCTAAAATAGTGAGAGGCTGGAAAATATTGAACTTGAAAGAGATGTGGGTATCCTTGTTAGTAAATCACTGGCAGCTAACATGCAGGTACAGCAAACAGTTAAAAAGACCAATAGTGCGATGACCTTTATTACACAAGCATTTGAGTATAGAAGTAAAGATGTCACACTATTTATATACAGCTTTGGTAAGACCATAACTGAAGTGTTGTATCCAGATTTAGTATTCATGTTTATGAAAACATCTACTTGCCAAAGGGGAAGTGCAACAGAGATTCAACAAGCTAAACCTGGGATAAAGGGATTCACCGATGAGGAAACGTCAAATTGACTGGACCTTCATTCTCTGTGTAGTTTAGAGAACTGAGAGGTGACCTCATTGTGGGTCGCACTAGACTTGATAGAGTAAACGCAGGAAGGATGTTTTTGGAATTCTCTGCCTCTGAGGGCTGTGGAATCTCTGGTGTTGAATATATTCAACACTGAATTGATCAATCTATACATGTTCAAAATACCAAATGATACAGGGATATTGCAAGAAAATTGAGTTCTAAATTGAAGATCAGACTTAATCTCATTGAATGGTTGAGCAGTCTCAAAGGGGTCATTGGCCTACTTCCCCATTCACTTGTTCACTCACCATCCTTATGTTTCCTGACTTATATTGGTTCCTGATCCAGCATTGATTTGGAAATTTACTTTCAAATTTTCAAGTACTTCTATGGCTTTGTCTGTTCCTCCCTCTGTAATTTCCTCAAGGCCTTAAATCCAGTATGAGCTCTCTTCTCCTCTAATATTGATCTCTTATACATTTGCCAATTCTTTGTTCCACTGTTCAGGTCCCTAGACTATATGTTCTAGACTGCCTTCCCTTCTCTCTCTTCCACTGAAATGTTCCTTAAAACCTGCCTCTATGAACAAACTTTTTAACTACCGTTTATATGGCTTCATGTCAAATTTGGCTGGATAAATTGGCTCTGCCTAGTTTCTTGAAACAATTTGTAATGTTAAGGTCGCAAGTATAAATGAAAGTTGTTTTTAACCATCATAATAAAACCTAGCGTCTGTGAAGCAAAATGACTTTTGACTTTTGTAGTTGGAACCAAACAATGATTCAAAATCTTACCTTTTCAGTTGTTTCCCATTCTTGTTTTATTTATTAGGTTTCAAGACCTTTCTATCACACCATTGCTATGAGGGAGCAGTTTCTTTTTTACCTGCTACTGAAACACCTGGCAGTCCAAGAGATCCAAGGCCATGTACAGCTGGGTAAGGACTCATTTAAGTTCATTTTTTTTTCTATTCCGAAATCTGATCAGTTGAGCAGGAAAAGATATGTATGTATGTATGTATATGTATATGTGTATATTTGCATATCAAATGGAAGTATTTTTTACTTGTTGATCAGTTTCCAATTGCCAGTGTCTTTCTGATCCCATTTATAAAATCTGGGCCAGTCATATGGATTTATGCTCAGTGAATGATGCACAGTTAACTTGCGACTTCGTCAGCTTTGCACTCCAGTGTGCAGATGTCAGTATGTGAAAATAGTGCACTGTCCTAAGTAATTCTGGAACCTTTGTGAAAAGGGCAGGTGACTGGTTCGCAATCCAAAAACAGATTGAAGAATTCACATTGACACAGGCACATACTGCACACACCACGGACACAAACAATCTAAAACAAGAGTGCCAGTTGAAATGTGTAATTGTATACCAAATTACGTGCAGAAAGAAAGAATTAAGAGAAGTAAATAAAGAAAAATGCTAATTTACTTCCTGCAACTCTTAACAATAACGAAAATCTGAAGGAACGTGGCCCCACGTTTTAGAAGTAATTTATCAGTGCCAGGCAAATCTGTTGTGACGATTAAAGCCCTAATATTTCTCCGTGTGCTTAGTAGATATCAATAGCAATTTTGCAGCCTTCCATCTGTGACATGCCAATTCTGAGTAAGATATGGATGTATCAAAGCTCAGACAACACTTTCATGTTTTCCAGACTTAGATGCACAAGTGCAAAAGCTAGGCTTGCTCCTGTCCAATTTGCTTACTGATAACTTTAATCCTGTGTCCATCACAAAATCCTTGCCAATATGTATTTGGCCAAACTTGTAACTGTTGTTTTCTTCAGACTCAAAAACAAATTTTTGGTTGCCTGTTCCTCTTTGATCAAAACAACTGTGTGCTCTGTTTCAGGTGTCATATCTGCAAAAACGGTGGCGAACAGGTGAAAATATTACAAAAAGCAGGGAACCTCAAATGTATTGAAGGTAAGATCTGAAATGTTTGCAATCGAATGAGTTATTTCATAGACATGGCCATGCATTTTAAAGTTTTGTTTCTCATGTCCCTCTCATGTAAGGGAAAATTATGTCTGCCAATTAATAATGTTAAACATGTAATAAGTTTTAACAAATACAAATGGCTAAATTTTATTTTTAAAGGTTGAAGCACTGTACAACTGCAAATATTTATTCTTTACATGTTGGTGCAAATCACCAGATGCGGTAGCAGTTTTGGGTTGATAACATGGGTCTTTGCACAAGCCACAAATAACTTTGCAGCCCGAAGTTATTTTTTTATCCACTGTACTTACGATGGCACGCTATTTTAACAAACTGAGTAAAATAATCACAGAGGTTCATGTGTTATAAACTCTGATGTTTGCAGTCCATTTGCAGCAATGGATAAGGCCATTTCAAGTTAACGTTGATGAAGTAATGGAGTTTCAAAGGATTGTTTAATCAGATGATTGTAGGAGATTTTGTAAGCTATGGATATCTCTATCATTGATTTATTGAAATTAATATTTTATTCAAAATTTGGCTAGATGTAAATGATGGTCCAGATATTCTTTCCTTAATGATGGCAACCATGAAGATGTTTGCTACTGTGTCAATGCTCCTTAGATTAACCTAACTTGCATCAGATGCCAGAAGTTGCAGTGTGCTTCAGTGGGCTGCAGAAAGGCTAGTCTCGTGATCCCTGGATAGATTGCAGAAAGCCGGAGGGATTGGTAATGCAAGAATCTTGTTCAGTTGCATGCAGCTAGCAAAGATTTTTTGGGTGCAAAAGGATGCCTTTCACAAGCATATACATAAGTCAGTAAACAAGCAAACTGGATGACCTTGTTTCCTTAAACTTTCATAGTCAGGTAAAAAAGTTCATAATTCTCTAGATTCTCTTCTCACCGATTCATGACACCCTTAACTTTCCCTGCTTCCAGTCTCAGCCATTTCTAGCTCTCCTGGCTCCCCTATGTGCCCCAATTCTTGGATACCATTGTTAGAAACCTTAGTGCTGTTTCTGACAAGAGAGATGCTGAGAGACCAGTTGGGATTGGGTTGTCAGTGGTGATAGGAAGAGGAGGTGGGGTAAGAATGGAGGGAGTTGACAGAGCAGGCAGGGAGTGGGATTGAGAAGCTGGCAGTGAGTGGGAAAGTAAATTAGAAAATCTGTGGCAGCCATCTAGTGGACCAAAAATATGTGGACACCCCTCTTTCATAGTTGCTTCTCTGATGAACACGAATAGTTCAAGTAACTCTCAGTTCTTAGGACTATTGTTCAGGAAAAAACAAGTAAAATTCTAAGTTAACTAAAGTTTTCAAATCTTCCTGGCAAAGATGATGATCGAATTTAGAAGTCATTAAATATATATAAACACATTTTTAAGAAAGAAAATGATTAACGGCCATTACAAGCATTTGGAGAGCTCCAACCCGAACAGTGACTGTTTCTCGAAAGGACTGTGACTTCATCTTGTGGCATAAAATAAGACATAGCTTGCATGAAAATAGGCCTTACTTCTAGTGTTCACACAAGTTTGCTGCTGGAACCATGCAGTCGAGAGAATTCTGTCCTGCTGCATCCATGGCCTAGGTAAATACAGATTTTCTTTTGTTTTGCACAGTCAGTGGATAACTTCAACACTTCACTGCTAACAATAAAATCCAGGTCAATAGATTTTCAAAAATTCACGAATTAACAGTAGAATTTTGCAGGAACTGATGAAGTTAGAAATTCAAGTTGAGGAACTTCTGCCTCAATAATATGCTGCATTGTATCAGATTCGTATAGATCCCCAAAGTGCCAAGATTAACCTGGTCTGAGTTAGTCGATCTGACCTAACTTCCATTTAGAATGCAACAGTTGGCCTTAATGTATTGTACTTATCCAACAATTCTCAAACACTGTTTTGATTGAAAGATATCATTTACAGTTAAATAATTTACCATGGAACTCTCAGCTAAATTAGAATATACAATGCTCAAAATAAGATAGTGCAGTAGATCTTTTAAAAATGCTTTCAATACAACAGTTATTTACCTAAAATTATCACTTGAAGGGGTCTTCAGGCTGAGGGATGTTTGGCAGTGGTTCCCACGAATTCTCAAATTCCAATGAACTGGAGTACTGAAACTCTTAAAGTTTTGATTACTGCGAAGTCTTGACCAAGGATCTTTCATAGAAAACCAGCTGCTCTTCCCCCTAGAGATGATCAACAGAAGTTGGCCTTAGTTCATCCTGAAGTCTTCAGATGCAAAATGTTGATTTTAAATTTGCATCAGTGTATAATTCCAAATGAGTCAAACACCTCAGCCTGATTTCCTTAATGCTCACCTTGTCAGAACAGATATTTTCCAACTGTATAAACTGCTGTAACTAAATCTTGTTTTTGCCACTGCCAGTGAGTACAGGAAAATATTTATAGAAAATAGCATTTCAAGAAATAGATCTGTAACTTTACATTTATGAAATGTTGTTTAATTAGATAGGATCCTGCCATAAACATTCACTAGCTTTGAAATAGTTCCCTGCAGTGATGGAGTTGAGGAAGCACTAGTAAGGGTGTTGGGGCAATTGTTAGTTTTCCTGGATTGCCAACAGTTACCCAATGGCACAGGAGCCTGCTGCTAATGATTTGTCATTTTTACCCAATTGTCACATGAATAGTTTTGACCAAGTGGATTTTGAAAGTATATTTTTCCTCGACAGTCCAGAGCTAGGCGCTCTGTTTTAAAAAAAAATTTAAGGGTCAACTTTTTCAGACACATGAGATTTTCTTAAATCTCAGAGTTACGTAACTTTAGAATGTTATATATCAGAAAAGGCAGTAGAGGAGGGCGGGCTCACTGAATATTTTTAAGGCAGAGGTAGATTGGTTCTTGTTAGGCATGGAACTCCGAGTGTATCGGGGTAGACAGGACTATAGAATTCATAACACCAGCAGATCAGCCATGATCTTATTGAATGATAGTTCAAGCTGAAGGGGCTGAATGGTCTACTTCTCTGAATTCATTAGGTTTGTTTGTTATTTCTGGTTGCTGTTTCGTACCTCCTGCAGATGCCTTGCAAAGTATCTGGACTCCAGTTTGAGAACTGCTGTATGAAATAAGAGGACAGTTGATGTGGTTTCTGCTCTCCTAATTTGACTCACTGACAATTATCATAATTGCATGTGTGTGACTGTTGATGAAGGACATGATCTTTTCCTTCATTGTGATGTCCCAACATCATTTCATTCCTGACCTATATAACAAAAGCTTAAAATACTATAAGTGTAAAAGTAAAGATTTTGGGCCTCAATGATTTGTATAAGCATTTGTTTCTCTTACTTTAGAAGAACAGCAACAGTGGAAAGTGATTAAAGGAAAGTTTCTGGCTATAAATTCAATGAATATGAGTTGTGCATGTCCAAAGTCTCCCAAGGGTCTTTCACCAGCGGCACACCTGGCTGATGGGACCATTGACCTTATTTTAGTCCACAAGTGTTCAAGATTGAGTTTCCTGAGGCATCTTATCAGGCACACAAACAATGAAGATCAGGTATGAGATCTATTGAAATTTTCCCTTAATGCTGTAAGAATAACATCATAAAAGACTTAAATACCCAGAGCCTAACTAAATCGTTGCAGTTTTTTCAGCCTGTGCAATACATATTTTTGTGTAATGGTCCACCCTCTACTCAAGGAAAAATACTTTCTTTTAAATTGTATTATTAGGTGGATGTTGATCAACTCTCAAAAATTAGTAAATTCTGGAATCTAAAACTGAAAACCAATACAATACGTTGTACAATTTGAGAAAAATACCTGTTTTTATTTAAAAATTTTGAGGAATTACCTCATCCTCTGAAGTTTTCATGTTTTACATTTTGGAGGTGTGATCGACAGCCATGTATTTTCAGAAATTCAAATCTCTTTCTTTAAAACTTTCTATAAAACTTTGGTTAGACCGCACTTGGAATACTGCGTCCAGTTCTGGGCGCCCTATTATAGGAAAGATGTGGATGCTTTGGAGAGGGTTCAGAGGAGGTTTACCAGGATGCTGCCTGGACTGGAGGGCTTATCTTATGAAGAGAGGTTGACTGAGCTCGGTCTCTTTTCATTGGAGAAAAGGAGGAGGAGAGGGGACCTAATTGAGGTATACAAGATAATGAGAGGCATAGATAGAGTTGATAGCCAGAGACTATTTCCCAGGGCAGAAATGGCTAGCACGAGGGGTCATAGTTTTAAGCTGGTTGGTGGAAAGTATAGAGGGGATGTCAGAGGCAGGTTCTTTACGCAGAGAGTTGTGAGAGCATGGAATGCGTTGCCAGCAGCAGTTGTGGAAGCAAGGTCATTGGGGTCATTTAAGAGACTGCTGGACATGTATATGGCCACAGAAATTTGAGGGTGCATACATGAGGATCAATGGTCGGCACAACATTGTGGGCTGAAGGGCCTGTTCTGTGCTGTACTGTTCTATGTTCTATGTTCTAAGTTCTAAATATAGAGTAGTATCTTTAGGCTTGCAGCATGATCATGAAACTCGTGTAGCACAAGTCAAAATAATTACTGTACTTGGCAAGTTTCTTGTCGAAACTTAAAAAACTGAAATTCATTTGTATTTGATCAATTCACAATCACAAACATATGAGAAGATTTTAATGTTTCAAATGTGACATTCTTGAAACTAACTATTGAAAACAGATTTAGCGAATGCATATTATATATATATTACTCTTATAGAAACCCACTAAAGTACATTCTAGTTTTTGAATAAAAAAAACTTCAATCTGCAGGTTGAAAGGACAGTACAATTTACTTCATGGGCTCTAGAAACTGATAGTATTTCGTCAGGGTCGTCAACAGAACTAGCACTTGCATCTTTCGCAGCAGCTGAACTTGAGGGGTGAAGAGATGAGGATCTTATCCTCCTACCCCGCTTGAATAAATCTCTAATCTGCCTACTTACAATTTTTCCTTTTTATTGGGAATGCAGGAGGTGAAATTACTAAATCAGTTTCACTGTTGTACAAGTTTGAAGACATTTTTAAATCCTGCCATGAAACATGTTCAACCTGCTCCCCTGCATCACCTCTTTCTCTTTTTGAACTTTAGGTTTGTCATGATTCAGAACAGTGTTTATAGTTTCTTCTATATTTAATGTCATTGTAACAGAGCATCCTTTCAGCATTTGACATTCACCAAGTGCAGTCTGGAAATTATTTTTACGAGATTTGTAGCACCAGTAGAGCCAACCAATTTGTGGTTTCTTCTCACATACTGTTTGCTTGCTTTCTCTCACACACAGTCCTTCAAAAATTTCTTTTTCATCAGACACTCCTACCACAAACATGGAAAGAGGCCATAGGTTTTGTCAACATTTTTGCTGAACCTTTCACCAGGTTCAGCACATGAAACGTGTAGGATAAACAGGCACCAATTTAAGACTGAGGTGAGGAGGAATTTCTTCTCTGTGGGCTGGGAGCCTTTGGACCCTAGAGAGCTATGGGGGCAGAATTTTTGTATGTATTTATGGCTAAGACAGATTCCCAATCAGTAGGGGAACAAAGGGTTACGTAGAAAATTGGATATGAGAAATGTTAGATAAGCCATGATCCTCACGAATGGCAGAGCAGGCTCGAGGGGCCGAATGTCTCACCTCAGCTTCTACTTCTTATGGTCTTTAAAATGGGATCTTTGATACACTGAGGACCAAAATTCATGAATGTTTCCTTCAAGGTTTGCCAGCTTTCTGTGAAAATCACATCAATAAAACATTTTTAGATTTTAGCACAAAAGCACAATGAAGCTATCAACTTAAAAACATCTGCATTCATCCAAGTAAGATTTCATGCATTTAAGATAAAATGCCAATCCAAGTCTTCAAGCTTAAGAGAGTGAAGTGGATGAATACCATTGTATGCTTTTACCACTCCTGGATTTCACAAAAAAGGCCCTTCACTTTGTGCTTTATTGTTACAGATCATTGACAAACCAACGTTGAACTCCTGCATAAACACATGGCAATTTTCACCCTTTTCCAGTCTTTCAAATATTTCCATTGCGGTTTCAAAAGTTAGAACATATTTTTGCTTTAGTCCTTGCATGGGAGTTTTCTGAGGCCACGTTCATGGGTAAAGGATTTCAGATCACAAATTCAAGTAGTCACTACTGTAACGGCAATTGGAAAGGACAATAGGCGGCAATGCTTCATGGCGGCTTGGAGATTCACCACAGAGTGGGTGAATATATGTGCACTGGACCTTGGTGCACCAGGTTCAGGTAGATGTTTCTGGAAACAAATTTATTAAAATGGTGAATTTCCTTTGAAAGTTTTGCTGGTTGCTTGAGAATTCCAGATGCTTATGTACTGGCTTACAGGGTGTTTACTGTACACTCAAACTAGTGCTAAATGTAAGGATTATTCATTTGACACAAAGTCCAAATGTTGTTTTGTATCAGCTGCAAAAGTAGGAGGGTTTTCCTCAGTTGGTTTGACCTCTTTTAATGTTAAAAATTAGCCTCTTAAATGATAAAGTTGAAGCATATTTTAGTTTATTTCAAATCTAGTTACATTACTTGAAGCATTGTTTACTAGAGTGCTTCATCTTTCTGTAATTCTTGATACTTTACCTCCACGATAGGATCCTTTGAATTAGTAAGCAGTCGTTAGTATTGCAAAATTGATTTGTGGAGTTCATATTCAACTAAAAGACAACAGACGCATTTGGCTGTTAATCAGCTTTGTGACTTGGGTTGATTTCTTAAATAGTTTTATTTTTAAAAGAGGGACATAATGGGTGAATCTTGTGATGGAGTAGGGTCACTGTTGCACACAGAGACTCCCGCATGACGCTAATACAGGCTCATCATATGCTGTGATCTTTCAGAAATGTAGCAAAGGTTAAGTGTTTGAAACCTAACGAATTAACCAAACAGCTCAATGTTTATTTTAAAGTGTGTACTCGTAAGCAGTACACCTTGCTACATCATGAGCCATGTCAGTTTGCATGTAAAATTACAACTTTGACAATAATGCTTCACAAATGAAGTCATAGCGTAATGCAGCATGGAAATAGACCTGTCAGTTTAACTTGTCCGCACCAACCAGCTATCCTAAACTGATCTTGTCACATATTTGCCAGCATTCAGCCCATATTCTTGTGAACCTTTCCTATTCAGTGCCCATCCAGATGCTTTTTAAATGTTGTAATTGTATCAGCCTCTTCCAGTTCCCCTGGCAGCTCATTCCATGCATGCATCACACTTTAGGTATGCTGCTCCTCAGATCCATTTTAATCTTTCCGCTCTCACCTAAACTTATCACCTGTAACTTTGGACTCCCCTACCTTGGGAAAAAGCCCTTGGCTGTTTACCCTATCCAGTGAACATCCATTTGGCTGTGAAGATTACAGGTTTCCCCATAGTGCAGGGTGTCACTAACCATGTATACTTTGTTTTCTGGGTATCACTGGAAGTCCGCTGTATACTCAGAGAATTCATACAGTGTGGAAACAAGCCCTTCGGCCCAACCAAACCTCAAAGCATCCCACCAAGACCCATCCTGCTTTAACAAACCTAATCTACACATCCCTGAACACTACAGGCAATTTAGCGTGGCCAATCCACCTAGCATGCACATCTTTGGACTGAGAGGGAACCCAGAGCATCCCGGAGGTAACTCACGCAGACACGGGGAAAATGTGCAGACTCCACACAGTCGCCCAAGGGTGGAATCAAACCCAGGTCCCTGGTGCTGAGAGGCAGCAGTGCTCACCCCTGAGCCACCATCCCATCCGCGTCCGCGTCCACCCCCCCGATTCTTATTTCCTGGAATATACTAGAACGGAAAGTGAGTACACTGACTCAACATCAAGCTGATGGAAGACCATAAATCGGCAAACAAACTCTTGTGTGCAAGCCAAGCACAGCGTACCTACGATGGAAGCCATGTTACCATATGAAATACCATACAGCAGATCACTGGCATGTTGTCCCAGACCACCCAGAGAAGACATACAGTCAATCACTATAATCAAACCAATACACACAATACAATGTCACAAATTGGAGCTACTTTGATTTTAGTTGTGAGCTTCTCAAACTACAGACACTAATATATGTACAGCAGAAAATAGTGGAATACATAGCATATTATTCACAAAGCATCAAGTGATAGCTTGAAGACACTTGCTTGTTTCAGCAATATAACACCATACTGCAATCTTGAAGTAGCTAATCAGAAATTTGCAAAGTCTTATTAAGCAAACAGCTGGGAAAAGCACCTACAGACTCATCTGTAATTTGATAGGGTGCTAATGTACAACAACAGGGGTATAAGAAAGATCCAATTGCAGAAAGACTTCAATGTTGAATTGAAATGTTTAATTCAATGTTATTAAAGCAGCATGGGAAGTTTATATATTAAAATAACCAAACATTAATAACTTTGTCCTTCTAATATTGCAGTTTGACCACGCATTTGTCGAGGTTCACCGAGTGAAGGAATTCAAATTTACACCCAAGTACTGTGATGAAGAGGATAGTGATATCCAGGATGTTGGTAAAAACCTCTTTGGCCAGATTTGTAGGGATCATCCCAGTTGCAGCTGTGCCCAGCTTCAGAGCAGTTGGAACTGTGACGGAGAGATAATTAAGCATGCAGCCATTGAAGTGAAGTAGGTGTTTATTGTTTAATACATTATCCCTATCTGTCAGCCAGTTGTATAAAAAGACTACCGGGTCACTGACTTCATGAAAATTGATTGCTTCTGTTCACGAATGTGCAATGCACACATAATCGCAAATCATATGGGAACGAATTATATACCTTTTGAAGTTTGATGCTAATTTATTTTTATACTTGGTGTATGTTTGATATGATTCACTTTGAGAACCAATGAGAGAATACAAACACATTGCAGCATATTTTCCTAGTTCTACTGTTGCTAGCATGGGCAGCATGATGGCTCTATGGTTAGCAACTGCTGCCTCACAGTGCCAGGGACCTGAGTTCAATTCCAGCCTTGGGCAACTGTCTGTGTGGAGTTTGCACATTCTCTGTGTCTACGTGGGTTTCTGTCAGGTGCTCTGATTTTCTTCCACAGTCCAAAGATGTGCAAGTTATGTGGATTAGCCATGCTAAATTAGCTTATAGTGTTTGTTGTGTTCGCTGTGGGAAATGCAGGTTTACAGTGATAGGGTAGGGAGATGGGTCTGTGTGGGATACTGTTCAGAGGGTTGGTGTGGACTTGTTGGGCTGAATGGCCTGTTTCCACACTGTGGATTCTGTAAAATCTCAGTAATCCAGAGATTTTTACTTCCCTCTCTAGCTCCTAGAAATCTGACCAGAAGACTTTAAGACCTATTTATACCTATATGGTGCAGCGCATCCAGTAGCTTGCTACCTGGCTCCTGCTGTTCTAGGTATTGAAAATAGACAATACTGGAAATCTATAGCAGGTCAGGCAGCATCTGTAAACAGAGAAACATAGTTTACATTTCAGTTTGCCTTTCTTCCAAACTGGGAAAAGTTAGAAACTAAAGACAAGGCCTATGCTGGGGTAGACATCAAAAGAGATTAACAAGAATTGATGCTGCAAGTTTATTCATCAGAACATGTTCAAGAGATGGAAACAAACTTGGAGTCCCTGCAGTAAATGGGATTGTTGAGGTAATTGTGGCTAGTCTTGGAGCTTGTATGGACAAGGTCATGTTTATACTTACAGACATTTACAAACAATACTACCAATAATTTCAGATATTTTAGTTTCATTTTGTAAAACGTCATCTAAAATCGAGACTTTGCTAATTCCATTCTACAGGATATACTGATGAAGTCCATTTGCCTGAATGAATTTATCACCTTTGAAAGCTCAATGTTCAAGCCTGTTCAAATAGAAAACATTTTTAAATTGATGTTTTTTAAGTAGAATTCATCCTCATTTTAAATAGGTAACATTCACGTGTTCTTGTTTAATCTGTCACCATCACCTTATTGATCGTTAGAAATGAGAAGCTAATGTTTGTGGATGTAATTGATTTGTGTTTTTTTGACAGTGTATTGCTCAACAGCTAGTGATACAAGTAGAATTATAACTACATTGATAAACATTTTATTAAATGCGACTAATTTTGTTTTATTTCTCTTTGAAGGGTTCACTGCCAGCTGGTGAAGCTTTTTGTAAGAGGGATAGAGGAATAGCAGAACCTTTAATGCAGAAGACGTTAGAAATTCATTTGTAATTTAATCAGATTCCAAACTATCTCAGGACTGCACAAACCATTCATGTAGAAGTTTAAAATAGATTATTTATGTTTTGAAACTTATTGTGTAATCTTGTGATTATAAATTAATTTACATTATTCAATGTAGCCAGTAATATTTATTACACAAAGTGTAAGCATTAGAAGAAACAAGAAATAACTAATTTACTCCGGAGCTTCAGGATTTCAATTCTTCAATTTTTAATGTAAGAATTACATTTCAAATGGAGAGTTTATTTTTATGGTGCAGTATTTCAGGTGTAAAAGATCTGATTAACAATGCCATTGCTGTGTTGCAAGAAGATCCAATTTGTGCATTAGCAGTGTAGTTTTAAAAAATACATTCTTTAGAAAGTGGAGCAGAGTTCCAGAGCACTTATAATCCTCTGCTTCATATTAAATTGGAGTAAATGTGAGTACTGATTTACTGACTGCTGTCTAAAACTTAGACTGCAAATTTCATGATTGTCTGTTTTCTGGCATATTCCTTTTGTAATTGAATTCTTTGAACTGAACTAGATTTTTTTCAATTTATTTTACAGCACCTTGCAACCTACCAATGCAGACTGTACTTTCTAAGCAATGGTACAAAGAGGCTACAGTTTGAGAATAATTCTTTATTTTAATAACTGTTAGAAAAATATATATAAATGTTGACTTAAGTATTTTGAGTTTGTACATAAATATAAATATATATTTATTGTTGTAGCACATGAAGCTAGCTTTTGTTTAGCTTAGTTTGTGTTCACTATGTGAATTGTATGTAGGTAGCAGTGTTTATGCACTAATAGATTATATCTTAATAAACTTAAAGCAACAGTCAACAATTTTCTTCTATATTTCATGTTCCTACTGTAAGAATGGTCAATAGTTTTCTATAGATGGCGACAGAGTTGCTTCCTGCACTGAAGTTATAGATCTTTATTTCTCCAACTAAGTATTAATTTTTTGTTTCAGTGACTTCTGTTTATTTCAGAATTATTTGTCTGGATTGTTTTTTGCATGTATTTTTCAATATGTGATTCTCTGTATTTTCCTCCTCGTCCTTCCAAATTGTACATAATAAAAGTAGAGTAAAGATATCATTCATAGTCTTTACAGATATATTACAGTGTGATCTATTTAAATTGGTTGTGCCACACAGCATTCCATGATTTTTTGATGTAAACTGTTTAAAACTGACGTCCTAGGATTAAGGAGCTGTCTTTCCTGGTGATTGACTCATCAGGCTATTTCTAATGACTTTCTAGACCAAATAACTTTGGTAATATTGTCTGTTGTGGAAAAAAATAATAAAATTGTTTCTACATGAGGAATTGGTGAAAGAAAATGTTCTGGCTGAAAACACTCAAACTACATAACCTTGATTTTGTTTGCATTACCCTTTGTTTTCACTTTCCTCCACAAATTCCTCCATGTCTTAACTGGCTGATAAATATTAGTACCAATTTGGGAACCTTGCTGGATGCAGATTATCTGCAATGTGCACCTACACAATGGTTCAAAAGTAATTCTTTGATCAAATACTTTAGAACATCACAGGAGGTGAAAACATCTTGAAGCAGATGCTATGCATTTTACTTCCTCAGGTCAGCAGTTTCAAAACTGATGCAAGATTGAACCATGCTGCTTTGTAACATTTCAGTTTGCTAAATGCTAACTGGATTTTAATTCTGCTAAGTAGCTCTGAATTAGGCAACAATATTCAGGAAAATTGAACTAAGGTCTACAGCTGTCACTCCCTTATTCCAACCTTATTTTGTCTCTCTGTTGGATTTCAACTGTCTACTTCCACATCGACATACAGTCATAAATAACAGATGAGCCTTTTGGACCATTGAGTCCGTGCCAACCTAGCTACACTAATCCCACTTATCAGCACTTGGCCCTTAGCCTTGCATGTTATGACATTTCAAACGGTCATCCATGTAGTTTTTAAAGCATGTGTTTTCTCTACTATCTCAGACATTGTCAGTATTCCCACTGTTGTCTGCGTCAATTATTTTTGTTTGTTCAAATCCCCTTTAAACTTCCTGCCCTTCACCTTACAATTATGTCCCCTTGTTATTGGTCATTCAACTAATGGGAGCAGCAGTTCCTATCTACCCTGTACATGTCCCTCAATCTTGTACAGCTCAATTGGGTCCCGCCTCAATTCAGCTTTCTCTGCTCTAAAGGAAACAACCTGAGACTGTCCAGCTTCTCCTCACATCTAAAATGGTGCAGCCTAAGCAACATCCTGGTGAATATTCTCCGCACCCTCTCCAGTGCAGTCACAATAACAGAAATTTGCTGAAAAATCTCAGCAGGTCTGGCGGCATTTGTGGAGACAGATAGTTAGTGTTTTGGATCCAGTGACCCTTCTTCAGAACATCAGATTTTCCAGCAGTTTCTGTTGTTTTTGACTTCTAGTATCCACAGTTCTTCCAGTACAGACACATCCTTCCTACATGGTAACCAGAAATGCATATGAAGCACTAATTATGGCCTAATCAAACTTTTGTAAAGCTCCAATACAACCTGCTACTCTTATAGTCGCTGTCATAACTTATAAAGGCAGGTATGCTGTATCCTTCCTTAACCAGCCTGTTAACCTGTCTTGCTGCCTTTGGTGATCTGTGGACAGGCCCACAAAGGTTTCTCTGAGCTGCCTCGTGTTTTGCTATTCATGGAATACTTCCTTGACTTCCAATTAGTTTGTACAGTTTTGAATTACTTATTGCTTTGGCTAGCCCCTCTGCATGTGACTTTATACCTATTATGTTATTCCAGTCATTTAGTTTGTCTCCAGCCCGACTTTGTTTTTAATTTTTTTATTATTATTTCTCTGCTTCATTTAATGGAATTCTAGGTCATTATGGGAGCAAAACCCCCCATGCAGGGACAAAGACTCGGGAGGCAGGCAGGATTCAGGAGTGTGGCAGTCATTATTAAAGCAATGACTGGTCCATGCAGGGAGAGGGACCAAGAATTTCCCCCCCCACCAACCATTGTGGCCAAGACATGAGAACCCAGTTGTTCTCTTACTCTTTTTTTTCAGATTGGAAGAAAGATTAATGACGCTGATTTTTACAGTGAAATACAGCATGTTTATAACATCTTGTTACAATAATGACATACAATGTGGTTACTGTGACCTTTCCCTTTTTCTATGCATTCTATCCTGTGAAACATCTAATCAGTGATGGGAACTTATATGGACAATCCCAGATTCCTGTGATTTCATTTTGTTTAACAGACATTGTAATTTCAAGTCCTTGGGATCTTTCTATGCACCCAATTTCACATTCCAAAGTTTATGACCATACTCCTTCGGACTTGTGCCAGACTTGTTTACATCTATGGACTGCTGGAATTCTGGTATTCATGGAATACCATGAATAATCTGTCAAATTATGTTATTTGTCCTATTTTCCCACTGCTGTTCTTTCGGCCTATAAGTTCTGAGCCTGTGTGCTTCTGTCTCACTTCATATGATGAAGGTGCAATGTTCCGGAAGCTTATGGTTTCAAATAAACCTGTAGAACTATAACCTGGTGTCACCTGATTTCTAACCTTGCCCACCCCAGTCCAAGACCAGCACTTACAATATCATAACTTTCGAAGTGCACCACCGATCACTTTTCAGGGTTAAATATCTATTTTTTTTTAATACGAGTATCTCCTGCTCCCTTGATGTTACCCAGATCGTTCGTGTGTTGAAAGCGTTGGGTCTCAGCTGAAGTATTGGCATCAAATTGAATGCTAATCTTTAGACTCATTCTGTCCTTCTTTAAAATGTTCCTCAACTCTTCTTGTGCTGTAGCAGTAATCCCACTGCACTTCAAGTTTTGCAAAGTAGAGCCCCTGATTACTGGCTGAGACACCATTTAGCTCCCCTCATGTTTCCAGTGGAATGGAATGTGTCTGAACATCATAGGTGAAGTCCCAGTACCACCCTTTTCAAACACGAAGCCGTTACATTTTTGACGCAATGGTTTTCATGCAAAGATGTGACTTGTTTCAATTATTTCTATTATTTTAGTACATTTAAATTTTTCATTCCTAGTAAAGATGTATCCATTAATCATGAGATCAGTGGATAAAATTTTCTAGCTTAATTGGGAAATTTGTGAAATTCCCTGAATAAAAATATCTTTGACATAGCCCCATTTAATTACTTATTTAGGAATTGAATTCAAGCTAAAAATGGCAACAGCTTCAGAAGAACAACATGTATATTAGTTATTCTTCCAAAGTCTTTGCCCAGTGGTTTTTAAATAAATGTTTGTGTATTTTCTCATTCATTAAATACTTGAATTCTTTCCAGCATAAGCATATTTATTGTTGGAACTTTATTATTTATCTCTCAGCAAATTGTCCTGTTCTTTATGTATTAGTTTATTGAACCAGTTTTTCATCTCCTAAGTGAAATCAAGTTAGTAGATTAAAAATAAGCTTGAAGCAATTCTTTTAAGATAAGAGAGATAATTTGTTTCTTGCCTTTTAAAAATGATTTCTATCATTCAGTTTTTTTTTTAAAAGTCAACCTTGATTTTTCTTTCTGAAAATAGTTAATTTGACAAAAATGTTCACTAGTGTGAATGGCATATTTGTATAAGATGTCACATTTGCACAAGCTAAAAATGCTTAACTGGCAAAGAAATGGGCTGCAGCAGTTCAAGGAGACACCTCACCACCACCACCTGAAGGGCAATTTCTAATTAGCAATAAATGTCCACCTGCCATGAATGGAATGAAAACAAAACGGCACAAGTGTATTTTGTAACAAGTAATAATAAATAGAATGTGAGCTGAATTGTCCTTCCTTCTTAACCACAGTGTTCACCCTCCAACATGACTGGTCTTCACTAAAGACAGGAGTAAACGAGTTGCATTTTTGATATGCTGTCAGCTTCATGACTATGCCTCAGTTTGACTGTTATTTTAATCTTCCACAGCCTTTGCTTAATTAGATAGTTTGAAATTAATTTTTAAAGCATGCGATGGATATATTGAGTCATCACCATCTGGTTTCCATGTGCTTGCTGATATAATATAAACTTCAAATCCTCTACCTTATGCTCAGAACAGGACTTGAGGATCAATATAATTGGAGATGTAGCGAATATGAAACACTAACTATTTCTCCACAGATGCTGTCAAACATACTGAGTTTCTCCAGCACTTCATTTTTTAAAATTTCAGTTTAACAAATATATTTTTGAAATATTTCTTTGTTAGTGAGCAGGGCCTATGGGGGAAGATGTAGATTATTCCCAGGTCTGAGTTTTGTCTGTTTCTCAACTTGTTGATTTTGCAAACTTAGTCATCGCTTCGTTACTTTCATATTGCCATAATCAGCAGCATATTTCACCTGCCTAAGCTTCTCTGATGCGTAACCACAATGAATTTCAGTAGAATCCAAAATGTCATTGCAGCCTTCTGGCTGTTTTGAGAAATGGTGATTGTCATATCATTGTTAATGTGGCAAGTTAATTATTCTACTTTTAAGACCAAACAAAAAGAATGGAAGTTATTTCTCATTAAAAATTCTGCCACAAGTTATTGGATTCAAGTTGAGATATTTAAAAACAGCTATCGTTGTGTTGAATTAAGTCACATATTACTGGGGGAAAAAATGTTGAGACAATGAGATCTTTATATAAATAATGCAAGATCTGATTCTTGACTTCTTGTGCAGGTTCTTCCTGAGTGAGTGCTGCTTGATAGCACTGTTAATGAATCTTTCCATCACATTGATTGAGAATCAATGGTAATGGGTGGTAATGTTTTAATAGCCCTATCTTTCGTTGTTGATGGGCAATTTTTCAGATTGCTGGGTGTAGTGATTGGAAGTAGGCTGTCTTTGTTGATGACGTTGTTGACTTGAGCCAGTTGGGAAAACCCTGGATGACTTATCTCCTCTATCGGGGGGTCTGCCTGAGGAATCCTGGCCAGGGGAGAATTGGCTGGAGCTGGAGGGTAAAGTCTCTGCTTGCCTCAGCTGCTGGACAGCACTACCTCAAAAGCTATTTTATGGGAGTCATATGCTGGCCATAAACCAGCTGGTGGCCTCTATGTTGTCATACTGCTTGGTGCCCACCTCCTGGTTTTGCTCCCGTTATCCAGAAAATTTTGGTTCTCCTCTGCTGGGACAAAAAGACACACTGATTCTGAATCTCCCTATCGAGGGCGGTCAGTCGCTGGTGTACGTCCACATCCAGGTTACGACTGTTAGCCCTCGGACCTTGTAGCAATACCTTTACATTGAGCCTTCTCCTCAGTGGTGTGCCCTGGCAATGTACTTTTTCCACCAGTTGTGTAACCTCAACTACAACACGCAGCTCCTGTTTATTGACCGTGAAGGCTTGTTGACCACCCTCAGGACGTTGCCTGTCTTTTACTAGGACATGATCACTCTGAAACATGATAAGCTCGCATTGTGCCTACCTTCTGGCAAGAATGGCAGCTATCGTTGGAGAGCCGCTGCTCAGGAATCCATACGTCCATAATTGTAGGTTCCATTGACTGTCGGAGGGGAGGGCCATGGCTGCGGGGGTAACTAGAGTCAGGGGTGCGCTGGGTAGCGAGCGCCTGAACTGGATGCTGCCACAGGAATTGGCACGCAGGGCCATGCTGGGCATCCAGTTCGTGGCCACCGTCATTCAATGCCTTAAAACAGGAGCTCCGGCCCGACATCATGCACCAGTTGGAAGATGCTGAGGTGTGCAGTGGAATCCCATCTACAAGTTTCCCCTGCTCGGGCTGAAGTTCACACTGGCCTGAGGATCCCCTACCTCCCCAGGCACCCTGTGACCCACAACCTGAGCTGCCTCCAGGATTTTAGTTCTGTGTCTTTTAAAGACAGAGCAATGGGCCTTGTACAGACTGCTGCAGCACACTATCCACCTCTTCTTCTTTATCCACAGCCCAGGCACGACTTTGTGTGCCTATTTGCCACCAGGCGGTGGAGATCCCCAATGGAGGGCTCCTTACATGGGTCTCCTCCCTGTTTCCCTCAAGAATCACAGGTTGAGGTTGTTGTATGCAGCAGTCCCTCTGTAACCACAGATTGCAATGGTCTTAACTATGAGGATCCTGAATGGAAGTGTGTACAGCTGCTGAGAGATTACAGTTCGGAGTTTATTTGTGATGCTTCCTACAGATTATTAACATTTTCTACCAAAACCCATGTGTTTGGTCTACTTTAATGTGGGTGTACCTACAGTATGTGGACTGCAGTGACTCAAGAAGATTGTGCATCATCATCAGCTCAATGGCGACTGGGGACAGGCAGTAAATGATGGCCAGTGTCTCCCAGTGAAGAAGTGTGAATAAAGAAAATGCTGATGTTGAGATGCCAAATAGCCAACACCCTTGGAATCCTGCATATCCAAATCTTCAGGAAATGAGTAGACCAGGAAAAAAGCAAAGAAAGATTAAAAGTGTTACGTGAATATTATTAAAACTGTAAAAGAAATGGAGAAAGCATATTTCCTCGAATGGAAATGAACAGGTTTGTTTTAACATAACTCTCATCTGTTTGAGGTGGCCATTTTGGATCCATTCATTATCAAATCTTTGCCATCCTTGAGAAGGTTCAATGCTGGGCAGGTTGTTACAAATGTTTGCAATATACAGCATCTTCTAGCCAGTCATGTCACTGATTGGCACAATTTCCATAACTGAAGAAAGGCCCATGGATAAATAGGCCTCTGTAAAATTTTGAAGGGCAAAGTAAACATTTATAAGCAGTGTATCAAGCCAAAAATGAAGGAGCTGGAAGAATTCTTTGCCAACAGCTTCAACGCCTCCCAATGTTTCTTTTGCTAATTCCTTTTCCCAAGAACAATTAAGAATTGAAATAATCTTCCAAAAACATTAATCTCATTACTGCTAATGATACACTTTTAAGCAAAATGTGTTCAACAATTTTTAATTAATATGACCATTGACTGCATTTATTGTGCAATTCCTGTGAAAGATCTTTAGTCGGAGACTACTGAGGGAAGCCTTACTAAATGAAGCACCAATAAGTCATCATCCAACTTGATGATACATTTCATTCTGCAGTGTCCTCCTAGCTTTAGTAGCATAACCTGACCAAGAGCCAAAAGTCATAAGATTCTGGAGTACATCTTGAACCTAAGGACATTGAGTGAATTTTGCTGAGGCTCATATTACTCTAATTCCTGACTAAAAAGTCTAACAATTTCTCAGGATACATTTAATAAATTGTGCAGCTTGTAGCAGTACGTGACTAACACACAGCTGTGAAGTCTTTTCCTGGGGCAGACACCTCTGGCCTTCAAATATTAAACTACATAATTTATAAAGCTGCCATTGAATATATATTATACTACAGCAGTAAGGATTTATTATCAGGAGAAGGTATCTGTCCAAATCTTTTAGCATTGACAGGTCCTCTTCTCAGACATTTACTCAATAAATTTATACCATTTTCTTTGATGAGGGTCATTGCACAAGACAGACAACGCAATGTCTATTTTGACACTCTGTAAAACTGCAGTGAAATGTATTTCCTCTGACCAAAATGAGATCAGTAAAATAGAGCAGTCTTGTCAAAATATGGCAGATAAATTGTTATCATGCGGTCTTCTCACTTTCCAGATACAAAGAATGGGCCTAATATTTCCTCCTTCCCAATTTGGGTAGACTTACAGGGAACTTTTTCGAACATCTTAAAATTAAAATGGATCAATCAAGGATCATCATGCAAGGGTATACTGAGACAAACTGTTTAAGCACATTTTCCCCAAATTTCTAGTGAAATTAAATGGTTTTATCTTCATTGTCTTTGATCTGAAGTACAATCATGTAGAAATGTCTATCCTGATCTGAAAATGTCATGTGACCTTTACAATGAGGTTGACATTGAAGGTAGACAACATTAGCTTTGTTTCATTAAAGTCCTCCTTTTGAACATAATGCTGTGTGGTAAACTTGAAAAATGGTGTCAGAAGTGTCGACTGCCCAGAATATGCGACTAAAAAAAAGAAAATCACAATGAAAACACTGATTGAGAAAAAACGGCTATAGCTTCTCCTCTACCAGTTCCTGTACAAATAACTGCAGATATGAGACCAAGCAGGGCATTTTTCCATGAACAATAGCAGAATTATGTAACTAAGCAACAGTAAACATGTTCTGATCTGTTTTGTTAGGATTGCCATAACGAACTATAAATTTAAAGTCAACTCTGAGCTGGCTAGCCACAGCCAGTATTAAAACAATGTATAACCAGGAGATTAGAATCACCTCAGTTGAGGACTGAGTCTGAGCTGGCTGGCCACAGCCAGTGTACTGTACACTAGTAAATAAAGGGGGATTTGGTGACAGGATACCGGCCTCTGTGCAATTAATTCTGTGGTGACTGGAGAAAACAGGACGTGCCTGAAGCATAAAGATAACAAGGTGTAGAGCTGAATGAACACAGCAGGCCAAGCAGCACCAGAGGAGCAGGAAGGCTGATGTTTAGCAGGCCTGCTTGCAGCTGTCATCTTAGAGCTGGGGTAAGCATTTCTGGCATCATGCCTCTATTTGGGAAACTTGACACATTTGATCCTGCTGTCAAAGACTGGGCCCATTATGTGGAAAGAATGCAATATTTTTTCTGGACAGATGACACTGGGGCAGATGGAAAGCAATGAGTAATCCTTCTGACTGTGTATGAGCCCACAGCATTTTTTGGTCTAAGGGGCTTTACTTTCCCAGAGGCACCAGACACTAAAAACTTCCAAGAGTTGACAGTTGGGTAAGGAATATTATGACTCCAAACTTCCTCTAATCCTGAGATACTATTGGTTTTAGTTGACTGTTAGAGAGCTGGGGAATCGGTATCAGGATTTTTGATGAGGTTAACACAACTGGCAGAGGCATGTGATTTTGAGTTAAACCTGAATGGGATGAGGAGAGACCATTTGGTATGAGGGATTAATGATGTAACCATGCAGGAACACATACTAGCTGAAGCCCAACTGGATTCAAACGGGCACCGCAGCTGGCCTTGTCATTAGAAAGTGTGACAAGTGGAGCATGGGAATTACATACTATCCCAATGGAAACGGATACCCTCACCCACTGAGCTTAGGGAACGCCGCTTGAGTGTTGGAAATTGCAGAGCTTCATGTAGGGCATATCCTGAGCAGAGGAACCCTAGGCCAACCCACAACGGTAGCCCATGACAAAGCCAAGCCTCAGCCAAATGGCTAAACAGTTCTTCAGGATCTAGGCCAGTGAGCCGTTGTAGTTGCTTCTGGTATGCAGATTCGAGATAGCAGTGGAGTCCTACAAGGCCTGACTTGAGTAGGGAAACTCAGAGTCTGGTACTCAGGAGAGTGCACACCTTGGAAAGTTCCCCTACCTGAGGTTTGGAGCAGTTAAATTGCTAAGTGACGTCCAAATCAGAGCCATTTAAAGTTCATGTTTGGTTAAATGGTCGCCCAGTTCCCATGGAAGTCGATACTGGTGCAGCTGTATAAGTGCTGCAGAATCTGTCTTTAACAAGATTTGTTCAGGACTCCATCTTTGAGCTTAAAGACCTCAGCCAGACTGAAAACATATACTGGGGAACCATTGTAGATTAAAGGTATGACTTTGGTTTCTGTTTCCTATGGGAAGCAGTTGGTATAGTTAACAGTGATGGTAGTAAAAGTCTGTTGGAGCAGAATTTGTTGAGAAGCATTCACCTACATTGGCTCAACATTTTAGAACGATTAGAAAATGGCTGTCTCAATGAAGTCCGAGTGAAATACCCAGCAGTTTTTCTAGAAGGGCTTGGGACTATCAAAGGGACCAAATCCACTTTACATATTGACCATGAAGCAATTCCGAGATTTTCATGGTCCGCCTTATGACCAAAAGCAGAGGCGGAAATCAGGAGGCTGGAGAGTGAAGTGATCATCAAACCAGTGCACTTTGCAGAATGGGCAGCATAGATCATACAGATTGTGAAGCCTGATGGCTTGGTTTCCCAGTGTAGGGATTTTAAGCAAATGGTAAAACACTTCTCAAAGTTGGATAAATACCCAGTGCTTCACATAGAGGACTTGTACACAAAGTTAGCAGGGGGGCTGTCCTTTGTGAAGTTGCACATGATCCATGCCTTCCTGTAATTGCAACAGGGTGAGCGGTCCCAGAAGGAGGCTATAATTAATAAGGGATTATGCCAATATAGAAGATTGCCAAATGGGGTATCATCAGGCTGCGCATTTTTCCAGCGGACCACGGAGAACAGTTTACGAGGGATGCCCCGCGTTGTATGTCTTAGAAGGAAAATTGTGTGTTCCGAAGTGACCCACTTGGGTTACCGAGTTGACAAAACAGGTTACACCTGTTGGAGGATAAAGTGAGGGGGTTCAAAGGTGCTCCAGCTCCCACATTTGTGCTGGAGCTGAGATCTTTCCTTGGGTTAGTGAATCATTAAGGAAAATTCCCCTGCTTCGATCTTGGCACCCTGAAACCTGCTAATGAATAAAGGTCAGTCTTGGAAATAGCCACAAATCCAAGAAGTGGCCTTTAGGGAAGAGAACAAGCAGCTATCATCATCTAAGGTGTTAGTCTATAATGATCTAAAGCGAGAAGTAGTGCTGACCTATAATGCCTCCCCGTTCAGTATCAGAGTGGTGTTGGCTCACTGGTGGCTCAAAGGAGAGGAATGCCCAACAACGTGTGATTCCTGGACTCTGGCTGGTGCTGAATGCAAGTATGCCCAGAAAGAAAAAAGGCTTAGCGGCTGTCTTTGGAGTGAGAGAGATGCAGCTGAAAATTTGTCATAGTAACAGATCACAAACCCCTGCTCGGGCTGCTAAAGGAAGACAAGGCAGTGCTGCCCATAGATTCCAGTCGAATTCAGCATTGGGCCCTTATTCTGAACGCATACAGGTACAAGTGTCCAGAAAGCCAAGTGGCTAATGCAAATGCCTTGAGCCACCTCCCACAGGCAGACACTTCACTGTTGGTGCCTTTCCTGAAGAGTCTGTTTTAGTTTTAAACTTCCTGGACACCCTTCTGGTCACTGCTGACAATATCCGACTGTGGACACAGAAAGATCCTGACCTAGTGAAACTGCACGAGCTGGTGGTAATGGAGGGAAACAGAAGGGCCATTGCATTCAGAATTGAAACCTTTTTGGATCTGACAAGATCAGATCACTTTAGAGGACGGAGTATTAACGTCGGGAGTAAGTTTGATTGTCCCGAGTAAATGGCACTGCCTGTTACTTGCTGAATTCCACTAGGGTCATCCAAGGGTTTCCAAGATGGAGATGCTGACAAGAGGCTACGTTTAGTGGCCAGGGTTGGATGCCAACATAGCTGTGTTGGTGCAACTGTGCCTGAAGTGCCAACAAAGACAGAAATTGCCACCAGCAGCATCCCCATGTGAATGACAGGGCTAACCCTGGACGTGATTGCATGTCAACTATGCTGACTCTTTCATGGGCTCAATGTCAAGATCAAACTGGCCTGGTTCCTGTTTGATTTTAGGACCACCCCGAATGCAACAACAGGGATAGCTCCAGCAGGGTAACTGATGGGGAGAAGACTCTACTCCAGGTTAAAGCTGATATTTATGGACCTGGGGGTGCGTAGGCAATAGTGAAACGACAGCAGAAATGCCACTGCTAGCCAAATGCCTCCTCTAAGCGAGAGGGACAATTTAATTCAAGGGATGAAGTTTGGTGCCAGAATCTTGGGAATGGTCCAGTATGAGTACAAACCGAGGTTGATGCGAGGTCGATGGGAGGTCAGGTTTTGTCACTTGCAATGTTCAGGTAGGTGATACAGTCCAGAACAAATACATAGATCATCTGAAAGCCCTTACCTGGCAAATGGAGCAAGAGCAAAACATACCCAGCTCCTCGGAACGGCACCCAAAGACCCGGTAGAAAGCACAGGTGCTCCCTGTCTGTCTAGTGTCAAGGAAACCACAGAAATGGATGCAGCCTCATTACCATTGCTGCCAGAAGAAGCGGGGGAAACTCTTTTGAGATTTTCTGGACGCAAGAGGTGGGCCACAGTTCGGTACACACCTGTGCCTGAATCTGAGTCGGAGGAACCAGACCTGGGGCAAAAACATCACAAGAAAAGCTACAGGTGAAAGACCAGGCCTACATCCCAAGATTTGGGAAGGGATGTAGTGATTGGAATTAGGTGGACCTCATTGACTACGAGTTTCTTGAGTGGAGTTGTTAACCTGGTCCAACCAGGAAACCCCTGGCTGACTAATGTAACCAGGAGATTAGAACCTCCTCTGTAGAGAACTGACCCTGAGCTGGCTGCCCATAGCCAGTGTACCGTACACTAGTAAATGAAGGGTTACTTGATGAAGGGGCCTGGCCTCTGCGCAGTTATTTCAAAAGGGTTAAGACCAAATAAAGAAAAAAAAAATTATTAAGACTGATGCAAAATATCTGTTAAATTCTTCTGCCATTTCCTTGTTTCCCAAAACCATCTCCGCAAGTCCATTTCTAAATGATCAATGTTCACTTTGACTTCTCAATTCCTTTTCATATTTAAAGAAGCTCTTATTTACAGTCTTTTATATATCACTAGTATGCCCTAGTAGTTTATTTTCTCTTTTTTTATTTTCTTTTTAGCCCTCCTCTGTGGATTTCTGAATTTATCCCAGTCTTTGGAGCTATCACTGACTTAGACCAGCTGATATGCTTTGTCTCTCAACTTAATATTCCCCTTAACTTCCTTGGTTAACCATGGTTGGTTTATCTTTCTCTCAAAATCTTGCCTCCTTACTAGGACATATTTTTGCTTAGAATCATGAAATGCCTCCTTAAATGTCTGCCACCACTTGCTTACTGTCATTTCTGCTAGTCTATCTGGCCAGTCCACTTTCTCTAATTCTAATCTAATTTCATCATCATTCCCATTATTTAAGGTAAACACGGCTGTTTCTGACTCAAGTTTCTTACTCTCAACCTGCACATTAAATTCTATCATGTTATGCTCACTACTTCCAAGGGGACTATTTAACAGAAGTCATCATAAAATCCCTACAGTGTGGAAACAGGCCCTTTGACGCAACAAGTCCACACTGAACCTCAGTGCATCCCATCCAGACCCATCCCCCATAACCCACCTAAGCTGCACATCCCTGTACACTACGGGCAATTTACCTTGGCCAATCCACCTTACCTGCACATCTTTGGACTGTGGGAGGAAACCGGAGCACCCGGAGGAAGTCCACGCAGACACAGGGTGAATGTGCAAACTCCACACAGATAGACACCTGAGGCTGAATTCGAACCTCGGTCCCTGGTGCTGTGAGGCTGCAGTACTAGCTACTGCACCACTGTGCTGCCCCATTTATTAAATTATTTATTAAATCTGCCTCATTACCCATTACCAGATCTAAGATAGTCCACTTCTTGGGTGGGTCCATGACATATTGCTCTAAGGAACTATCCCTGTGCACTGTATGATACTACAATAAAAACAAAGAACTGTAGAAGCTGGAAATTTAGAGTAGGTCCTTCTGTTACTTTAAATTTGTGATTTTTTAAAATTTATTTCATGCATATTTAATGTATATACAGCATACTTCCCATGCCAATGCTGTTCATGGAAACCTTTGCATCAGATGTGCAGAAACGTATTTTAATATAACAATAGAACTTCAGTTATGGCTAGAATATCATAAACTACAAAATACAGGTCACTAATCAATTTTCATTACTTTGGTCTTTTGCGTAAAAATCAGCTTGGGCTGAAATCACATGAAGCAATCAGCCATGAATGCAGCTCACATACAAAATATGCTGTTGTCTTTTGTTTATCCTTAAAATCATTGTTCCTTTGGCAATGGAAACTGATAGTTCTGTGCATGGTGATTTATTACAGCACACAGTCAGAGATCCGAGTAAAACCTCTTTGTACTGCAAGATGAATAAACATTCAAATTCCAGGAGGCACTCTGATTAAAGCTGCAGATGAGCCTTTCATCTTCATTCTCTTCAAGACTGTCCTTCTCCTAAAGTGCATCTGACTGCCACAGAAGACAAGAATCAACTGTTCAAAGACATCTGAAAGTTTCACTTTCTGCAGACTGGACATCAAAATAATTTCTTCAGAAAACTATTCATAATTTCTAATCAAGTACGAACGCACCACTTGAATTTATTTATTTTATGGATAACTGTTTTTTTGCACTTCACATAGCATTAACCTGAAATATCCAGTCAAATCTATAGTGCATATATACATTGGAAATATTCTAGATACAGTCCAGGTTTTTAAAGTTATTACAGAGCAGAAGAAAACTATTTGACCCATTGACCTTCTGTCATTTTTTGCAGAACAATTCAAATTTTCCCATTCCCCCACTTAGTCCCCACAAAGTTGTAAATTTAGTTCCTTATATCTACTTCCACCATGCCCAGAGGTAGCATGTTCTAGGTCATTATCACTCACTGTATTAAAAAACGTTCTTCCTCACATTTTTCCTGCAACTCTAACCCAAAGCCTTTAATCTCTGTTTCTTGTAGCCCTTTAACTACCAGCTCATAGGAACAGCTTTTCTTTGTCTAGTTCCTTTCAGCTATCATAATCCATCGCAAACTCTGTTAAATCTCCCTTAGCATCAACTCCAGCTTCTCCAACTTAACCCGGACACAAAACTTCCCTATCTCTTGAACCATTCTGAGAAACTGAGTCTTTCCTTGGATTGAACATTGTGCTGTTATGCAAGGCCTATCTCGCAGTACAAATTTGTTGCATATAAAATATTTCACTGTATAATGTTTTTGTTGAGAACAATTATAAAGTTTCTCATTTATGTCCAGCTAACTAAATAGGGAGTGACTGTTAGAAATAGATTGGTTTCATTTAAAAAGATATCGTTCAAGCTTTCTCAAGACAAATTTATAGGAGGCAAAGTTTTACTTATCATTCCATGGAAATAAATGAATGGGTGGACCACGTCTCCACCAAATTATTACCCAATGTTGAAGATAAAAGTTGATCTCATTTCATCTTAACAACTGCTCTTATGTTGCCTGTTTCCTATACTCCTGCTCAGCCCATGTTGTCCTGGCTTTACAGGATGGACTTCTCACAGATTTTTGTGCTCTGAAATTATTGATGTCTTATCCCTGTTATTGGTGACTAATTTGTCATCGGACTTTTCAAGAAGGCACAAGCTCCACGTATTTTTAAGTGGCCTAACACACCTTAAAGGCAGATACCTAGGAGACAAAATGAAATTTAACAGTGAGAGTAATTGGCCCAAACAATCTCTCTTGGAAATTGGAATGCTTTATGCTCATTTTACGTCCCAAAATGGGTGCAGGTCATATCAATTTCAAAAGCTTTTAGAGATGTTTTCCATGGCATCAGAACTTCTAGTTAAGCTGAGATGTCAATTCAATGTTGAACTTATATACATATATATTCCACATTTCCCAAAGAGCACTGTTGTCAAACAATAGAGTAATGTACAGCCAATATAATATTCTACACTTAGAATGAGTAATAAGCATGTCATTACACATTTTCTACTTACAAGGGATACTTTAACCAATATACATAAGCAACAAAATATTTTCTGCCTGATTGCTGAATCAATCAGCCTGACCTATTTTTCTCATTGTCAGCCCAAATCCAGTTTGAAATTTGGTAAGGAAAGATTGATTTCATTTTAATTTTAGTTACTTCAAAGCTGCATGGAATAAAATTCAGGAATCTTTCCATTTCTCACAGCCTAAGGAGCTGTTACAATGTGTTTTGCAAATAACATACATTCTTAATACTGTTCTTTATTTGTGCTGTCCTACTATTGTCAATCCTTTACTTCAATAACAATTTATTCCAGTGGATCGGTGCCTACTCTTTTAATCTGGCCACATCACTTCCTGATTTGAATTCTCTTACATTAAGCCACAAAATTGTTATCTTTTAATTTCATCAGCCTTGTCATTTAATGGTTTTAGGGCTTGGGCATTTGCTCATCAAAATATCACTAAAATTGTATATTAGTTCACCAAATTTTTGTTGTGGAATTAATTTTTAAATTCGATCAAATAATTTTGTTTTTGGATGGGGATTAGATCTATTTCTTTCTCTGATCGTATTAATAAATAGGTAACATGGTGGCTCAGTGGTTATCACTGCGCCAGTCACCCAGGTTTGAGTCCACCCTCAGGTGACTGTCTGTGTGGAGTTTGCACATTCTCCCTGTGTCTGCGTGGGTTTCCTCTGGGTGGTCCATTTTCCTCCCACAGTCCAAAGATGTGCAGGCTAGGTGGAGTGACCATGGGAAATGCATGGTTAGAAGCATAGAGTATGGGATGGGGCTGGGTGGAATGCTCTTTGAATGATCGGTGTAGACTCGATGGGGCAATTGCCCTGCTTCCACACTGTCGGGATTCTATGAACACCAAGGTAAAAGTAAGCTGCCAATCAATCAATTCTTCCCCTTAAATTTCCTTGTACCTCTTGCTGTCAGGCAAAGAAGGAGAATAAAAATAAAGCTGTTGTGAGGTGAGTGTGGTTTCTGTGTTTGTATCAGTAATAATCCTGTCTGCACAAATACAGCTGATGGTACAATTTAATATTAAAGTCACTGTCAGATTTAAAAGGATTAACATTAAATCGGTATAATTGTGATCCAATAAAAAGATTAAAGTTACCACGATCATGTTTGTTGTACTATTGAGTCACATCAGAGTTGCAGGGCACATGTAATCAACCACATAATAGTTCTCAGCTTTATCCGATTATCAAGGGAAATGCCCAACAGAAGGGAAGCAGCAAGTTACCACAATACCATCATCGCACATTTCTCATTCCACAGATTGGTCAATGAATTAAGTAACATTTAGTGTCTAACAGTCCATGTACAGTGTTTTAGGGCAGTGAATAAACAGGGGCTTGAACACATGCCTACTATGTTTCTGCATGCCTTCATTTTAATGGATGCAAAATGATGTGGAAATGTGCCCAAATGTCCAACATGCATCAGAGAAACAAAGATCTGTGCTGGAAACGCTGAAGTTGAAAATTTAGCTGAATTTATGGTGAGACAAGATCTTAAAGTGAAATAGAAAAAAAACTCTTTTAACAACTAGGGAAAAAGAATACTATTTTGTAAATATCATGCTATCAAGACAATGATGATGAATTACACATAGATTTTTCTAGGTGATCTGTAATCATGCAATAAACTATTGCTGAGTTTTTTGCTGATTGTTTATGTGTAATGTTACAGCAAAGAATCAGCCAGTCTTACCTGTGACAGCTCTTTGACAGAACTATCCAACTAGTCACGCTGCCCTCCTATTTCTCTATGGCCATGTAAGCATCCAAACATTAATCAATTCTCCTCAGTAGTAATTCTAGCAGTAAAATTTTTTCCACAATGCACAATCCTTTCAAGTTGTTGCTGCAGATCACAACAGCGCTGTGTGAAAAATGTTTCATCAAGTTACCTCTGCTTCTTTTGACAATTGCCTTAAATCTGAGCCTGGTGGCTGTTGAATTTATTGCCACTGGGAACAGCTTCCCGTACTTACACTTCATAAAACCATTTCAGATAAAAATAAAGGACAGATATCTCAAGTAAGGTGTCTGTACCATATAGCTCCATTCTTATGATAGATAATGAAGCAACTGTCAATTTTCGTGCAGTGGAAAATGTGAATAATCTTCAAAGGCTGCAATGGGGACATCAAAGATGATTCTCATTTATCCATAACAGCAAACACCTGAAGCAGGGTCTAGGCCCAAAACGTCAGCTTTCCTGCTCTTCTGATGCTGCTTGGCCTGCTGTGTTCATCCAGCTCTACACCTTGTTATTTCAGATTCTCCAGCATCTGCAGTTCCTACTATCTCCAAAATATTCCTTGACAACTTTCTTTGGTTGCTTAGTGGGACGATGAGCAGTTCCTGAGGAGCAAGGAGGGCAAATGTTTTTCAATTGAAGGGTAAGTGCTCTCAATCTCTGAAAATCCAGCAGTCTGGTCTCCCATTTGTAAGTTTTACCTATCAGCTTCACTGACTTCTTATTGTAACAGAAGTATTTTTCAAGCAATGTGAGAGAGCTCCACAATCTGAATATTTGCACAGATGTTAGCTTTATCTCTAAAAGGATGGAATTCAAGGCCCAAACTGGTTTCAAAAATATTATTTGGAGAATTAGCTTTCTGCTGTCCTTAATAATTTGAAATTTAGGCACCGATACATTAATTCTCTGTAATGTTTCCTGCCACTGCCTGGATTTCTGAGGTCCATATTTGACTTCTAGAACCAGAAGTTAATGCATCCACACACCAATTGTAGCGCACAGAACCTCCAAGCAGTTTTGTGGCTGCATAGCGTAGAGGAAACATTGCCTTACAGAGTGACTGCAATCAATAGTCCAGTTATATAGATGATGCTGAGCCATTCCAGCCTGCTCCCCTTTGAACTAAAGTCCCAATTATTGCTGAAGATCAATTTTCCAAAAATTATGTTGAGACAAAAGTTATGAAAAGTCATATATCACAGAACCAATTATTCAAAGGATTTGATGGTCACCCACGGTACAAAATGATCAGAGTTTATGAGTCAGCTGACAGTGATCCCTCTAAGTTAGTTAGTAGAAGTAGTTAATGAAGCTTTGTGAACCGATCCGGGCCTTTTCCTTGCCTCCAGATGTTTGTGTATCTAAATATCAAGACAGAAACACCCATCACAACAACAGCAGTAAGAAAATTATATTTATTTCAAATTTCAGTGTAAATAATGTCCTAGGGCATTTCATTGGAAAGGTATAAAACCAAGTTTGCTTATGGAGATATTAGGTCAAATGATCAATAACTTAGTCACAAGGTTTTGAGGAGTCTCTTCAAAGAGGAAGGTGAAGTTGAAAAATGAAGGGCTCTACAGGAGTATGTTGCAGATCTTGGGATCTAAGCAACTGAAGTACAGCCACTAATGGTGTAATAATTAAAGCAGGGTTACTCTAGAGATCTGAACCAGATGAGCACAGATAACTCAGGATTTTGTGGCATTGGTCATCGAAATTTACGACAAAGACAGGAAGAGAGAATTATTTAACCGTGTCAAAGTCCACGGCACACCCTCATGGACCATGATGAACAGTATGTATTTTAGTGGCATTGGAGTCATTGATTGAACAAAAATTCTAAAGATGGAAGCAGCTAACAAAAAGCTGTAGCGTTTTCCTGCATTTTCTGAGTCAATGTATTAACTCTCTCTCCTTAATCTGGGACACTCTAATTATACATTGGCCTGGTAATTTCACAAAAAATTGATAGTAAACATTCAATGATTTGAAGTTGTTTTAAAAATTATAACTGTGTGGGACCTCCATTACAAAATTTTACTTTCTACCGAGAAGACAAAATGATGCAAATACTGGAAGCCTGAAAGAAGACCTGGTGACTGTGGAGATTGGCTGAGGCCTATAGGGGTCCAAGTTGCTGAGGGACCCCTGCAGAGATATTGGTGTTTTCTCCCAAGCCTGATATGCTGCAGGCAATGGGGCCACTGGCAGAGGGGAAGCAGGGCAACCAGGCCACCTCTAGAGCAACTTGAGATGAAATCTGTGAGTGCACGCTGGCACCATTCAATCACCTTGAGAGGGAGGAATACCAGAGTGACCTAAAGATGTCTCATCCTCTCGTGCCTTGCCATTGATGCTGACTGAAGATCTACACAAATATCCAACAACTACTGGGCACTCTGCTGGAGCTTGATCTCCAAAACAGCTACCAACCTTCCTATGAAGGTAGCCAATTGCCGCCACACCGGAGTCATTGCAGTAGACACAAGAGGGATGTACTCCTTCATCTTTTATTCCAGTCTAGTGACTGAATGCCTTCCTGACATTCTTTTCCTAGTCTCTAAAAATTCACCATGTCACTATTTACAGCCATTTATGTACAAAGGCACATCTTCACCATCGGCTGAACAGATGCCTGGTCTCTGCCATTCCATTGAGTATCCGAGACCTTGCTTGTATGTTCCTCCACTGGCTGCGGACACAGGTCAGGGATGTGCTCATTAGACTCTGCCCATGGATCTCATCTAGCAAAGTTACCTTCCGTGTTGTAGACACCTTGTTGGTGCATCCTCAGAGGTGAAGATGCAGCTGGACAGTCTCTGCACCTTCTTCTATTTGACTATCTATATAGAGCTCACAGTTGTGTGTCGGAAGAGATAGGAGAGAACTAGACGGTGAGGATGCACACGTAGAGGAAGGTGACAGAGTGCCTGCATGTCTGAGAGGAGCAGATTGGAAAATTCCTTACTGGCCTCTCCTGTCATTCTGATCTCTCCAATGGTGCGGGAGTGATCGTGGTCCCCACCAACAGCAGGACTGTGTCATCTTCAAAGCGATTGAGGATGTAGAGATCCAGAACCCCTCCATCAGCCTGAGATTTTCCCTTTCCACTGTGGGAGTAGTTTGCACTGTATGTGAAAAAGACAAGGGTTGAGAGTGACGGGAATGTGTGTATGAGCACTTGATGAGCGCGTTCAGCCCCTGTCATGTATTGACCCCTCCCCCAGTGAGTAAGGAGTAGACACCATGCCTGGGATGTGTTGGCAGACTGGCAGCACCCAGTGGGTGTGAGGCCCACAGTGACAGTGAGATTACCATGCCTCAGTGACACTGTACAGTAGCAGAGGCAGATGGAACTGAGTGATGACCCTGTGCATGGGAGCTTGCAGTGAGACAAAGATGGCACTGAGCCTTATGGAAGGCAGGAGATCATTCATCTGCTTTCTGCATGGGCCCCATTTCTGTGATGCCTGGTTGCAGTGTTGACCTCCTGATAGCTGTTGGCCCAGACTGCCCAGGTCTGTTGGGAGAAGAGACTACATCCTTACTGGCACAGATGACCAGGAGCAATGTGCCAATGAGGCTTCAGTGAAGACGGCAGACATCTTCTGACTGCTTGTACTCATCTCTGTAGCGGGAGGTAGAGGATTGTTGGTAGGTGGGTTTAGAGGGATGTAGACTGCCTGTTCTGGTGCACCTGGCTGGCAGTAAGTGGAGAGATGGCCTATAATTATGAGCAGGACCTTTGACCCAGGAAGGTGGCAGCTGGAGTGAGAACTAGTTAAGCTGCCCTGCAGCCAGCTTACAGGTGAACTGAGCTGAAAAATGATTGCTTGCTCCAGAAACCACCATGGTAGAAGTGCCATCATCTTAGACATGCTTCAATTCCACGTCAGAAAATCCTGGCCAATGTTCCATCGCATGATAAAAACTGAAAGAACTGTGGATGTTGTAAATCACAAATAAGCACAGAAATTGCTGGAAAAGCTCAGCACATCTGGCAGCATCTGTGAAGAGAAAGCATAGTCAACCTTTCGGGTCTGATGAACCTTCCTCAGAACTGATGGTAGTGAGGAAAGTTTTGGTTTATATGCAGATGATACATTGGGATGAGGGGGGGGGAGTAAGGAATAAACAATAGGTGGGAATGGAGACCAAAGAGAGAGAAGAACAGTTGGATAGACAAAGGAATGGATAACAATCTGCCTACGAGAGTAATTAGCTGTCAAGGGAGACTTATGGTGGCAATAGGTAGTATGTTATGGCAGACTATGTGATAACAAGACTTGATGTATTGCTGGGGGCTCAGATATAGGAGAGTTCAGGCCCTAAAGTTATTGAACTCGATATTGAGTCCAGAGATCTGTAGGGTCCCCAAGTAGAAAATAAGGTGCGTTCTTCCAGCTTGCGCTGAGCTTCACCACAATACTGCATTCGCAGATCACAATGTGATCTCCTCTACACTGGGGAAACAAAGCATACACTGGGTAACTGCTTCACAGAACTACTACGTTGTGCACTGAGCTTCCAGTTGCCTGCCACTTTAACGCTCCACCCTGTTCCCTTGCCAGAATCTCTGTCTCAAGCTTGCTGCTGTGCTCCAGTGAAGCTTCGCTCATGCTGGAAGAACAGCACCTCATTTTCCACTTGGGAACCTTGCAGCTCTCTAGACTCAGTATCGAGTTCTATGATTCTTCATGGACTGTGACTAGTTGTGCCTTCAGTTCAATAAATCTAATGACTTTGAAATGATGTGTCTAATTCCTGGGTTTAGCTATTTTTGGCATAGGATTATGTTGACACTCATCCTTCTGAGGCTTCATTCTCTTTTATTTTGTGCATTTTCTGGATTATTTGCAATTCTAGACAAAGATGAGCATCGTTTCATTTACCGGTTGATAATTAACTGATTGAAGTCTCCCACAAAAATAATTTTCCCATTATTACACATTCTTGCCACCCATTCAAAAAAAAATCATCTTTGACCTTATTCTGACCAGGTTCAGTATCACAACCTTCACTTCAGGTTGTTTATCCCCTGAGTGACATTAACAGACAGCCATTTCATAATCTTATCTCTCACAGGATCAACTTCTTCTGTTTCCTTGTAACTTTTCTTTCTACCCACTGTTTTTCAACATTCTGGTTTCTGAATTTTAGACCTATTCCCATTCTACCATTCTGTGTTACAACTTAATTCATCCCTAGAGACCACCAATTTTCTCTTCTTTATTCTTATCTTTTTTCCACTTGTACAAATCAGAGCAGAGTTTGATTCTAATTATGTATGAGATTTTATTTAGTACAAGCTGTTGCACTGCGTCAGAAAAATAGTGCAATTTTATTGCTTTATTATGTATGTAGTGTTTGAATGTGTGTACCTTAAAATTGTAAACTTATTCAGGCTCCTTCTCTATGTGCCTTCCAAAGGAGAGCTGTGTGAGAAGCCATGAAAGCTCCATCACAAAACCTCTACCTCAAGCCCACAAAGACCTACTAAGAATGTGCTATATTCTGTTTAGTGCAGGCGCGTGGTGGCTGCAATATATTGCAGGGCTATCACTGTCACTGACATGACTGAAAATAAATAGTTCCTCACACAAATCACTCCTGGAGATTATAAGTTCACAGAGGCTTAGGATCTATCCATGTAAAAAGCAATTGACAGCTGTGTGTTTTCTGAATTGTTCTCATCATGACTCAGGAAGCAAACTGGCCATAAATGCTTGGGACCATGTATTTATGCCGTACCTTACTTTAACCTTTCAGGAGAGCTGATGAAGGATCAGTTTTGATGAATGACATATTAATGTCTCTTCCTACTATAGATGCTATGTGACCATTTGCATATTTCAGCATTCTCTGCTTTCATACATTTGTTTTATTCAGAAGTATCTGAAAAGTGACTTCAATTTTGATTTTTAAATACAGAATATAACAGAGAAAACACATATTATATAAACACTGACAAATGTGCTCCTGTCTAGTAAAACATTTTTACACATTGTGCCACAACAGCTGCTTGTGCATCATGGTGTCTACATTAATAAAAACATATTCTATAAACACATATATATCTCAATATAGCAGCATTGTACTTTCATTATTGCTCTGAGGAGTGTCAATGCAAAGAAGTAGCACTAAACGTTCAGAAAAACATGCAACTCATTTAAAAATCATCTCAATTTCCAACAACACTGGGGAATTTAGGTAATTTACAAACATAAATACTGTACACCAATGTTCTATTAGTCCAATGACTCTGCGTTTAGTGAAGCCTTTTCTATTCACCAGACATTACCCAAGAAATGCAAATTACAGACAATAACTTAGGAAACTTCAGACTAAATATTATGACCAGGTGCGGAAGAGTGAATCAACTCCTTCTTTTCAATTTCTTCCATCAGCTGCAATGAAGATTTATGTTATTTTTAACACAATGCTACACGTCTCTTCACTAAATATGTAGTTGCACTATGTCTATTATATCAGTCAAGAATTTAATTACAAGTTTTCTTGAGTGAAATAAAGAGTAATGTTATTAACAGCTAATCCCATTAAAAATAATAAACTCGCAGCACCAAGTGTAAACAAACAGCTATAAAATTAAAGAAGGTAGCATCCCTACTTCTGAACCAGGAGACCCAAGCTCAAGTCTCTATTGTTCAAGTGGTACCTAATGATGTTGCTGAATAAGTTGATTTGAAGATAAAAAGGAAAAGTAGTTTTTTGTGTTTCAGTGGTAAATCCCTACCTCTGAGCCAGGAGACCAGCAATGCATAATAGCATCTTTGAACGGATGATAAGGAAATAAAGTTAGAGTGTTTGTGTCCAGTACAAATGGAAGATGAAAGAAAATATTCAATTTGAAGCTCTCAGGGTGTCTTTGAAGCAAAAAGGTTTTAATCTGAGACCATGGTTGTTTAATCGATTTCCTCTATCCTCAGCAGCAGTGTATTATGCAGATTTCTTAAAGTTCTGGGCCTCCACATGTATCTCTCCAATTTGTGTTGTCAGGAATGCTTTGTCCTTTAAGGGAATGAGAAAGAGAGAGATTTCACAAGCTGTTTCCAGTCACAAATCTGTCTCCCTTGCTCTCCCAAAAGCTGGTCTTTAAAATACAAACTTTTAATTTGTGTGTTACAACTACAGAAGTTATATTTCTCTAGGTTTACTAATCGTGGGCAAGATTCAATCTCCAGTGTATGAAAATTCAAATAAAGGCATAAAACAAAAAAAAGGTGTTTCTTCACACTCAACTGTGCGTCAGTACCTTTTCACAAAATGTTGATTTCAGTTCAGAATGTTATTGTTCATCTCACCTTGATTTCATGATGTGTGGGTCAACCTTTGGTTAAGTTATTTCTGTGATCATTTTAAATCAGTACTTTTCCTTTTTAAAATCATTTTAGTCAATGAAGGCTCTGGGTATTAAAACCAGATGAGATTCAAAAATCTAGGATCTATATTTTATTACCATTGTGACAATAGAAATTAAAACTTAAAGTGAAAACAGTGTCTTAATTGCACCCTGTTTTCTTTCCTTTAGTGGAATGTAAGTTTGTGGATCCACCTGAGATGTCAGCATGTAAGCTTTGTTTCTGTAAGCCTTGATCTGCCTTCTGATTGTTAAGCGTCCTGATGTGTGAGCTGAAATGCAATTTATGCTGATATTTCTCTCCATCCTGAATGCCGCAGCAAATTAGCTTAGAATCAGCAGTTTATCATCTGATTTCTGTAAAAGAAGCAAAGAAAGACTTTGATTTATATTATGTCTTTCACGAGGCATCTCAGCACTTTACAGCCCATGAAATCGTTAGCAAGTGCAGTTATCACTGTAAGTAGGCTACACAGCAAATAATTTATGTAAAACAAATATCCACAGTTATGCTGTGATCAAATAGTCATAGAATCCCTGCAGTGGGGAGAGAGGCCCAATATGTTCACACTGACCCCCAGAGCATCCCAGCAACCTGCACATCCCTGAACAATTTAGCATGGCCACTACACCTCGCCCGCACGCTGTTGGACTGTGAGAGGAAACCAGAGCACCTGAAGGAATCTGACACAGACACAGGGAGAATGGGCTAATTCCACACAGATAGTCACCCAAGGGTGGAATTGAACCTGGGTTCCTAATGCTGTGAGGCAGCAATGCTAACCACTGAGCCACCATGCCACTCCAATTCTATTCATATGATATCAACACTGGTGATGACCTAGTGGTATCATTGCGAGATTATTAATCCAGAAACCCAGAATCAAAGAAATTGGCAAAACTGGATTCGTATCCTGCTTTGGCAGATGGTGCTATTTAAATCCAATTTTAGAAATGTAGAATTAAGAGTTTCATGATAACCATGAAATCATAATTAATTGTCAGGAAAAAAAAATCTAGTTCACTAATGACCTCAGGAAAAGAAGCTGCCATCTTTACCCTGTCTGGCCTAGATTCCGGTCCCATAGTGGTTGACTCCTAACTGCCTCTGGATTACAAATAGTGATCCAGACAGCGATACCCACATAGAATTACTTTTGAAAAATGTCAAACAATGTCTCTTTTTCAAAATAATGCCATGGGATTTTTCGTGCTTGCCTGAGAGAACAGACAGGGCTGTCAATTAATGTCTCATCTGAAAAGTATCAGCCTGGATTTTTGTGCTGGAATGGAGCCTAATTCAGCAACCTTCTGACACAGATACAACAGTGCCACCAACTGAACCATGGCTGATACTTGAAGAGAGGAATTTCACTCTTTTCAAGACCTGAAGCACATTTTTCTAACATTAAGCGAAAGTTAAAATTGAATCTTAAGAACTGCATTCAGAATGAATAAAGCTTTGAGTGAAATTGATATCTATGGATTAAAGAATACAAAGTGTGGAGCTGGATGAACACAGCAGGCCAAGCAGCATCTCAGGAGCACAAAAGCTGACATTTCGGGCCAAGACCCTTCATCAGATAATGAAGGGTCTAGGCCCGAAACATCAGCTTTTGTGCTCCTGAGATGCTGCTTGGCCTGCTGTGTTCATCCAGCTCCACACTTTGTTATCTTGGATTCTCCAGCATCTGCAGTTTCCATTATCACTGTATGGATTAAAATTGGTTTCTGTAGTACAAAACAATTATCAAGTTGTTAAATTAAATGCTTTTACTTTTGAATATTTTACAAGACAACAACATAAATGGTACTGACTCTTTAATTCAGTACTTTGTCTATTTAGTTCCGTTATGCTCAGCAGGCTATTTTTGAGATGTGGGATGCATGATTAATGAGAAATAATTTATTTTCAAGGAATGAACACATTGATTACATTAACAGAGAGGAATACATTCTCCCCTTCAATCTAGGATACATCAAAGCCTAGAGTAAATTGGAACCTCCCTACCACTCTACAAAGGCATTTCAAGGGAAAAGGTTTCTACTATTAGTATTAATTTATATTTAGTTTTGTCACTTTCTTTTCCTTACAATGCTCATTGTTCGTAAAGTGGAGGTAAAGATGCACATCTCAGATTTACTGCACAGCTGTGATTTGTGAAAGCAACCCCATTAATCCTAAATTACCATCACTCGTGTGTCATGACACAACATTTCGTAACAATAACTGTTTTGCTAACAAATATTCAACAGCAAATTATTAGATTCAATAAAGGAAACAACAGCAAAAACTGGCTATTCTTTGGGCACAAATGTGTCTGCAGCAGTGAATGGAATAGAAAATATGTTGTGCAGAAACATAATGGATATTTTTCTTATACATTTAAAATCTATATTACCTTTCAAACCCTTGATAGTATTTGAATCCACACATGTTGCCAATTAGCTAGCAAGCAACTTTTTCACTGACTCTGTTTGGATTGAAATACTATCATGAATAAATATCCCTTCTAGTTTGCTGTAGTCTTGTGACCTTTGCCATCAGGCAAGCATATTATAGGCAGACTTCTTCACCTCAATAAAACCTTTGTGTTGAATACACTGTCGTGTATTCTCCTATAAAACTCTCCAACCTCACCCCTCCTTGTCCTCTAGATCAATAGGTAAACCTTTTGTGGAAGGAACCAACTATTGTGGGGAAATTAAACTAATTTTGCCATGTCCTTCCACAAATAAATTGAGATGTCATGTATATGAGTAAAGAAGCAAAGATGAATTCATACAAAATAGTTGTTAAAGCAGTTTGGATACTCCACTTAAGATAGGTATGCATATGCGTATCACTATTTATTTGTGAGTGGACATGGTAAAATTTATTTATTTCCCCATAATGTTGTCTCCTTATACAAAGCCAATAACATAGGTTTTCCAGAGGTTAGTTTTATGTGCTTTAAAGCTTTAAATCTCTTTTCATAATGTATATGTAATTCACAGTCGCATGCCAACCACCATTCAACTTTAGTATAAGACAACTTAAACATACTGAAGACAATTGTTTTTATTATATTGCATATTTATAAAGTTATTTCTATGTACATTGACCCAGCCAGAACTACAAGTGAAGTGATTTTGAGTTCTGGAGAAAATTTATATCAGACTGAAAACATTAACTGTTTCTTTCTTTACTGATGCTGCCAGACCTGCAGAGATTTTGCGTTTGTTTCAGATTTCCAGCATCTGCAGTGTTTTGCTTCTCTACAAATGAACAGATGTTTTCACATATTTAAACAGTACAGGGATATATGTTTGCTTCTTCAATAATCCGCCATCACTTGTTCACACTTTCAAATCTGTTCTTGATCATAATTTCCATATCAGTCTTTAGTGTAAAACTGTAGTCTTGGTAATTATTTTCATGTTTTTTATTGTTTGTGACATTGAATTCACTTGTGTCTTGATTGATTGCTGGATCTGTTGTCCAAACATTAATCCTACAGGGCATAAAGGATAATTACTTCTTTATTATATCCAACAAAAGAGTCATGTATATCATAGTTATTGAGCTTTGCTTCGCCAAGTCACTGTCATCAGTAACAAGGTGTTACCTGTTTCCTAGCCACCTTCAGCCATTTCAGCAAATCACGAAGACAAGGATATCATCAAGTCATTGCAGGACATTCTGCAAATTAGCAACAAAATGTTCTGGCCATGCAGAATCCATTGAAATAGGGAGAAAATATATCAAGTTTCCTGAGTTTCAAGTTTCAGGAGCTAGGAGAAAGGTTTTTAAAAACAATCCCTGAAAGGTTGTATTTTCAGCATTAGTCCAGGTGTCCTGTGCAAATATGTACAGAAATGGAAAGAGGGACTAGTGTGCAAGGTGGCGGTTACCACTTAAGGAGAGTTGGGATCAGTTCTCTCTTGGAGAGGTTAACTAGTACTTTTGGGAACAGTTGAAACTAATTTAGCTAGCGAGTTTTGAGACGATTAATTTAGCTGAAAGAAGGGGTGTTGGTGGGGATGGAGGGAGAAACAGAAGATAGTAGAATGGAGGAACAATGAGATGAGAAGACAAGGAGATGAAAATGAACACAAAACCAGAAATACCCAATAGTGACATGAATCAGACTGAGAATGAAAGCTAAAGTGTTGAAGGGTTTGTTAAGTTCCTTGTATGGTAGTGTTCACAGTGCAATAATAAAGCTGGTGAACTACTGTCACGCATTGATACATGGGATTATAATGTGGTTTTATCAACAGAGATATGGCTGAAACAAAGCTTGGAATGTATTCTTAACATTATTGGCTACTGACATCTCAGGAATGAGAGAAAAGGAAAGAAAGGAAGGGGCATGCCTCAGTTGTGTCACACGAAACAATACTATGATGATATTACAAATCTTTGACGCCTACTTTTAAGAGCTACATTTTTTAAAAAAATATGGTTCCCACAGATCATTAGACTTCTCTTGTAAACTGAAATGCTCTCCTGTCTTGTAAATAAATAGCAGGTCACCATCCAGGCTGATGTCACCTCAATGATCTTCCTGAAAAAAATTCAAAATAGTCATTCAGACATGAAAGACCTCAAAATTCAGTGTGTTAGACAAATGTAAATAAAACTCATTGACATCTTTTCGCAAGTAAGACTTTTTCACTCAACAAATCATTGAGATTTGGAAATCTCAGCCTGAAAAGGAGGTTGTAACTGTTGCCACAATTATATAAGGGATTTGAACAAGTATTGAGAATGAGGAACCCGACAGGATTAAGGGCAAAAGACATTGGCATGAACTCAGCATGGCTGAGAGCTGCAATTTCAGAGAGAGACAAATAGCCTCCAGTGTTGTCAATTTCTCTGATTCTAAATGTTGGTTTCAATTCAGTTACTTCCATTTCCGCAATTAACGGAATTTACTTCTATCAAATTTGAGTTTTAGGGAGATGTTTAAAGAAATCTGCCAAGATTTCTGTATTGCAGAATATTTGAGCACATATGTAAATAAATTTATATCAAGCAGAAAATTACAATCGCATATATATTCATTGAAAACCGTGAGATATAATATTCACCAATTATTTATAATTGTTTTATTACACACAGAACTCACATGTTTTATTCTCAACACCTATGCAGCTTTTGTTCAAATTTCTCGGCCTTATCACTACTTGATTTCTGAATTCATTCCTCTAATTATTTTTTCTTTTATTTCTGTATTAACATATGATGCAGAAATTCTGCACATTAGCATTTTAAATTAAATTAGTATGCACCGTTTAAAAACTAGCTCAAAGTGATCAAATTAATGACACAATTAAATCTTTTATCAACTTAGTGATATGCCATAAAATTTTACAATTTTTTTATCTGTTGAAGCTAACATCTGTTTCTAATACGCATAAAACTCATGTTTGATCAATCTGTTTTACTGTGACTTGCCATAGTTTACATAAATCTGTCAAAATAAACAGACAGTCACTATGAAATGTATTTTTTAGACCCTTTGAATGTATGCGTTAACAATCATTTTTATTAGTTGGAAACTCTTCAGAACGAAAATAAATTTACTTACTGCACAGGAAACCAATGAAGAAAATTGTTATGTAATTCAGTTGACTATTCTTTGATGATTAGCTCTTTGTCGTCAACTGTTTTAAGAATTGGATAGTCAAGAAGCTGGGGGATCTTGTGGTGCAGTAATAATGTTCCTGTCTCTCAACCAGGAGACCAGGCTTAAGACCCACCTGCTCCAGAGGTGCGTAATATCAACTGTGAATAGGTAGTTTAGGAAAATATCTATAACCAAGAGACTTACGATAATAATGACATGCAGCTTGAGGGGCTCCAACAGTTGCTTGCAGCCCAAGCTACTGAACAGAAGAACAATTTGGCTTCTGTGGCTCATTAAAGCTACTGCAAAGCCTACAATCTGTGCCCTCTGACACGCTGGACCTGAAAAGGCCTGGTTACATCATCTCAGTAACTGTTACATAAGAAACATACGAACTAGGAGCAGGAGTAGGCCGTCTGGCCCTGCGAAACTGCTCCGCCATTCAATAAGATCATAGCTGATCTTTTTGCGGACTCAGATCCACTTACCCGCGTTCTCACCATATCCCTTAATTGCTTTATTGTTAAAAAAAACGACCTTAGCTTTAAAAACGTTTACTGAAGTAGCGTCAACTACTTCACTGGACAAGGAATTCCATAGATTAACAACCCTCTGGGTGAAGAAGTTCCTTCTCAATTCAGTCCCAAATCTGCTCCCTCTAATCTTGAGGCCATGCCCTCTTGTCCTATCTTCACCTGCCAGCAGGAACATCCTTTCTAATTCTATCTTAACTATTCCCTTCATAATTTTATATGTTTCTATAAGATCCCTCCTCAATCTTCTGAATTCCAATGAATATAATCCCAATCTATTCAGTCTCTCCTCTTAAGCCAACCACCTCAACTCCGGAATCAACCTAGTGAACCCCCTCCAGTGCCAATACATCTTTTCTCAACTAAGGAGACCAAAAGTGCACACAGTGTACCTGCTATTTCTGCCGCCATCTCTTTTAGTACCGTGGGATGAATTCCATCAGGGCCAGGTGACTTATCAATCCTTCGCTCCATTAGCTTGCCCAACACTACCTCTTCCATAATAATGATTGTTTCCAGGTCGTCATCTACCTTTATTTCTTTGTCAATTACTGGCATGTTATCAGCATCCTCCACTGCGAAGACCGGTACAAAATACCTGTTCAGTACCTCGGCCATTTCATCATATCCCATAACTAAATTCCCCTTGTCATCCTCTGAAGGGCCAACATTTACTTTAGCCACTCTTTTTCATTTTATATATTTATAGAAACTTTTGCTATCTGTCCTTATATTCAGTGCTAGTATTTTTTTCTCATGTTCTATCCTACTTTTCTTTATAGCTCTTTTTGTGGCTGTCTGTTGACCTTTAAAGTTTTCCCAGTCTTCTAGTTTCATGCTGTTTTTGGCCACTTTGTATGCCTTCTCTTTCAGTTGATAGCTTGCCTTATTTCCTTAGATGCCCCGGGCAGATTACCCCTTTTCTTACAGTCCTTCGTTTTCACTGGAATATACTTTTGCAGAGCACTTTGAAAAATTGCTTTGAAAGTCCTCCACTGCTCGTCAACTGTCCCACCATAAAATCTTTGTTTCCATCTACTTTAGCCAGGTCCTCCTTCGTTCTGTTGTAGTCCCCTTTGTTCAAGCACAGGACCCTGGTATTGGATTTTATCTTCACACTCTCCATCTGTATTATCTGTTAGTTCAGTCTGGATTGATTGAATCACTGGTGCCATCACTGAAGGATGACAAGGCAAGGCATTGTCAATATGGGCAATAGTTGTCATTTCCCTGGGATCACAATGTAACCTTGAAGCAACACTAAACAGCGCCACAATGCATGAAAATTATTTTAGTGTGGCTTTTTCACTGATCAATTTCCTAAGCTTGAAACTGTCACAGATAAGTTTCAGAGAATCAATAATAAAGTTCATGTATGCTTGTGGGAGATGATTTTAACTCTGTGTGAGGTTAGAACAACTGGGAAGCAATTGACTGCAGGTATTTAGAAATGTGAGCATTTATACTTCCATATTTCAAACTGCGTTCATTATTCTTACATCTTTTCAAATAAGTCTCATTTTTCCAACTAATCAATATTTTTGTTGCTTTTTAAAGAAAGCTCGCTGGTGAATTTTTTTCTTTACAGCTGACATGGGAAACATATCAAATTGACGATTTAGGGAACTGGGAAAGAGAGAGGGTACATTCCTTCAACCTCAGTCCTAATATTAAGTTTGGAATTGCCAATAACAACTGTATTTCTGCTCTTTGTTGATTCCTCTTGTGCAATTCTTTGCCCATTGGTGCCATGATATGAACTACTCTCCTTCAAAGTGCCATCACTCCCATCATTTACTTAGTATAAACACTGGTTTGTGAATAGTATAAATTCTGAAGACCTCTGCCCTCCCCGCCTCTTCAAAATTTTTTGTAGATGGCCATTCATTTATTACACTGAAATATCACTGCCCATGAGATGAACACCTTCTGGGAGATAGGACCCAGGAAATACAAATTTTCCCCAATGCTCCACAGTGATTCCAGCTACTCATCAAGCTGGATAATCTTGATCTTGTGTGAAAGCGGCTGGAAGTAATTCCTAGATTTATAATCCCCCAAGATACATGAAGCGTTTGGGTGTCCCCTCAAGGCACAAGAATTGCAAACATCAACTCAAAGTTGCCCATCCATGATCCAGAAAAGCTCTAATCCCTTTTAAAAGAATCTTGTAAGAATGTGATGAAGATGTGAATGTGATACGTTATTGTTTGGAAGCTTGAACAGAACCTTGGATTTAAATTTGATTTGTTCTCTGCACTAAATTGCATTTAATTTTCTGAGATATGTGAGTAGTAGATGATTGTCTAGAAATTTATGTGCATTTAAGTTTAGCTTATTAGAAACCTTCAGGTGAACAATTTAGTGTTTTAGAAAGCAAGGTGACCCTTTGACGCAGGAGACAGAGACAGAAACAAGTTTCCTTTTAGAAAGGATCCAGAAGTGAGGGAGTGTGTAGGATTTTTATAGAGATAAGCAGGTTATTCAGGGAGAAAAGAAACCTGAAAGATCACAGTGCAATTGAGCATCGTCCAAAACAGTTAGGGTCGTACGATGTTGGGGTTCACTTTACCTTCAATTGTAAAATTTAAATAATTTTTTATATATAGACCAAGTTTCAGAGAACCAATGTCAGATTTTACTAGTCACATGACCTATTCCAGGTAATAGTATGCTTTCACAAGTTTCACATAATTTTTGAGTTTACCAAAGCAAGTACAAAATAAATAAAATTTAATAAAGCAGTAGTTTCTCAAATGGTGCACTTTGGAAAATGTTCACTGGTTGTCTGGGCACTTGGTTCTTGTTCATTTCTGTTGTCTTCTGACTTTAGTCTTGCATTCTTAAGTACCAAACTACAAAGAACCACCACTTGCCAGCTACTAACCCCAGTGCCCGATCAGAGACTTTTAAAACTATTCAGTTTGCCAACACAGGAACAGCATGTTTAATCTTAGATTAGCTAAACTGTGTATGCCTGATTCCTAACTGGCTTAAAGTTTATGGTTATCTTAGTGACATCATTTCCAGCTGTCTCTTGACTCATTCCTGATATTCCACATCTTGGTATAATCATCCCTTTTGTTATAGCCTGTCTCGCTTGGCTTAACAACAGCATAGATATTTACTGATATGATGTGGCACCAATAGAATTCTTTAAGGTCTGCTTGAAGTAAGAATTGCCACTCCCTATTGATTAGCTATCATCCTCAAAGTCCCAACCGATATATCCCAATGCCCTGAAAATCCCTTGAATTAAAGTATCATTTGCCAATGCATGACTCTGCTACCTTAGACAAGCTGCTCCAACATAAAAAAGTACAGTCTGTAAAAAAATCAGTAAATAGAAATAATCTGGTTGTTAAAACTGCAGTGATGAAGTACGTATAGAATATGAAACATAACGTATTTAATCAATGTATCTAAAAGAGTCAAAACTACAAGACTACAAAACTCGAGATAACAAAGTACGGAGCTGGCTGAACACAGCAGGCCAAGCAGCATCTTAGGAGCACAAAAGCTGACGTTTTGGGCCGAGACACTTCATCAGAAATGGGGGAGGGGGTGAGGGTTCTGGAATAAATAGGGAGAGTTGGGGAGGTGGATCGAAGATGGTTAGAGGAGAAGATAGGTGGATAGGAGGCAGACAAGTTAAAGAGGCAGGGATGGAGCCAGTAAAGGTGAGTGTAGGTGGGTAGGTAGGGAGGGGAGAGGTCAAGGGGGCAGGATGAGGTTAGGTAGGAAATGGGGTTGCAGCTTGAGGTGGGAGGAGCGGATAGGTGAGAGGAAGAACAGGTTATGGAGGCAGGGACAAGCTGGGCTGGTTTTGGGATGCAGTAGGGGGAGGTGAGATTTTGAAGCATGTGAAATCCACATTGATACCATTGGGCTGCAGGGTTCCCAAGCGGAATATGAGTTGCTGTTCCTGCAACCTTCGGGTGGCATCATTGTGGCACTGCAGGAGGCCCAGGATGGACATGTCGTCTAAGGAATGGGAGGGGGAGTTGAAATGGTTCGCAACTGGGAGGTGTAGTTGTTTATTGCAAACCGAGCGTAAGTGTTCTGCAAAGCAGTCCCCAAGCTTCTGCTTGGTTTCCCCAATGTAGAGGAAGCCACACCGGGTACAGCGGATGCAGTATTCCATATTGGCAGATGTGCACGTGAATATCTGCTTGATGTAGAAAGTCTTTACAACTAACCACAAGTAAACATAATTTGATTTAATTCCTCATATAATTCCAGTCAAAATAGTTAATTATAGAAAAGCTATGTAATTCTGAATGGCAGAAGCAAGCCCTTAGTGACTTAGGAATTAACAAGAGGAAAGCTAGAGAAACAGATGCTTAAAAGTGTCAGAGCTCTCTGACCGTCATTGTTATAGAACATGGGACTAACCTATGTTGTCTCTTCCTATCCTTTCTGCCAAAATGCATTACCTCACGCTTTCCAGTCTGAAATTCCATTTTCCACTTGTTTTCCCAAGCCAGGGGAACAGGAGTGGGGGTGGATTGAGGAGGGATTTAGATTGATACCTTGAAGAGATGTCTCTATGCACACAAGGCATCATCTGAATGAGGTGTCACACCTTCTTTCTGGCTTATTTTAGTCTTGGCCACAAAAAAAAGGGCCTGCCCACTATCACTCGCCTGATCAAGCCAACCATCCAATGTCAACATGTTTGCTAGCAAGCTGAATTTACTTTTACTTATTTATTTAAATATGTCAGGCCAATTTCAAACCTTGCCCGCCATAAAATTCAGCCCGATGTTTCAAATTGATAACCTGCTATTACAGGTCTCTGTTATTTACAGTGTTTTGTTCACTGTGTTAACTCGACAGGCACTGTGCACATTCTATTAAAATGTGCAATGATGCAAAGAATACATTCAGAGGCACAACAACAACTCAGAGTAAAATAGCCTCTCTTTTTAATGTCTAAAAATGCTTGGAGTTACAAGAAAATCAGGATCTCACTTTATGGGAAGATTTCAGGTCCAACATATGAGAGAGCATAGGAAGACTGCGACAATGAGCCACCCCCACTCTTCTGGTCCTATATTTAATTAAAATACAAGTCAATGAACAATTAGACATTAATGAACAAGTAGAACAGATACTTTTCAATAATTAAGAGTTCTTCTTTATCACATATGTCAGCTAAAAGCTGATTTTTGTTTTGCTGTCTCCATGATTACTGATGTTCAAGTAGCACAAGCAAGAAGCACTGAGCATTCATCCTGCAGCTAAGATGCGTAATCTGCTCTTCTGTAGCTTTGGGTTTCCAAGTTGGAATGCAACGATAGTTACAGATTTTGTGGCACATTAAGACACTGCCCTGGTGCAGTGTGGGTGTACTTGTGAAGCTTGGAAAGAGCTGCTTTAGAATCATAGAGTCATAGAGTTATTCAGCGTGGAAACTGACCCTTTGCTCTACCTTGTCCACATAGACCGTATATTGCAATCTGACCAAGATCTATTTGACAGCATTTGGCCCATATCCTTCTAAACCTTTCCTACGCATATGGTCATCCAGATGCCTTTTAAATGTTGTAATTGTACCAGCCTCCACCACTTCCTCTGGCAGCTCATTCCATATACACGCCACCCTCTGCTTGAAAAAGTAACATCTCCAGTCCTTTTTAAATCTTCCTCTCTCACTTTAAATTAATGCCCTCTAGTTTTGGACTCCCCCATCTGAGGAAAAAGATCTTGGCTATTCACCTTATCCAAACTCATCATGATTTTATAAACCTCAATAAGGTCGCCTATCAGCGTCCATCAGCCCAAGGAAATAAAATCCCTGCCTGTTCAGCCTCTCCCTGTAACTCAAATCCTGGCAACTTCCTTGTAAATTTTTTCTCCACCCTCTCAATTTTAACAACTTCCTTCTTGTAGAAGTATCAGCAGAATTGAACACATTGGCCTCGCCAATGTCCTGTACAGCCACAACACAACGTCCCAACTCCTGTACTCAGTGTCCTAACCAGTGAAGGCAGGTGTGCCAAATGCCTTTGTCACCACCTTGTCCATTTCATAGAGACATTGAGTCATACTTCACTCAAACAGGCTGTTCGGTCCAACATGTCCATGCTGACCAGGTTTCCTGAACTGATGTAGTCCCATTTACTTACACTAATTAGCTCTGTTTTCCAAGAGAATAGCTGAGAGCCTCCATCATAATGTGATAGTGTGACATCGAGTGCATTGTGGGTTGCCAACTTGTCCATCTACTTGATCGAGGGAATTGCTGGTTATCCTTACCTGGGGCTATTTGACTTTTCTCATCTTTTATGGAAGCAGCAATCTGACGCCCCAATCACAGTCATCCTACCCAACTGTAAATGTAACTGCACCATCATGTAGATGGTAGCATGATGGATTACCATTCAGCTATTCAGGATTCAAGCACTTTTCTATAAATACAATGCGTATTGAAATTGATATATTTTGCAGAAAAAATAGTCACTGAAGCTCCAGGTGCATTTTTGCAGTACTTTTCAAACATGCCACTTTAATTATTCATCGGTCTGATTCCAAATTGTTCTGCACAAGTTTGTATTACTTTGTACTTGTGCAAGTGTAAGACTTAAATCAGAATCAGTTCTTTTTCAGTTAAAAAGTAAACAGAAATGAATCCACCTGCTATATTAGATTATAGAGAAGCAACACCTTTAAAGCTGAGAAAATAATGGGTACCTGGGAGGTATTAACAGTCAGAAATCAAATCCATATACCTCAAGAGGGCATATCAATTACTAGGATCCTGACCTTAAGATCAGATTACAGCTAAAATCACACTCAGGAATTCGTTATTTTTATCATCATTGTTGCTCACTTCATGAAGTGTAATTTACTATCATTTTCAATTAATTTTTTTTGTCCACAATGCTCAGCAGTGCAGATATCAAATGCCAATAAGTCTGGTGTTATCATTGCCCAATGCCATTTCTATCCACAATGGCATGGTCACTGTAAATTTACTTAAAATAATTTGAATGTACTTTCTACATCCAATATATGCACCTGACAAACAACTGTGGAAGCAAAAAAGTTCTGACCAAAAGAAGCAGAAAGGAAATTAGGAAGATTTTTAAATGCAGTAAGTTGCTGTGGCCTGAAAATTCCTATTTGAAAAAATTATGGAAATAGATTCAATGGTAACTTTCGAAAGGGGAATTGTTTACAAAGGAATTGTTTTCTCAGGGTTATGTGAATAGAATAAAGGAATGGGTTAATTGGATAATTCTTCCAAAGAACTGGCAAAAACATAATGGATTGGATGGTCGCTCTTTGACTTGTATAATTCCAAAAAACAAACAGTCAACTAGAGGCATAGGTTCAGGCCTGGCCATTCAAATACAATTATCCTTTATCCTGATTGGCCCTGAATTATTTCTCACTGGATCCTCTGTTTTCCATTTGAGATGGTGTTTTGGATTCTTCTTATTCTTCGTACTTTTAATTTTGTCATTTATATTTTACAGCTGCTATATACAATTACCATCTCGCGCACATACATAATTCAAAGGAATTCTGCTAAATATTTGTGAAATAACTCCACAGAGGCCAGCAGCCTGTCGCCAACGTATTCCTTTATTCACATGTGGAAAGTTCGTAACTCGGGTACAGCCTCATCAGAGTCAACTCCCAAAGGGTCCGGATGTCTGGCACTCCTATTTGTACCTGTGAGCCAGGGCTCCCTGATTGGACCAGGTTAACAGCCCAATCAGGGAACTCATATTCTATGAGGTCCACCTGGCTGTTTTTGTTACAATCACTACAATACATGCCACTGCTTGAACTCCAGTTTTTTTAGCTTGTAAGGTCAGGAGATGGTAACCTTCAAATGTCACCATAGCTGAAGTGGGTTCTGCCTCAGTTTTATGATTCCTCCAAGTACAGTGACATCAAGATATAAGTATTTAACAGACTCACGCACCTTAACAAATGGCATGACACCATGCTTGCTGTCTGAGCGTCATGCTGTGACAGAGCTGCTGGTGGCTGTCTGTGTGTGCAGGATGGGGAATAGCTGTCTTGGTCTTTTACATATTTATGTAATTAGAAGTAACCCAGATGCTGGAATCACAGCTTCATGTTTTAATTGATCTCATAACAAGCAATTGTGATTCATTACATTTCTTAGAACCTGGTGAGGTAACATTTTCTACTTCTTGTATCTCCTGTTTATTCCTTACATACAGCCGGTGATATTTTGAACTCAACTGGCTCATCCCTGCGGAAAAATCATTTATTTTCCTTATGGAGACAATTTCTATTTCTGTGAAAAACTAAAATGCAGTAAACTATTACGTTGAAGTTAAAATCATTTCACGGACACAAATCAATATGTAGGTTCAAATGAACTGCATTTGCTTGCCAGCCATGGCTCAGTTGGTAACTCCCTTGCCTTGAAGTCTCTAGGTTCAAAATCTATTTAAGCAAACTGATACACCAGTGCACTGCTTTCTTTCACATAAAACAGTAAACTGAGACCCCGTCAGCATTCTCACCTGCATTTAAAAAAAAAACCAGGGCACTGTTACAATGAAAAACAGGGAGTTATCTCTGATTTTTGGCTAATATTCATCCCTCAATCCATTTTACAAGAAGAGATTCTGTGGCCATTATCACTGCTGTTTGCAATCTGACTACTGCATCCTGTATTATGACAGGCTTTACACTTCAAAAAAGTACATCATTACCAAAACATGGCCATGAAAATTGCTGCATAAATGTCAGTCTGTCTTTTACTTAAGATAACATTGAATTATTTTCTGCTAGAATTGTGTTTATTCATAATTATTTTGAATAATAAAGGATCACACCTACGGAATATTCTTTGAGTCCAATCGTGTAAACTTCGGTGCCTGGACCACCCCCAATGCTTCAAGTGCCTGTTCCTTGCATTATGGAGCACCCAATACCCACTCCACTTTAATTACCGAAGAATCCCTGGTTCCACTTAGTAGCTGCATAATGTACAAAACATGGAATATATTTGAAGCACAACTCCAATAATAAGAGGTTGTGCAAGTATAATATGTTTTCTTTAATGCATATTTGGAACACCTGGAGAGTACTTTAAAACTTTACCACCCATTTAAAACATAGAAGAAAGAAAGCTGTTTCCATCACAATGATGCACAGTTCTTAAAAGGCCCATTGATTCATTAATTTCTCTTCAGTGTGTGCTGTAATTTTCTGAACCTAAATGAGGAGGTATTTTTCTATTTAGCACTTCAGGATAAAAGAATTAGCACCCCTTAAAGTTCTTGTTTGCCTGAAGACCCTGAATTATATATTGCCAAGACGAGGCATCCACAAGCGAGCTGCTCTGTATCTGCAAGTTTGAAAGAAGGGGACGATGTTCACAGAAGGATGCTAGACAGCTACCTCAAATCTCAAGATTTCTCTATTAATAGAGCTTGTATCATTTTATGATCACAATTTGATACAAGTGGGTAGAGGGAGGAATTACAAACAGAAAATAGCTCCTTGATTCATGATGGTGGAGATAGCAATTAATGCTCTAAAAATCTATTCCACAATGCAAACCTACATGCCCATAGTTGACATAAGCTGAGGTCAGAGTGTCGGCGAACTACCCACACCCTCCAGTGAGGTAGATCACCACGTTGAATGTGAGGAGGATGTAAACCTCATTCTTCAGCCAATGTTGGGCAGGACAGTTGAGATTCAGAAAGGGCAAGAGTTACACCCAGATGAGGACTTGGCAGATCTGGAAGATGGTTGCTTTTACACCCCTACCTCCTACAGAGTGCCTGCCTGATTGTGGATTTCCTGTCCCTACAAGATGCCTCATAAAGTCTCTGAATTCAACCCAACTGACCCATTCCAGGGATAATGGGAACTGCAGATGCTGGAGGAGGTCTCAGGTATCCCTCCACGGAAATCCCTTGATAATGTCCCCCCCCCAACAGTGATCTCCATCACCCCCATACACCCTAACCTGTCCACACTCCCCAGATCAGCAACTGCCAATCTGTGACCCCCAGAATTCCCCAACCTCAATTGGCACTTTAAAAGATCTGCTTCCATTTACCCTCACTGGAATCAGCCCTCTCTTTTCAGATTGATTTCCCCTTCTCCCCAAATCTAATGTGGCCTTATCTGATCCTGTCACCTTCCCCAGCCAGTTTCTTGTCAACTGGGCTGCTGCCAGACAATGATCATTAAAATGCCACACACTGTGGAAAACAATCCGTAGAGTGCCGAGCCATGATGAATTCTAGGGTGTCTGCTGCTTGCTAGTTCACCCATACTGTCATTGAAATAAAACTTCAGCTTAAGATACCTGAAACTGCATCAGAAAAGTCCATCTTCTTCTCTTGCCTCCTTTTCTCCCTTGAAAAATGACGCAGATACAGCTTTACCTTGAGTTGTATTGCAATTTTCCTTTATCTATTCATTGCTGGCTAGGCCAGCATTTATTGCCCAACTACAGTTTCCCTTGAAAAAAAATGGTTATGAGCCTCTTTTTTGAACCACTGCAGTCCTTGGCGTGCATAAACACTCACAGGGCAGCTGGGAAGGAAGTTCCAGGGTTTTGACTCCATGACAGTGAAGTAAAGATGATTTAGTTCCAAGTCGAGGTGGTAAAGTTTGTGAGAAGTAGTTGCAGATGATGGTGTTCCCTTATTGCTCCTGTCCTTCTAGATGGTAGAGATCATAGGTTGGGATAATGCTGCCAAAAGGGCCTGGGTGACTTTCTGCACTGTATCTCGCAGATAATTCATATTGCTGCATCGGTGACGTTGAGAGTGAATATTGAACATGGTGGCAATGGTGTTGAGTTTTTTGGGTATTGTTGGAGCTAGCAAGAACAGTTTGACAAAGCAGTAGCCAGAGAATTTGCAATTATCCTCTGCAGAATAATAACTGATACTGGGACAAATGTGAATTTTTGCTGCTTAGTGAATTAAACTGGAATTTGTAGAGTTTTCCAAGTAGCTACAGGATGTAAATTGATTTTCAAAGCATATTTCTGAGCCACTGGGTGTCTGTACCTCTGCAACTATTTCTGAAGCATCAGTCTCACAGATATCATCCATCAATGATTTTTATATCCCCTTGCCTCAATAATGCTGATGCCTATCAGACCACCCTGCATAGCTGCTAATGGGACAAGATTAAAGCAATTCACGCTCTCAGTGATTTCATGCAAACAGCAATTGTTTGTTACTTTGCAGAAGAACTATTAGAAAATAAAGTGAGAGAATATGGACATTGGGGTTGTCTACTGACCAATTTCTGCAATGAAAGTTTGTTATAACAAGGTGGTGGAGTTGGATGAACACAGCAGAAGAAGGGTCCAGACCTGAAATGTCAGCTTTCCTGCTCCTCTGATGCTGCCTGGCCTGCTGTGTTCGTTCAGCTCTACACCTTGTTATCTTAGACTCTAGCAGCTGCAGTTCCTACTATCTACGAAATTTTGTTAGGTATTTTCACATTAGAAAGGAGCACACCTTTCCTAAGGCTCAATGTTGTCCACCTGACATCTGTGTTTGTCAAGATAAAGGATCCAGATTTTAGTCATCCCACAATTTCCTGATCTTGAATGTGGTTGCTTAATCTCTATTTTACTTTCCTTTAGCAACAGGAGTTCTACTTTGTGGTTTCTTAAGGATCTTCACTCAAAACAATTGTAGCAACTTAAGCAATTAGGAAAGAGTCATATACAAAATCCTCACAGATTTCTGCATTAGTGCTGTACCAAGGAACCCCTAACAAATGTAACAAACAGAATTTCCATTTATGCAGCCAGATTGCAGCGACGGGATGGTTCAAATCAATTCACAACTAATTACATACATTTGAAGAGTTTTTGATGCTGTATCGTGATTTGTGAGCAGCACAATCTCACAAAATGTGTGACCTGATCAATTCCTTTTTTTTCAGGGTATTAGTTGGGAAGGGGATGTTTGAGTGAGAAACGGTGAGAACTTCCAGGTCATGTCCAAATATTATCATTGGATCTTTGAAAATCAATTTGAACTGCCAGGCCTCTATTTAACTTGTTATTGCTACATGAGGCATGTCATCCAAATTATTTTTTTCACAATATTGGCACCTTCACTCAAACGAACAAACTGGAACAACAATAATTTGTTAAAATAAAAGGTATTTTGATTGTAATTGCAGCTTACAGGGTGCATTGATGTTTCTGCAGCGATCAAACACTGCAGCCTAGTTTTAGTCTTAGAAAACTGTGAAGTGTAAAAGCAGATTGTTTGGTTACACAGAGAGTCCCAGGGTTGAGTTCACCAGATGGAAGCGTGGATTGCAGAACATGGCTCATAATCAGCTCCTGATTTTCTAGTTATTAAAATTAATCATGAAAACACTGGAAACATCATGTATTGAGCACTGCGATGTCTACAGCTGATTGCACAATCCATGCTCTGAGAAAGATGCCACGCCAGGAAAGAAACCTTCCAAACTTTACAATTTAGTGTTCCATACCAAACGTATACACTGAAATTGAGTACTTGGGTAATATGTCAACTGACGTGCACAATTTGTGCTTCAAAGAGTTCAAAACATTCTGTACTCAAAAAGCTTGGTTCAGTAATTTTAATAAAATCGGCCACATGTGAGTACTGTTGCATGCATTCAGAGTTAGTTACTAATGCATAAATTAAAGCATAAAAAAGTAGCCTGTTCTTTGCTGTTCTTGCCACTTAATTGAGTTTTTATTGGTCAGGTTGCCATAGGAAATGTGAAAAGACATTCTTTCATATTCTCACCCAATTTATTGACAATCAAATCTTCCAGTGCCAGTTCTGGTAGATTGTGGTAGCAATCAGCACTAAATGGATGGACATAATTAAATGGGGTAGGCGTAGAACGATTTTGTTTCTCATTACAGCTTCGTTTACCCTTAGTGGTAATTATCCCTGAATATGATGAACACCTAGACATGTTAATCATTGAAGAAGTAACAAAAGGCAAATGACCTTATTTTTAAAGCACGCTGGGAATGTGATGTTAACCAAAAACCCACCGCCTCAATTACACCTCTCATGCAATGCTATTTTCAAATCTTGAGGCACGAATTGGGTAAGGGATGGGCTTAGCCCCCGAATGGTGATGTCATGTATTTCCAGGAAATGGGAGCTGCCTGCAAAGTGCAGCAGGGAAAGGCAGTCAGCAGCCATGATGGGACCTGCCGCTACCTCGCTGATCCTGTGAGCTGTTTTGTCCCAGACTGTATTAAGTTTTCTATGCATTGTTGCAGTGGTATCCACCCAATGAGTCAGCAAAATGTAAAACAGAACTATTGGGCTGAAATGATCATATTCAAAATGATTATTTACACAGACATTATAACAGTGACTACATTTCAAAAGTATATCATCAACTGTAAAGTTGTGAAAGGTGCTACATAAAAGCAAGTCTTTGCAAGTGAAGAAACAATATGCAGGCAGGTCAGCCCTCTGCAACCATAGCTGCTAAGTTCACAGAGAACAGTAGCGAAACACTGCGGTATGGTAGTCTTGGCAACTGCAGGATAATTCCCAGTCACCTTTTCCACCCACAAGAAATTGTTACCATCTCACTTTGGTACAGCGAAAGAGTGTATTCAAAATGCTTATGGTTAGATCGAGTTTCTTAAATTGCTCTTCCCAGAGCAGGCAGCAGCTCCCTACATAAATCTGTGCCTCTGTTAATAGATACAAAAGAAATTCAAGCAAGATTGATACTTCAATCGCCAGTCTTGCCTGGCATTGGCAATCAAAAGCCTGAATAACTGCATTGAAGTCACTTCTCCCTGTAATAGATTCCTGTGTTTTTACCACGCGGTGGCTAACAACGCCATTCAGGGGCATTCTCCTTTTATATAACTCTCTGCAACAGGACTCCCAAACTCTTCATTATCAAAAGTAGCAGTGCTGCCCTCTGTACTGTTGTGAGCAATTAAAGAGGAACAAAACAACTTGAAGTGAAAGGTCTAGGCCAGAAACGTCAGCTTTTGTGCTCCTGAGATGCTGCTTGGCCTGCTGTGTTCACCCAGCTCCACACTTTGTTATCTTGGATCAACAAAGTTTCTTTCAGGATGTATATTATCATTGCAGCTATTTTATTGTGGGCCGAAGAGCCTGTACTGCGCTGTACTGTTCTATGTTCAATTAATTCTTTTTGAGCAGTTACAGAGGTAAATATGACAGCGAAACTGCAAACTGCAGGGCCTAATTACAAGCAAATAGAGAAGAATTTTGTCAAGGACAATGAGAGAATGTCCTGATTTTAGTTTATGAATAACCCATATGATCTTTTTATGTCCATTTGAATGAGCAGATAGGTCCTGAATAAAATAAAAAAAATTGAAAGAACTGCGGAAGATGCAGGTCTGGCAGCATCTGTGAAGAGAAATCAGAGTTAACATTTCAGGTCCGGTGACCCTTCCTCAGAACTATCTGTCTGAAAATCTTTGCCTATCGCTATGCACCACTCATCAGTACAGTTATCAAGGGCAGATTTTGCTAAAGCACAAATCCTTCGTAAAATGTAAACTGAACTTTTCTGATTCAGAGATACAAATATTATAGCACAGTTCTTCTGGGTGATTTTTCCATCATCACCATCATTTCAACATTAATGACCTTTTAAGCCGGGGGATTTCTGGGTGAACGTTTCATATTCCTAAGGCTCAGCCAACTTGAGTTCCATGTGAGTATTTTGCATGGCCTAAGCCTGGGAGCTGCTGGCGCAGGCATGTTTACACAAGGAACAACTTTAAACTTGTTCTTGTCATTTTTGAGATGAGGGGACAAGAAAATAAATCAAAAGGAACTAAAATTAAAGCTGAAATCATGAACAAAAAAGCAGACTTAGATTGATGTAAAGTTTTGATTTATTTCAGAGCCAGTAATGAGCAGTTAGAAAGGAAAACCAAAAACGGGTGTCATAGTTCAAACCGAAACTCTACCTGCCAATAGCACCAGATGAACACTTGACTAGAACTGAACCAGAGGGTGGTGAATCTGTGGAACTCATTGCTGCAAATAGCAGTGAAGTCTAAGTCATTGGCCATATTAAGACAGAAATAGATAGGTTCTTGATTGATAAGGGGATCAAGTATGACAGGGTGAAGGCAGGAGAATGGGGTTGAGAAACATATCAGCCATGATTGAATGGTGGAGCTGACTCAAGGGCTGAATGGCCTAATTCTGCTCTTATATCTGATGGACCTATTGTCAAACCTATGACTTAAAATTGCACAACTGAAGTATCTCCACAGAAACACTTGCACATTTATTCCTGTGGGTAGGACATTTGTGTACCTCATTTACAGTTGAGGACATTGCAGAGAGACGAGTAACAATAAATTGCATTCACTTAACATCTTTAATGCATAGAATCTTGCCAAGATATCATGCAACAGTATTTTATAACAAAATTTGTTATGAATCAAGTTTTAGTTCACATGAAGTTTGTTCAAAGAGCAAGGCTGTTTACTTTATTTCAAAAATATACTTTATTCATAAAAAAAATCTCCACATACATACATATTTACTAATGCTACTGATGCAAGATACTATTTACATACATTTGAGGCACTGAGAGCGTTTGATAACTGAACGGACCCCCTTTGTATTTTGTCTGAAGACCTTAGATGGTAGTCTCTCCCCACTGCACATTGATGGCATCTGTCCCAAGTTTTAACATGTCGCTCAGCACATAGCGCTGGATCTTGGGTTTTTTTTTCAAAATATACTTTATTCATAACAAATATCTTTGTATATAAACATAGTCACAAACACAGTTCAGTTGTGTACAAGAAACAAACAACTTGGAGTTTGACCCTCACCAAACAAACCAAAGACATGTCTTACAGGACTATATTTGCATATATTTGAGGCAGAAGTCCTGGATTTTGGCTTTGAAAGAGGAGACAAGTAAAGGGAGGTGAAGTGATTTAGAAATACAAAAATACTGTTGGGTGTCAGGTCATCATCTTTGGGTAAACATGATGACAAAATGTTAATATTTAGAGAGTCTTTTATCCCTTTATTTGATGTTGCAGAAATTTCAATGGCCTTCTGCCTGCGGCCAGCCAAACAAGTGACATCTGAACATTTTAATACAGTTAGCAGTCAGATACATGCAACAAGTCTTTCCCTTTCATATTATCGCCTAGCTCCATTCACAAGAATTTTCCTGAAGTAAACATGGAAATTGCAATTGAAAGATTAAACCAAACTAAGGAAATATTGTTGACATTGTTTGAATGTTACTACTGAACCCCACTCACAATCCTGTACGTCAACAACAGCAATGACAAATGTTATAAAAAAGTTGACCGGTACAGATAATCCTTGGCATCTTCTTGTTCAGCTGCTGGGTACCCAGAATACTGTACAAACATTATGTTTTCAGTATTCACTTCACGGATGTACTTCAGAACCTTCACCTGCAAACAAGATTAAAAAAGCAATCATTATAGAATCCCTCAGAAGCTTTCACAATATTTCAATTACATTACCTACTTCTGCAGCATCAGAATCAATATCATATGATTAGTAGCTGTTATGAATTACACATTGAAGTGTGAACCTTCATTTGCAGAAGCCTGGATAATTCAATGAGGTAGTAATGCATACTGACGATACTGGCCGTCTATTAACTGATATGTAACCATTGCCTTGTAATAGGTTGTATATGCAGCTCTTCATATCCAGGATAGTTGTGATTCAAGAGGATTACCACACACTGCATTATTACATAGAAATTTATTGGTTTGAAAAGAAACTTAAAACCTACGGTATATTGGAGTAATTTATATCTGTAAAAAACTACCACACCTGCTCCTTTACAAATGTTTTGTTCTAAAGCTGTGCTAGATATATATACCATAAAAATGGCAACTTTCATTTTAGTAATTTTAAAAATTTGTATGATTATGTTAGACATTGAGAATATCCCAAAATAAAGTACTTTAGGATTGTTCCTGTTTAGGTTGAGGCAACTGGTGGTGAGTTTCACTTGAGGGTCACCATGCTCCAGGTGCAGGGCAAGATTGAGAAGGTAGGACCTTCATGGTAAGCTCAGTTGGTGTTGGAACTAAACCTATGCTGTAGGCATCATTCTGCATCACAAACCAGCTGTCCAGCCGACTGACTGACTTCCATTTCTTTGTAGGTCAGAGCCATTATTTGATCAAGGCTATGTATTATAGTAAGGCCAACAAACATGGAAGCCAATTTGCTAATATCATGATCTCACAACAGAAAAACAAAATATAAAAATTTGAAATAATTTTGAAAGTGTTGATTGAAGTGAGAATCTTAACTAGGTCTCCATTAAACTCTCTGATTTTCTTCACGTGGTACGGAGAGATCTTTTATACCATCCAATCAAGCACCAGAGTCTTGGGATGAATCTTCCCAGCTGCTGAACAGTGAGAATGTTGGAAGAGTTGTGTGCAATGACCAGTGAGGAGCTTCATGATGATGAAAGCAAATTGTTCCACTTTCCAGACAACTGTTGAATGATGAGATGAGATTCTTGCTAATGAGTGGTAAGAGGCCAATTTGCATGAATTAGCATGTATTTGCATATCTATTATGACATCATCTCACCTTATTAATATGAAGTTTCTCATTCTCCCACTTGCCAGGGAATATGACAAGTGGGCCATCAAAAGGATTAGGTGCAGAGGTAATGAGATAAATTTAGGAAGATCGTGTGAGAAACATCACTAAGTCTCACAGAGAGAAACCTTCCTTGAAACTCACCAAAAATGAAACACTGTTGATTTCTGGTAAAATTCAGCCCTTGATGTAACAAAGATCCAAAGGATAGGCCCTCCATCAATATAACACTCTCACTGCGATGGAAGCATTTATTCTGTACTTAAGTCCTGAGTAGAACTTGAACCCATAGTTCACACACTGCTTACAACTAGATGAACTAAATATAGAGCAGATGGAGACTCAATTCAACAACTCACCTGAAAGAAAGCACCTCTGACAGTGTAGCATTCCCTCAGTATCCCACAAACTTGTCTCCCTGGATTATGCGCTCAAATCTCAAAAGTAGAGTTTGAACCCAACTTCTCTTGACTGAGAGGATGCAACAGTGTTCCCATTTACCAGGGCTGTCATATTGAGGGATGTTTCAATGGAATGATGGACCTATTCTTATTTCTAGTCTTTAGTAGTGTGAGTGAGCAAGCAGTTATGAGATGCTTTTTTGCTGTGATGTGATGATTGTAAGGTTTCACTATTGCCATCTTTGTGCCCATTTCACATTGTTCCTTATCCCTTTGAGGCAAAGGACACATGCTGGATTATAAAGTGACTTTTCCAGGCGTGTAACTGACTGATCACTTGGGTAAGTGACCTCAGTAATTGCAGTTGGCACTATTATAATTCATGTTTGTTTTTTCAATATTGATGCTTCTGCCCTTTGAGGTGTTAGGAACCCAGTTATTAGTATGGTTCATCCAAAAGTAACATTATAATCTTGTTTATTTTACAACTGCCCTGTAATATCAAAGCAGTAATTAAATCAAAAACAGTGATGTGATTTGTTAGACTTTACTTCATGAAGACTGTTTCCTGTATGAATTATTTCATGTATCACCTTGAAAAGCATTCGGCACTTCATTTTAGCCGTTAAACAAGTAGCTATTGGAGAGATGTTTGATCCCTCTCACCTCACTGCAAGTTTCTTAATCTGCTCGACAATGCAAACAAATACCCATCGAAGGTAAACTTTGCCGAGTAGACAGATTCTTCAAGCATCCAACAATCTCTGAAAATCAGCTGGTTACCCAATGGGGGGGAAATGATTCCCTGCATCATGAGAGCTTCTGGCAAAGTGACTGACAGCATCTTCAAACCCTGATGAGAAAACTTGTGAGTGCAAGGCAGAAAAGAGTGAAACAACAACAACCTGACATTAAAAATATTCAAGGATATATATGCAGAAGCTCCTGATAACCTTGATTCAGTAATTGTAATGATTGTTTAAAATGTTCCAATTATATCTAATACAGACAACACGTCAGCTTCGTAACAGCTACTCATTTGAAATGATTGCTTTGTGCAGATAAATTCATTCATTGAAGACACCAGTAAAGGGCCCAGAATCACAGCTTCCCAACAATGCTTTCTGGTAGCTGAATGCTGAAAGCTAACCTGCTCATCTTAAAGGAGGTGTGATTTGCAGGTAGCAGGTGCTAGCTGTCATACAAGAATTGTAGACCTCAGAAACATTGAAGAAAGGCACATTATGGAGAATAACAGGAGTTAGTATTTTGGAATGAGAATAGAGAATTGGCTCATGAGCAGGAAACAACAAGTAGGGATAAGGGGTTCTTTTTCACGTTGGTGACCAATGACCATTGGCATTCCACAGGCATGAAAGCTGGGACCACAACTGTTTACAATATATATTAATGACTTGGAGGAAGGATGTGAATTTAGTGTGATAACAAGGTGTAGAGCTGGATGAACACAGCAGGCAAAGCAGCATCAGAGAAGCAGGAAAGCTGATGTTTCAGGCCTAACCCCTTCATCAGAAATGGGGGAGGGGAAGAGGGTTCTGAAATAAATAGGGAGAGAGGGGGAGGCAGATTGAAGCTGGTTAGAGGAGAAGATAGGTGGAGAGGAGACAGACAACTTAAAGAGGTGGGGATGGAGCCAGTAAAGGGGAGGTAGGGAGGAGATAGGCCAGTCCAGGGAGGACGGACAGGGGCTGGATGAGGTTAGTAGGTAGGAAATGGGGGTGCTTTTCTGCTCCTAAGATGCTGCTTGGCTGGCTGTGTTCATCTAGCTCTACACCTTGTTATTTCAGATTCTCCAGCATCTGCAGTTCCTATTATCTGTGAATGTAATGTAGCCAGATTTGCAGATGACATAAAAATATGTGGAAAGGTAGGTTGTGAGATGGATATCAGCAGTTTACAGCAAGCTATTGATAAGTAAGTAGGCAAAAAAATTGGCAAGTGGAACATAATGTTGGAAAACGTGGTGTTACACATTTTGAAAGGAAGAACAGAGGAACAGAATATTGTTTGAATGGGGGGAAACTACAGAAATCTGCCACACAAAGGGACTTGGCTGGTATGCGTGGAATTTGTACATGAAACACAGAAAGCTAGCACATAGGTACATCAGGTAATCAGGAAGGCTAATGGAATGTTGGCCTTTATTTCAAGGGGATTAGAGTATAAGGGAGCTTTATTGCAACTGTACAAGGTGCACATGAGATCACATTTGGAGCACAATGAGCAGTTTTGGTCCCCTTATATGAGAAAACACATTATTTCAGTGGAGGCATTTCGGAGATGGTTCACTAGAATGATCCCTGATATGGAGGGATTCTCCTTTGAGCAACGGTTAACCAGGTTGGTACAGTACTCACTGGAGTTTAGAAGAATGAGAAGTGATCTCATTGAAACATATTGGATTCTTAAGGAGCTCAATAGGGTCAATGCTGACAGAATGTTTCCTCTCAGGGGCATAGGGCCGTCGATCGCAATGGAGCGCTGTATCACTAGAGTGAAATAATTGCCAGTCTGCTTGGTCAGGAGGATTTTAACCCCACTGAGGCATTCTGAATAGAAAGTTCTCCCACTATTTTAATAGCCGTTGCTCAAACAACACCATAAACACAAATGAACATGTAATTACACCTTGGGAAATGAATGTTTTGAGACCATCATAACGCAAAGAAATACACGATTAAAAATGCATGTCGCTTCTCCCTTAAGTGTCAGTATGATTTAACCATTTTAATGTACTTGCTTTGTGATTAAAAGCTGCTATGAAACAGCAGATGGTTTTAAATTACATTCTTTTATTTTCCTATCAGTTTTTTGCTGGGAGCAAATCATTTGATTGAGGCAACTGGATTCTACCAGTGATGGTAAGAACAGCTTCTATCTGAAGCTAAAGTTCACAACGGTAGTTTAGTAATGGCAAATTGTAGCAAATAAGCATGTTCTGTCTGGCTAAAAAAGAAAAAGAGTTTTCTTATGTGCTTTGATTTTGTAGTAAGTTCTTCACAGAGATGATGCTGTACAATTTACATAGCATATAAAAGGATTTAGTCCAGGAACATCAATGCATAATATTCCATTATAAGATCCATTACCCAGTTAAATGCTTTTCTGAAGACAATATAATGCATCTCAGAAGACAAACTCAAATGTATTCACTTGACTGACATCTCTCCAGGAATTGTCACATATTTGCTTGTTTTTCAGAAAATACAAGTGTTATTTTGCACAAATGACTTTATGACTGCAACCTAAAGAAAAAAAAGATAGATAGCGAATATTATCCCACATTTACTTTGTCATCAATAGATAGTCATTAACCTACAATCAAAGATCGGCAGGCAAAATGATAAAAGAACGATGGCTTCCTTTAAAGAGAAGATGGTTCAGGTACAGTTGAGGTACATTTCTACAAGTGGGAAGGGTAAGACCATATGATGGAAGGAACATCATTGATGAAGCAGCTGAAGATGGTTGGGGCTAAGACACTACCTTAAGGAACTCCTGCAGAGATGTTCTGGAGCTGAGTCTACTGACCTCCAACAACTACGACCATCTTCCTTTGTTCCAGGTATGACTCCAGCCAATACAAATTTTCTTGCCATCATGCTCACCTTTGATCATGGTTTCAGCTCTTTTGTCTTGTTGAAGCTGAGACTATAACTTCCAGTAAGATAGCAGCACAATAGGACTTCTGAGCACAGGGCTCGTCTGCTCTGTCTGCTTTTCTTTTTCTTTCTTCTCTTTCTTCTCTCTCTTCTCTTCTTTCCTTCCTGTCTTCTGTTTCATTTTGCTTACCTCTTAGTGAAGAGCCCGGTCTTAGTGACAGCATCGTTGATAGTGAGTCGGCCCAATGGCGCGAAGTAGGCCCAGCCACGTGGACTTATGGCGGCAGCGTCGGAGGTGAACCTGAGATCCTGGTGGTGTCTGCATCAGGGCAGTCCTAGCGCTGACTGATGGCTGTAGCTGCAAAGGCAGGTTTGGTTTCCCCGTGGCGGCTGTTTCCAGCACAGATACATGGAGGTGGCAGCGGAGGGGGGTTTGGGCCGAGTACAAGGCCGCATTGGTAAGGTGGCCCCCAAAGTGGACCCTTGGCAGTGGCAGAGTCCATTTTAGGCTGGTTCAGTACCCAACAGCATTGGCAGTGTTTGCATTGGTGAGGTCCAGCAAGAACCCATGGTATCAAGAGCATCGATGGAGGCAAGGTGGTAACAAAGATTGGCAATATTTATTTCAGTGGCAGCAGCGTGGCAAAGGGGTCTCGTGCATGGCCACCAGGCCCATGATGGGACACTTTACAAGAAGGACCGTAAAGATGGTAACTTTCTTCATATCTTCATTTTTCTGCGTTTATATTCTTTGTTTTGGTTCATTTTTCTGTGTTTTAAGATGGTGCCAGTGAGTGGTGACTCTATATTACACTTTTTGCTGTATTTTGCAACAAGATCCATGTGGCAATAAATAAAACAAAATGAGGCCAGGAACAGAGTACCTTTGGTGGGATTCAAACTAGGCATCCAGGCACAGATTTTTCAACTGTCAACGATTCCTTGGTTCACCTTGTTGATGATTGAAAGGGGCTGATAGGGCAGTAATTGGCCAGCATGGACTTGTCCTTCTTCTTGTGGATACAGCATACCTGTGTAATGTTTTATATGGTAAGGACAATACAATGCATCTGTCCTAGAAAATCTTGGCTAGAGGCATGCAAATTTTGGAACACCATACCTTCAGGATTATTGCCAGAAAGTTTTCAGGACTTGCAGCCTCTTCATTATCCAGTGCCTTCAGCTATTCGTTGATATCACATCAAAGGACTCAAATTGGCCGACAACTGTCATTGATACTGGGGATGTAAAGAGAGGCTAAGATGCATAGTCTACTTGGAACATCTGGCTGAAGTATTATTGAGGATGTAGGTATTTATGGAGCATCCTCCTTCTCCTCTAGTGAGTTATTAAGTTGTTCAACGTCATTCAGGCCTGGATATGGCAGGACTGCAGAGCTGAGATCTGATCCACTGGCTGTGGGATCACATAGCTCTGTCTATGTTGCTGTTTATGCTGTTCGGTGTGCAAATGGTCCTGTTTGGTGGCTTCACCAGGTATGCCTGGTGCTGCTCCTGGCAAGCCCTTCCGCTCTCTCCATTGAGCCAGGGTTATTTCTCGGCTTGATGGTAATAATAATATTTCGGGCCATGAAGTTGCAGGCTGTCTTGGGGTCCGATTCTACTCCTGCCCATGGATGCCAAGGCTCGAGCAGCTAGATCCGTTCAAAACCTATTCAGTTTAGCGTAGTTTTGGTGTCACACAACACAGCGGAGACTACCTTCAATGGGAAGATGGGATTTTGTCTCCACTGTGACTACACAGTCGTCACTCCTGATGATACTATCATAAACAGATGCATCTGTACCCAGCACATTGGTGTGTATGAGGTCATGTATAATTTTCCCTCTTGTTGGTTCCCTCACCACCTGCTGCAGATACATCTAGCAGCTATGTCCTTTAGGACTCATCCAGCTCAGTCATTAATGGTGCTTAATTAACATTAATGGACTCCACCCAGAATACACTCTCACCCCCCACCACTCCCGGTGCTTCCTCCAATTAGTGTTCAACATGGTTGCAGACTGAGTTCTGAGCTGAGGTTGGGTTGAGTAATCAGCAGGAGGTTTGCTCGCCCATGTTTGATCTGATGTTATGTGACTTCATGAATTCCAAAGAAACTGTTGAAACCTCCCGGAACAGTTCCATCCTGACTCTATACTACAGTGCTGCCACCTCTGCTGGGACCGTCCTTCCTTTGCAGATGTCACAAAGCTGAGTGGCAGGGTTAGTTGTCAGGATAACACAGAATAAGGCTTGGACAAGCTGAGTGGATGGGCAATTGCATGACAGATTCAGTATAGTTGGATAAATGTAAAGTTAACCACTTTGGGAGCAAAAACAGGAAGGCAGATTATTCTCTGAATGGTTATAAATTGAGAGAGGGGAAGGTGAGACCTGGGTGACCCCATGCAACAGTCACTTGAGGTAGCTGTACAGGTGCAGCAGGCAGTCAAGAAGGCAAATGGTATTTTGGCCTTCATAGTGAAAAGATTCAAGTACAAGATTAGGAATGTCTTGCTGTAATCATACAATGCCTTGGTGAGACAACACCTGGCATATTGTTTGCAGTTTTAGTCTTCTTACCAGAGGAAGGATGTTCTTGCTTTAGAGGGAGTGCAGCAAACATTTACCAGACTGATTCCTGGGATTACAGGACTGACATAAGAGGAAAAGATGACTTGGTTAGAATTATATTTGTGATAAGTTCAGAAGAGTTGCGGGGAGCGGGGGAGAGTTCATAAAAACCTATAAAATTCAAACAGGGTCAGACAGGGTGCATGCAGGAAGAATGTACCCCATAGTGGGGGCGTTCAGAACCAGGGGTCACAGTCTAAGGATATAGGGTAAAAATTTAGGAAGAAAAGAAATTTTTTCACACGCAGTGGTGATCCTGTGCAACTTACTACCATGGAAAGCAGTTGAAGCCATAACATTGTATAATTTTAAGAAGAAGTCAGACATAGCATTTAGGGCTAAAGGGATCAAAAAATATGGGGGAGAAGTTGGATGCTCAGCTATTATCTTAATCAATGGTGGAGCAGGCAGGCTTGAAAGGCCAATTGACCTTCTCCTGTTCTTTTTTTATGAGACAGGGCATATCCAGGGATGGCGATGGTGATGGTGATGGTGATGATGATGTCCTGGGACGTTGTCTGTCAAGTATTGCTCTGTAAGAAGGACTATGCCAGGCCGTTGCTTGACTCATCAATGGAACAGCCCTCTCAGACTCCCATATTTTAACAAGAAGGACTTTATAGGGTCAACAGGACTGGAGTTGTCATTATCGTTTCCAGTATCCTGGCCAATGCTAGTCAAGCTAGTCTCATTCCTTTTTTCAGACATAAACACTTTTGATAAAGTTGCGTGCTTTCTAAGCCATTTTAGAGGACACTTATGATAATAGGTTGCTGTGTACCTGGAGTCATATATAAACCAGACCAGGAAGGATGGAAGATTTCCTTGTTCAAAAGACATTAGAGAACCAGATATGTTTAATGGCAATCGGTAACTTTAGACTAGCTTTCCCAATTACAGAATTATTAATTAAATTAAAATTCTATTAGTCCATTAGCCTGAACTTTCTATTACTAGTCCAGTGACATTAGTACCACATCACCATTTCCTCGTAAGGTCAATAAACCTATTGTTGAAACATAACAACCGGCTCCAGTGCATTGAGGAATCATGGAGTTCTCGGTGAATAATATAATATATAATATAATATATTATATAATATATATAATGTATAATATATATAATTCAGTGAACACAGTGATTGAAGATGGGTTTAATACAAGTAGATTTGCAACAGATTTGTTAATTCCTTCAATATTAACCAGTCTATTGTAATACTGGAGGTTTGGCAGGGTACCTTTTTTGTATTAATCTGAATGTCCTTGGGTAATAAAGTAAGAAAATTAAAGAAGAAGGTAGTAAGAACTTGCTTTTATAAATGTGTCTTTCACAGTCTCTGTCTTCTCAAAAGAAACTCATAACCAATGAATTACTTTGAAAATATACCATCACTGGTATAAGATCAGCAGGTGCAGCAGTCACTTTGCAGAGTCCCACAAACAGCAATCATCTAAATTGCTGATAGTGGTAAAATTATTTGAGGAGGAAGTATTGACCAGGAAGCTGGAAGAACACCTCCCTTCTTCAAATCTCAGAACCCCAGTACCTTTTACATTGAGCTTGACTCTCTTGACAGGGCAGACAGACCCTTGCTTTGACATCTCATCCAAAAGTTGATTCCTAAACATTTCAAAAACACCTTCAGTGCCACACTAAACTATCAATGTTAAATATGCACTCACATCTCAAGAGTGAGGTCTGGCCCCAAAATCTTTTGATTGCTACCAGCTATCCAAAGCTGACCTTATCCACATTCACAAAAAATAATACACTACATGAAAGACTAATGGATAACTGATTCAACAAGCACCTTCAAAAATCTATTGGACAATGTTTGAAGGATAAGAAATTATAGAGATGAGAAGCAACAGCAGGAGAGTGGGACTAACTGGATTACTCTTGGAAAGTACCGTTACTGACTTACTGAGGCAAATGGCCCCATATAGCGCTGTACTATTCCATGACCTTCCAATTTAAAGAACAGATGGTTGGGGATTAGCTCCAGGCTAGAATCTAATTCAGGGGCTTTGATGATTTACATGTAAAATAACAGATTTCCACAACAGAATTATAAGATGGATATCTTAAGGGTTCGAGATGACAAAGTGTGGAACTGGATGAACACAGCAGGCCAAGCAGCATCTCAGGAGCATAAAAGCTGATGTTTCGGGCCGAGACCCTTCATCAGAGAGGGGGATGGGGAGAGGGAACTGGAATAAATAGAGAGAGAGGGGGAGGCGGACCGAAGATGGAGAGAAAACAAGATAGGTAGAGAGGAGAGTATAGGTGGGGAGGTAGGGAGGGGATAGGTCAGTCCAGGGAAGATGGGCAGGTCAAGGAGGCGGGATGAGGTGGTAGGTAGGAAATGGAGGTGCGGCTTGAGGTGGGAGGAAGGGATGGGTGAGAGGAAGAACAGGTTAGGGAAGCGGAGACAGGCTGGGCTGGTTTTGGGATGCAGTGGGGGGAGGGGACAAGCTGGGCTGGTTTTGGGATGCAGTGGGGGGAAGGGAAGAACTGGGCTGGTTTTGGGATGCAGTAGGGGGAAGGGAGATTTTGAAGCTTGTGAAGTCCACGTTGATACCATCGGGCTGCAGGGTTCCCAAGCGGAATATGAGTTGCTGTTCCTGCAACCTTCGGGTGGCATCATTGTGGCACTGCAGGAGGCCCATGATGGACATGTTGTCTGAGGAATGGGAGGGGGAGTTGAAATGGTTCACGACTGGGAGGTGCAGTTGTTTATTGCGAACCAAGCGGAGGTGTTCTGCAAAGCGGTCCCCAAGCCTCCGCTTGGTTTCCCCAATGCAAAGGAAGCCACACCGGGTGCAATGGATACAATATACCACATTAGCAGATGTGCAGGTGAACATCTGTTTGATATGGAAGGTCATCCTGGGGCCTGGGGTGGGGGTGAGGGAGGAGGTGTGGGGGCAAGTGTAGCACTTCCTGCGGTTGCAGGGGAAGGTGCTGGGTGTGGTGGGGTTGGAGGTGAGTGTGGAGCGGACAAGGGAGTCGCGGAGAAAGTGGTCTCTCCAGAAGGCAGACAAGGGTGGGGATGGAAAAATGGCTTGGGTGGTGGGGTCGGATTGTAGATGGCGGAAGTGTCGGCGGATGATTGGTGGTTTGGTATGTGAGGACTAGGGGGATCCTCTGGGGCGATTGTGGCGGGGGCGGGGTGTGAGGGATGTGTTGCGGGAAATGCGGGAGACGCATTTTAAGGGTTCATTTCGTTCATATATAACTGATACCCAGAAATAAGTTACAGATTGTCATCCAATGGTGGGTTTGAATGTTTTCTAAAAAAACTAAAAGAAGCATGGGGTGAGCTACAGGATGGAATCTAACTTAGGGGTTTGGTAGTTGGTCTGTTAAAACTGAATTGCAATCCAATCTGAAATATTGAATGCAATGGCAAGGCTCAGAATGTTTTACAACAGATGACAGATATCCTTGATTCTCTCAATCTAATTTAGGGGTGAAAATGAATTATTTATACAATAATCATAACTAAGGAGCTAGTTACAGACATGTTATGACACACCCCTGGGGCAGGAACTTGAACCCAAGCATTCTGCCTCGAAGGCATAATACCACAAGAGCCCACAACCTTGATTATATTGAATGGGGTCAAATCATGTACTCCTGCTCCATCTTTGTAGGTTCATATAATTTCACTTTTTAAATTAATTACTTGACAATTGTTGCTTGAATTTTGCAATTATTGCCAATACTGTTCACTATTTAATATTTTTACAATCCAATCAACTATATTAAATGTTCAGTCTTTTTTCACAAATCTTAAAAAATCTTTCCAATATTGTAATCATTTTCTCTAATTTCTGGACAATGTAGATGAGCTGCAGAAAATGAAGCATTATTCTTTTCATTTTTGCTGTTTTATGAAGATTTTAAAGTTTTCTCTTTTTTCGCTTTTCAGAATTTTTCCTTAGTTTCTGTGAATTAAGGTTTCTTACAAGTATGAGGTGATGCATTTTGGAAGGACTAACAAGGCATGGAAGTACACAATGAATAGTAGGGTCCTAGGAAGTAAGAAGATCAGAGAGACCTTGGTGTGCAAGTCCCTAGATTCTTGAAGGCAGCAGGGGAGGGAGGTAATGTTGTTAAGAATTCATATGGGAAATTTACCCTTATTATTCTAGGCATTTTGCACAAGAGCAAATAGTTTACAATGAAGCTGTATATGGTATTTGTTAGGAGTACTGTGTGCAGTTCTAGAGGCCACACTCTGGGGAGGATGTGATTGTACTCAAGATGGCTCAGAAGACATTGACCAGAATGCTGCCTGGTTTGGAGCGATTCAGTTTGAAGTGAGATTAGATACACTGGAGAGAGATAATGGGAACTGCAGATGCTGGAGAATCTGAGATAACAATTTGTGGGGCTGGATGAAGAAAACCTCAAGGTCTTTAAGAATTATTTTGATGCATGTTTAAAATGTCATATCATACAAAGGTATGGGCCAAATGATCGAAGATGGAATTAGAATCGATGTTTGATGATTAGCTCAGATATGATGGGTCAAAGGGCCTCCTTCAGTGATGTAAAAACTCAGACTCTAATTTCCCTTTTAAATACAAAATGTTTCACCCTTCTACTAAGGAATTTAACTACCATCAAGCATGCAGCATTGATGGATGTATCCTAGGATTACCATTCAGATTTTTCCACTGGGAGTTTTGTGGAGATTTTGCATGGTCTTCCCAACAAATGCTTTCAATATTGTTCTCTGCTCCCAGCGATTTGAGCTTTTAGGGTAGTCTTAGAGGTGTTCTGGCTGCTAACGGCCTTCTGGCTATTGTTTCCTCAGAAGCTAATGGGTTCTGTGTGTTTTTAATGCATGAAACATTTAAAGATGAACTCACAATTTTCACACTGGAGCTGTTTCCCTCTCTTTTCTCCTCAAATTGCTGTAGATTTTATAGAACTCAAGACGTTTTTCAGGTTCGCACTGCTTGGTCACTATTATTCTCCATGTGAGTAACTCTCCTCCTGAGGTCCCAAAGCCTGCTCACCATCTACAAGGCACAAGTCAGGACTATGATACACTACTTCCCACTTGCCTAGATGAGTGTAAACCTTCTCATCAAATGAGCAGAGCCCTGTGCAGTAAATCAGATATTGTCTATTGCATCTCAGCAACTATTTAAAGAGGGTCACTGTTCACACAATGAGTATGGAAAAGGCCCATCCTTAGACCTGTCTCCAATGTCATCCTACTTTACTCTCCCGTCAAATCCTCATGATGTCAAGTGGATGATACTTATTGCACTCTATCAATTATTAAACATTTCAAACCCTTTCAGTTTCATATACAATAAAATGCAGGTCGAACTGCTGGTTAAATATCTTCTAATTGATCAATTCTATTTTATCTTGAAATTGAACAGCTTGTTTCAGGTATAACCAGTCAGATAACTTAATATTCCTTATGCCTCCTTGTGACACTTGGAGACTGGCAATTACCCAATATCTTCACAAATGCTCTTTCTATTGTCCTGTTTCACAACCTGCTTCTTAGTAAAATAATGTGAGGGCCTTACCCTCAGCCCTACACCTCTTAAACTTTAATCACCAAGTCACAAAAGCTTGATGTTGGCCAGAGCTCAGAACATGTCACCGCCTTCATTTCTCCAATGTGCACTAAATTAAAGAGATAGTCTGAAAACATAACAACCTTTTAACTTCATACTTTTTAACAGCCTAACCTGTAAAGTTAGATTACAAATGAAGAATTCATGTAGACTCATACAGTTGTAAAGCATGGAAACAGACCCTTCAGTCCAACTCATCTATGCCCCGCAGACATCCGAAACTGATCTAGTCCCATTTGCCAGCATTTGGCCTATATCCCTCCAAACACTTCCTATTCATATAGACATCTAGCTGCTTTTTGAATGTTGTACTTGCACCAGCCTCCACCACTTCATCTGGCAGCTCATTTCATACACGAACCATGCTCTGTGTGAAGAAGTTGCCCCTGAGAGCTTTTAAGTCTTTTAAATTCTGTTTATATCTTTCCCTTTTCACTTGAACATTTGGCCTCTAGTTTTGGACTTCTCTACCGTGAGAAAAAGGCCTTGGCTTTTCACCCCATCCATGCTTCTCATGATTTTATAAACCTCTATAAAGTCACCCCTCAGCGTCCGATGCTCCAGGGAAAATACCCAAGCCCATTCAGCCTCTCCCTGTAGTTCAAACCTTACAACCTCAACAACGTCTTTGTGAATCCTTTCTGAATCCTTTCAAGCTTAACAACATCTTTCCGAAAGCAAGGAAACTAGAATTGAACACTGTATTCCAAAAGTGGCCTAACTAATGTCCTGTAGGACATATTTTCGGCAATAATTTTAAGTAATAATTTCCAAGACAAACACGGTAAGGTAAACAAGATAAACCAAGAAAGATAATCTGAATTTACTGTTGTAAAAAGGGCAAGGCAACTGGAAAAAATCATTTCCACCATTTGAGAAGTAGCAAAATGCAATACTAAAGTGAATGTGTATGATATTAATGTGGCTCAGAAAGACTGTATTAGTTTAAAAATAGCCTGAGCATTTTTATCCTCTGCATAGATTTCACAGTTAACTGAGTGCATGTAGACTAAATGCTAGAATTTATTATGGGATTTTTCTGAAACTACATCAAGTAATTTTCTGCCAAACAAATCTTGCAGAACAAATATGGAAGGACAGTAAATTTCTTTACTGACTACCGATAAAGCAGAACAAATCATCGATTTTAGCAGTGTTGTTCAGGTAAATTCAGCAGACAGCAACAGATTTGCACTAATTTATGGTTGAGAAAGTTTGCAATAAAAGCAGCCTATAATTTATATTAATGTATGTCTACAATTATCTGGCCCATTTCTGTCCAATTGAAATACTGCCTCCCACCTTAATAGCTCTGAATGCTTCATTCAAGGCACTATAATTGCTATCCTCACATAAACTGATAGATTTTTTAAGATTGAAAACTTACCAGCTGTGAAGTTTTACAAAAACTGTTCCCATATTGCAAGGAGGTGTAATTTTTATTGCAACATTTCCACAAGTTTCTACAAAGTTTCTGCAGGATGTCAACCAAAGTTACGGCAGTCAATCAGAAGAACCCAAGCCCCTCATTCATCAATCCCTATCCTCCCTCCAGCCCCAGAGATTCAGCTGTATACTCTGTGTGGAGTTTGAATTAATACTGGTTGAGATACAGTCGTTAAAGCTGCAACACTTAGCATTAATCATCAATGTTAAACTGCAAGGAGATTCAAGCACACACTCACGCACTGTGATGCTGAAAAAGGTAATTTTGCAATAATAAAGTCTTTCAAGCATCAAGGGCAGTATTATTTCCAAAACATTAAATATTTCATTTAGTCATTTATTGTTAAACTACAATTTTATCTGATACAAATCCTCACATATTTGTCTCAATGTTGTGTTATTCACTTGCTTTATCTAACTTCTTCATAACTTTTTATATTTTAATTCCACTATTCAAAAAAAAATTCATACATTGCAAAGTTATACATTCTTTTTCGATTCTTATTTGTAAGTGTACAGTTGGTTAGTATTTCTATTCCAATTACCTGGTTTGGAGGTGAAACAAATTGGTTTTAAACTGGCTGTAAAAAAGAAATGGGGATAGAAAATAGGAAACAGAAGGTTAGTTAGCCCAACATCTGTTACTAGGAAAATGCTAGAAACCATTATTAAGGGGGTAGAGTAATCTTTTTGTAAAAGAATCCTCATTTGAGAATATACTTTGCTCCTGTTACCAAGATTTCACCTCCTCCCCATCTGCCTAACATCATCTGCCTCACCTCCCCACATCCTTTAAGTCCTGCCAAGACTATCCCCCTATGAGTCAGGGACTGTTGCTCTCTCATTAAATTGGGCCTTAGCCTGCTGGCTGACAATTCTGGACAGAAAACTGACTGGATGAGGTCCAGTATTTGGCATTTCATAAAATCACTAGAGCCCAGAAAGAAACCACTCATCCCATCAAGCTTTCATCTCTCATCCAAATAACATCCCACACTATTATCCCACATGTGGTTTTTGCCATGGCAAACCCAGTGAACCTGCAAATCTTTGGTCTATGGGAGGAAACCGGAGCACCTGGCAGAAACCCACAGAGACACAGGGAGAATGTGTAAACTCCACACAGACAGTCACCCAAGTCCCTGGCGCTGTGAGGCAGCAGTACAAACCACTGAGTCACCATTCCACCCTTCAGGATATTTTTCTTTACACCTTAGCCCTGCCCAAACAATTCATACCAGTATTAAGGTCAGAGTTTTTTTTTATTCTTATGCTCTGTTTCATTTCTTTAATTTAATCTCATTATCATTTGCTTTTTAAAGTAACATTATATATATTTATACATATCTCAATATTACCCTTTTCTTCTTCCTTCGTGCTATTTCCATTTAAAATTTGTGACATTTTTACCTTCTAGTATAAATTTTAGTTGCATAAGAAGAAAATTGTGTTGTGTTGTTTCTCCTCTGTAACATTTCCCATTTTATTCTCCCTTTTCACTCAAGAACAACTTTAGGCTGTCTGAGTTCTGGCTATTTCCTTTCCTTTCCTTTCTGCATTCTTCTGTGGTTGCTGCAATATCCAATAAAATTATTCTTTGATCATCAGTGCTTAAATGTTTCCCAGGCCATAACTATTTGCAGTCATGAGATCACCACAATCTAAGTAGATCAAGTAGATTCCCTTCCTGATCCACCAATCCATCACAAAGCACACCAACAGGACAGTAGCCTTTTGAATGTATCTTCTCTTCAGAGGCTATCATTCCATTTTAAGTATTCATAACCACTGTATTTCTTTTCCTGAATTGTACTCCTCGGGGATCATTTTAATTTTGGTTGCGTGTATAAAATGGTTTGACTTTCCTTTCTATTCACTCCTTATGGCTCTACTTTAAAAAGGAGAGGGGTTTACAGTCAATCGTAATGTCCTCCTCCAACTACCATCTCTGTCCCTAACTCCTCTGACCTTCCAGACCCACCAATGACCCCAAACTGATTCTGGCCACCCACCTGACCAGTGAATTCACTCTTACAGCCTGCCTGGTGTCAACTTGCCTCCTCATGCCACCCAATTTTTATATGTCCTTTCACCCAAGTGGGTGCCAGTGGTTTGGACTTGAGCTAGAAGCATGTAAATTAACCGACCATTTTCTGCATGGCTGCACTTAACTTCAAACTTCAAATGAATTAAACATAGGAAAGTGTGTCAAGGCTTAAAAGTTGAATAAAGCAAAAAAAACCCATAGAACTAGATGTTGCACGTGTATTGATAAAGTTTATTGACGTTTTAGGCCAGGTATCTTAGCTAATGAGCAATGATACAGTTGGGAAAACTGAGACCACTAAGTGTGTGCTTTTCAGGATTTTGTTTGATTTTATCATGAAGGGAATTTCTTCTCCTCTTCCTCAGTCTGCAGTCTTCTTCCATCTCTAGAGACTGATTGAATGATTTCCTTTCAGCTCCTTGTTGATACTAGCTGCCAGACAGTATGTGAGAGGCCACTGAGGGATTTCAATTTCCACTCCTAGTGTGGAAGTGACCTGGCCTTCTTCGTACACTTCCTCCCAAAAAGACAGTTGACAATAAATATGAGGAATTGTCTGTGTGAATCTATCCCCCTGCGCAAAATGCTGCCCCTTTAATCAAGAACCTTTTAAGACCAGCTCAGAAATCTGCAGTTTACTCTTCTTTTATGGACAGTTCACTTCTTTTTATTAAAATACATTGAATAGATTTATGTGTTAGCAGAACAATAAAGTAATTAAAGCTGCATTAATAAAATTTCCAATGAACTGATTCTGTTCACTGGGCTGCAAGCCAATAAAAGTAACAGTGATGGCCTCTAATTGAATTTTGTAACTACTCTTGTCTGTAAAATGCAGCAGGCAGAAGAAAGAGTGCAGAGGAGGAAGCGATAAGTTCATCTGTCAAGAAAAATTTTGCTTAGATGCAAGAAACCTCCACCCCAGGAGGAATTGTGTATCACATTCTGATCTCATAAGACATTCTGGGGAACATTCCACTACTGAAATATGATTAAAATAAATGACAACATGCTCTGCATTGAAATAACCTGACAATAACGAGAGATCAAATGTTGCTGGATGGCCACTTGATGCATATGGCAATATGGGAAGGGAGACCGAAAACAACATGATTGATGGCAAAGGGATATTAAAATGCATCCTTACACAATAAAACTGAATGACTGCAACCATTAGAACTTATTAACTAGGGAGAAAGATTGTATTTACATGGCAGCAAGGTGATGCTTCTCATTAAATCAAGCTTACACCCAAATGACATTTGCTATTGAAACATTCTATAATATTCTAAATGTAATACATTCTGGTTTCAAGATACAAAACTACTTAAAACATCCCTTTAACTTTTCCCTCATCAGTCCCAGACACAGAGTTGGAAATGATAACAGGAATGAAATTTTAATTGACAAAAAAGATAGCTTGACATGCAACCGTTCAGCTAAACCTGGCTTTTGTTTTGAATATAATTGATTCATACTTATCAGACTGTTCCAACTTAGTATCAACATTACCTGCCGCACAATTTGTTTTTATTGTTGCATGTAAATTAAATCATCAAGGCAGGACTACACTGAGTGCACTACATGGACAGCATTATGGTTAGAGCGGGCATACGAACTTCCGAGTTTGGAACAGAAGTCAACCATTTGGCCCCGCAAAGCTGCTACGCCATTCAATAAGATCACAGATCACACATCATAAGATTGTGTTTTGAATCACAGTTTACCTTTGATTCTAACTAGCTTGTTCTTGCGGCATGGCAGTTTCCTGTCTGACAAAAAGAAAACAGAAATCCTGGATTCTTGAAGAAAATAATGAAATGCAGTGGGAAGATGCATGTGTGTATGTATCCCCTTGGGTGAATGGTCCCAGTGTGCAACTGAAGCTTCCAAAAACAGCTGCAAAAGATCCCAGAGGACATTTGGAATGGGAAAAATATATGGCTTTGAATGATGAAAAACAGGTGGAGTTGATGAATTAAAATTTTAAAACCTGAAACTTCCAAATTATTCACTAAAAAGTCAGGGAATTTTGCTTTATTACAACAGTTGAACATCAATCATATTAGAGACTTCATTGAATGTTTTCAAGTGGTAGGATTGCAAAAACAACTTATGATGCTGGGTTACTTTCAGAGGTTCTTCACTGTTTAGTTATTTGGCATGATTTATGAAGATCACAAACAATATAACATATGGCCAGTTACTTTCTAATTCACCATCTCAGCTAACCTGTGTAATTTTCCATACATCTCCAGCTTTCAGACAAAAATCTTCCTAGAAAACTGGAAATCAATTCAGTGTGTCTACATTTTCCAAGCTGTAAAATCGGTACATCTTCCATGCCGAACACTTAGATTTGAACCTGAAATGAATATTTAAATATCAGAAACATTACCAAGAAAACTACACTCTGTGCAGGGGTTGACTCATTGAATTGTTAAAACATTGTTACCATTAATGTATTCAGATGATCACTCAAATTGCACTCTTTTTACTTCTAAAGCTTTCTACCCTATAAGGTGTGTATGGATTGTACAAACAAAAAACTAGGAGCAAAGGTAGACCATTTGGTTCCTCAAGGCTGTTCCACCATTCAATAAGATCGAGGCTGGTCTGTTTGTGTTTTGAATTCCACATCCCTTTCTATTTCTGATGAACCATGATTCTCCCGCCTAAATAGAATCTATCAACCCGTGTCTTAAAATTATTCAATGACTCTGCACATCACTGAGGCAGAGAGTGCCAAAGTCACAAAACCCTCTGTGGGGAAAATGTCCTCCCTATCTCTGTTCTGAAAGGATTTTAAAGTCAGAAGTCACACAACACCAGGTTATGTCCAACAGGTTTATTTGAAATAAGTTTGGTTCAAGATCTATACATAAAGCTCATTCACTCTTCTAAACTTCAGTGGAAAAATTCTGAACAACCTCCCTCCTCATAAGACAATCCACTCATTCCAGGCATCAACCAAGTAAGCCTTCTCTAAAGCATCTTCCATGTATGTATACTTTTCCTTCAATAAAGAGCCCAAAACTGACACTTCATCACTCATATTTTAAGACATCTAGATCCCTCTGTATTTAAAAATTCTGAAGTTGTTCTCCATTTAAGAATACATGCTTTTTTTATATATTCTTGCTGCCACGATGAGCAACTTCGCACTTCCCATATTATACAAGGAAGTGAAGGGTAGTATCAAATTGAAGGAGAAGTCATACAATTTGTCAAAAATACACGGCAAACCAGAGCATTGGGAAATTTTTAAAAACCAACAAACAATGACCAAAACAATAATTTAAAAGAGAGGCAAGAATAAATTTTGAGGGAAGTGAGTATATAATCATCAAGTTTGCTGATGACACAAACATAAGCAGGACGGCAACTAGTGAGGAAGATACAGAGATGCTACAATTCATTTACAATATTATACATTGTTTTATGTGCAGCACAGTACAGAGCCTGACTTTCAATCATAAAACAATGGGAACAGCAGATGTGGGTGTCTTTGTTTTGGCTCACTGAAGGCTCTATACAAATAAAGTCCTTTGAAACTGAAGGAATGTTGCCCCAGCATCCCAGCATATCCCAGACCTGCCTGGAAAGGCTGCTTCAGCAAGCCTGGTGCTGTTGAGTTGACCCTCTTTATAATGTAACCAATCTTGAGGGCGGATAGATTAACAGACAAACATTGTCCCTGTGCATGGCTTGAAGTCATGATTTACAAACTTTGTTTCTTATGGTCAAAACTCGCTATTGCTAATATCACTGTTAAGTATTTCACCAATTATACTCAATGCTGCTGCCCACCATCTGTTGTTCCATGTTATAAAGAAAATGACTTGTACTTATGTACAATCTTATAAATAGCAATCAGAAACAATTAAGTACACTTAACGTATATTGCCTTTAAGAACAGTGACTGCTGGTAAAAAGGAAATTACTGTGACCAGTTAACACAGTGAGAGTTCTTTATTGAAGTGATGTACTCCTTGTGGAAGGAATTTTGCCTGCATTAACAGAAAGATTGTTCAGTCTTTTTGTATAAAATTACATGTTTATTTTAGATATTCTCCTTAAGTACAGGACAGCCAGACAATCCCTTCGTTCATCATCCCTTCTAAATGGTGACACCTCAAACAAAACAGCATCTTTGGTATCACGATGGACTGTCAAATTGAACTTGAAGGCTACAACATGGGCTAACTTCTGAGACATTACAGTCAGGATTGGGAACCAATATACCAGCTTATTGGGTCCACAGAAAAATGTCAGGAAAGTGGTAAAGGAAAAAGAATGTCCTCAGTAATGTAGACGAAAGTCACTTCAATGAAAAGAGAGGTATATTTAGAGGTAAAAAGATGGTAATAATTTTATAAGTAAAATTAAGAAAGACAAAGGGAATTAACACTGAGATGGGAGTTGTGTTCTAAACAATAGCAACTTGTAGATTGCATGAAAACAGACATGAGACAAACATGAAGCAAAGGCAATGTTGGTTTGATTTTAATTTCCACATTGAACAGGTCAAGCAGATTGGATTAAATCAGTAAGATAATTAATGTTTTTGAGGATACTTCACACAGTTTTCTGTAACAGTATGTTCTACAATCAACAAGTAGGTCAGCCATATTTGATTTACTTATCAATAATGAGCCAGATATATTTAACAGCCCAATAGTCTGTAATGTTTTACTGACTAACAATCATAAATTTTTCAGTTCTGCCTGATGTTCAAAAGGAAGAAATGTGGAACAGCTACATAAGATTCAAAACGTTGTAAGTCTGAATTCAATGAGGAGACTGGGGGACTAATCTAATGTACAAGATGACAGAAAATCAGCATGACATGTTCAGGAAGAATTTAATGTTATACGGAAGCAGTTTATAAAAGTTAGTGACCTGATTAAGAAATTGACTGAGCGACAGGAGACAGAGAATAAGCATAATGGGGCCGATAGTATAATTAATAAAATGTGACCAGTGATGTCCCACAAGGATTGGTGTTAGGCCTCAACTATTCATCATATTTATTGCACTTAAATCACTTCAATAGAATGGAATAGGAATAAAAAACTACACACCCAAATTTGCCAGTGGCACAAAGATTGTAAGCAGCATGTATGGCTACACAAAAGTGCAAAGTAATATTGATAGATTAAGTGAATAAACAAAACTGGAATAAATGGAATTCAATACACACAAATGCGAATCTATTCAATTTTGGTCTAACTAGAAAAATGCAGTGTGGAGCTGGAGGAACACAACAGGCCAGACAACATCAGGGGAGCAGGAAAGCTGACGTTTCAGGTCGGGACCCTTCTTCAGAAATGGGGGGCGGAGAAGAGATCTAGGAAATAAATAGAGAGTGGAGGGGGTAGGGCTGGGGTAGGTAGGTGGGATGGTAAAAGGTGAGTTCAGGTAGGCAGTAGTGGAGATTAGTCAGTGGGATGAGTTGGGCAGATAGGTGGGAGGCAAGATGGACAGGTTGTGTCAGGTCAAGGAGGTAAGGATGAAAGGGAGGGTTGGACATGGGACGAAGCCAGGGTTGGGGAGATTTTAAAACTGGTGAATTCCGTGTTTAGGCCATCAGGCTGTTGAGTCCCGAGGTGGAATATGAGGTACTGCTAGCGAGTTTTGAGAAGATTTGTAGCTCAGGTTGAGGTTCTGGATGTGGGTTTGCTCGCTGAGCTGGAAGGTTCGTTTTCAGATGTTTCATCACCATTCTAGGTAACATTATCAGTGAGCCTCTGATGAAGCGCTGGTGTCATGTCCCGCTATGAGGTGCTGCTCCTATGGTTTACGGGTTGTGTCATTGTACCACCAGAGGAGGCCCAGGATGGACATGTCACCCAAGGAGTTAAAATGGTTGGCGACCTAAAGTGTTGCCATTTGGTGCGTACAGGGCTTAGATGCTTTACAAAATGGTCTCCAAGTTTACGCTTGGTCTTGTCCATGCAGAGGAGTCCACATCAGGAACAGTAGATACAGCAGACCAAGTTGGCGGATGTGCAAGTGAACCTCTGTCTGATATGAAAGGTTTGCTTTGGGCCTTGAATGGAGGTGAGGGGGTGGTGTAGGGACAGGCGTAGCACTTCCTGCTGTTGCAGGGAAAGGTGCTGGTGGTGGTGGGGTTAGTGGGGAGTGTGGAGTGGATTAGGGAGACACAGAGAAAGCAGTCTCTACAAAAGGCAGATAGGGATGGAGAAGGAACTATCTCTTTGGTTGTGAGATCGGATTGTAGGTGGCAGAAGTGGCAGAGAATGGTACGCTGAATGCTGAGGTTGGTGGGGTGATATGTGAGGACAAAGGGAATTCTCTCTTTATTTCTGTTGGGGGGAGGGCTGTGAGGGCAGAAGTGTGAGAAATACAAGAGATGTGGTTGAGGGCATTTTTGATAACTGGAGGAGGGGGCCCATGGCAGGGCACCCATGAGTTGGCAGTAGCAAAATCATACGCCAAATCGATCTGCAAGCACATGGTCACGCATATCCCCTGCTCTCTCATTACCATCAAGTCAAAGCCAACCCTGGTTGAATGAAGAATGCAAGAGGTCATGGTAAGAGCAGTACCAGACAGTACTGAGCAAAGCTACAACATAGGACAACTTAAGTGCCAAACAGCATCAGCAGCAAGTGATAGACAGAGCTAAGCAACACCACAGCCAAAGGATCAGATCTAAACTCTGCAGACATGCCACACTCAGTTCTGAAAGGCAGTGAACAATTCACTGGAGGAGGATTCTCCACTAACATACCAATAATGGGGGAGCCCAGTGCATCTTTGTTAAAGACTGACACATTCACAGCATTCCTTAGCTGGATGCACTGAGTGGGTGATCCATCTCAGCTTCCTCCAGTGGTCCCCAGCATCCCAGATACCAATTTTCAACCACTTTGATTCACTGCATGTAATGTCAAAAAATGGTTGGAGACACTGGATACTGCAATGGCTATGGGCCCTGACAACATTCTGGCAATAGTACTGAAGACTTGTGCTCCAGAACTTGCTGCTGGAAAAATGGCCAGGTATATTTTGTTCACAAAAAGCAGGACAAAAACACCCCAGCCAATTACTGCCCCATCAGCCTACTCTCAATCAACTGTAAAATGATAGAATGGCTTATCGACAATCCTAAAGCACTTACCTAGCAAGAACCTGCTCAATGATGCCCAGTTTGGATTCAGGGCAACTCTGCTCCTGACCTACTGTAGCCTTCATTCAAACATGGACAAAAGAATTAAACTCCAGACAGTGAGATAAATTGTCCTCGCCACTAATGCTACATTTGATAGACTGTGCTATCAAAATGCAGTGGCAAAACTGGAATCAATGGGTATCGGGGGCAAACTCACCACTGGATGGAGTCATACCTGGCACATTGGAACATAGATGTGGTTGTTGGAAATCAGCTATCTCAGCTCCAGGACATCTCTGTAGAAATTCCTCAGTGTAGTGTCCTCAGCCCAAACATCTTCATCAACTTCATCAATGAGCTTTCATCCATTGTAATCTCAGAAGTGGGGATGTTCGTCGATGATTGCACAATGTTCATCATCGTTCACAACTCCTCAGACACTGAAGCAATCCATATCCAAATGCAATAATATCTGGGTAATATTCAGATTTGGGCTGACAAGTGGCTAGTAACATTCATGCCTCACAAATGCCAGGCACTAACTGTCTCCAATATGAGAGAATCTAACCAACACCCCTCGATATCCAAAGACATTGCCATCGCTGAACACCCACTGTCAACATCCTGGGAGTTATCACTGTCCAGAAATTCAACTCAACTTGCCTTATAAATACTATAGTTACAAAGGAAAATCAGATGTTTAAAATCCTACAGTTCATAAGAGATTTTCTGACTCTCCAAGTCCATCTAGTTCCAAAAAAACTCAAAAATGTTGACACCATCCAGCACATAGCAGCCTGCTTGATTAGCAGCACATCTACAAGAATCCACTCCCTCCACCACTAACATGCAGTAACAGGAATGTGTGCTATCTGAAGGATGCACTGCAGATATTTGCCAAGGCTCTTAAGATGTACCTTCCAAACCCATGACTTCTCCATATAGAAGGACAATGACAGCAAATAAATGGGTACAGAACCACCTGCAAGTTGCCCTCCAAGCCACACACCACCACGACTGGGAAATATATTGCCATTCCTTCATTGTCGTTGGGTCATAATCATGAACCTCCCTCCCTAACAGCACTGTGACTTACCTACACCAAAAGGACTGCAGCGGTTCAAGACATCAGGTAACCCTCCCTTCTCAAAGCAGTTAGAGATGGGCAATAAATATTAACCCAACCAGCAATTCCACATCCACTGAACTTCTAAATGGGAAAAGTTTGACGTTCTCTTTCACAAATGGGAATTGCCATACAATAAACTGTATTTTTTTTCATCTGTGACATAGATTTTGTTGCCATTTCATTTGAGAAATATTGAGCAAACGGCAGGCACATAGACTTACATTGTAGCTCAGCCAAGATTTCACTGTATTGATGGGATAAGCTCCAGGGGCTATTGGAGGGCATCACAAAATGTATGACGTTTAGATTGAAAGGCAAGAATATATGAACAAAGTTAGGGCAATATGACCTGCTGCTCTTTTAACATTAAAACTTCCCACTTTATTGCAGTTACATTGTAATGTACCATTAAGGGTACCAGAATCTTAAACACAAAGAAAACCTGAAGGGAATGTTTCAGCATAAAGTCATTTTCTCTTCTGTACAATTTAAAAATAAAAAGCTGATAACTTTACAACCTGTTTTGCCAGAGTAAACTCCACTTACACACCCATCAAGCTTCATCATTTTAGTCCACCGTTTGCACCCACGGTTGTTTTCATGTTTTGAGATAATGAAATGGGCAACATGCACCTCAGTATGTTACTGTTTGCAACCCAGTGAGGCTGTGTTCATTTAAGTGAAAGTACTTCTTTTTCTGCTCAAGACTCTGAATCAACATCAAAGAAAGACAGAAATAGTAAGAACTGCCGATGCTGGAGTCAGAGATAACACAGTGTGGAGCTGGAGGAACACAGCAGGTGAGCCAGCATCAGAGGAACAGGAATTTTTTCTGAAGAACAGTCCCCACTTGAAATGCCAACTCTCCTGCTCCTCTGAATCTGCCTGGCCTGCTGTGTTACTCCAGCTCCACACTATGTTATCAGAGAAAGACAGGATATGTTTCCAGTCGGGCCATAAATCTAGTTCAGCATGCATACAAAATCCGTTTACAAGAGATCTGTGTTATCAAGGAGACTAAAAACGGGAGCTTTCAGGAATTCACACCATAACCAGGATAGGAATATGCATAGCTATTGTATGAAAAATAAATAAGATCCTGCGTAATGCTTAGTTTTCTTACGACTTTAGAAGGACAATATAGTTGTAGTTTGGAGGGACTTCTCAGGTCAATCTAATCTATGCTATACTTGAATATAGTATTGTATACTCTGGAACAGACTTTACATGTTCCAATACCTATCATTGTCATCCTTCAATGTGAACAAAATTCATTCAGAGAAAGTGATTCATTAAATAGCTTGTAAAACAAATGTAATTCATTAAATAGGTCATTAAAAAAAGCAACAAATCTAAATTATGTTTCACTTGGAACACTATCAGAGAGAAAGCACTTTTACTTTCCTTTTGGGCACTATTGAAACTAATTCTGAAATGCTTACAAGATGTTTCAAGGACCGTCATCTCGGGAACCATTGTATCAGAAATGAAGCAGCTGTTTTAGGTCAGCTATTTTCTATCAGTGAATAAACAAACATAATACACAGAGCTATGCTGAAGGCATACATTTATGTGGGTAACAATTAAATCTTTTAAGGAATCTGTGTCTCCTTCTGTCAATATTATCAAACTCAATTAACTCTTGAAGCTGTTAAGACACCCAATGTCTTTTGATGACAGTTTGTGGCACTAATCAAAATGGCATCTGTGAACTCTAGTGATATCCTTTTAGTTTTGTTTGATTTTTTTGCTGTAATTAACGTTTCTATAATAATGTGCTTAGCAACACAATGATGTCATGGCTCCAAAGCTAATGTTCTAACATAATGAAAGAGTGACCTCACAAATGTTTACTGAGCTAAGATAATTTATTGAGGTTCTACATGTTTTTTTATTTTCAAAAACCAATTCTTTTGATTACCACAATACCACAATGTACAATTTAGAGGCACCTCTGCATAGGGGCATAAAACTGAATAAAATGTATTCAGTATTTATTGTATCCTTTGAATAACAGGAATCTATTCATGTGTGAGCCAATTATACCCAAGTTCTTCCTGATTACAACATTTAAAAGGCATCTGGATCGGTATATGAATAGGAAGGGTTTAGAGGGGTATGAGCCAAATGCTGGCAAATGGGAATAGATTTATGTAAGATAGCTGGTTGACATGGATGCATTGGACTAGAGGAACAAAAACAGAAATTGCTGGAAAAGCTCAGCAGATCTGGCAGCAGCTGCAAAAAAAAAATCAGAGTTCATGTTTCAGGTCAAGTGACACTTCTTCACAGCAGCTGCTAGACCTGCTGAGCTTTTCCAGCAACTTTTGTTTTTGTTCCTGATTTACAGCATTTGCAGTTCTTTCGGTTTTTATTGAGTTGGGCCATGCTGTACAGCACTATGAGTCTGTGAATCTATCTCTGATTTGTTCAATGGACAATCAAAGGCAGCCATTTCCTCACCCTGCATTCCCTGCTCATTGCAAGGCTCAGGAAAAGCTAATTATTTACTTCACAAGGTATTTTTCACTGTTTGGCTTGTAATATTAACCAAAATTTGAATGTACGGTGTGGTACTGATGTAGTCATGAGATCTAATAAATAAACATGCTAATCTATGGGCTGGCAGCAGAATAAAATGACTACAAAAGTAGTCTTTTTGTGTAGAACATGCCAGACCGTAGGCCTATCAATCTGGGTCATGTGACATGCTTGAACGTGCCCTACTGACTTATACTTTGCACCTGATGCTGCTGTCAGTGTAGTCGAAGTCTGAATTCAATGTCAGGGCGTCAGTGTGCCCAAGTGGACTAAGGATCCTGGGGAAAGGCATTCTCTAGCTTTGAATCAGTTCAGATTTCACATTCAATTTGCGCCCTAAGATTATCGTATATAGACAAACTAGTTTCAGTTTTCAGAGAAAGTAGGAAGTGCCGATGCTGGAGTCTGAGATAACAAGGTGTAGAGCTGGATGAACACAGCAGTCCAGGCTCCTCCAGCATCAGAGGAGCAGGAAAGCTGATGTTTTGGGTCTGGACCCTTCTTCAGAAGAAGTGTTCCAGTTTTTCCTGTTTTGGAGTGTAACAATTCAGCAAAGCCAGCCTGAAATTCTAAACATCTTTAGCTACAATGGAGTGTTTTGTGAACTTATGATCCAGGAATGAAATGATAACTGAGCACACTTGTCCACATTAGACCAGTCAATTTTCATTTTCAAACTGAGACATGGGCATTTCTATAGCAAATAGCTGCTTCACTACACTAGATAAATAGGCAGACATCAAAGTACCACTATTTCTGAGAGAGAAGTACTCCAAGATTACTTCTCTTATTCCAATGAGTCTGAATAAAACTATTTGAGATAACCCGTGTAATGCCCATGGTGGGATCACTAATTAATCTCCCGATGAACCTCAATGAATATGAGTTCCTTTGGTAACAAGCAATGGCCTCCTCACTAGAACTCATCACCCGAGCCCATTATAAAGCAGACCCAGCCCATAATGAGCATTGCTTTTAAATATTTGACCGGCTACACAGGTGATTACTGGTGGTAGCTAAAAGGTAAAAAAAGAAATAAGGCCACTGTGACTTTGGAGGTGGGGAAAGTTGCTCATTTGCATTTGATAACACTTCTGGGTAAAAGCAAGGGAAAAAAAGCAAGTTCAGGGGGCCTTGTAACACAGTGGTAGCGTCTCTATCCCTGAGCCAGGACAGCAAGGTCCAAGACATGTGTCATCCCATTTCTGAACAACTGCATTTAAAAAAAAGAAACAGTGATTGTGTCCCCACTGCTGAGGCAGGGGACCCAGGCTCAAGTCCTACTTGCTCCAGAGATGCATAACATCACCTCCGAACAAGTTGATTTAAAAGAAAAGCAGGCCCAGTCATAGATGATACCCCAAGCAGTCACTTCTAAGACTAGAAACCTTGAAAATTTCAGTATTTGCTTTCAGGGTATTCCTATGGCACAGTGGGAGTGTCCCTACCTCTAAGCCTGAAGCCCCAGGTTCAAGTTCCACTTGCTCTGGAAGTGTGTCATGACATCCCGAATTAAAAAGAAATAAAATTATAAAGCAGATACAGTTCTCCATTTGATTTAGTCCCTTCTGACTTTCTTTACCACTCCCTCACTTTGATGGTTAGCATCACCTATAACCAGCCTTGCTCTTAAATATCTAATTGGCTGCACGGGTGATTTATTGGTGGTGCTCAGTGGTCGGTAAAAAGCCTTCACAGTGATTTGGTGGTGGGAAAACAGGTCAGTTGTGTGTAAGAGAACTTCCAAATATAGGAAAGAAACAGAGCCAGGCCTGGGACTAGCCTAGGTACACCATGAGTCGAGGCTTGATTTTGGCATTCAACAATAACTTCTCCAGTCAGGTTTCCTGTGTTATTACACAATTGAGAATCACAAGACCAGCAAAAGAAGGATAAGTTGACAAACTTGTATTTTGTAACAGTGTGTATTATCCCTCAGAAATATATCAAAGTGATTCACATTTATTTTACATGTGCCATATTTGGATTTGGTGTATACTAACTCCAAAGGGACACGAAGTATTGGATAAGATTCACTGAAGAATAAGAAGTACAGGGGAATGATATTGTGATGAAGAACCATGAACAACCAAAACACCAATCAGCTACAATCACCAGGAAAAGGAGAGAGTGTATAGGCGGGAGCCAACAAGGTTCACAGCTCAGTACCTAAAAATGATGGCGACTAATTTTTCTTTTCTTTCAGTTGAGCCCTGACACTGGTCACCACCTGAGGCTGGTGAATGGTTATCAATGTTCTGCATATCAGTACCAATACTGACTTACAACATGAATCAATGCACTTCAAGAAGGATCACTGCTCCCCAGTCCTCACCACGCGGCTTCCAATAATGGGTATTTAAGGCAAGCACTCGAACATAGTGTCTAGATCTTCATTCCACTGCAGGCTGGAAAGCCATGTCACCTTTTTGCCCACACTATATTTCAATGTATAATTTATAATAATTAGGAGCACATAAATAAGATGCCTTTCCATAGAGAATGCGTTAAAAGAAAGAAATAATGGTCTTCCTCCCTCAGTGAGCCTGGACCTACAGCTCCATTACCCCTACTGTTTACCGTTCTTTCGCCAACATTGGACAGAAGCAAAACACAGCAAAGTACAATTATCGTCAAATAAAGGTGGGGGATGCTGAAACTGTGCTTCACATAGCGTGACTGATTGAAGTTATCTTCAGAATTTTATTAATACTTTTAATCTGCTGTTCTCCATAACATGGTTTTTAATATACAGGTCAATGATAAGGATAAGCAGGAATAATGTAGTCCTGGGATTCACTTGTCACTTTTCTTTCCCTCTCAAGTTGTTTAATCATGGAAGATTATTTTGATGTGTGGGCCAAGACCAATATGATTTACTTCCATGATTCTGTGCTGGTGGTTACCTATTAACTAGGCAATAAAATCAGGTCCATTGGTTGGGCAACTATTTGGCTCTGTCTATCACTTACTTTTTATGCTGTTTGGCACATAAATAATCCTGTTTGACACCTTATTTTTAACTATGCTTGGTGCTGCTTATGGCACACCCTCCTGCACTCTGCACTGCACCACTGTTGATCCCTTGGCTTGATGGTAATGGTTGTGTAAGGCTGTGCCAGGCCAGGAGGTTGCAGATTGTGCTGGAATACAATTCTGCTGCTGTTGATGGTCCAAAACACCTCACGAATTCCCCGTCTTGAGTTGATAGATCTATTCAATTTCGATCCCATTTAGTATGGTGATCATGCCACACAACATGATAGAGGGTATTCTCAATGTGAAGGAGGAGCTTCATCTCCACAAGGACCATGTGTTGGTCACTCTTACTGATACTGTCATAGACAGATGTGCCAGCAGCTGGCAGATTGATAAAGATGAGGTCAGGTATGTTGTTCCCACTTGTTGGTTCCCTCACCACCTACTACAGAACCAGTCTAACAGCTATATGTTTTAGGACCCAACCAGCTCAATCAGTAGCGCTGCTGCCAAGCCACTGCTGGTGTTGGACATTGAAATCCCCGACCCAGAATATATTTTGTGCCTTTGCCACCCTAAGTGCTTCTTCCAAGTGTTCTTCAACTAGGACGAGTACTAATTCGTCAGCCAAGGTAGGACAGTGTGTGGTAATTAGTAGGAGGTTTCCTTGTCCATGTTTAACCAGAAACCATGAGACTTCATGGGGTCTGGAGTCAATGTTGAGGATCCCAAGGAAATCCCCTCCTAACTGTACACCCCTCGGTTGCCATCCCTGCTGGGTCTGTCCTACTGGTGGAACTGGACTTATCCAGGGATAGTGTTGGTGCTGTCTGGGACATTGTCTCGTTTGAGCCCGTGAGTATGACTAGGTGAGGCCGATGCTTGACTTGACTATGAGATAGTTCTCCCAATTTTGGCACTGGACCCCACCTGTTAGTAAAGAGGAATTTTCAGGATCAACAGAGCTGTTTCCACCATTTTCTTTTCTAGTTTCTAGGTCATTGTCATTTGAGAGGGCAGTTGAGAATCAATCACATTGCGGTGGGTCTGGCTTCACATGAACACCAGATCAGGTCAGGATGGCAGACTTCCTTCTCTAAAGGATGTTAAAGAATCAGTTGGATTTATCTGAAAATCAACAATGAAATTTTATGGTCATCATTAGATTCTTAATTTCAGATATTTTTTATTGAATTCAAATTCCACTATCTGCTGTAGTAGGAATCAAACATGACTCCCCAGAATATTAGCTGAGTTTCTGGGTTAATAATCTAGAGTGAATACCAGAAACCCATTGCCTCCATTGTAATATTACTACAACAAATTGTTCCTTTGTATGTGAGTGGCACATTTATATTAAGTGGTTTCTGAATAATAGTGGGCAGCACGGTGGCTCAGTGGTTAGCACTGCAGCCTCACAGCACCAGGGACCCGGGTTCGATTCCAACCTCGGGTAACTGATTGTGTGGAGTTTGCGCATTCTCCCCGTGTCTGCGTGAGTTTCCTCTGGGTGCTCCGGTTTCCTTCCACAGTCCAAAGGTGTGCAGGCTCGATGGACTGGCCATGCTAAATTGCCCGTAGTGTTCAAGGGTGTGTGGGTTATAGGGGGATGGGTCTGGGTGGGATGCTTCAAGGGGCGGTGTGGACTTGTTGGGCCAAAGGCCCTGTTTCCACACTGTAGGGAATCTAATCTAATCTAAAAAAATGTCTGAATGAGTTGGTAATGCACATGCTAGTGTACAAAGAGATGTAAACTGAAAATGACATTGACAATTTAATTGTGCAGATGATATATAAGAGCACCTTGCAAGTTGTTGGTGGACAATGTTAGTAGAAGATGGAGTTCTCTGTTGAAAATAGCGAAAAGTAGGAAAGGGATCATGACATAGAGTCTAGAAAGCAAAGGGGCAGCAATAAAACATAAACAAGCTGGAGGGGAATGAATAAAAACAGAACTGAATGCCCAGAACCAGAAAAAGGATTGCACTAACTCAAAAGACCTGACTGGAAAGGAGTATCCTTTATTATTGAACACTGAAATAAAGCCATAAAGTTTGTGGTGTACATTGATTAGTCCCAAACCAGGGCAGATAGTTCTGCGGACCTACCCCTCGTTGCTGTTAAGTACAGATTTCACCATCAATCATGGTGAGATTTGAATCTATGGTTGGGGAAGCTCGAATACTCATTAAGTGATAGAACCACTACACTAACATCTCCCCAAGTTCAGAATCTGCCATGGTGGGATGTGAACCCAGATCCCCAGAATATTAACTGATTCTCTGGATTAATAGACCATAAGACCATAAGATATAGGGGTGGAAGTAAGGTAATAGATTAACAACAATACCACTTGGCCATCACCTACCCAGCAGCCCAGACCAATCCTTGTATTTTTAAAATTATTAACCTATTTTTCTAATCAACATGTTCCGACATTTTATTGCACTACTCTGGGGCAGGTGGGACCTGAACTCAGGTCTCCCTGTTCCAGAGGCAGAGACACTACAAGAAAGGCCAGGCCCGTCCCTGGCTGACATTTCCAGACAGGGAACTGAACACACGAGATCCAGAATTTAGCATTTCACAGAATCTTTACACTGCAGACAAAGGCCATTCAGCCCATCAGTTCTGCATCTACCCTCCAAATAGCATTTCACTTCATAATCCTCCACGGGGCCATTAGTCATTGCCAATCCACTGAATTTGCACGTTTGGGCTATGGAAGAAACTAGAGCACCAAGTTGAAATCCACACAGGCACAAAGAGAACACACAAGCTCCATACAGACAGTCACCCAAGGCTGGAATCAAACCGAGGTCCCTGGTGCTGTGAGGCACTGTGCCACCATGCCTCCCATTCCCATCCCTGGTGCAGGGTTCCAGTGATGAGTTTTGGCTGGGCAAACTGTTACTAAGGGAACTCAGACTCAATGAGCTCCACAAACAGATTAATTAATGATTCACCAATGGTCTTATAGGGGTTATCACAAAATCCCAACTGCTCAGAAATAAAGTGAAGGCCCTGTCATTGGTAAATTAATAATGCAGCCAAATCAAAGTGGGTAATTTTCATATATTATTCATGTGACATATATTTTCAAAGAAAAATACAAGGAATAATAGAACATAATACCATTCAATTAATCAAAGACCTGAAATCCAATCTTATATAAAAAAATCTATATAGTCATCATGATCATGACTGGTTCTGAACGGCTAAAAAAGCTATTCTTCAGATGTAATTTATTTTGAGTTGTTGGCTTTCTTGGGGATGTGTTATTTTTCTGAAGCTGTTAAACTTTCCCATTTCAGTAGATTAGCATGCATGTGGAGCTGAGGGAGACTATTTGACTTGAAAAATGATTTGAAATGCATGGGTGAAGATAATGTAATTGCTCGAGTCCAGCAGAGAAGGTGACAAAGATAGTCCCTCAGCTTCTGAAAAATGACCAAATCTCAAATCCCAGAATTTTCTACTTTAAGTATATTATTGTATAATAAGAGACAGCAACTCTCTCTCACACAGGCATGATTTATTAAAAAATGTCTTAAAGTATCACAAAATCTTACACCACATCATATTGAGAACAGAGAGGAGAGCTTGATGTACATTTGAATGCATTTTGTCCATTGTGTATGTCTGAATGCTCCAAGGGATACTCAAACTGGACCTGGGTATCATTGACAGCTCATCTATGCAGTGATTATGCATGACAGGCTGAAGCTTGACTAAGTAGCCATTTATGAACCGAAGCTGCTAGTGCAGTCCTCCACTGTCAATGCAGATGACAATGTTAGATAGTATTTGTTTCCATTCATTTGGTGAGTTGTTCACCAAACAGTTTCACCCAGTCAGCAATCTTTTATGCAATGACGGTGAGGGAATAAGAGGGAATTCCTTATCTCTCAGCTCTGCAACTAAGTAAGGTTGCTCTCTAGTCAGTAGAGTTGCCCTCTGCAGCTATTACCACATGCTGTGCCTCACTTATACTTCCAAATTCATTTGAGGCTTCCATGTCAAATTGTCAGCAGAAATCCACAGGGATGATGAGCTTGTACATACAGGTGCTGGTTTCTTCCATTGGGAGCTACAGCATGTCCTTGGAGGATTCCTCTACAAATAGAAACGAGAAGCTCATGTCAGAATGTGGCCACAAAACACCCTGCAAAAATTGCTTACATGTGTCATGTTGTTGTGTGGCGGTGTACTCCTTAATAAAAGGAAGGTACAAACCAACTTTTGTTGGGAAATCCTCCAACTAAATCCTCTCCCTGTGCTGTTATTGCCAAGGATATATGAAACCAATCCTTTGATAGCTCTTGAGGCTAAACTGTCCCACATGTTCCCTCGCCTCTGGTTTGGCGCTGACTTGTTGCACAGTGATAGACAGGAAATGGGGTTGCCCTGGGACCCCATTGACTCCAGACCCCAAAAAGCCTCAAGGCATCACGTTAAACTTGGGCAGAGTTAACACTTTGAGAATGATATAACTTTCACATTGAAATATTATGTCTATTTCCTCTCTCCACCGATGGTGCTTGATCTACTGAGTTTCTCCAGCATTTTCTGCGTTTGTTTCAGATTTACAGTATTTTTCCTTTTTAAGAGTCACCCACATTGCTGTGGATAGATTAATATGTTGACCAGACTAAGTAGGGATGGCAAAATTTCCTTCCCTAAATGGCATTTGTGAATAAGATGGGGTTTTATGACAAATGACAGTGATTTCATGGTCACCACAAGAACCGCATTTTTTTGCAACCAACTTACCTCTTTTAGGTTTCTGGCCCAGTGCCAGATCGCTAATCAGTGAATTCTGGTTTCCTGCAATAAGGATTTGATTTTCTGATTTATATCACAGAATAATGTAAATAGCAAAGGACAGAATTTTTCTTTGAATTTTATGGTACATACGCATTTCATCCATTTAGAGTCAATGAAAAGTCAAAGCCTGCACGAACTGACACTAAATGGGGAATGTGAATCAGATGTCAAGGCCAGAAATGACTCATGAGATCAAATAGGGTGGAACTACTTCCTTCTGAGCTACTGCAGAATTCTGCTTTGTTCAGCTCACATGGAATTGATGCCACATCTACAGTCGAACATCAGAGTTCAAGTGAACCAGAACAATACTGCTGTTATTATGGCAATGTGCACGAAGATTGTACAAAGTTATTTGGCATGAAAACAATTCAGATTTCACTGGCAGGTCTCCAGGAGTGGTTATGTTCAATGATAATTGCTGTCACAATTCATGAATTGTCGCCCATGAGAGTGTCAAAAATAATTTCCCTAATTACTTCATTTTACAGTTAAAATGAATTTTTTTTTCATTGCTTTCTTTCTCACTGCATTTTTCTTTACATTTCTGGAAAGGTGAAGATTAGCTCATTAGTTAGGGGGGGTTTCCAGGAAATTATGAGCTGCAAAACATGAGACATTTTGAGGAATTTCTTCCATTTCAGTGATTCAGACCAGAAACAGTGAATGCTAGCGGTGTTCATTCAGGTGAAGCTATTTCTAAATTTTGTTCTTGTTGAAAACTTTAAGTAAAGAAAACATTAGACTTGGTCAAATTTACCATTAGATTGACTGCTCAGAAAAGTTGTAGAAGGATTTGCTGTCTTTGCTGTTGGGTTCTATAAATTAATAAGTTTTATAAGAATTGAGTTCTTCGGGGATTTAAATGCTTTGAATGGACTTCTGTGAATTGCATTGTCTTTGTAATAATGAAGTTTACAATAGATGTCGAGAATTTTATTTTCTTTCATCTCAACATAGTTCCTGAGGCTTCCCAGATAGATACTAGGTGAGTTCAGGTATAGGTTGTGGAAGGGCAAAGGGGTGGTGGAAAAGTGGTTGTGAGGGGGAATGTGTTGGCATTAAGTTGGCATGGGGCTCCAAACTAGACTTGGAGAGGCACCAGTTGACATTCAGCATATGAGGAGCCATTACTTAACAATTGAGACAAAGCCAGAGAGACAAGGTGAGCCAATAGTATGCTGGAATTCACCTACCCCGTGGCTGTGTCCAAACTGTGTGTGGAGACAGCAGTCTCCATTCTACATGTGTCCATCACCTTGACCTAAACAAAAATTCCCTTTACCCAAGACTATGCAAGTATGGATACCTCTTAACTCCCTCTACGCTACTCAGGAGTAAAAATCTTGCTCTTGGGCGTTCTGGACTACACCACCTGGAAGTGTGGTGGAAGCAGATTCAATCATGGCTTTCAAAAGCCAATTTTATAATTACCTGAAAAGAAAAAAGATTTCAGAGCCTTGAGGAAAGATAACACTTTGAAGTGTAACTAACCAAAGAGCTCTTGCAGACAGCTAGCATTGATGCAAGGGGACAATTGCCTCTTTCTGTGCTGTTTCATAAAAACATAGAAAATAATTACAGGAGTAAGCCATTCGGCCCTTCAAGCCTGCACCAACTTTCATTACGATCATGGCTGATCATGCAATCTCAGTGTTCCATTCCTGCTTTCTCTCCATACCCTTTGATCACTTTAGCCACATGGGCCATGTCCATCTCCCTCTTGAACACATCTAATGAACTGGCCCCAACTACTTCCATTGGGAGAGAATTCCACAGGTTCACAATTCTCTGAGTGTAGAAATACTTCCTCATCTCAGTGTTGAAAGGTTTACCCTTTATTCTCAGGCAATGTTTCTATTGTTGTGATTCTGTCATTCTAACAGACTAGGGTGCCTTAGTTATCAAAGTAGGTGAAAAGACCCTACATTTTAGGCAGGGACAAGTTTAGTGCTGATTTGACTATATTATTGTGAAAGAGATGGTAAAAGAACAATATTATGTTCAAATTGCTAGTTTTTCGAATTTGAGAAGGTGAGAAGGATTCGCTATTTAAAATCTGATAAGGCCAGATTTAGCTTGGTTGACAGGAAGTACTAACTTTTATATCTCTGGACCAGGCTTCCAGCTCACAACTGGAGAACTTAAGCTGTTGTTCGAGTGCTGTGAAAGCCATCGCTCACTAAAGTAGGCACTGCCAGGAATTTAGAACCTTAGCAACATCCTGGGCTGGCTCTGATCAACCTCAGAGGAGTTTGGGAAGAATTTTTGCATAACCACTATTTTCAGATTGCTGAGATATCAAGGTGTAGAACTGGATGAACACAGCAAGCCAAGCAGCATCAGAGGAGCAGGATTGCTCATGACTTTGAACATCACTATCAAAGCTTCTCTCATTGTTCTATTCTCTAAGAGGAGTACTCCTAGAGTCAACAAAATATCCACATAACTGAAATCCCTCATCCTCAGTATTATTCTCATACTTAATTTTTGCAATCTCGCCAGTGCCCGCACATCCCTGCCAAAACATGCTGCCCAGAATTGGACACAATTCACCATTTCAGGTCAGTCAATGATTCACTATAACCTTCTTGTTTTTGCCTTTTTGTACATTCTATCTCTATTTATAAAGCTCTGAATCCTGAAGGTCTTATTACCTGTTTTCTCACCTTACCCTGTCACTTTCAATGATTTGTGCACAAATAGTACCAAGGTTCTCTATTGGTGCAGCTGCTTTGCAACTGTTTCTCTCATCTTTCCTCTTCATATGCTTCCAAACAATTACGTCTTTTCATACAACTCCATGTTAAATTTAATAAGGCACTTATCTGGCAATTCCACCAGCCTATACTCTGCCAAAATCTACCACCATATTCCAAACAATTCAGAATAATTTCAGGCTTTAAGTCTGTGTCTTTTGAAATTATGCCTTGCACACCCATGTTCAGGTGATGAACACATCAAGGAAAGCAATAGCCCTGAAGAAATACTGAACCTGGGAGCATCAATCTGTAAAAATACATTCATCTCTGCTTCGTTTTCGACACTCACCTGAATGTGAATCCATGCTGCCACTGTCCCTTTTATTCCATGGCCTTTATCTCGGCTGAAAAGTCTGCTTATCCGGAACTTTATCAAACAAATTGTGTAAGTCCATGTGCACCAACCACGTCAGCCTCATTACCTGTAACAATATTACATGTTACCTTGAATTTGCCCTTGACAAATCTGTGCTGGCTTTCCCAAATTATAATCCATATTATTGTAATGCAAACAATTTTGCCCAGATTATCATGTTTAAAACCTTTCCTAAAACTGAGGTTAAGTTGACTGGCACGATAATGCTGTGCTTTGCCTCACACCCATTTACTTTAAAGGTTGTAACATTTACAATTCTCCAATCCCCTGGCACAGCCCTTTAACTAGGAAGGGTTGGAAGATGATGGCTTGAACTTATTTAATTTCCACCCATACTTTTCTCTCAGCATCCTTGTGTATATCTGACTTTATCCTGGTGACAGATCAACTGTAAAAATATTTTACTAAAATAAAAAGTACTTTTCTAATGCCATTTTTTAAATCCATTTTTAGCCTCTGCAGTATCTCAACGCTCTCCTCTCTCACTACCAAGGAAGAAAATGCTGGTCTAATTGTAAAGATAGGTGCACACTCATTTAGTTCTTTAGCTATGATTTTTGGCTCTGTGTAAATCCCTTTTATCCCCACATTAGGCCTTTCTCTCCTTTTACTATTCATATGCTTACAGAAGACATTTTTATACTAATTTATGTACTTTTATTGTCTCTTCCAATAGAGTCATAGAGTTATAAGCATACAGTATAGAAACAGATGTTTCAGTCCAACTCATCCACGCTGACATGTTTCCAAACTAAAATAGTCCTGCTTGCCTGCATTTGCTCCATATCCTGCCAAACCTTTCCTATTCATATACTTATCCAAATGTCATTTAAATGATGTAACTGTACCTGTATCCACCATTTCCCCTGGCAGATCATTCCACACATGAATCACTCAGTGTAAAAAAGTTGCTCCTTACATCCTTTTAAAAACTTTCTTCTCTCGCTTTAAAAAATGCTTCCTTGTTTTGAACTCCCCCATTCAAGGCTAAAAACCTTATCTATGCCCCTCATGATTTTATAAGCCTCTACAAGGTCACCTCTCAACTTCTACACTTCAGTGAAAAAGCCTATCCAACCCTATCAAGTCTGTTTTAACTCAAACCATCCATTCCCAGCAACATTCTGGTAAATCTTTTCTGAACCCTCTCCAATTTAATAATATCCTTCCTATTGCAGGGCAACTAGACTCGCACACTGTACTCCAGAAAAGGCCTCACTAATATCTTGTACAGCCTCAATATGATGTCCCAACTCCTATATTCAAAGGTCTGAGCAAAGAAGGCAAGACTAAACGTCATCTTAACCATCCTATCTACCTGTAATGTGAATTTTAACAAATTATGTACCTGCACCCCTAGGTCTCTCTGTCCTACAATGCTACCCTGGGCCCTACCATTAATTATTAAGCCTCCCCCTTGTTTGTTTTATCAAAATGCAATACCTCACTTTCATCCAAATTAAATTCTGTCACTCCTCAGCTCATTGACCCAGTTGATCGAGATCTCTTTGTAATCTTAGGTAACCTTCTTTACTGTCCACCATAACGGTAATTTTGGTATCATCTGCAAACTCGCTAACTATGCTTCCTGTATTCTCATCCAAATCATTTTTATAAATTACAAACTAAAATGGACCCAATACCGATCATTGCCATACTCCCTCTTATACTTATCATTCTCTCTGTTGCCTTTTTCTTCATTTCCTCTCTGAACTTTCTGAATTTATCCTGTTCTGCACTTGTGTGATCATCCTGATATCTATGATAAAAACCCACCTTTCTCTGCTCCATCGTTCATGGTACTCTAGCTGTATCCCATCATTTGCACTCATGGAATTGGGCCTCATCTGTACTTGAACTATCTTCTTATTAAAGGTAACACATTGCTCAGTTCAACCTCTGCCCTGATCAACTTTTCCCAGCTCATTCCCCACAAGCAGATCCACAAATGCTTCCTACCTTGTTGGACCAGAAACATACTGGTCTTGAAAACTGTCCTGAATACATTTTGTAATTTTTCCTCTCTCTCTCTGCCTGTAAACCCTAACTCTCCTAGTCTGTATTAGAATAATGAAATTTCCCATTATATTACTCCAATGCTTCAAGATATTGTTGCACATTTGTTCCTTTATATCTTTACTACTTGTCGTTTTCCCAATAGTGAAACAAGTTTCATAGTTTTTTTGATTAATTCTACACAGCCTCAATTCCATCCTTCCGGGATTGTAATGACAGATTCCACTCACCTATCTCCCCCTCGTGATTTACTTACCCTCCCCACTCCACTCAGTAGCTTACACACTCTGTTTCTCTAATTCAAAGCTATATTGCTCCGTCTGTAATAGCAATTGTGCCAAATTTCTTAGCCGCAGCATTCTGGCCCATGTCACTTGCAAAATTTGCCGAGCTACTTTTCACTGACATGAAAAGCCTACTGAAAAGAACACTTATTCGACCATCTCTGTGCTTATCTGCATTTCTTGATCCATTGAAGAACATTGTACTGCAAGAAAACAATATTCTCAACACATTTCAAAAGCATCCATAATATGAAATAAAGGGCTTCTGCATATTTAGGATTTGATTTATTTTCTGCCAAACTGCAATCCTTTGTAAAAACAATTGCCAAAGGATATGATTTACAAAGCATTTGTTAGAAATTAAACATGCTTATCGAACAAGATTATTTGTACATGATTAATAAACAGCAGATGTGTTAAAGCAGATGTTGTAACAATCTGATGTGCTTGCAAAACATGAATATCTAAAATACAAGCAAATAATTGTAATCTTATAAAGGAACATTTGAAATGCAAAGTCTGTTAATACTCAAAGTCTGTTAATACTCACTGCAGCAATTGTTTCTTTAATCTCATTAACATTTTATGCTTTGAACAAACTTTTAAGCATGCAGAAATCAAGGCAAATTTGCATACATTTATCTCACTCATAAAACACAGATGTATTCCTTTGAATTTACAAAGAAGGAAAAATCTACAGCTGTTGGATAAGGTTGTGGCTCTGAAGGGGTTAATGTTCAGATCACTTTGACTCCCCTCATTGTGCTGGTATCACGCACAGCAAAGAACTCTTACGTTCTCTAAAAGCAGTGCCTTTTTGATACACTGTGGTGCTGTATACAATCCTCCAACCATGACATTGGCTCACACAAAACAAAAACAATGGAGCAATGAACTATGTCAAACATTATTTAGCCAGTATCACATACTGGTAAAAGTAGCAAACACTACAAGTTACCACCAGGAATTGTCATCTGGGAAAATACCATGGTGTTTGCTGTATCAGAAATCATGATATATCTGGAAGCTAGTCAGATATGTTTTTGCAGACTGAAATACACAGGCACCTGTCTTAATGTATTGGTCTAACAGATGGGTTTCTGTAGATGGGGAGAATATCAGGTACATCACCTCAATCTTTGCAAGAGTTTGCTGCCATCTAGAGACTACAGATTCAGACTACAACTAGGTTGTGTGTGGATTGCAACGATTGCCGACAATTCATGAACATTGCTTACCTATTTTCAATTCCCAATTCCCAAGCACATTGCTCGAATATTAAAAGAAATTTTTTTTGTAAATGTCGTTTTCCCTTTATTTTCAATACTAATTCAATTATAACTTTAATGCTGTTCTATAATTTTCAATATTAACTTCAATACATTTTGGGGGCTTTGTGGTATTGTCACTGGATCATTAATCCAGAAACTCAGTTAGTGTTCTGAGTGCCCAGGTTTAAATCCTGCCATTGCAGATGGTGGAATCTGAACTCAATACAAAATGTCTGGAACTAAGAATTTATTGATGACCATAAAACCATTGTCAATTGTCAGAAAAACCCATCTGGTTCACTAACGCCCTGCAGGGTATAGGAAATCTGCTATCGTCACTGGTCTGGCCTACATGTGACTCCAGACCCACAGCGATGTGGTTGACTTCAACTAACCCCTGAAATGGCCTTTCAGGTTATACCTATTGGTACAAAGTCTCACAAAAATGAAACAGACAGATAACCTGGTATCGACCTAGACACTGAGAAAGATAATATCGGGGAGGTGATGGCCTACTGGTATTATCACTGGACTATTAATCCAGGGGCCTAGATAATGTCTTGGGGACCAGGGTTTGAATCCCACCACTGCAGAAGGTGAAATTTGAATTCAATATCTGGAATTAAGGATCTAATGGTGACTGTGAATCCATTGTCAACTGTCAGGAAAACCCATCTGGTTCACTATTGTCATTTGGGGGAGGAATCTGCTATCCTTATGTCTGACCTATATGTGATTCCAGATGCACAGTAATGTGGCTGACTCTTGAACTGCCTTCTGAGCAGTTAGGGAGAGGGAATAAATGCTGGCCTAACCAGCAACGCCCTCATCCCATGAATCAATTAATAAAACTCATTGAGCTCAGCCTCCCTATTTTTGACGTGACAACTTTCTTCCATGTAGAGTATTTAACATGATAAAATATTCGAAAATGCTTCAAAGAAGTGTTACCAGATTGGCACTTAATCTACCGGAAGTAGAAATCAAGAAGGAACATTTGGTCAAAGAGACATTGTCTTCCAAGAGACAGTGTTGTCGAACAAAGAATTAGAGTGGGATTCCCAGAGTGCAGTGCCTGGATAGCAGAATGCATGCCCACCCAAGAACTCTGTATTCCTCCCATTCTGAATTTTATCTATCCTTTATTCCCATCACCCCATCATCAGCAGTTGTGAATATGATCCTTATTCAACAAACAGGAAATCTTTAATTACAACATTGAGTAAGCAATCATTAATTGATTGTCGCTAACTAAATAGATGGTTTATTTTTAAAGCCAACTGCGTAAAATTGCTGCTACTGTAGACTGGAAGCATGATCCATTACAGGCTTTCCAAATTCAGATAGGTGTTTCTTATTTTCAGGATGGCTAATTAATAAAGGTACATCATTCCTGCAAATGTGTATGCTATTCTCAGCAACAATCAGGGGCAAACTTCCAACAATGGTCAATTACCAATATTTTAACCACTTTGTTATCTGAGATCTAGCTTTTTATCCAACATTTGTCCTTGATTTGATATTCCAATCACTCTTCAACAAAATCAAAGTCATATACATAAGTAACAATGCAATTAAAAGGCTGCCTGAAATATGATGATATTAATTTCATAAAGCGTTGTAAACAAGTCTTCTGTTAATTTTACAGGACTCAAATCAATTTTCATAGAACACTGAAACACCAAATGATCCAGGACCAGCTATTTCTACACTTGCTAAAATACAGTTCATGACTAACAGTACTTACATATCTGCCAGCAAAGACAATGCTATAACTAATCTGATCAAAATAACTCCTATGTTAGTATTTTCATGACTGGTCTATTGCAAAGTTTCACCTTTGGTCACCTCACCTTCATATACTGTCTCTTGATGACATTATCTAATCATAGGACCAAGTTCAATCTGTGTACTGATGTTATCCAGGCTTACCTTTATGCCACCTCTCTAGATTTCATGCTTGTCTAATAATAAATCTCAGACCAGAGTGCCTTGTATGTTGTAAGTAAACCAAGGGGCAAAAAAAAATTGTTTTTGCCTTCTCTATGTTTCTGCCCCAATTCTGCCAACCTAAGGGAATCCTACAATGGTGACCACGATGAGGAGGTGCCAGTGTTGGACTGGAGTGGGCAAAGTCAGAGGTCACATGATACCAGGCTATAGTCTAACAAGTTTATGTGAAATCACAAACTTCTGGGAGCTGATCCATCAGAGGGTGAAGTGGGCCCGACGAAGGAGCAGGGCTCTAAAAGCTTGTGATTTCAAATAAGCCTATTGGACTATACCCTGGTGTTGTGTGACTTCTGAATTACAATGGTTGCTTCTCTTTCTGTCTTTTATTCATTTATGGAAAGTGTGTATCAGAGGCAAGGCCAATATTTGTAACCCATCCCTAACTGCCTTTGGGAAGGTGGTGGTGAGCAGACTTCTCCAATTGTTGCAGTTCAGTGGGATTTTGTTACAGCCACAAGGAAAATCAACATGGTTGCAAGTTAGCATTGGATCCTTTACATTGTGAAGGACAGGAAAAAGCACCTTAGTGATTTAATTCAGCAAAACTACAAACCTGGAGTACAGTCTCACGAGATGAGAGATAGGGTTCTAAACTTGTCGAGCCCGTGACACATGAAAAGGCATTATAAGTTGATTAAAAAACTACACGTTCTTGTGAAAATTCTAACGTGAACTTTGTTGCACTAAAACTTTACCATCACTACCACCAATCACATGATGTAAGTGAACTACAATTTCTGGAAAGTTCCAAATGGAACAGAGCCTAGACACACTCCTTCTTCCACTCCCCACCCCGCTCTGTCTTCTGCAAGGACCATGCCCTTTGCCACTCCTTAGTTCACGCCACATTCCTCACCAACCACTCCAACCCGCCCAATACCTTCCCCTGTAACCGTAAAAGATGCAACACCTGCCCACACAGCACTTCCCTCAACTCCATTCAAGGCCCTAAACAGCCCATCCATGTGAGACTGAGCTTCACCTGCAAACACATCTCCTCCAACCTTGTCTATTACCTCTGATACTCCCGATGTGGTCTTCTCTACGTCGGTGAGACCAAACATAGACTAGGTGACTATATCACTGAGCATCTTTGCCTGGCCCGTAGTGGCCACCCTAATCTCCCAGTCACTACCCATTTCAACTCCCTGTCCCACTCCTCCCCCTCCAAAACATCCGTCTTTGACCTCCTACAATGTTGCAGAGACTCGGAACGCAAATTTGAAGACCAACACCTTATCTTCTGCCTGGGCACCCTACAGCCCAGAAGACTCAACATTGAGTGCCCCAATTTCAAACAACCTTGCCACCCATCCCCTGGCTCCCCTTCCAGCTCAACCTCCTCCCTTCCATTCTACCTACTGATCCTCCCTTTCAGCTACAAACCTGATTCATTCTGCCCATCAAACAACCAGGTCATACCTACCATCAATGTCCACCTATCACCACCATTCCACCTCCACACCTGCTCCTTCACCTACCCCCACATCCAGTCCTGAAGAAGAGTAATACCCAAAACATTGACTGCTCCATTTTTCCAGATACTGCCTGGCCTGCAGCGTTCTTCCAGCCTCCTGTTTGTCTAAATTGTTCCATTTAATTACACTCAGATACTAATTCATTGTCTTGATTTCTGCTTTTACCACAGTAACAAAAACCAGGTGTGTCTATTGCACAAAAGTAACTTGTGGTGCATTGCATTGCAGTTGCAGTCAGTCTTCAAAATGACCAGTTTTTGCAAACTCACATCCTTTATTATTTTTTAGATAGCCATACAGCTTGAAGTGAGAATTCTATCTATATTAAATGATGTATAGTGTGTCGTTAAGTATTGAACTTTAATTAAAGAATATAAAAGAAAATAAGGCTGGCAGCAGTTTTGCAACATTAAACTATTTTATTACTCAGTATTACTGTGAAAATGATATCTAAGTCTCCAGACATTACGAGTGCACAGGTAATGTGACTAAATTATAGAACACATTTCAAAAAAGAAACATTCAAATTAATTATTTACAGATTTCACAACCTAGTGCAAGTCACATTTGTATGGCACAGCTCGGCATACCCTTTAATAATCTTATTCAGTTTGCTGCCTGCCACATGCCATAAAACATTTAGGTTATTAGTTTCCAAATAACTTCCATCTTTTGTTTCTGTTCATTGTGGCTTTACCGAATTGACATGTTATTTCAATGCTGCCATAACAGGACACCCAAGTAACTCTTGGTTGAATCTGGAGAACAGAGGAAATAGAGGAATTGAAGGAAATCAGTATCATTGGGGAAAAAGTGTTGGGAAATTTATGGCATTAAAGGCAGAGAAATCCCCAGGGCTCAACAATCTATATCCCAGAGTACTTAAGGAAGTAGCCCTAAAAAACGTGGATGATTGGTCGTCATTTTCAAAGACTCTACAGACTTTGGGATAGTTCCTATGAATTGGAGGGTAACTAATGTAACCTTCAAAAAAGTAGAGAGACCAGTTAACCTTATATCAGTATCAGGGAAAATAATCGGGGACGATAAAAATTTTAATAGTAAAGCACGTAGAAAACAGTGATAGACTGAACAGTGTCAGCATGCCTTTACCAAAGGGAAATCATGCTTGACCAAACTGTCAGAATTTTTTGGGGATGTAACTAGTAGAGTTGTTAAGGGGTGTGAACCAGCAAATGCAGTGTATTTGGACTTTTTGAAGGTTTACATTTAGGTTCCACATAAGAAATAAGCATGTAAAGTAAAAGTGCATGGGATTGGAGCATTGTACTGACATAGACAACTGGTTGACAGACAGGAAGCAAAGAGCAGGAATAACCCTGTAATTTTCCAAGTGGCAGGCAGTAACTCACAGGGTCAGTATTTGGACCCTAGCTATTCACAGTATATGTTAAAAATTTAAATGAGGGAACTAAATATGATATATCCAAGTTTGCAGATGACTGAAATCTGAGTGAGAGACTGAAATGCGAGATGATTGCAAATCATTGTGATTTAAACAAGTCGAATTAGTGGCCAAATATAAGACAGATAGTGTAATGTGGCTAAAATGTGATGTTATCCATTTGGTTGAAGAAGGCAGATTATTGCCTGAATCGGAATAGATTGGGAAAAAGAGGAGTTGCAACTGAGACCTGGTTGCCTTGTACATCATTTGCTAAAGATAAGCAGGCAGATGCAACAGGAGTTGAAGAAGGTAAATGGTATGTTGACCTTGATAGTGAGAGGATTCTGGTACAGGAGGAGGAGGGATGTCTTACTGCAATTGTACCCAGCCTTGGTGAGACCACACTTGGAGTATGCCATTGGTTTCTATGTTTAACATTTTGTCAAAGCATTTATGAAGATTTCCTGCGCTTTCTATTTCTAGATCTGATTCTACTCAGTCTTTTTCACAATTCCAAATATCTGATAAAAGAAAGCAACATTGTGGTCCTTCTGTCCATAGTTACCAGTCTCTGAATGAGTTAATGATGAGATGCAGATATGGGACACAAGATGGGGAATAACCAGAGAATTGCAGACCATAATCATGACTTTCTCTGATCTAAATTTAACCATTCTTACTTTGTAGATGGAATTCTCGAGCTGTTGTTAATTATTGTTTTGAACTAGTTGTACATGTTTATACATGTTCCAGCCTTTCTCTGTGCCATATCTAGACATGTTGTTTAGTATCTACTATGACTTATTTATGCCTTCCAAATTCATCCTGTTATTTCAATATCCTTGAAAGAACAGACTGTGTTAATACCCAAGTCACAGTATTCAATTTTGAAAACACGAGATAGAACCTCTCCTGCAAAATAATATTATCAGAGTAGATGTTCCAATCACAAAAGTAATCACCAACGGATTACAGGGACGCAGACCATGTGCAGGCAAATGGGATTGATTTAGAATGGCATCACAGTAGGTGTAGACATGGTGGGCTGAAGGGCCTGTTTCAACGATTTAGTGTTTTATGTTCTAAAAAATCATACCGTGTGCAAACAGGCCTGGTGGCAGTTACTGGCAACAGACATCCCTAAGCCAGAATGCATCCAAGCATTCTGCAACAGAAGTCACCGATATATGCAGATACAGAGTGCAATGGGAGCATTTCTAGTGTTGTGCACAGATATGCATAATTTCAATTTAATCAGCCAATGTTGCTGCAAACTTGGCATGTATTATAGCTTCTTCAGGGGTAGCAAAGTACTCTGTGAACTGAATCTATTTAGCAACAAGGCACTGTATCCCAAGGAAATGAACAAAGCAGCTTTGAAACAGTTAAAACAAGCAATCACTGGTTCAATGGTTTTGTCTCCAGGATTGCAGTTGCATTACCACAACTATTCTTTCTGTCCCTCTTACAATTCACAGGCTGGGGCTAAGTCCACCCTGGATGACTGCTTATGTGTCAATTCCAAAGAGTATCAAGGTGGCAACTTATCCTGTAGTTCAGCGTAAATGCAAGTAGAAGTAGGGAAGGAGGAACACTTCAGAAAATGCACACACAATGATAGAAATTTGCTGAAGCAGCAGAGTCCCAAAATTATTTCACTATTCATCAGTATCTATGGGACAACTGCAATTTCGAGTTGAATGTGAAAGTTTAATCACAAAACAAATTTAATGAATAAAAGACTTTCAATAATACTCAGGCATATACTATTGATGGTTCTTAAAACGGATAGGCACTCAATAGCACAACAGTTTGAAGCTGAAATGCAGATGGTAGTGTACATTATAGAGCCGTAACACAAAGTTGCTTTTTTTTTTAAACAGAACCATTTATTGCAAATAAAAATCTGTGACTTTTTACAAGACTTTGTTTTCTTTTTACAATAAACATGTTGCGAAGCTTGCAAATTTTATAGGCTTAAGTTACATTTCCTGGATCTATTAATATTTTCTGCTTTCTTTACACCAAAAGTTTTACATGATACCAAAAACAATTATGCACAACTTTCAATATGTAGACAGTCAATATATCTAATGCTTATCAAGTATGGCAACTGCATTTTTATGACAGCGATATTAAGAAAATAAATTGCCTTAGTTTAAAAACTACCTGTTGATTTTTTTTTACAAAGTGTTTACATTATTTTAAACTTAAAATTGTTGCTAATTTGTGTCCTTTAAGGAATCCAAACCAGCAAATGCACTTCTATACAGAAGCTGGAAAATTAGCCCTCAGTAAACATACCCTCTTTAACAGTAAACTAAAGGTGCAGAAAACTTGGCAAATGTATGCACTTCATCACAAACTATACATCACAAACATATTATTTGTATTCTAGTTTTTGCTGTTTCAACAATGTTAAACCAGAAGTTATAACAAATTACACCTTGAGTAAATCAAAGCAATTGGTATATACTATATGAATTATATTAATCAAAATTATTCAGCATGATTACATATCTTCATGTACAATATAAACTTTATTAGAAATTGGACAAATAAAATGAATCAGAACATTTTAGGAGTTGGTCATTGGCAGCTTTGCAAATCAGTGAAGGTCCTTTGCAAGTTAGTCAGTCATGTCACATTTTGCATTCAGACTGGACCTTGGAGTACAAAACTAAGAATTTTGAGTTGGAGAAGGCAATGGCAGAGAGTATCTGCCGCCACAGAATTTTTGTTTTATAAGTCAGAAAGGTATGGGACATGCAAACACCTGCCATCTTTGATATTATAATATCTAGGGTTGGAGGTGCTTAAGGAAATTTAGAGTTCAGTGCATTTAGACACCATGCTGAACAGTGACAGCAGCAAAAAATGAAGGAGAAAGGAACTGATTTCTAGAAATTCTCTGAGCCATTGTATCTTTTGAACCATAGTATTGAGAGGCAGGACATTGGCTAATGTATAAGATGTCTCAAAATTGGCTCTCTAGGGAAAAGACACTGAACAAGGGCTGGTTTTACCATATAGGGAGAAAAGGAATATTGGAAGGCGTCACTTGATACCACTTCTATGTTAACAAGTTAATTATCGCTCATAAAGTCTTGGAAATCAATGTGATGATGGTGCAACTTAAAACGAAAAGATACAGGAAAATGTTATTAATGTAGTGAATATGGACAAAACCAGCTTTTACTTACAAAACAAAACAAGATGAAGTGCGATAAACCCATCAATTTTTTTAAATTTCAATATCTGGAACATCTAAAACATTTTGCCAAAATCTAGCCATTTTGGAGGGAGTTCGCAGGAAGTAAGGTAAAACACTTTTAAGCATTTTAGAATATAAATGCAACATTTCAGTCAGTGGGAAGAACTGTGCAATGGTCTAATTTTTCCACATATTTATATTGCAAAATCCTATCAATGCCAATGGAAGGGGTAAATATTGATCTTAAAACCAGAGAAAGTAAATTGAATAGATAGTTAACATGCAGCAAAAATAATTTTAAAAAACTTTTAGTAATTATATTTTATTTTCATGGAACAAATGGGCGAGATTACTGAGGTTGTGATTTGTAGATGTCGCTACATTATACTCTGATCCTTTCATGCTAATGTTTAACGAATCACTTCATAATGTATTAATGTCAATTGCTTAATATCTATGATGTCCAGTCCTCAAGTTTAAGGTGCAACATATTCACTTCACTGAGTTTACTAGCCTCTTCTGCCAGGAGAATTATCTCAATTAATACTCTTGCCATCTGAAATGGACACTGAAAAGTATACAATCTTGGCAATCAGATTTTGCAAATCTTTGACTCGAAATTTTGTCTTACTTTATTCTAAGAACCACTCTCAATTCTTCCATACTCCAATTTAGTCTAACATTTAAAATGTCTGTAAACAAACGCCAAAAGTGCTCACTGTGCAGGGATTACTATGAAAGTAATAGCACTTTTGTGGAGAACTCTGACAAAAATGTAAAAGAACTAAACAGCAAGTTAAAAATATACAGATTACAAACCATCAACTTCAATTTTGTACAAAATCCATCACAAATATCAAACAAGTAATGGAGGTTCTTGTCCAACTGTTCATTTCCATATTATAATACACATGACGTCTGATTATTGTAAGAACTTGGTTAAGTTTCATTACTGGATACACTGGATGTTATTTTAGTATGTTGACAATTTATTGCTTCAAAGGCTTCATCCCGGTGTAACATAGCACCGAATACGAGTGGCTAAAAGACAGAAAAATAGTTTACTGGAATTCAAGGAAAATCCAGCACAATCTAAGTGAGTGTAAACGTCTTTCCTTTCAAATGTAACACAATTATATAAGCATTATTGAGTTTCATCATGAAAAGCAAGAATTCTCTGTATAAGATCAGATGTCACACCATATTTCTCATGTATCATTGTACAGGAGACATAACTCAGGTTATTACTCAGTGCAAGTGAGTACTTTACCTTAGTACAGCCTGAATTTTGCTCTGTGGCTGTGATCCTTTGTGGGTTGTTTTGAGGATAGCTGAACATACTGGGCTTGCTTCCACAGGAGTTTAGAAGTGTGAAGGGTGATTTAATTGAAACAAGCAAGATCCTGATCAGACTTGACAAGTTGGAAATCAAAAGGATGTTTCCTCTTGAGGGTGTATCCAGAACTAGGTGCCACTGTTTAAAAGTTAGGACAGATGAGAAAATTTTTTCTCTCAGTTGTGCAACTTCAGATTTCTCTACCTCAGGAGGTGATTGAGGCAGAGTCACTGAATATTTTTACATCAGAGGTAGTCAGATTCATATTAGGCAATGGTATCAGAGGTTCTCAGTGGTAGATAAAGTGAAATTTAAAGCACAATTAGATCAGGCATGATCTTGTTGAATGGCAAAGCAGGTTCGAGGGATCAAATGACTGGCTTCTGTATCTAATTTATGTGTCCGCATATAAACCTCAAAGAAAGAAAGAAATGGCTTACCTTTTGCGTATATGGAGTAGTTATTGAAATGCCCATTCCTGATCCTGGCAAAACTGATAAAACTTTGTACTGTTGGAGCAAAATGGGCAGAGAAAACTGTGAGCTAAAAATAATTCATAATGGCAATGGTTAGTATTTTGAGTTGAGATTAACATCTTTGGTTACGATCCAAATAAATAAGAATAGCAAACTAGTGTGACAATTAAAGCTTTGCAATATTCAAGTTGATTTTTTTAAAAAATGCCACTTGAAGGTAATCAAAAGAAAAACACATACACTCCAGTGGCACTTGGGAAAATATATAGTTCATCAATCAAGCTTTTCTGTTGAATAACTGGCCAAAAATGTTAACTACATTCCTCTATCCACAGATGCTGCCTGGCTGGTTAAGTATTTCCACAATTTTTGTTTACACTTCGATTATTCCACTTGATCCTTTAAAGTGTAGCTACTGCCTTTAAAATTCACAAAGTCTGTGTCATCTCCAGTGACATATGATTTCATAAAAATATTCAAGGTAATTGTTGGGCTCCTTTATATTCACATTTATGTTATATTTTTGAACATTTTCAATTTTTTTGTTACATAATGACTTAAGTTAAGTTATATGAAATCCTTTAAATGATTATGTTCCACTAGATTTCAGCAAAACATATCATCAGGAAAGTTCATACTTTCGAAGAAATAGACTCTGCAAAACAGAGTCAAAATGGAATAAAACTACTAGCTCATAATCAAAGCCTTTTTTTTGGAAAATGTAAGAATATTTTACTATTGAGATACTTTAAACTTTTGACAACTATCTAAACAAACGTGCTTTCTTTTAAAGAAAAGGTACTGCATAAATCCAAGCCGATATTATCGACTAGCAACATAATTTTTGGACTTATAGTAAAGCTGCTTGATTCCACACAAAGATAATAAAATGTGAGGCTGGATGAACACAGCAGGCCCAGCAGCATCTCAGGAGCACAAAAGCTGACGTTTCAGGCCTAGACCCTTCATCAGAGAGGGGGATGGGGTGAAGGTTCGAATAAATAGGGGCTGCAGCCCAATGGTATCAGTGTGGACTTCACCAGCATCAAAATTTCCCCTTCCCCCACCGCATCCCAAAACCAGCCCAGTTCGTCCCCTCCCCCCACTGCACCACACAACCAGCCCAGCTCTTCCCCTCCACCCACTGCATCCCAAAACCAGTCCAAACTGTCTCTGCCTCCCTAACCTGTTCTTCCTCACCCATACCTTCCTCCACCCCAAGCCGCACCTCCATCTCCTACCTACTAACCTCATCCCACTTCCTTGACCTGTCCGTCTTCCCTGGACTGACCTATCCCCTCCCTACCTCTACTCTCCTCTCCACCTATCTTCTTTTCTCTCCATCTTCGGTCCGCCTCCCCCTCTCTCCCTATTTATTCCAGAACCCTCACCCCATCCCCCTCTCTGATGAAGGGTTTAGGCCCGAAACTTCAGCTTTTGTGCTCCTGAGATGCTGCTGGGCCTGCTGTGTTCATCCAGCCTCACATTTTATTATCTTGGATTCTCCAGCATCTGCAGTTCCCATTATCACTGATTCCACACAAAGCCTCCTTGCCAGATCACTCAACACTTCATGATGCAAAGCACTCATTTGAATGTTGATGCAATGAAAATGCACACAATAAGATTTTGGATAGGAAGATCAGCACGTTTCAAAGCTGACACAAAATACTAAAAGATGAACTTAAGTAATTAATGTTAATTAAATTAATCAAAACCATTAGCTGATGTCATCAAAAGCACAATTCCTGAAAACTTAAGACTGCTTTCAAATACTACTATGTTTTAAAATATTTGACTGCACGTAACCTTCATGAAGCAACTCTGATTTTCTACCACATGATTTTTTTCCACATTAAAAGGTATTTAAAGAAACTATCGGCTCGGATTTATCTCATATGCACCTAGTAAATATGGTCATGATAAATAATCCCAATTCAGGAAACTATCAATCTATGTTGAATCTAGTGACATTATTTAGGCAGCAGGAGTTTAATGCACTGATAGAAGATAAGATGATAAACACAGAGAAATACAGCCCTTCAACTATCAAATCAAGATATTCCCACTTTTCTGCGCAACATCTGATTAGGCCTTGCTAAATTAAAGCCGAATTGATGGTAATTGTGTAGTCGATTTATGGCCATGAGGAACTGAATTTCCTTGTTCATCTAGAACTCAAGTTACTACTGGGACATGGTTGTCATACAGCCACACTTCAGAATAATCATAAATACATATCTATCATCTGCATATCCATATCGGTGTGCTTATGCCTATGTAACCATTCAGTTACTTAAAAAATAGCATAGCTATCCTGCCACTTTGTTCCATGTAACTCAAACTCAATACACCAGCATGCTTAAACTTAGGGGCTTCATATTTGTGTTCCAGGGAGGATAAAAATATGCTAAAGGAACGATATATACTTCAACATAAAATGTCAAGGCACATTACAATGTGAGTTACATGCAATTCTTAACAAGTTGTTTGTGACTTTCAAAAGTCAAACCAAAAATATTAAATACAAAACTACAAAAACAAAACAAGTTAAATCACAACTCAGGCATTTTAAGAAGCAGCTTACCACCAACTTCTCAAAGGCATGGGTGACAAACAACACCGTTGGCATCACCTTCAAATGCCATGACTGAATATAAAAAAAGTGGAAAAGCTCAGAGGCCAGAAACTTACCTTTTGAATATCTGTAATTTCTTTTAGTTTTATGATCTTATTTTTCTTGGACGAACCAGATTTGGAGCTTTCAAAGCATAAATAACTGGAGGAAGGGAAAGGTTAACAAAAATGTATACAAAAGCAAAGTACTGTGAATGCTGGAAATCAGAATTAAGAACAGAAAACAATGGAGACGCAGCACCGTGAACACGGACAAACAACATTAATTTTTCAGATCTGTGACCTTTCATTGGAAATTAACTATAGCGTTTGACATTTATCATTCTATATTTGTAAGATAACTAAGCAGAGTATCATTTAGGTTTTTCTGTTGTATCTGGTGTGTTTCATATTTAACTTAAAATATAATAAGAAAATGAGTGTTTGATGACAAGCCTCAGTGCAAATGGAGAAATTACAAATGGGATCACAGAAGTAAAATTTTAAAGCATTAAAATTCATTAGCTTTTCTTTTTTACGATCTATTATTGGTTCTGAAAAGGTAACCTTATCAATTGTTGATAAATTTTATTTTTTGCTTAACAGAAATCCTCACGTCAGTTGAAGCTAGATTGATTTACAAAAATCTGATTAGGCTACAGCCAACAGCAAAACAAAAACTAATGTTAATGCAAACATTGAATAACTCTTGGAAATAGTCTTATTATAGTGACAACATATGGAACAGCATACAGTTTTCAGCCAGTTGATCACTGTACTTCTCTTGTACTAATCCAAGCTTTCTCTCAATAGTTTTGTTTTCAACGAATAGTTGACATACATTTGAATTCCAAAGACTGTCTTTCTACGTCCCAACAGTTCTTCATCAAGCTTCATTTGATGACAATCCTGTCTCCATTCTTAAATGTTGCTGTGTTTCACTATCTGCTCTGACCTTGCTCCCTTTAATGCCTAATGATCAATGCTCAAAGGCCTCAGCTTCATTCATCTGCATACCCGCCTCAGTGAACTTTGAACTTGACATGATGTTGAGCTCTTATTTTGCCAACTTTATTTAGACCCATTTCTTCCCCAATTCATTACTCGCTACCTCCCACACACACAGTAGATTCTTTGAGCCACACCAGGGACGCTCTCTTGGGCCACTTACCCCCTCTAGATTTTTTCATTGCAATTGTGATGTGATGTCACAGTTTTCCTACTCTGTTCACATATTCAAGAATTAAAGATGGCAGCATAACAGATAGGGAACGTTCAAGCTTCTGAGCCCATCTGCTCCCAATTGCCAAGCCTACCACATCCTTCTTTCTTTTTATTTTATCTCTTCATTTATTTTTCATATCAAACTTCGTTTTGTCTTCTTTCTGTGACTATGCTGCATGAAGGCAGTTGCAAGAAGCCGTGACAGCGGCATGTTGGTTCTCGTCTATTCCTCATGGCCACGTCAGCTACAACTTCAGCATCAGCAACCTGATGGCGATCCATTCCACCTGGCTACGGTGGTGACGTAGTGGCTTTGGCAATGGTGACATGAGCAGTTCAGCCTCCGAATCCTTGCAGCCGCGGCAAAGGGGCTGCTGCAGCCGCTTCAGCATTGTGGGTCGACTCTGTTCCTCCTTGCTATAGCAGCCTCAATAATGGCTTCAACGGCAGCATCGCACATTCAGTTCAGAAAGCCAGGAGGCGTGAAGGGAACAAAAGATGAACTTTGTCTTAAATATTTCTTTTTTATATTTGCTGTTATTAAAATGACACTCAGGTACGGTGACTTAAACACTTTTCACTCAGTCCTCCTAAATACGAGTGAAAATAAATTGCTATTTTACGCTATTCTTCACTACACCTCCCTAAACATGCAGCACTCTGCTTCCTCAGACCCAAGTGTAACACTGGCTTGAAACAATAAAGAACATCAGTGTTTTTGCTTTGAAAATTGAGCTTGGAGGCTAAATGTCAACTCTATGATACTTCTTTCTACCTTTCATACCATGGACCAGGACCCCATCATGGAATATCAAATTAATCATTTCCTAAACAGTCTTCCCCTTCTTGTTCTAAACATGGACAAAAGAGCTGAATTCCAGAAGTCGGGTGACTGTGCCTTACCCTGATATCAAGGCAGTATTTGATTGAATGTGGTATCAAGGAGCTGTGGCAAAATTGAAGTCAACGTGAATCAGGTGTTGGGAGGACGGGGGGTGGGGGGGGGGTGGAATTCTCCATTGGCTGGAATTACAAAGGAAGATTGTTGTGGCTGTTAAAAGTACATCAGCTCAACCTCAACATATCGATGTAGGAATTCGTTGGTGTGGCAAACTAGGCCCAACATCTTCAGCTGCTTCATAAATGTCATTCCCTCCAACATACTGGCAGAAACAAAATAGCATTCAAGCTTGGATTGATAAGAGGCAAGGCATTCAGCCCTCTACAAGGGATTTATTCCGAGAATGAGCAGGACAACCAACAGCATGGCTCTTCAACCGATGAGATCAGAGTCCCCACTGAGACATACAGGCTCCAAAACAGGAATTACAAAACAAGATAAAACAAAATAGAAAATCCAAAAGTTAATATATTTTGTTCTTTAAAATCTCTGATTAATTATGAAGGAATGCAACTCCAAACTTACAGAAATTCTCATTTATGGATCAGAAAGGTTGTTTGACAGTAATTATGACTTACCATGGCTTTAGGTTCATTCACTCATGAAAGCATCAGCCCTAAATATTTCTGCTATGGTGAGCAACTAGCAAGGTGTACTGTATCTATACATTTGTTTCAGGGAGGTATTGTTCACAATTTTCATAGGATAAGTCTTTATCTAGTCCTACTCAAGTCCCCTCCTTCATTTCTTTCTCTGCTACGCTGATAACTGTACGAGCGTGGCTTCTTGCCTGTGTCCCAGAATGGAAAACTTAATTAACTTTGTTACTTCACAATGTGAACATTCCTGGAGTAGGGCATTATGAAGGTGGAGAAAGATTGAAAATTAGAACAGAGTTACTAATAGCACAACCGCTGATTTCCACATTTCATTGCTCATATCTTCATTCTGGAAGCTGTTGCCAAGTTTATTTCACAATAATGGTAAGTGCTATTAGCCTCACTGTGAAGTTCAGTACAAAGTCTGGGCTAAGACAAACAAAACACTAACTCCTTCAGAAACTTAGAGCAACAGAATTCAACAAGTGGTCACCAGCACAGATAGCATGGAAAGGTTAGGTTCCTGCTTGCTAATTTGTTTAAACAAGTTAATGTGTCAGATAATCCTATTCAAACCTATCTACTTTATTTGCAGGTGCTGTTTGATCTGATGAGCTTTGTCAGCATTCTCAGTTTCTGCATTTAATACAGGACTGATACAACATCATGGACTTTTGTCTGTTTAAAATGCCAAACATTGTTAAGTGCTCAATTGCACTGCTCACCAGCAGGTGACAGAAAACACCACTTCACAGTAACCAGGCAAGTTACATATCCAGCTAAATGCTTATTAAAACTCAACATTGGTAAATAACACTTAACAAATGAACAATAGTGAACAGTACAAATCTTCAATGAATAAATCCCGGCTTCTCTAGTCCATTTAAATATTTTATTATTTTAACAAGTGCAGCTAACATTGAAAACCGACAGAAGACAGATTTACATGGAAAATTACTTCAAAACTATGCCCTGATAATAATTATCCTTCCATGTAAACTTCTTCTCCTAAATATTATGCAAACACAATTTTAAGTATGGGATTTATTCATGGCATACTACCAAACTACGCTATAAATATTTTGCTAAAAATTTAGAAGAGGTTTTATTCCTGAAGTGCTGAATTATGGATAAGAATAATAAAATTCTGATTGCAGAAAGCGATTGCATTCTCTCCAAGTTAAACTCAATTTTACACGGCCTCTAAATCTAATTGCTCCAATTATGATTTGCTGTGATTGAGAAGAATCTGAAACATATTTCAGAATACATTAATCTAATGAAATAATGTTATTAAATGCAAACAAAAAATGAACTCAAAAATTTAGCTGCTAGCCAAGTATCACATATTAGAACTTTGGTTTCACTTCCGGAAATTAATTTCCTTATATACTGATACACGTGAATAAATATATGCTGTTTTAAAATGCTAATTAATAGAACAAGAATGAGTGAGTATAAACCTGTCAGTTTTTGTTAAACCATGGAATAATCCAACAAAGTTTGACTGCAGATTTATTCTTTTAACAAGTCAACATACAGTTGAATACACTAGGGAAAATATGGTTCTAAAATCAGTTGTCTTATTCATTTTGAATTTTTGATAGCCTCATTAGTGCATTGAATGTGTGAAGAGTATCATCTAGCTCTGAATCAGAACGACTTGTGCATCATTGGTAGAATAATTCAAGACATGAAAGACACAAAACATGCAGGGTCAATGAGCTAATCTTCCCCTGATATCCCCAAGTCACTGGGGAAAATTCATTCATGGGGCAGTCAGTCAATCATGTGAATTGAATGGAAATAAAATGATGAGGAGCCTAAGCCTATCTGTATCACAGATTGGGTATATCCCACGTTTCTTACTTTCTACGCCTCTTAGCTACAGATACAGGAGAGGAACAACCTGTGAGCGGTGAACTTGAGGAATTTTGAGCAGTCAGATAAGGAAGTTTCCTTTTAAAATCACTCGTGGGAAGTGGGCATTGCTAGCTGGGCCTGCGTTCTTTACCTGTCCTAATTGCCTTGGAGGAGTGGTGATGTGCCGCTTTTGCAATTCATTTGATGGAGGTACGCCCACAATGTTGTAAATTGGAAGTTCCAGGAATCTGACCCAAAATAGTGCCAACAATGGGGGAGTCACCACAACAGCAAGATTGTGGAATACAGCAGCCGAGGTCAAAGAGCAGGAAGGTGGAAGGCTGGAGCTGAGAGACAGCTGGCATTTTGCCAAGGCAGGAGGGGGAGTCAGGCCTGAAGCAGCCTTTAGGTTAATGATGCAAGGGAGAATTGGGAGCTGCCTTTTTGCCTTAACAGTCTGATTAGATTCCCTACAATGTGGAAGCCGGCCCTTCGGCCGAACAAGTCCACACCGCTGCTTGAAGCATCCCACCCAGACCCATCCCCTGATAACCCACACACCCCTGAACACTACGAGCAATTTAGCATGGCCAATCCACCTAACCTGCACATCTTTGGACTGTGGGAGGAAACCAGAGCACCCGGAGGAAACCCACGCAGACACGGGGAGAATGTGCAAACTCCACAGACAGTCACCCGAGGAGGATGCAAGGAGACTGTGGGAAGACATGGGTTTCAAGAGAAGGTGAGACAGCAAGTAGAGGCTGAAGGGGGTGGGGTGGGAAAGGGATGGAGGATGCAAGGGAATAGGATAATGAGGGAGGCTACAAGTAGCACTGGACAGAAAGAGAGTCCATAACATGGACAGAAGGTGGTTATAAAGAACAGTTTTAAACCTGCCAACAAAAGAACATTCATAACTGGGAGTTAGGAAAACTTGAAGGCACTGAGGTAAAGAATTAGTTCTAAAAGGATATGGTTTCTTTAGCTTAAGATACAGGTGTTCTGGAGTGACTCTGTGAAGAAGAATGAAGTAGATGCTACTGTCATGAACACAGTGTGAATTATTAGATTTAAATCTGTGTTTCAGATTTAGGTGCAGTAAAAAAGATACTTGCCTGATTATAATATTTCAGCTTTCTGATGAAACGAAAAAGAAATTGTATGCCCGGATTCAAGATCAATTATGTGTGGCTCTTTCAAGAAACTCAAATGTGTTATGACCCCCGTGCAAGACAACAGACATTGTGGCTGAATGTAAACCAATGGAAAAAAAACAGCAGGAAGCAGAAAATCCCATCTAAAAATTAATGGGAAAATCACTCATTTAAGTGTTTAATTGGAGAGCCTAACTTGAACATGGAAAATAGCCAGGAATTTTGAAAAAAATTGGGTTGCTGAATGATAGCAACATACTGGTTAGTATCTTCCACAGATATTGTCTTTACTGACAGATTATGGACAGCACTGACAGATATTAACAGCACTGTCATAAGTGTAGACTTTTAGACGTGACATCAAGCGAAGGTCTTGTTCACCCTTTCCAAAGGGCACAAAAGATTCCTCGGTGCCGTTTGGAAGAGGGTGAGAGGTTCCTCTAGAATGTCTGATCAATACTGATCCTTAATCAACATTACAAAACAAGTTATCTGATCACTGTCACATTGTTGTTTACAAAAATTTTGGTATGTGGAAATTGGCTGCTGCATTTCCTACATTATAAACAAGGTTCAGACTTTGAAAGTGTACATAATTCATAATAAAGCAGTTTGGAATGTCCTAAGGTTGTTAAATGTGTTTTAATAGTTGAATTGTACCAACATTGAACTTATCCCTTGTTACACACAATGCAGTGTCTACAGAGAACTCAAATTACTTACTTTTCTGTTACATAGAGAAAACCATTCCGAATGTAGTCAGTGGGTATCTTCTTGTCCCTGTTAATTAGACAGCAGCGCCAGCCATTTTCACATACTGAAAAGGAAGAGCACATCTTTTAACTGTGTATACTCATCAGAAATGAACTTTAGTCTGTCAGCAGTACATAACATACATAATCAAACACAATGTTGCTTTCAAAATTGGCCTTTTTTTTCAGAATTGACAAAAAAAACCTCAACTTTTGGCAGAAAAAGAATAATGGACTTAATTCACAATTCTGGCAATAACAAATAAGTAGCCTGCAGAACAGAGATAACGTATTATGCCAGGATAATAAAATGAGAGGCTGGATGAACACAGCAGACCAAGCAGCATCTCAGGAGCACAAAAGCTGACGTTTCGGGCCTAGACCCTTCATCAGAGAGGGGGATGGGGTGAGGCTTCTGGAATAAATAGGGAGAGAGGGGGAGGCGGACCGAAGATGGAGAAAAGAAGATAGGTGAAGAGGAGAGTATAGGTGGGGAGGTAGGGAGGGAACAGGTCAGTCCAGGGAAGACGGACAGGTCAAGGAGGTGGGATGAGGTTAGTAGGTAGGAGATGGAGGTGCGGCTTGGGGTGGAAGGAAGAGATGGGTGAGAGGAAGAACAGGTTAGGGAGGCAGAGACAGGCTGGACTGGTTTTGGGATGCAGTGGGTGGAGGGGAAGAGCTGGGCTGGTTGTGTGGTGCAGTGGGGGGAGGGGATGAACTGGGCTGGTTTTGGGATGCGGTGGGGGAAGGGGAGATTTTGAAGCTGTTGAAGTCCACATTGATACCATTGGGCTGCAGGGTTCTCAAGCGGAATATGAGTTGCTGTTCCTGCAACCTTCGGGTGGCATCAATGTGGCACTGCAGGAGGCCCATGATGGACATGTCATCTAAAGAATGGGAGGGGGAGTGGAAATGGTTCGCGTCTGGGAGATGCAGTTGTTTATTGAGAACCGAGCGGAAGTGTTCTGCAAAGCGGTCCCCAAGCCTCCACTTGGTTTCCCCAATGTAGAGGAGGCCACACCGGGTACAATGGATACAGTATACCACATTGGCAGATGTGCAGCTGAACCTCTGCTTAATATGGAAAGCCATCTTGGGGCCTGGGATAGGGGTGAGGGAGGTGGTGTGGGGGCAAGTGTCGCATTTCCTGTGACCAGTCCAGCCTGTCTCTGCCTCCCTAACCTGTTCTTCCTCTCACCCATCCCTTCCTCCCACCCCAAGCCGCACCTCCATCTCCTACCTACTAACCTCATCCCACCTCCTTGACCTGTCCGTCTTCCCTGGGCTGACCTATTCCCTCCCTACCTCTACTCTCCTCTCCACCTATCTTCTTTTCTATCCGTTTTTGGTCCGCCTCCCCCTCTCTCCTATTTATTCCAGAAGCCTCACCCCATCCCCCTCTCTGATGAAGGGTCTAGGCCCGAAACGTCAGCCTTAGTTCTCCTGAGATGCTGCTGGGCCTGCTGTGTTCATCTAGCCTCACATTTTATTATGTTAGATTCTCCAGAATCTGCAGTTCCCATTATCACTGATACTTATTATGCCAGTTTGGAATACTGAAACAGGAGCAAATTATTCAGCCCTTTTGGATTGTTCTGTGTGACTGATCTATGTCTCAGCTCCACCTACCCTTACCTAACAGCAATCCATTCCAGATTCAATTCTTCCAATTGACCAAAGCTCAATAACTTTTCCAGAGTGGTTTCCATTTTCACCAAACTTCACATGAAGAAGTGCTTTCTGACATCACACTTTAAAGGTTTAGCTCTAAGCTTATGGCTAATCTCTTTATTCTATGTTTCCTTCTATCAACTCTACCAAAGTCTGTAATTTCCTTAAACACCTCAAATATTCACCCGTAAATCTTCTATACTCAAGGGAACCAAAACCTAGGTTATAAGTCAGTAAGTGTTGCACAGTCAGAAGACTATGCCCAAGTGAGAGACAGATCAAACAAGTAGGGAATTTGAGAGTTGCAAATTACATACAATGCACTGCATAGGGAAAAGAGATGCCTTAGGTAAGGTTTATTACACCAAGAACGTTAAATATTAGTCAGATTTTTCAGTACTAGAAAGGTGTGTCAGTAGTCAATATAACAAGTATAAGTCAATAAACAATAAAACAAAGCTAATAGGATAATGTGAAGAAGGGTCGAGGCCCGAAACGTCAGCTTTCCTGCTCGGCCTGCTGTGTTCATCCTGCTCTACATCTTGTTATCTCTAACAGAAGTGAAGTTTAGAAGACATAGTGCAGCTTGGTTGCATGGAATTTATATGTAGGAAGTCGTCCAGTCGACTGTTCACCGAGACAACCAATGTGCAGGAAGTGTTACCAGCTGTAGAAATGAGCGCTCTGGATTTTGGAATTCAAGTGTTCTGGAGTTACTGTGGCAATCTGAGGAGCTGATATCTTCTTAGATAGCGTGTTCAGTGTTGGTCACATGCAGACTAAGCATGGAGACAGAAAGCAAATGGATGGCTGCAAGGCAGTCCAAGAGAACCAGGCAAACAGACCAGGTGTCCCAAGATTCTGCTCTCAAATCAACATTCTGTTTCGGTACTGGTGAAGGCATTGGTTCTGGAGAGGTGTGCAAGTGAGAACCAAGCTAATAGCATAAGCAGCAGTTCGGCTGTACAAGAGAAGGAGGAAGAAGAAAGAGCAGTCATGATAGGGGATTTATTGCAGGAATAGATCAGCAGATAGGGCGGAATGGGGCTTGAGGATGGTATGTTGTCTTCAAATATAGTGGGAAACATGTCACTGCACTTGTGTGAATAAACATGGAGCTGGAAAAGAACATCAGGTCAGACAACATCTGAGGAGCAGGGAAGTGAACATTCCGGGCTGTAAACCTTTGTCAGGACTGGGGAGGGGGAGGGGTGCGCAGAAATAATTAGAGGGAGGGGGAGGAGTGTAGGTCAGATGGAGATCGGTGGATACAGGTAGGTCATTATTGTGGTGGGTCACTGGGAAGGGTAGAGAGAATAGGTGAGTCCAGTTGGGAGCGGAGAGATTTTGAAGCTGGTGAAGTCAATATTCAGGCCAATAAGCTGTAAGCTTCCAAGGTGAATTATCAAGTATTGTTCCTCCAGTTGACAATTGGCCTCACTCTGATAGTGGAGGAGGCCAAGGATGGATTTGTCACCAGGGGAGTTGTGGAGGGTTGCAGGGAGTTAAAGTGGAAGGCAACTGGAAGATCGGGTTAGTTGGTGTGTGCAGAATTTGGGTGCTCTGCAAACTGGTCCCTGAGTCTGCATTTGGTCTCCCCGATATACAAGAGACCACATTAATAGCAACGGATAAGTAGGTAAAGTTAGATGAACTGCTGGATTTGGAAGGATTGTTTGGGGCCTTGGGTGGAGGTGAGAGGGAGGTGTAGCACCTCCTGCAGCTGCAGCAAAAGGTACCAGGTGTGGTGGAGGGGTTGGTGGGGAGTGTGGAGCTAACGAGGGAGTCATGGAGTGAATGGTCCCAGTCAAAAGTGGACAAGGATGGGAAGAGGAATATCTTTTTGATAGTGGGGTCTGATTGTATGTGGCGGAAATGTCAGAGAATGATGTGTAGTATTTGGAGTTTGGTAGAATAGTATGTGAGGACTATGGGGGCTCTATCCTTATTGTTGTTGACAGGACAGGGCTTGAAGGCAGAAATGCATGAAATGAGGGAGCTGCAGTTGAGGGAATTCTTAAAAGCAAAGGAGGGGAAACTACAGTCGCTAAAGTAGGTGGATATCTGTGAAGTCCTAGAGTACAATGCCTCATCCTGGGAGCAGATGCAGCGGAGATGGAGGAATTGAGAGAGGATGGGTGAAAGGAGGTATAGTTGAGGTAACTGTGTGAGGCAGTGGGTTTGAAATGATTGACAGTGGTGAGTCGATTACTGGAAATAGAGACGGAGAAGTCCATGAATGGGAGGGAGGTGTCAGAAATGGTCCAGATGATTTTGAGGTTTTGGTGGAAGGTGTTGGCAAAGTTGATGAACTATTTGAGCTCCTTGCAGGGCATGAAGCAGCATATAGCGGAGAAAGAGGTGAGGGATGGGGCCAATGTAATTGTGGAAGAGGGACTATTCCACGAATCCTACAGAGAGGCAGGCATAGCTCAGGCCCATGTGGGTGCCCACGGCCACCCCTTTGATTCCCCCCACTTCCTACAAACCAAAGGAAAAATTGTTCAGGGTGAGGACCAGTTCTGCCAAGTGAATAAAAGTGTTGGTGTAGGAGTACTGGGTTGGGCCTATGGGAGAGGAAGAAGCAGAAGGCTACACCTCCCCTCCTACTTCCGTCCAAGGGCCCAAACAATCCTTGTCATGGTTGAGGACGATGGGTCTGTACTCGCTCAAGTTTAGAAGGATCATAAGGGATCTCATTGAAACTTACAGAAGATTGAGAGGCACTAGTAACAGTAACCAGGCCCTGGGGCACAACCTCAGAGTGAAGGCATGACCCTTCAAAACTGAGATGAGGAGAAATTTCTTCAGCAGACGATGGTGAACATGTGGAATTCATTGCCACAGAAGGCTGTGAAGACCAATGCGTTAAACAAATTAAAGAAAGAGATAGATAGGTTCTTTTCTCGTTGGGAAATCAAAGATTACAGGAAGAAGGCAGGACCATGAAGTGAAAAACATATCAGCCATGATGACATGGTGAAGCAGGCTCAATGGGCTGAGTGGTCTAATTTGGCTCTGTTACCTTATGGTCTAAGATGCTGAGATAATTGCGGGTTCCTGCTCGACAAGGGTATATAGTGACTTGAAGCAAAGATGAGCAAATAGAACTGAAGCAAAGCGACCATACTTTTTATAGCATGGACCAAACTGAGTGGCCTACTCCTGTTCCTATTTACTTAAATAAGATTGCTCAATCTCTCATGGCATTGAATACTAGGAGTGAAGAGCAAATAAATATTTAGGTGAGAGGTAGGAAAGCAGGAAGTGCTGAAGAGTGGGGAAACCAATTAAGCAAACATGAGCTAGAGGTAGATATGGGAGAGGAGGTGATTGGATGGGCAAGATAAATTTTCTCAGTAAAGCCCAGTAAACGGCAGCTAATGACAGAGATTCATAGATCCAGGAATCTATTACGGATATCTAGATATTTTAAAAAAACTAAAGGGGAGAGGTTACCAGTGAGATGCGACAGATGGAAGTACAAAAGTTATCAGGATATAAACTATATAACTAGATTCCTTTAAATGCTTATACGAACAAGATTGCCATCTCAAAAAAATTACACTGCTACAGAAAGGCAGCCAGATTTTGCAATTACTTGCAGATTCAAGCAGAAGTTTTGGAATTAGATGTCATAATAGTCTGCAGAAGCTACAGTCTGGACAATTAACTTTTCATGAATTTAATATACAAAACAAACTTACATCGTACTATCTGTATACAGAATCTAAATATTAAGGAATAACATTGATTTTCCTCTTGTTTGACTTTGAAATTGGAGTTTTCAGAGCATTTTTAAATGTGTTTAATGCCAAAATAAATTGTAGGTACATTTCTTCTAGCTACCTGGTAAAGGGCGTTCATTCTCTGCTAAATTGAAGATCTCACTGAAGCTGCTTTTTTTGGAGCTGTGTGAACGTACACCATCATCCTCCCGACTATACAGAGACATGCTATTGGCAGTTACATTGGACCTTGAAACAACTGTTGGAATCTGTGGAAACAATGCAATCAAGGTGAGGTTCGTTCATATCACGCTTTAAATTACCTGACTTGAACTAACTTTGGCTGTTTAACAAATGTTGCCACCACCATTCCCCCACTCCCAAACTCCCTTTCTCCCTTTTGCTGTTCAGCTTTCCAGAAAAGGTAGTTCCAATACATTTATAGTAGGAACTGCCGATGCTGGAGAATCTGAGATAACACAGTGTGAAGCTAGATGAACAAAGTAGGCCAAGCAGCATCAGAGGAGCTGGAAAGTTTTGGCATTGAAGGGTCTCGACCTGAAACGTCAAACTTTCCTGCTCCTCTGACGTTACTTGGCCTGGTATGTTCATCCAGCTTCACAACGCATTATCTCCAACACATTTATGTTCACTTATTAGAAGATCTTATTTTCAAATTACCAATCAATTTATAAAATTAAATTATTTCAATTATTGTAACCTCTATCCTTTTTTATTTCTTTGAACTTCTTACCAGTTGATGAAAAATTTGCAGGATGGGCACTTTAGTACCTTCTTCTATTTGCCAAATCATTTCGCCTGTGCATTGTTTTTAGCCAAAAATAAAAAGGGCAGGGGTTACCAGTGATGTGCAATAGATGGAAGTGCAAAGGTAGTGAGGGTACAACCTATGAGTATTCAGTGTTAAAATATGAAGAAATTTTTGTTCACATAATACAGATGAGAATGTTCAACTGACTTCCCGGAGCACACCCATCCAGGGAAGCCCATTTAACATCTGTATAAATCAAAATGTAATAATTCTAAAGTCCGCTTTTGATCAAAATTGATTTCTCATAACAATCACAATATTTTTGAGTTTTCAAGTCATTTCTGAAACAATTTATGAGATCGCCTTGTACTCAGATTGAAGGAGCACACTTTAAAAATTCTGGTGCAGGTTTTAATGTATTCCAAAAGACATTCTATTAACCGGACAGTAAATTATCCGGAAGTGCCAACCTCCTTATTCAGGCTAATTTAGTTTCCAGTGATTTTTGCCCACTTTGGTTTGATCTTAAAAATTACCTTAATAAAAGTAAATTAGATCTTTAAAATACATTGGCTCAAACCTTCCAAGCAGCGGCACTGATGAGCAGGTTACTGCTGTATCAAAGATTCTCCAAATTGGAGGCTGCTGAGTTTTTCTTCCAGGATCCTACAAGCTCAGCTGTCAAAGCAATCCAGAGCACATCATTCCTTGGGGAACTCCACTGCAGCAGAGTGGATTAGGGTAAGATAGGATACTCTACTTTCTTAACGGACCACCCAATGTATGGTAAGATTAAAAGTCTAGTTTTTCAATGACAACGAATGGCTAAGTTGGTGGATGAAATGAGAGCTGCCGAGGCAGAAAGTAGGTTTGGGGGAAGAAGAGATCAGGATGGGTTGGGGGCAAGACAGGTGGTTGAAGGATAGTCGGGTCTGGGAGGTGGTTGGGTTGGGTGTGCTGATGAGTAGGCATATTCAACTCCACTTTGTAAGCAGCTGGTCAGTGTAGAAAAGGAGCCGGGGTAGGGTGAGATTATGCAGTTATCCGAGTCTTTAGACCACGTTTACATCTGTTTGACATTTCATTGACAACTATCCAGGTTAAATTCACAGCACTGCCTGAAGTTTCCAACTCTAGCTGAGCGACTGTACTAGATAACATGTGAATTGTCCACTGGACACTTAAACCTCCTGGGCAATTCCCACATGGTTTAGTATGTCTGGACTTCCACAGGATTGTACAGCGTAACTTCAGTAGCATATTTGGTCTCCACCAATCCAGAAACAGGATGATTTGGCTAAATGAATGTGTGTCTTTAACTGAATGTGGAGAAAAACTATTGGCAGGGGCTACTGTTCCGGAAAACCTGGTGACACGACAGAGTAGTGGGGGTGGCGGGAGCAAAGAAGAAAAGTGAAAAATTCAAACTTTTTTTGAAAAGACTATCTTGAGTACAGTTTGAGCTATATTTGTGAAAAAATAGCAATGTATTCTTTATTTGCAAACATTATCTGATACAATATACTAATAGGCATGTCAACAGCTTCTGTGCTCATCTTCCACCTCAAACAAAAATACATTTCATTTGCACATAAACTTGCCACCTTAAAAGGTTGTACACTGAAATCCTGGATCAGACTGAGCAAGAATATCCTTCTACAACCTTGCATTCTTGTCGTAAAGTGATGGAAGGTGTCATCAACAGCACTATCAAACAGCACCTGCTCAGCAATAACCTGCTCAGTGACATCCAGTTTGGATTCTGCCAGGGCCACTCAGCTCCTGACCTCATTGCAGCCTTAGTTCAAACATGCACACAAAAGCCAAATTTCAGAGGTGAGGCGACAGTCACAGCTCTTGACATCAAAGCCACATTTGACCAAGTGTGGCATCAAGGAGCACTAGAAAAACTGGAATTGATGGATATCAGGGAGGGGGGATCTCTCCACTGGTTTAAATCAGACCTGCTATACAGGGATCTCTCCACTGGTTTGAGTCAGACCTGCTACACAAGAAGATGGCTGTGATTATTGGAGGGTAGTCATCTCAAATCCAGGACATTTCTGCAGGAGTTCCTCAGGGTAGTGTCCTCGACCCCACCCATCTTCAGCTGCTTCACAAATGAACTTGCCTCCATCAAAAGGTCAGAAATGTAAATGACTGCACAATATTCAGCACTCCTCAAAAACTGAAGCAATCGATGTTCAAATGCAACAAGACCAGGACAACATCCAGGCTTGGGTTGACAGGTGGCAAATAACACCTGTGCCACACAAAAGCCAGGTAATGAGCATTTCCAATAAGTGACAATCTAACCACTGCCCCTTGACATTCAGTCATGTTGCTATCATTGATTCCCCCACTAACAACATCCTTGCGGTTACCATTGACCAGAAACTCAAACTGACCTGCCATGTAAAAAGAGGCTACAACAGCAGGTCAGACACTCGGAATACTGCAACAAGTAATTCATCTCCTGACTCGCCAAAGCCTGTCCACCATCCAAAACGCTCAGGTCAACAGTGTGATAGAATAGTCTACAACTTCCTGGATGGCTGCAGCTCCAACAGCACTCAAGAAGTTTGGCATCATCCCCATTGAACAAAGCAACCCACTTGACTGCACATCTGTAAACATACACTCTCCCCACACACAGTAGCAGCTGCATAGTACCATCTATAAAATGCACGGCAGGAATTCACCAAAAATACTTGGACAGCACCAGATCATTTCCATCCAGAAGGATAAGGGCAGCACATACATGGGAACACAATCACCTGCAAATTCCACTCTAAGCCACTAACTATCCTGACTTGAATATATACAGCTGTTCCTTCACCACTGCTGGGTAAAAATTCTGGAAGTTCCTCTCAAACAGTATTGTGGGTCAACCTACAGCACATAGTCTGCAGCAATTCAAGACAACAGCTCACCACCACCTTAGCGAGGGCAACAACGGCAGGGCAATAAATGCTGCCCCAGCCAGCAAGTGAATTTTAAAAAGTACAAAATTCACCAATTTTACTATTTGTAAATTACTGTAACAATTCAAATTTCTTTTAAGTTCGAGTCTTTGTGAATATTTTACAGCCTCTCTAAATAAAATTTACTGGCTCATGTCAAATAATTAGCTCTTTTGTCCTGTAAGTATGTAACCACTGAGCAGTGGGCTAAAAATTTAATTCACAGTATGTCCATACATCACCATGGGGAAAGTTTCATGTTATCAGCCAGGGCTGGATTCGTAACAAAGTGTCAAAGGATAGAAACCTGTATAATAACCCATTTAATTACAGTCACAAGAAAAACTAAAGATAAATTCTGCATGATTCATACCGTTAACCAGTTCCAAAGAAAATGACCATTTCTGTCTAAAAAATTATGTATCTAAATATTAACTAGATCTATGTTTTAAAACATATCAAATTAAAACTCAGTACACAGTAACTAAACCTTCAATTGACATGATGACACAAACTTTTGTTTTGAAGGGATGGGAGGGGAAAAAGTCAGCGCAATCTCTGACTCGGCAGTTGAAAACACATATGCCATTAGATGGCGCTGCTGTATTTATTTTAGGAACTTCAAATGAGTTTCTTACTCTTATGAAAGCACATTGATGTAAAATTCTGGTCACTGAAATAAAAAAATAGTAATTAGGAAGAGCTCAACACTGACCTCCTCCAGAAAGCATAGGGTTTCAACATTTCATTTACCTACATTCATGGAAATACCCTACTGTCGAATAAAATGATCAATTACAACCAATAACACAAATTTCAAATGCAAGTGAACTAGATAAAGTTGCATCACAAAACTCCCTCAACGACTTAAGGATGTAGGTTTGTATCTCAGCCAAACAGTCTAGGAAGTGCCAACATTCAGGCTTGTTGTCTGACTTCCGATTCGGATGAGCTACAATCTTGTCCAGTGAGAGATCAGATAGACCATCAAGATCGCCTCTGGCCAGACACTAACTCTGCAGTCTTGCCACTGTCTCAGACTGGTACCAACATTAGTTAACACTGGCATCCCATTAAATTCCAGGCTGCAATTCCAACTCATTATCCTCTCCATAAGGAAGGCTTTCCCCTCGGAGTATTTTCCATCTATGCCGCAGTTCATCTGTACCAATCAGCTAATTAATTCAGACCTAGATAAAGCTTTGGGAGCCTCTGATTTGGTCCACAGTAGAACCATGGATAGAAGCACAGTACATGAAAGAAACGTATTTGAAATATCAAATGAAAAACAAAAAAGACCTATTCTCCTGATTTTTTTCAAAATGCATTCATCACATTCTGATTCTATTGTTAGATGTCTATAATAAAGAAATTCTCAGAACACAGTGACACCCCACTACTTACAAAAAGCACATCTCTACCACATTCCTAAAACTATAATCCTCCTCGTGGATTAAGGGAAGAAGATCCCAGCAGTCATTATGTGGGCATAATTACAGTTAGCTCTACACAATGCACATTTTTGAGCAGGTGTAACTACCATTCTTTTCTGTAGCTCGAAAAATGTGAAGGAAAACTCCACAGCACAAGCTGCTGTCTTGGTTTAGAGCAGCTCCTTAATAATGCATAAAAATTCTGTTGATGGAATCAGGAATTGAAATTTAGAAGCCAAAAATCTGCAATGTTGGTAGCAAATACCAAGATATGTATGCTCATGGGACAATAAGTCAATCTTGGAGACACAAGATTGAAGCAACAGCAGACCACCCTCTGATAGATGCTGCTCCACCATTCACCATGTTTGAAGACTTCACATGGTTAGCCTTCAACTTCAATTTCTCACACGCCGTCCATTCTCGATTCTCGAGATCAAAAATCAATTTACACAGACTCAGCTATATTCAATTATGGAAAATCCACAATTCCGTAGGGTAGAGAATCACATACAGTCACCCAACCTTTGAAGAAAGAAACTGCACCAGTCTTAAATGACTGTACCTTTAAACAGAAACAGTGCTACCATGTTTTAGATATCCTAGCCAGCTGGATACCTTGGTAAACCCCTTCAGAATGCAAAACCTTCAAAGAGATCGCCTCTCCTTCTAAACACCAGTGAAAGTTTGCTGTACTACCTCCAATCGAGGGGGTTCACAATTTACGACATCCAACTTACATATGCTTGAACTTAACTAACACAATTCCATATGTGGTTTTAATTTTTAAAGAACCAACATATAAACATTTTCTGTACTTACTAATGTTTCCTTTGCATTGTCTTACATTGTTCTTTGACTTTCGAAAAGTAAACTTGTGAATGGACCCCCAAAATGGAACCAGTTTACCTGTACAAGGAACTCCTTCCTTAAATATGAAGGCCAAAACTCACAGTATTTCAAATGTGGTCTCATCAAATTCTAGAACATTTCCAGCAAGTCCTTTTTATTCTTGTACACCCATCTGTTTAGAATTAAAGGCCAATATGTCACTTACCATCAAAATTGATTGCCGTTTCTTGCAAAGTAACTTTGATTCCCTTCAGCCAGCATTGATCGCAACATCAGCTGATTAACAGTGTACAACACATTCACAAGCTTCATACCTTTTTAAAATTATTCTGCTTTTCTACTAATATGACTACTCACATTCACCAACATTCTACTTCATCTGCCAACTTGTTGTCTATTCATTTAAGTCTATTTCTTTGCAAACATTATCCTCCCTACAGCTTTGTATCATCACCAAACTTAGATATATTATTCTATATCACTTCACCCAACTCTTTAATACTGACGGTAAATTGTTGAGACCCTATCATTGATCCCTGCAGCATTACATTACTCACCGTCTGCGAACTTGAAAGTGCCCCCATTTCAGTCAATTTTTAACTTGTGACTATTAACCAATTCTCTATCCATGTTAATATATTACCTCCCTCAAATCCCTGAGCTTGAAAGTGATTTGGAAATATACTGCTATTCTTCCAGTGTCACTGTGTCAAAATTCTGAACTCCCTGCCTGACTGCATTGTGAGCAGCTGTCAGCAGTTATTGAAGGCAGCTTACCATCAACATCTCAAGGGCAACTAAAAATCACCAATAAATGCTGGCTCAGCCAGTGATAGCCGTACCTCAATGAAAAACAGAAAAGTTCCACCTGCCTCAGAGGTGTGTCCAAATAGACTGATTAAAATTATACTTGAATTAAGGGTCATGTGGTGCAGTGGTTGCCTCCCTATCTCTGCATCTGGATGCTTGGTTTCACATCTCACGTGCCATGCAAGTGTATCATAATGTGCTCAAACAAACTGCAGTAAAATAAAACAAAAAGGAGTCTTGTAGCACAGTAGTGGTGTCCCATCTCGGCTGGAAAGTCTAGTCTAGATTCAAGTCCCACCTGCTGCACGTGTATGTCAATACATGCCTGACGAGTCGATTATAAAAAAAACTCTTATCCATGATAAAAGGCATCATGGTTTCTGTCTTCCTGACTGGCTTGGATCTAATTTGCACTGCATTCCAATTGCACTGCTAAAGCTTCCTTAGACCTTCCAGACAACTGGTGTCAGGTTAACTTCGCCTGTAATTCCCCATTTTCTCATGCTTTCTTCTCATGATCGCAGTGTTGCATTTGTAACATTGAACTGTCAGTATATTGTTCCACTTTAATGGACTGAAGTTGGCAAAATGCAGTTGTGAAATACTGACAGAATTCCGTGACAGCCAAGGTTCAGTTAGGGACACACTGGGCTCTAGGTTTGAAATTTTCAGCTTTAAGCACTACCCCAAGGCTGGAGCACAAAAATCAAAGCTAATTGACATTCCAGCAAAGTGTTGTGGAGTTGCAATATTGCTCGAGTTGCCTCTTTCAGAATGTAATATAGATTCAAACACATTATTTGTTCAGAACTGCTAGTCCTGTTTTGGTGGCAAACAGAAACCTAAATTTACATCAATTTTATGGTTTAATTACCTTTCTCTGCCTAAAATCTACTGTTCCCTTAACACTCAGGGATCATTAAAAAAAGGCATGTTTCTTATTAATTGTTTGGAAGCATAATACTGTCAACATGCTGGAGGCCAGAGTATGCAAGAACACTAAGAAATCACCTTTCAGGAGAAATACAATCCAGAAACTGTAAACAGATTCTGTTGCCTTTGAGTCTGAATATCTAGTGATAGAGAAAATTCTTGTTTTGTATAATCTCCAGCAAGAAATCATTATGATGCAATTATCATAATAAAAGTTTTACAATTATCTGTATCAACATTTATATTTATTTTAGCTATCTGATACTTGAGCACTGATATGGACTCTGATTTAACAAAAAATCAACCGAGTCAGATACACCTCTGGAGCAAGTGGGACTTGAAGCCAGGTCTTCTGGCCCAGAAGTTGGGATACAGCTGCTGTGCCATTAGAGCTCTGGTTCCTGAAACAATTTCCACATTCAGATGTGACGCACCTGATGAAAAGCTTCCTCACCACTAAATGAATCCATTGCTCATCCAGTCAGATTCCTATGCACTATCCTCTTCACCCCATATAAAATTCTGCAGCTCCTACTGCCTCGTACACTGACTCACCCTCATCACCTCTGTGCTTGCTGTACTACATTGCCTCTCATTACTAACACCCCACATTTAAAAGTTTCCATCCTTGAAGTTAACACCTTTCATGGTCTTATCTCCATAACCATTGCCAGTCTTGAAAACTACAAAATCGCTTTTTTTAAAACTCTGCTCTCATTTCTATTTCAAAAACTTTGCATCCCAGCAGCCACCTAAGTCCTGAACTCTGGAATTCGCTCTTTGTACCTCGTCACCATCCTTTACTTCCCTGCCACGGACGTTAATAATGAAGAAGGACTCAATTTTTTTTCAAAAAGGTAAGAAAGGAGAAAAGAATTGGTGCATGTGATTAAGAACAAAAATTAGGAACATTGCTTCATGTCTTTGCAGAAATTGTGGAAAATCCATATAGTAGGGCATAGCAGCACGAAAAAAAGTAAAAAGAGACTAAAAGGCTTGACACGTATAAATTTAACTGTGAAAAATATTTATATTGATTTACGACTGAATAACTCAGTTTCACAAATTTTCTGATTTAGCCAACACCAAAACCACTAACTTATCATCAAAGATTTTCTTCAATCATAAAGGTAATTTGCTGGTTCCGTTTGTAACTTCTCTCTGGAGCTTCCAAAGCCAGATTTCATATACTGCAGCAATCATTACTTATAAAGTTTCCAGAAACAAATCATTTGCTCTCTAATTCTGCTCAAATGAATCAATTCTATGTGATCTATAATAGTACACCTTAGTCAGACTGTGTCACACTAATGCTCAAATATTATGAAAAGAGAGGTTATCATTGAGATTGAAGCAGAACATACGTAACAGGTTCAGTGGCTAAGGTTCAACAAAGTATTTTGGCGCTCTTTAAACTATACATTTATAATAAATGGACAGAAATTCATTTTAAGGAAATCTGTAAGTAACAATGCATTAAGACAATTTTATGTTTAAGCTTAAGAGGTAAGAAGCTACACAATTGGATTCTCAAAGAAAACACAGAATTAACTACTGCAGTAAAGTTTAACAGATTATTTCATATAGTAAATTTTTAAAATCCGACTTTCAAAACACCTTTCTTAGTCCTAACACTTTCCACAACAAGCAAAATACTAAGCTATTTAATAGTACTAAAACAAATAAGACAAAACATAACAACAATTTCAACAAGATCACACTTCACTCAATATCCAATTTAAGAATACGAACAATTTTAAAAGCACGTAACATACTTAAAATTTTTATAGACTTAAACCATACCTTTTCAAACCCTGACAGCTAGCAGGAAAAGAAACAATAAAACATATGTAACAGAGACAACAAATTATATCACGGCTACTCTACAAGGTGCTAAATTTAATCAATTAGCTTTCTAAATTATACCTAGCCCAGCACATTCTCCCTTTCTCTCTCACACACACATAAACATACATAAATACACAGCCAAACTACATTAGAAACTTATTAATAGTGGTTAAGGGCTGGACCAACAACAGGTCAGGTGCTTCCAAATCGTGGAAAAATAATTAGAATTCTCTAGTATTGTACATCCTGCTCTTAAATACAGAAAGCAAGTAAAACTTAGAAAATGACTTGGGTGTAGTTAGTTCTGTAGAGACTGAACTGAGGAATTAACATTACACTGTACTTTTGTGATGTTAATAAATTTGCCAATAAATTTCATCGAACAGCAAGTGTGATCAGTGTACCAACATGTTTAAAAAAAATTGTTGCCTGTCTGTTTCAGCCACTAACCAGGACCTTTTTTTTTAAAACAACTAAAACAGCGGGTCATTTAACCAGAAGTACATACCCGTCTCATCAGTACAGCATTTGATCTTTCTTTCAACTGGGGGTCTGTGGGCAAATTCTTCCACACAATGTAAGGAGTATCATATTTTTCTCGAAGCCTTGGGCAACGTTTGAAGATGAAGTCAATAAGAAAAAATTTTACTCCTGCATAAAGTCCTAAAACAGAATGAAGTCATGTATTGGATGAAAATAATTCAAGAACATCATACATTTTTGTATAAGGTCAAACAATGAATTACAGCAAAGCATACATATACAAATTTTGCTCATACGTAAGTGGTTATTTGAAAGTTATTTTCAATCCAAATTAATATATATAATTTGGGATTATGTTAAGCAAATTGGTCAACAATTTTCAAGCAAGGCTACATGCAGTGTCATCTTTTGACATTTATTCAGTATCATGAAGTCCCAGGAAGCTTCAAAGACCATACTGTATCAAAGAAATGAAAATGATTCATAGTAATGATAGTTTAAGAATAAAGCCATACTAGATGTAATCTAAGTTTACATACTGAAAAATACTATGCTTTATGAGAGGAATATCACCTGAATATACAACATACACATAAATTTGGTTCTGTGCATGCAGTCTAGGTACCTTAGAATGATGTTTATCATCCCAAATCTACTTGATTGAATTCACTTTTCAGAAAAACTGATGCTTTTTACCACACATTAAAACTCACGGTATCCTTGAAAACAATCCGGTTTTCAGGTAGTCACATGACTAGAAATTGAGACAAAGTACGACAAACCCGATTTGGATCGTACCTACTGCTAGTTCAAGTACAAACTGTCAACAGTACGTATGGTAGTTTGGTTAAACCTTTGAGCATGATACTCACCAGCAACACCTACGAAGCCCAATAAATTTCTAAGTTTAGTCCAGAACCAATACCACCAAAAGCCAGCAGGGACAGACGGCAACATTCAAAATAACAAACTGAATTCCATCGAAAGGTTATAATCCTCATCATTTTGGCTTTCTCACACTCATTTTCAGACTGAAAGCAGGTTCTTGCCTGTTTCTCATCAGTATTCAAACCTCAGGTATCTCTGCATCCTTCCACTAATAAGACAGCCCTGTGCTCTATTTTAGCGAAAGAGAAAACCACCTTAAACTGGATTTTAAATGTGTCAGTGTCAGAAAACACAGGCATATTAGCGTGCTTATTAACATCCTACCTTAGTGGAACGTATTCTGGAGCCAAATGGATGTTGAGTCACAATGCATGCCCAGCTTAAACTAATCTTTGAGGTTTATTGCAATTAAAATAGGTTACATCCTGGAAATTGTAAAGCTCATTAACAGAAACGGAACATCCAACTGCCCGGCGATGAATAGAAAACTGCTGGTCACCGAAGTGAAACTAATCTCTCCCACTTCAGATGGGTTAGAGTTCTTAGCTAGTTCAAGAGGTAACTTGCTGCAGCAAGCCAGATATGACTGGCAGACCTTGTCTGTTCCCTGGCCATGCAAATGAAACCATACACAGTGCTATCTGACGGCATACATTCAAAGAAAAAAAAACGATGATCGTTTCCTTGCTGTACTTCATTCTCTTCTAGATTCTGAAGCAGAAAAATACTAGCTTGAGCTTAATTTTTGGTCACTGGTTGCTTTGAAAATGTTAAAGGACTTAGTCAAAAATACCATTTTAAAATCATAACTATTTGCAGTCATATAGCCCTTAGAATAAAACATTCTGAGCATCTCAAGAATGTTTTTGTGAGAGAACATGAAGCCTGATCACTTAAGGAGGCATTAGGGCAGATAATCAAAGAAGTTCGTTTGAAGCAGGTTCTTGAAGGGGAGACAGCAGAGGTGAGGTTGAGGGTCTTAGGGAGAGAATTCCAGAACTTATGGTCCCAGATAACTGCAGGCAGTGGAAGACATGGATAAGGTGCCTCAGCTGTAGATAGGCTGAGACAGGGCAGAGCCTAAAAAAACGTTATAGAAATGGAAGTAAGCAATCTTGGTAATGGAGCAGGTATGTAGTTGAACGTCAGAGATGCTGAATATTAGAGTTGCAAATGGAATCAGTAGCTAAGGAACAGAATTTATGAAGCTGTTACCTTCAGTCTGCATCAGTCAGCCCTACATTTTGTTGGAGGAAATTTCTGCTCATCCAAGACATCAAGTAAACAGCATGACAATTCAGAGCAACAGCCAAATTGACACAGGTAGTGGTAACAGAGAACGGGATCTTTTCCAAGTTCATGTAGAATCTCATAGTATGTTTTTGAATGTTGCTGTCAGAGGAAACATGCAAACAAAAATTGGAAGGCAGCAAAGGATAAGTTATTCCAGGGCTAAGAGCAGGAGTGGGACTAAAAACACAAGTGCTTCCTGGGTAATGTCTTCAAAGGAAGCAAACAAGAGAAGCCCTACCCAGAAGATGTTGGAGGACAAGTGTGGGAAGATCAACCAGGCAAACTTGTAAAATATTGCAGAAGGATTAAGAGCAATAAGGAGGGATAGCCTACCACTGACATGGTCATATTTGATGTCTTTTGTCACTTTAATAAGGCTTGCTTCAGTACTGCAGCATTGTTGAAAATTGAATGGATAGGTTGAAACATGGAGGCAGGAAGCAGTGGCATTGAGAATGGAAGCAACAATACATTTGAGGACCTTGGAAAGAATGGAGACAGGGTGGCACATTGAAGAAAAGGGGAAGAAGCATTGTCGTTTTGAGGACAATGGTAATTCCAGTAGATTTGAAGTACAGAAGGAAGTATTAACATATTAGATAATACTAGGTCAGGAGGGGAAGCTGGAAATCAACATGAAACAATCTGGCAAGCATAATTGAAGACAAGGAAAAATCAAATATGAACAGAAAATGGGCAGGAAAGAAGCACCATTCCGATTTTCTGTTAAATTCCAGGCTTTTTTTGACAGTTAATGGACAGAATTCTTAAATGGAAGAATCCCCACTTTTTGTGCGAATATTGTCCAAATTTCTCTTGAAAGCGACAGCTCATTAAATAGACTACATTTGCACTAGTAGCAGATCCGCTTCACAATTTTGGCAAAGTAACTATTATTTGAGTGAGCATCAAAAGTGAGTATTGCACAGTAATTTAATCTTGACAGCATCATGCCAAACATTACTTTTGGCCCGTGTACTCAAACTTACGTAGAGTTAGCAAGATGTACTTTCAGTGATCAGATCTAATTTGGCAGTTTTTAGGCATGGAGATACTGCATGCGTAGGCTTGCCCAACTCTATGAAATGTTCTCAGAATACTGATATGAGCAAAGGACTGTTTAACTTTACAATGGCCATTTTTGAAGTAATCATTCACCCAGAGATCACTAAACATATCAATTGCATCCATTGTACCAAATAGTTTCCTCTTACAGTTGAAATTAATTTTGAAAAAACACTGAAAAAGTTAATTCTATAGTATTATTTACCTATGAAGAGACCCAAAATTCTGTATGGGAAGAAGCAAGACGCAATAAAGAGGACCCACAAGCCCATGTACAACTTCTGTGTTATTTCTGGATGCACCCACATAAATAAGCTGTAAAATTTAAAGAGAGATCATAATTTTGGCAGGGATTTTCAACAAGTTGTCTATTAAGATATTAAATCAGATATAGAAATTTACAGCAAATGAAAATCTTACTTTTTAATTTTTTCCAGTACGTCCGCCATCTTGCCAAAAAGATTCTGCAATTTAAATTTTAAAAAGTTGTATCCACTTAAAATAGGTTACTGAAAAAGAATCAGACTGTTATGCATGGGGTTAATGATATACCTTTGGTGACAGTTAATGCAGACATTGGCCTGGAAAGGACAAAACTCATTTTTGTACAGCTAACAGAAAAGGATTAGGAAAATCATATTCAAGGTTATGACATACAATTCTAAAATCATCATTAAAGCAAGATTTCTAAGATACTAGCAAGACATAAAGTGAAATATAATTTAATACTCGGCATTTAAATTTGCAAAAATTGCATTTTATATTTTCACCTATTCATGAAACAGTTTTTCCAGTTAAAGGCAAGAATAACTTAAATGTTAAATATTAACTTGAATGTACCCACATATTACAACTATTACAGTTTTGAAAGTTCTGACACATTCAACACTACTCATCTTCCAAACTGGAAAAATGACAACTTTTCACATTTTGTTTGAAGGTCATGAAATTTGGGAGTAAACAAACAAGGCTTTATTGGATCGTGCTTCAACAATAAAATATTCATTTGGCTCTGTAACTGAACCCTACTGAAAATATGCTTTGAAATTATTTATTTGTGTCACTTCAATGCATTTGTCTTTGGCAACAATGTGGGCCTTATTAAATTTAATGTTAAATTCTACCCTTTGGGACAACTCCCTCAAAAAAAAGGAAAGTTGCTGGAAAAGTTCAGCAGGTCCAGCAGCATCTTTGAAGGAAGAAAACAGTTCACGTTTCGGGTCCGGGTTCTGAAGAAGGGTCACCGGACCTGAAACGTGAACTGTTTTTTCCCTTCACAGATGCTGCCAGACCTGCTGAGCTTTTCCAGCAACTTTGTTTTTGTTCCTAATTTACAGCACTCGCAGTTCTTTCCGTTTTTATTTAGTATTCTCCCAGAAAAACAGGATCTTCACAACTACAAATCTTAAACGTTTTTAGGCACTGGTTGTCTATAACTGCACAATTTCTCTGCAATTTTTCCATCTCAAATTTTCAACACTAATAGATATAATTGTACCACTACAATGTACTGCAAGAGATGGTTTAATTTCTGGCTCTGCCTGCTCTAAAAACTCAGTTCAAATCTAACATGTTGAAAGCTGAGGTAATTTGCATTCAAGATGAGCATTCTACTTGAAATGCATTGCAGCTATTCAGAAGATGCTGAATAAGTTTTCAATTTAATTTTTACATCGTATTCAAATAATGTTAGGTAAACGATTAAGTTATTAGTATGACTTGATTTACAAATCCACCAGAGTTTTACCAACCATTTTAATGCAACTGATCTCATTTTAAAAAAAAAGGTGATGCCATATTAAGGGAGACATGGTGAGGATGTGTGGGGAGAATCCAGCTACAATCTATGAATATAAGAGACGTATCACCAAATACAACAAAATAAAACTAACTTTCACTTAGTGATTAGAATGTGGAACTCCCCACAGCAGACAGCAGTTGAGATAAGTACCATAGATGCTTTCAAAAGGGTACTAGAGGCGTACACGAGAGAAAATGTATTAAAAAGATGTACTGAAAGGCTGTGATGGGGCAAATTAAATTGACATACGAACAATAAGAGTAGGCCGTTCACTTCCTTAAGTCTGCTCCAACATTGACGAAGGTTGTGGCTGATCAGATTGCTCCAAATTCCCAACTCCCCCCAAAAACCTCTCACCTTTCTTGCACTTCAAGAATCTGCTCATCCCAAAATATCCAAACTCTGCTTCTACTGCCTTTACAAGATAAGTGTTCTAAAGACTCAAGAAAATCTATTGAAAATAAATTCTCCTGGCCTTTGTCTTGACCGACCCCTATTTTTAAACACTAACCACTAATTCTTTTTTCACTCACAAGGCAAAAATATCCCTTTCGAATTTGACTGGGTCTCATATTTCAATCAAGTTTCCCCTTACTCTCAAACTCCAGTAAATAGGAGTTGAGACTGTCAGATCTTTAGTCATAAGACAACCCACCCATTCAGCGTATTAATCTGTTGAACCTTCTCTGAATGGATTCTAACTCACTTATATTTATCCATCTAACACTAGACCCAGTACTCCAGATGCAATCTTACCGATGTCCTGCTTAGCTGAAGCACAAGTTCCATGCTTTTGCATTCAATTCCCCTTGTAATAAATAGTCACATTTTATTAGTTTTTCTAATCATTTCCTGTACCTACATACTAAAGTTTTACAAATCATGCATCAGGACAACCAGATGTCTCTACAGTTCTCTGCAATCTCTCACAATTTAGATAATATGCTTTATTATTTTCTGCCAAAATGGACAACTTCCCATTTTTGTCGTTGCACATTCACCATAATATCATTGTATCTTCTCTATGTCCTCTTCACAACTTATTTTCCTACCTTTCTTTGTGTCATCAGCAAACTTGCTTCATCCAAGCCCTTTCCATAAATTGCAACAATCTAAGGCCCCAGCATTGAGCCCGTGACATACCACTCATTACATTTTCCAACCAGAAATTGACCCATTTATACCTACACTGTTAGCTGGTAGCCAACCAATCTTCTATCTGTGTTAACATGTTACCCCTACACACAAACTTTTTTTCAGCAATAGCCTTTGATGTGGGAACTTATCAAATGCCCTGTGGAAATCCAAGCAGTGTATCCACCAGTTCCTCTTTCCCCAGTGCACATGTTAGCTCCTCAAAGATTTCCAATAGATGTTTAAACGTAATTTCCTTTTCACAAAACCATGCTGACTTTGCCTGATAACCTTGAACTTTTTGAAACCCAGCGCTAAACAGATGTCCTGAACTCTGGCACCAAGCAGGTAACACTGTCATGTAGACACATATTATTTGATGCAGACAGCAATACCAATCACACTCATTATACTCTCCTCAACAATCACTGCAGTCCTTTTTGCTTCTGCCCATAAGGATAATTTCCTATCCTCTCTATGACGGTCACTGAGCAAATCCATCTTGCAGCCCTCAGCGTCACCTGAACTCACTGAAAAAATTTTAACCGACTGAATATTTAAAAGGCTGAAATTCCTTGACTTCTGTCCTCTCAGTCCCCTTATCCTCCAGGTGCCCTCATCCTCCTTTCTCAGTGAGAGCTTCCATTCCCTGACTAGTGACAAAGTCAAAAGACTCTACCACCCTAAGGGATGTGACCACCTCCTAGTTGAAAGTATCCAAGTAACATTCTCCCTCCTTTATATATTGCACAGTCTGCAGTTCAACCAATTGTTCTACAAACAGTTGCTGATGGATGGTCCAGAAGATCCCACATTCTGCAATCACAACACTCTTGAGTACATCGCCAACACAAGCTAGTTAGGCCAAATGATTAATTCTTGAATTGTGTATTCTATGTCATTCTACTTAACTACAAACTGGCATTGCTTTGCTGTGCGATCTATTGATTTGAAAAAGGACAAGCTCACACCTTTCACTGAATATTCCAAAGTATTTCAAAGCCAACATTTTAGCTTTAGACGCAGCTATGTTGTACAATATTTAGGTAAAAAGGATCACCAAACTGACTAAAGCAGGATTCCACAAACAATAATGAGGTGAATAACAGGTTGAGTTTTTGGTGAAGTGTTGAGCAAAGAAGTACTGACTAAGACTGGAGAACTTCTTGGTCTTCTTCGAGCACCAGGTTAATAAGGCTTCAGCTTAAACACAACTGAAGAAAAAAATTGCCTCCATCATGCAACTGAAATATCAGCCTAGATTATATGGTTAAACAGTAGCAGGGCATGAACCCATAACTCTGATTGGGGCAACAGCACAATTAGCAAAGCCAGACCGGGATGTCTAAAAAGGTTTAAAACAAGAACATTAATTGATTAAAGTGTGAAAGAAATTAAAAAACACCAAATAAAGATTAATTACAATAATTTAATAGTTCAACCATAGCAACAGAACAAAATAATATCTAACAAAGGTCTAGATAACTTATGTACAAATGCCTCCCAAGATGTGTATTAGCTAACTACCTGTGCTTTTTGTGCTACGTCAAGCACAAGCTGGAACTTTTCAGATACAGTAAGGTCCTCCTTTGAAGGCTCCTGTAAGGAATAAATTTTGCATTCATTACTTAACATCTCAAATGAACATATACGCAGAACACTCAACAGTCCACTCTATTATAGGATCATACTACAATTAATTCTTATTTTAAATACTACCTTTCATGTTGCAAAGTCAGAGACAAAAATTGGACAAGTCACTAATGTTCTTCGCCCTCGCTCTTTGCAGAAAAAACACAGATTGTAAAACTGATAATGACTAGTCACAAATTAGGAAGATGTTTAGGAATTAATGAAAAGACAACAGAGATTAAAACCTGTACCTATTATAAAAGTGGCACCTGGGATTTTTCAGATTCAGTTTTATTCCCAAAATGTTTAAAAGCAAAGGAAGTAATTCTGCATCATTTATACAGAAAGGTATGCACGTACGTGCAAGTATGTGAGGTTAGAATAGAACCTCTACAGTGTAGAGCCATGCCAATCAGCCCACCAAGTTCACACCAACCCTGGGGGCAACAACCCATCCATACCCAATCCCTCCATCCCCCTATCCCTGTCATCCAGTACTTCCCATGGCTAATCCACCTCGCCTGCACATCTTTGGACCATGGAAGGAAACTCAGAGTCACCCATGGGGGGGGATCGAACCCAGGTCCCTGATGTTGTGAGGCAGCAGGGCTTCCACTAACCACTGAGCCACCACACCACCCACGTTGTAGATACCAATAAGTTTAATGTTGCAGGCCAACTTTATGCCAACACTACACTCAGAAAATGAAATCCTGTCCCCTAGAAACGAAAATTTCAAGAATGCCAACAATTTGAAAGTTAGTGTTTGATAACTTCCAAAATCAAATCCAAATCAGACATTTACTGATCTCCACAAAGAAAAATTCCTCAACTGCTATAAATACATTTATGAAAGTAAGAAATGGCAATATTACCACAGGATCTGATACTTCAGGCACAATGCTCCACTGAATCCTCCAACCCCTGCAAGATCCAGAAATAATAGTTACTGAAGATATGTAAAACAAAATCTACAAGTTGGGCAGGTTGTGATGAAGGAGTTAATATTGTTCACTCACTAACTGATCCCGACCTTTCAGCGAAAAACAAAGTTCACCGTTACTACAACTGCTTCTGCCCGCTTCGTTTTTCCCTGACACCATGCTTACCTCTTGCACCGAACTTCAAAAGGAACTTATTTTGTCAAATGACCAACCCTTGGCAAAGATCAAATATGTTATTCAAAGTTGCTCTAGATCATTTTACTTATATTTGTTTTGTTTAAATTTTCTTTAAACATGAACAGTTTTACTTATGTCTGTTAATCCTGTGGATTTCCTGTAGTATAGTCTACATTGCAAGCCTTCCAGCTACAAAGGTAATAAACTCGGGTCACCCTATGGGTATCTGGTGGAATAGGGATATTTGCTACTTTATGAATAGAAGCGTTAAAATAATTGGGCAAGTCGTTAAATCAACATTATGTTATGTTCGTCAACTAGATGTTTCCTTTACTTGTCTAATGACTAACGTAAACACTAATATATTTCTCATTATCCTAATCAACTCACTCGACTTTTCACAACCTTGACATCAAACACTAAATGTCTCAAAGCATTTAAAGTGTTTGCATGCTGCTCAAGTAAAGCAAGTGCATTTGCTATAGAATCAGGCAGAAGAGCCAATTTCCTGCATATCAAGGCATTTTACCTTTCCTTGTGTATTCAAACAATGGCCCAACAAAGAACTAATCAAAACAGTCAAATCTTCCCCAGGCAATTTCAAGCACAAATCAGTGGTGACATTTCAAGTGCAAACAGTAATATAAAGGAATACTTGCACTTATTCATAACTTGATTGTAATGATTCTAACAAGGTCAGCCAGGTCGACATTATAGCATATGAATTTCCTGATTAACAGACCCAATCAGGTCCAATCAGGAAACTCTGGCTGACAAAAAGAACAGGAGCGTCAGACATCCTATTCACTTCGAGAGATAGTAAGAATTGCTGATGCTGGAGTCAGCGATAACAGTGTGGAACTGGAGGAACACAGCAGGCCAGGCAGCATCAGTAAAGTAGGAAAATTGAGGCTTCAGGTTGGGACCCTGCTTCAGAAAACCTGAACCATTAACTTTCCTACTCCTCTGATGCTGCCTGGACTGCTCTATTCACTCTGAAGAGCTGGCTCACTGGAGATCAGTGTCAAGGACAAGTAAATAAAGTAAATAAAGGGCGGCTTGGCAACAGGATCCTGGCCTCTATAGGGTTATTTTATTTAGGAGGTCTTGAGATACTTTAGAGCTAAATTAACTATTTTTGAAATGTAGTCATTACTGTAATAGAGATAAACAGCAGTCAATTCGCAAACAGCACTGTGACAATAAGATCGGGAGTAGGTCACTCAGTCTTTTCAGCCTGCTCTGTCATTCAATATCTTCCAGCTCAAATCATCTTCCAGTATGACACTGAGCACCTGTAGTTGGAATGATGGGGTGCAGGTTCTTTAGGATGTCTGTCAAACAGAGTGCTGATCCTGGCTCTCCATGACTGTCAGCAACCTCTCCACGGAAAAGGCCATATTGAGACATTCGTCACTCCTCCTGCCTTCAACTCAGTTTACTAATAGCCAGCTGTTGCTTAGCTGTATGCTATATGCATTTTGACAAGGTCATCAATTCCTGAGATCACAGGATTATTTTCTGTCTGGGACTGGGCAGGTGCCTGATCTCTGGCAGTCTTCAAAGTGACAAAGATCCAGGGTGCTTCTTTCCTCGCCAGCTGTGGAGAAGTGTCAGTAATGTGCTCATCAGATTGAGCTCCCAAATTCAAATCTACATAGACTACCAATTAAGGTGAAAGACTGAGCAGGCACAGCATGCAGGTGATATTTGAGGATTGGGTAGCTTCCTCCATAGAAGCAGAGGTGGAACTACAAGATTCTAATACTGGTCTCTCCTTAGCAGAGGTTTACTGATGGTGCTCTTGCCTGCATTAGAGTAAAAAAGTTATTGTGCAAGAGAGATAAAAGCATGTGTAGGTTAAGAAGGAGTTGGCATTGATGGTAAAGCGGAGAGCAGTGCAGCACAATAAAACGAAGCTCAATGAAATGGTTGGTCTCTCTGGCCCCACATAAACAGTAATCAACTTCTTCAGTCATTTTGGGCATTTTAGAACAAAGAACTGTACAGCACAGGAATGGCCGTTTGGCCCATGATGTTGCGCTGAACATTATGCCAAAATAAACTAATCCCTTCTGCCTGCCATCGGTCCATATCCCTCCATGCCTTGCATATACTCATCTAAAAGTCCCTTAATTACCCCTATTGTATCTGCGTCCACTACCACGTCGGGCAGTGCATTCCAGACTTGTACCACCCTCCATGTAAAACACTTGCCCCTCGTGTTTCTTTTAAGCTTCACCCCCAACCTTAAATGCATGGCCCCTGACTTTAAACATTTCAACTCTGGGAAATATATTCTGACAGTCAACCCTATCTATGCATCTCATAAGCTTATAGACTTCAATCAAGTCACCTCTCAGCCTCCATCACTCAAGAGAAAATGACCCAAGATTCTCTAGCCTCTCCTAATAGCTCATACCCTCTAATTCAGGCAGCATCTGGTTAACTTCTTCTGCACCCTCTCCTAAGTCTCCACATCTTTCCTGTAATATGGCAACCAGAAGTGAATGCAATACTCTAAATGTTGCCTAACTACCGTCTTACGTGGTCGCAAAATGACAGCCTGCCTCTTGTACTGTATTCCCCGACCAATAAATGCAAGCATGCCATACACCTTCTTTATCACCCTACTTGCATAGCTACTTTTAGGGAACTATGGACTTGAACCCCAAGATTCATCTGTGCATCAGAGTCCTGCCATTAATTGTATACTTTTCTTGAACATTTGATCATTCAAAATGCAGCACTTCACATTTACCTGGAATAAACTCCATCTGCCATTTCTGTCCACATCTGCAACTGATCAATGTCCTGCTTTATCCTTGACAACCTTCGACATTATCCATAACTCCACTGATCTTTGTAAACTGATGAATCCACCCATTTACATTTTCATAAGTCATTTATATATATCACAAACAGCAGCAGGCACAGTATAGATTCCTGTGGAGTACCACTAGTCATGGACGTCCAGCCTGAAAAATCACCCTTCCACCATTGCTGTCGGTCTTCTATGGGCAAGCCAATTCTGAATCCACGCAGCTAAGTCACATGGATCCCATGCATGCTAATCTTCTGGATAAGCCTACCATAAGTGACCTTTTCAAAAGCTTTACTAAAATCCATATAAGCCAGGTCCACTGCCCTACCCTCAATGCATTTTTTTTGAGGAGGTGACAAAGGTGGCCAACAAATTAGCACGACATGACCTGTCCTGCACAAAGCCATGCTTTTTCAAACATGCATACATCCTGTCCTTAAGAATTCTCTCCATTGGCTTCCCAACTACTGATGTGAGACTCACTGGTCAAAAGTTTCCTAGATTATCCCTACTTCCCTTCTTGAACAGAGGAACAACAATAGCTACTTGCCAGTCCTCTGGGATCTCTCCAGTTGCTAGCTAGAATACAATGATCTTGGTCAAGGCCCCGGAAATCTCCTCTCTTGCCTCTCTCAATAACCTAGGGTAGATAGCATTGGGCCTGGGGACTTATCCACCTTAATGCTCTTCAGGAGATCCAATTCCACTTCTTTTGTGATCTCAAAATGCCCTAGCACATAGCACGTTCCACATAAAACTCACTACCCTCCACATCCTTTTCCTGGGTGAATACTGACGCAAAGTACTCATTTAGGATCTCACCCACATTGTCTGCCTCCAAGCACAAGTTCCCTCCTTTGTCTTGGAATAATGCTACCTAATTATCCTCTTGTTTTTAAATGTATCATCAGAATGTCTTGGGATTCTCATTAACCCAACTTGCTGAGGTCATCTCAAGGCCTCTTGTTGCTCTACTAATAGCCTGCTTGAGTAGTTTCCTGCTTTCCTCATATTCCTCATGGGACCTGTCTGATGTTAGCTTCCCAAAACTTACATACGCTTTTTCACCCCTTTTGACTAAATTTACAACTTCTCTCATTATCCAGGGATCCTTTACCTTGCCATCCTTATCCTTCCTCCTTACTGGAACATGCAGGACTGGAAATCTCCCTAGCAGGTCTCCTATAGGTTGAGAGGCTTTATATCCCGACATCCTGTTCCCATTTTTGGCCTTCCCAGCCAAGTTGTAGGCCATTCATTCTTTGAGCAAGACAAAGGGAAGAATCAGTATAATGGAAGGGGATGGAAGAGCCATTAATAGTCTTGCACATGCAGAAGAAGTGGTGAGATGTCTGCAGTCAGCGAGTAGGGATTGCAGAGGTCAGGAACAGTCAGTAGTTTAGGAAGATAAGATGGATGAGAGCTGTTGACTGCACATTCTGCATGCAATAGTGAGAGTTATAGCCTATAAACCTTGGTGAGAAGCATGTACAGTGCCAGAGTTAGAGTGATTCATAGAGTTGTAGAGTCATACGGCATGGAAACAGGCTGTTTGGTCCAACTCATCCATGCTGAACTGACATCCCAATCTGACCGAGGTTCATTTTCCAGTATTTGGCAGATATCCCTCTAAACCTTTCCTACATACCCACCCAGAGATAATGGGAACTGCAGATGCTGGAGAATCCAAAGATAATAAAAAGTGTGAAGCTGGATGTACACAGCAGGCCAAGCAGCATCTCAGGAGCACAAAGGCTGATGTTTCGGGCCTCGACCCTTCACCAGAGAGGGGGATGGGGAGAGGATTCTGACATATATAGGGAGAGGGGGGAGGCGGACCGAAGATGGAGACAAAAGAAGATAGGTGGAGAGGAGAGTGTGGGTGGGGAGGTAGGGAGGGGATAGGTCAGTCCAGGGAGGATGGACAGGTCAAGGAGGCGGGATGAGGTTAGTAGGTAGGAAGTGGAGGTGTGGCTTGAGGTGGGAGGAGGGGATAGGTGAGAGGAAGAACAGGTTAGGGAAGCAGGGACAAGCTGGGCTGGTTTTGTGATGCAGTGGGGGGAGGAGATGAGCTGGGCTGGTTTTGGGATGCAGTGGGGGAAGGGGAGATTTTGAAGCTTGTGAAGTCCACATTGATACAAGCGGAATATGAGTTGCTACTCCTGTAACCTTCGGGTGGCATCATTGTGGCACTGCAGCATACCATTGTGCTGCAGGGTCTTCCCACTTCCTACAAAGGGAGTGGCCATGGGTACCCGCATGGGCCCAAGCTTTGCCTGCCTCTTTGTAGGTTACGTGGAACAGTCCCTCTTCTGCACCTACACAGGCCCCAAACCCCACATCTTCCTCCGTTACATTGATGACTGTATCGGTGCCTCCTCTTGCTCCCAAGAGGAGCTTGAACAGTTCATCCACTTCACCAACACCTTCCACCCCAACCTCAAGTTCACCTGGGCTATCTCCAACACATCCCTCACCTTCCTGGACCTCTCAGTCTCCATCTCAGGCAACCAGCTTGTAACTGATGTCCATTTCAAGCCCACCGACTCCCACAGCTACCTAGAATACACCTCCTCCCACCCACCCTCCTGCAAAAATTCCATCCCCTATTCCCAATCCTTTGCCTCCGCCGCATCTGCTCCCAGGATGAGGCATTCCACTCCCGCACATCCCAGATGTCCACGTTCTTCAAGGACCGCAACTTTTCCCCCGCAGTGGTCAAGAACGCGCTTGACCGTGTCTCCTGCATTACATCCCTCACACCCCACCCCTGCCACAACTGCCCTAAGAGGATCACCCTCGTTCTCACAGACCACCCCACCAACCTCCGGATATAACGCATCATCCTCCGACACTTCCGCCATCTACAATCCGACCCCACCACCCAAGTCATTTTTCCATCCCCACCCTTGTCTGCCTTCTGGAGAGACCACTCTCTCCGTGACTCCCTTGTCCGCTCCACACTCCCCTCCCACCCCACCACACCCGGCACCTTCCCCTGCAACCGGAGGAAGTGCTACACTTGTCCCCACACCACCTCCCTCACCCCCATCCCAGGCCCCAAGATGACTTTCCATATTAAGCAGATGTTCACCTGCACATCTGCCAATGTGGTATACTGTATCCACTGTATCTGGTGTGGCTTCCTCTACATTGGGGAAACTAAACGGAGGCTTGGGGACCTCTTTGCCGAACATCTACGCTTGGTTCGCAACAAACAACTGCACCTCCCAGTCACGAACCATTTTAATTCCCCCTCCCATTCCTTAGACGACATGTCCATCATGGGCCTCCTGCAGTGCCACAATCATGCCGTCCGAAGGTTACAGGAACAGCAACTCATATTCCGCTTGGGAACCCTGCAGCCCAATGGTATCAATGTGGACTTCACAAGCTTCAAAATCTCCCCTCCGCCCCACTGCATCACAAAACCAGCCCAGCTTGTCCCAACCTCCCGAACTTGTTCTTCCTCTCGCCTATCCCTCCTCCCACCTCAAGCCGCACCTCCCTTTCCTACCTACTAACCTCATCCCGCCTCCTTGACCTGTACGTCCTCCCTGGACTGACCTGTCCCCTCCCCACCTCCCCACCCATAGTCTCCTCTCCACCTATCTTCTTTTCTCTTCATCTTCAGTCCGCCTCCCCCTCTCGCCCTATGTATTTCAGAACCCTCTCCCCATCCCCCTCTCTGAAGAAGGGTCTAGGCCCGAAGCGTCAGCCTTTGTGCTCCCGAGATGCTTCTTGGCCTGCTGTGTTCATCCAGCTTCACACTTTGTTATCTTACATACCCACCCAGAAGCATTTAAATGTTTCCAATGTACCACCCCCACTACTTCCTCTGGCAGCTTGTTACATACATGTACCACCCTGCGTGTGAAAAGATTGCCCCTTAAGGCCCTTTTAAATCTTTCCCCTCTCACCTTAACCTACGCTTCTGGTTTTGGATACTCCCATCCCAGGAAAAACACCTTGGGTATTCACTCTATCCATGTCCCTCATGACTTTTTTAACCTCAATAAGGCCACCCCTCAGCCTCTGACACATCAGGGTAAAAAGCCCCAGTATATTCAGCCTCTCCCTATAGCTCAAACCCTCCAATCCTAGCAACATCCTTGTAAATACTTTCTTCACCTCTCAAGTTTAACAACATCCTTCCTATAGAATGGTGACCAGAATTGTGTGTGTCACAGTCCTATGAGTGTAGGGTAGCAGACAGAAGATGCTTACATTTACCCTTGTGGAATACAGAAGATCATTAACTTTCTGTCTGCACCACTATTCATTCCATTTAGTTGGGACACAACACTGACTGAAGCTGTTAAGATGATTTGTGCTGGCTGCGTCTGGTTATGTTTTTGGCAGTCTGCAATGCCTTTCCTCTCCACACCCATCCACAAGGATCTCCAAGTCCCTGTCAGCAAAGTGGGAAGCTTCCTTACTTGCTATTCTAGGCCTTATCCTTTGTCATTAGAGCACAGTACAGTAGTATGAAGGGCACCCTGGGCTAGCAGCATTTGACGAAGAACAAAGTTGAGCTTTAAACTGTGCCAGATGCATGGGCACGGCAAGTTCCAACCATGAGAAGAACTTCTGCCACGCCTACTGCATGATTTCACAAGAAGACTGCCACAGACCCCAGATGTATAATGAACAGGGCAAATTGTTGTGAGTCAGATGAACGTATCTTACTTTCTTTCTTACCCACATCTAAGTGTAAAACCTTGGCTGCTGCTTATTCAAAACTGTTAAATTTAGCTCTCTGCTTCTTTTATTTTTGACTAAAGTGGATTCACTCTTACTTTCCCCCAGCTTCATATTGCTGGCAACTTTTGTCTGTCACCTTAGTCATTGATTTGGACCGCAAGTAGGTCAAGTCCAAGTATGGATCCTTACGGAACTGCATTAGTTACAGCTTGCCAGCCTAAAACGACACATTTATTCCTTCTAGTTTCTTGCTAAATAATCATCAATCCAAACTAATAAAACTTGAAAACAAGCCCAGGATTTTTTTCTGAAAAAAAGAAAGTCCCATTGCATCTCACTGAATACATTTTGAAAATTCATAAACATTGCATCCACTGGTTCCATTTTAGTTACAATCTCAAAAAATTCCAACAGTTGTCAAACACAATTTTTTATCCATAAATTCATGTTTACTCTGCCTAATTGCATCATGATTTTTTAAGTGCTATATTAAATCCCTCACCTCCCATCTTTCTTCTGACTTGAACAGTGGAGTTACATTTACTGCCTTCCAAACTGGAAGTGTTGTTTTAAAATCTACAGAATTCCAAAAAAAAATCAAAGCCAATGTGCTCACTATCGCTGCAACCACCTTTTTAAAATTGTAAAATACAAATGATTTGGTTCATGGGATTTATTGACATTTTATATTTTATTATTTTACAGTATAGTTAGGTAAATATTACTTGATAAACTGAATAATTTCTCTAAATTTTTCAGTTCCAGGAGAATCTTGTTTCCTTGCTATTTCTGCAATGTTTTGGCGATTTCTACCATAAAAACAGATTCACTGTAGATGTTTATTGCTTCTGGCATTGCCTTATCCTCCATTATAATTTATCCTATCAGTCCCTGAGGAACCTGTTTTCTTTTACTGATTCTTCCTCTACATAAAGTATTTTATATGTGACTTTTCGTTAGTTTATGACAAGTAGTTAAAGGATAAACTGATGATCAGTGTTAAATAATTAATTCTAGGTGGGGGCTCTTGTGGCACAGTGTACCGTACCTTTCTATGAGCCAGGAAACCACAATTCAAGGGCCATCTGCTCCAGAGGTGTGTAATAACAATTCTGAACAGATTGATTAGAAGTCTCTCTCTATCATATGGGATTAGCCTCTCAAGGAGCAATGGTAATGTCCCCACTTCTGGATCAGGCCACCTGGGTTCAAGTTTTGTCTGCTGCAGAGGTGCATCAGAAAATCTCTTAACAGGTTAATTTAATTAAAACAAAAAATCTGTGTGTTTATATGAGGCGCTTTTGTAGTGTAGTGGTCTTACTTCTGGGCCAGAAGGCCAGAGGTCAGGTCCAGAGACATGTCTGATCAGACTTTTGGAAAACAACATTTGTGTGAATCTAAGGAATCTTGTGGCAAAGTGGTCATGTCCCTATCTCTAAGTCAGAACGCCCAAGTTCAAGTTCCACCTGTGGCATAACATCTCTGAACAAGTTGATTGAAAAGAATCTGAACAAGTGATGAGAAAATATCTGTGCATGTATGTCACACACACTAATAGCAGAAAGCAGAATTGGGCTATGGGTGTAACTGACAGACCACATTTCAGCCAAATAAGGTTTATTTTAACAGAACTATCTACAGCTACGTTCCTGCTTCACCATATGGCTTGGATCTACGTAACATCAGCTTTCAATCAGATAAGGAGCAGACCCGAGATGGCCACAGATGACCAGAGAGTGCCTGTATCATGCAGACAGAGCTGGATGTGGTAGGAATGTCTAGATCTGGATGAATGACAGGCACAACTACATACACTTGCTCACAAAGGCATAATGGATTCAGCGGGTAAGTGGAAAAGTGCTTAGCTCTTGACCAAGCAGTCCCCAGCCTCATTTCAGCATAGGAATTTACCAAGTCCAGCAAAAACTAAATGAGCAGAGTTCAACTTCAAAAGGTTTAATAAAAATGAGGTGAAGATTCAGTCTTAGCCCCCTTTCTTGTCCATTTTCTAGAATTAAACACCACCCCACCCGCCGCTTAACCACTACCTTACTCGGGTATTCCCACTAATGTTCATTTTAACCAAGAAAGTCATATAATGTGCCACCTGTAACTAAACTGAAGTTTTAACAAAGCATCAAAAGACTTTAATGATTTTTTAAAAAATGTTCAGAAACCATCAACTTGTAGATGCAACACAAGTGCAATGGATATTGTAGGTGTACACTATACTATCTTCACGTGTAGGAGACTGACAAAACATTTTATCAAGCATACCAGTTGCTAACTCTATGCCACAGTGTTGATGGTTCAGAGACTTAACTTCAACTTTCCCATTATAAAAAAATGTATTAAAGTGTCATTAGATTTTGTAAATTTTAGACAGCAGTGGGAAGCATAAATGTTAATACCTTGCTATGAGATAATTTAGAGACAACCTCAAAATGGCTAGAAATAAGAACATTGGAATGGCCCAGCCATGCCAAACAGCATTCATGTAGATCTGAAAGACAAGAGAACGTTACAATCCATGCAGAACACAAAGCTGCCCTCTCCCTTCCCACATTAGCAAAACACTCAGCATTCATGAATTGAGTTAATATTTGCAACACAGCTCACAAATATTTACTTTAAAAGCACGAACCAAAAATACCACATTCATGAGTGACAATTTAATAAATTCAAGTCTCAACAAATGTAAGTGATGAGTGTTCATTTTTGAGGTTGCAACATTAATTTGGCAAATGTATAAATTAAAAATTTAAGACAAGGCAGATCTCTAGCAATATCAATGCCTATCCATACTTTAGTAATACCAATTATCGAAGGAGTCTTGCTTCTCACTCAGTATTGACCACTATGTAGTCAGACCAGATTGGAATCCTCACCTACAAACAGCAAGCACACTACGGTCATCATTGTGGCATCTGAGGTAATTTTCCCATAAGGGACAAAGTGCAGGGCCAGCCAACAGTTGAAGTCTGGGAAGAGATTGGGCCTCCCATAAGCTGGCAGTGTCTTTTTGCTGTCAGGGTCCAGAAGGTACACAGGAATTCAAGAGAGTGATTCAGTGGCAAAGGAATCAAGACAGACAGAATATGTTAGTCTCTTGGCAGATGGGTTTTCAAACAGGAGTTAACTTATGTCCCAGAAAGCTTAAGTATACAATGTATCCATCTGAAGCACTGATGATAGAGAAGTCTCAAATTGACTTCTTCAGTCTGTAAACCCTAAAGACTGCAGAGTAGACAATGTTATTTTCTATGCTAAGACTTCACATGAACAGTTTCCAATTTTGTCCCTTTTGCATCCCAATCCTTCTAGTCTGCAAATCATAATAAAGGAATTCCCAAAAGGGAAGCCAGGAGTCCATTAAGGTCCTGGGAGGACTCCTAAACTGCTTTTAAAAAAACATCATATGCAGCATGCTAACATGAACCTCCAGCAGCAGTATACTAAAAGGCCTCAAAATCCAGACAGAACTGAAGGAGGGAATTTGGTCCATCGAATCCACACCAACACCCCGAAAAGCATTCCACCCAGACCCACCCGATACCCTAACCCTGTAACCCTGCATTTCTCATGGCTAATTCACCTAACCTGCACACCACTGGAAACTACAGGCAATTTAGCATGTCCAATCCACCTAACCTGGACATTTTGGGACTGTGGGAGGAAAACGAGGCACCTGGAGAAAACCCACACACAGTCGCTCAAGAGAGGAATCAAACCTGGGTCCCTGGTGAGACAGTAATGCTAACCACTAAGCCATCGTGCTGCTCTTACCCTTAGTATTCATATTAAGGATACATCCCTGTAGACCTTGACACTATTAAGATAGTGACAGCAGTAATTAAATGTAGATTACCAATGGGTTGAAGGACTTAGCTACAACTGCCACTTCTCATCAACACAGACTGGACACGGGTGCTTCTAAAAGAATGCTAGCATTCTTTCAGTGTAATAACAACTCAGGCTCTGTCTTCTACTGTGGATTTGAAGCAGTAGCCACTACACAATCCATTTTGCTCTATTTACCACTTCAAAATAGCCAATAACCGTGTATAACTCAGCTAGGATTTCCTAAAATTAAAGCTAGAAAGCAGTATTAGAACAAAAAAATGCACCAAAAACAGTGATAGTTTCCAACACAATGTGATAAAGGTGTTGGGTGAGGAAATTGTTGATACTTTCACCGTAAGCTTTTTCTTTCAAAGGAGTTGTCTCTTTACAAATGATAAATTACAAGCGTACCTCCATTATTTAATGGGGTATATGGGAGAAATCCACTCCAAATACATTGGTCTAACGTCAGACATGAGGAAGTGGCTGAGCATTCAACAGAAACATGATTTATTATAGAACCGAGATGGATTTATAAATATTAGGTAGTTTCAAATAATCATAGTATAAGTGAATTCTTCAGTAAACAAAGGAATATTATAGATGTAGTCTGTAAAGATATTCAGAAGGCATCACATTACTGACAGTTAGTTAATATTAAAGTTCACTGAAGTAATGGATGATTACTGGCCTGATTAGTAAGATAATGGATATGTATTTGAATTGAAGGGCAATGACAATTGATTTCCCACAAGGATTTGGGCTGGAGCTTCAATGATTTGCTATTTTTATTCCTTACTTAGATAACATAATCATAGATGCAATCTTGCCAATGGCAGAGATACAGGTGGCATAGTTATTTATTGTGGAAGGGAACATTAGATTGTTGAGATACTGTTGACTTACATGAATAGGTGAAACTCTGAATTTTGAATGAGAAAATAGATGCAAGCATTTTTTTCCAATCAAGAAAAGCTAGGTACAGTGTAGTTCCAAAGAGATCTAAAGATCCATGCACCTAAGATGTAGAGATTATGTACATTCAAAAATAAATAGAAATGCTAATGGTTAAGCTTTGAAAATATTCCATTACTTAGAAAAAGGCAGATTCTTTTCTACTTAACTATATAGCATGGCAATTAGATAATATCTGGAGAAGTTTCCAGAGTTCTAGACATCCAGCAGGCTTTGGAAGAAATGCAAGGTTTGTTCATATAATAGAATATAGAAATTTCAGGTAATCTGATTGAGATTTTCAGGATTTTGAAAGGAATTTGTAGAATAATTAGACTTCTTCTGTTGCTAAGGGAAGTCTAAAACTAAATTGAATAAATCTTGTGGCAGGCCATTCAGGGTAAAGTTAGGGAACACTTCTTCACAGTGGTAGAAGTGTGAAATTCTCAAAAGGCAGTGGGTAATTGATTAATTAATAATTTTAAATCTCAGACTAATACAGGCTTTTGTTATCCAAGGGTATCATGGGATACAGAACTGTCAGGTTGATGGAGATCATACCTGATCAGCTATGATCTCACTGAATGGCAAAATAAGCTCATAGTTGAATAGCCTACTTTTGTTCTCAAAAATCCTCAGATATCAGTAATTGAGGATATTCAATAGAAATAGCTTCAATAAACATGAAATGACTGCAGCATTAGATAATTGCAACAGACACCAACAGTCATATGAAATTTCTGTAATTCTCCAATCTCTCGCTGCTTCTGTGAAAATTACCAAGAAATGGTATAAGCAGGTTCCTCCAGGGATTTCAGAGGTAATTCTGAACATCAAAGATCCCCATGCAATTCTGCTCAAATATATCTCAATATGAATGTACAATATCATACTTAACATGTTACCAATGACTACTTACAATAAAGGCAATTACTGAAGTGTATACAGAGTGCCAATTTGATAAGGCTGACAGGTTCTTTAAGAAGCTGGTTACTGGTTTGGCACCACGTTCTGAAAGTAAATGAAAAAAGTGATTCTGTAGCCATTTTTAAACCATATACATTCTCCACCTCCTCAAAATCACGGACAAAAATTAATTGTAAAATATTCTGTCTAAATCTTGAGTTGTTACGGTTAAACCCAAAATATTAATTTTAAGAAATCTAATAAATTTACCTGCTCAAAAACTGTATTGTTAAGCATTTAACATTATTCATTTAATGTATTCTAGAGCTTTCACCAAATTGGAATTGCACCACAGTAATCTGGTCGTTCAATCCACAACCATGTGTGCGTTCTTATCTTTTTTTCCAGTTTGAGAACCAGCCTTCACCACAACAGAACATTCTAGAATTACACTTTGTCGCATCTTTGTTCAAAACGTGAACAAAAAATTTCTAAAGTGCAGTCAAATGGCAAAAACACTCTCTTTTTACCCAACCCTGATAATAATTCAGACTTGTCCAGAGAATGGTATCAGGTCATTCCAAACAGAGACCCAAAGTGGTGGAATATTTTAGGAAAAGCACTCTAAGATACATACTCAATTACATTCAAGAACTCACAAAACAACTAGACATTTATATTCCAATATATAGGTTAACATTTTATTTCAAGTGTTAATATTGGTGTCAATACACAATTACCTTTTAATAAAATTAGTTTTAAATATGCATGATTGTAACACTCTTCAAAAAAAAAGTACAAGGTGAAAAATGTAGTTTCCAATCAAGATTCAAATAATCCCATCCCTTTTCACACATAGCAAAAATAGAAACACATTCTCTTCTGATAACATAATAAGCATGTGCAAATCAAATTCACTTACTTAATCTTCTCATATTTTCAGTTAACCTAAAGAAATATAGATTGAACAGATGCTAATTTCAAGTCATAATTATTTGTCTTAAACATGAAAATGCAACAGTAACTGTAAATAGGTCTTCAAATACTAACACAGATGTTAAAACTTTAAATGTCGCTCATGTTTATAGCTCCTGGAAAGCAACTGTTCAAAACACTTCAAATGTCAAAATATTTGCCCTATGCACAAGTAGCACACTTGGTTTTATATTCAAAATTAAATCCTCCAGGGCACAGAGAAGGATATTGACTAAAATAATTTGTTAACACCACTACTTACTTTTTGAAAGTCAGCAATGATCTGAACCTATTGCTACAGTTTAATTGCCTTCAAAAAATACTTTAGAGAATGACAGGCATTAATTATTAAAATCATTCTTAGATGTTTAATTTATGTAGCCACTGTTTCACAAAACAGATACATTGAGTATTTCATGCATGGAGAAACAATATCTCACCACTTACAGCTCCTCTTATCGGGGGAAATTACAAAATATTGTAAGAAGCAGCAACCAAAGAGATATTCTTCAACACCTTAAACTATATGCCAAATAAGAGCAAGGTTTTCATTTTGGTACTTAAAATTGGCTTCCTGTAAATTATACACAATATTATGAAACATTAATGTAGACCATCGTTGACGGGACATTTATTCAAAACTTTAAGTCTTCTTTTAAAAAACCTTTGGAAAGCAAAGTAGGCTAGCTGCAGCAGGAAAAATTGTTGCTTTTGCAAAAAATGTAAGCTGCTCCACTGAAGCCAGAGTGGACAATAGTTTCAGAGATCACATGACCTATTTTGTGGGTGTAATAAAACTATTAGATTGGAACAGACAGTCCGAACGATAAAATGCCTGCAGCAACAGTCTTTGCTCTCCCGCTTTCTTTTAACATTTTTTTCTGAAACCCCACTCAAAGATTATGAGTTATAAACCCACTGGAATATGTCATCACCACAAGTTCAGGGTTCCAATAGGAGGCATCTTCATTGCTACAATGCAAACATTCTTAAAGGAGGATCTAGAATTTATGACCACTGTCTCCAAATCAAAAGAATTTAGCCAGACATTATAGCGCCAGGAAGAAACCCCAGCACCAACGGCTGGTGTGTTCTAGCAACTTCAGTTACAGACCAACTTTTGGGCAGTCTGTGAACGATCTTGTTTTCCCTGAATTTAACTGTTACAGGTCAAAGTACTTTTTAAAATAACACTCAGCAGAATTTTTACATTTTCTCCCAAGTTTGAAAGGAGTGTGTGCCCTGGTTTTCAAGCAAATTAATTATATATATTTGCAAGTTGGACCTGTTTTATACATTGTCTTTGCACCTTCACTTAAACAAATATGGTTTGCAATAAACTAGCCCTTTATTTGTTACTTAAGGATCTTGGTTGACTTGTTTTTGATACTGAGCTACACTCAGTCTAAGAAGGTAAGACAAGAAATCAGTTTACCCCTCCTAACTCAATGTAACAAGGATATGTAAGCATCGATCAATATCTGTAAGGAATCCAAACTGAAAACTGTCAGTAAAAACCAACACTGATGGAACAAAGGATTTACAATACGTCACAGAACATTTTCAGCTCCACCAAAATATTCAGGACCATAGTGAAATAAAAAGTGACCAGGAAATTAAGTTAAAATACTGTAGTAGAGATAACTGAAGATGACAATACTGTACCACTGGATTTAGACTTGATACATTTTGTCTTTGAATGCATATTGATCTCTCAAAGTTTGTTTTCCTACCGTTTAGCACTAAGTGGTTCTTCAGTTTCGACAGGATTTTCTGGTTTTTGGAATTGAAAATCTTCAATGTACTCTGAGAACTTCTCAAAGAACCATTTTTGAATCTTGGAGTAGAATGTCCTACCACGTTTCTCTAGAAAATTTCAAAGTTCAAATCATCAGCAAGTACAAAACTCTTTTTCCATTTAATTTAGTCCCACTTAACTAACTTGGAAATTCAAAATAAAAATTCATTAAATGAATACAATTTTTATGCTATTTTAAAGAGAAACTGATGAAATGTCAATTCTAGAATCATGGAATAATACTGTGCAGGGAGGCAATTTGACCCATTTAGTATGCGTTACCACTTTTGAAGAGCATTCAGTTCAAAATACAAAGTATCAATTTATTTCCTGGGGTTGAACATTCAGCCTACAGCCATTATTCGGCCAAATCAATAACAGAAAGGTTGATTTTTTTTTCAATTCCCTTTTACCTGCTCTAGTTTACATTCCTGATAATCTTATCCAGCAAAGCTATACCCATCTCAGTCATGAAAATTTCTATTAAACTCAGTGTTTTCGGTAAGGGGTTTCCAGATTTCTACTGCCCTTTTAGAGAAAACTTGTTTCCTGATTTCATTCATAAATAGCCTCTCTTTAATTTTAGGATCAAGTTCACTTGTTTTAAATTTAATGAACAGCTAAAGTGGTATATATCCAATGAAATTTTTAAGCATTTACTAGATCTTGGTGAAATCATATCTCAACCTTCTAAACTCACAGAAATACAAAGCTTTTATTTTTACAAACTGAATTATCTAAGGACTTCAAGGGGTCAAATTATTAATCTGGTAATAATTTCACTAGAGAGGTCAATGCCCCTTCACCTTCTGCAAAGGAGTTCCAAGGTCTCAATTAATGATGCAACCAGATGTCTTGGCCTAAGAACTGGAACAAGTATTGCACAATTATTTGGTTGCATGTTATTTCTTACAGAGCAAGTAAAAGCAATCATATTTTCAGTCACTCTCTAGCATTCAACACAATTTGTTAGCTCAAAGATGTTCCCAGAGCAAACCTGTAGCAACATCATTTCAGAACTGGATTCAACTTGAACAGTTATACATTTGTCAGAATGTGGCCTTAAGCTTTTGATCTGATTCTCTCATCCAGTTGCCCCAAATCTCTGTTGTTCAGATGTCAGACGTGCATTGAAGTCTATTTCCACATTTAAGGTCTCCAAATCAAGATACTGAGCAAATATTCATGTCGGCATTCTATTTGTTTGACAGATTGTCTTCTTTCTTCATAAGGATGCACACTTAGCAACTCCACAAAACTTAAAAGGTTGGCAGTGCCAAAGATTGACAAGTGTTCCCTTTCACCATGTTCACAGATCCATCACCATTTCTAGACAATTTAAAATTACATCGTATATAAGGCACGAAATAATAAGTAGCCTCTCCTTTAATATCTGAGATTCAGAGACCGTGGAGATTAATGAAGAGGAATGGATTTTCCAACTTTCAATGGATATATTTATGAACAGTCTTAAACGATGCAAAGTTCAATACACTCAGAGATAATGGGAACTGCAGATGCTGGAGAATCCAAGATAATACAATGTGAGGCTGGATGAACACAGCAGGCCCAGCAGCATCTCAGGAGCACAAAAGCTGACGTTTCGGGCCTAGACCCTTCATCAGAGAGGGGGGATGGGGTGAGGGTTCTGGAATAAATAGGGAGAGAGGGGGAGGCGGACCGAAGATGGAGAGAAAAGAAGATAGGTGGAGAGGAGAGTATAGGTGGGGAGGTAGGGAGGGGATAGGTCAGTCCAGGGAAGACAGACAGGTCAAGGAGGTGGGATGAGGTTAGTAGGTAGGAGACGGAGGTGCGGCTTGGGGTGGGAGGAAGGGATGGGTGAGGAAGAACAGGTTAGGGAGGCAGAGACAGGTTGGACTGGTTTTGGGATGCAGTGGGTGGAGGGGAAGAGCTGGGCTGGTTGTGTGGTGCAGTGGGAGGAGGGGCCACAATGATGCCACCCGAAGGTTGCAGGAACAGCAACTCATATTCCGCTTGGGAGCACTGCAGCCCAATGGTATCAATGTGGACTTCACCAGCTTCAAAATCTCCCCTTCCCCCACCACATCCCAAAACCAGCCCAGTTTGTCCCCTCCCCCCACTGCACCACACAACCAGCCCAGCTCTTCCCCTCCACCCACTGCATCCCAAAACCAGTCCAAACTGTCTCTGCCTCCCTAACCTGTTCTTCCTCACCCATACCTTCCTCCCACCCCAAGCCGCACCTCCATCTCCTACCTACTAACCTCATCCCAACTCCTTGACCTGTCCGTCTTCCCTGGGCTGACCTATCCCCTCCCTACCTATACTCTCCTCTCCACCTATCTTCTTTTCTCTCCATCTTCGGTCCGCCTCCCCCTCTCTCCCTATTTATTCCAGAACCCTCACCCCATCCCCCTCTCTGATGAAGGGTCTAGGCCCAAAACGTCAGCTTTTGTGCTCCTGAGATGCTGCTGGGCCTGCTGTGTTCATCCAGCCTCACATTTTATTATCTAAAGTTCAATACACTTCCTGGAGGTGTGTGAAGAACTATGGTAAACAGATTCCCATATTGTGTCAGTTCATGCTTTTTGACATTACTATTTGGGGTGTTTGAAAACAACAAATAAACAATCACATCAACTCACCCATTATAATTTTGTCCTTCAAAACATCCTTCATTCCCAGGTAATTAGCATCATTATCGTAAGGTTTTATAAACTACATAAAAGAAGTGCCATTAACTTAGACAAATCTTCAAATGGATGCGAATCCTTTCTGGCTATGTAATACTTTAACTTGTTGGTTTGCAGAAGCAAAAATGACTTTGATTTATCTAAGCCATCAGTTCCCCTCATGCTTTTGTCAAGGATCTTAAAGTAATCTCATCAATACTGCTTTCACAAAGAACATTTATCTTTAACACAGAAGCTCACAAATGTTTTCAAAAATCTACTCAACATTTAACACTAACACAATGTTTTACGTGACATTTTTTCCATTTGTGAAACAGACAGATTAAGAGGCAGCATTGAAAACTAGGTCAAATATTAGATTTTTCAAAGTATACAGTGAATGGTTTTACAAACGGCAGAGAGATGGGGGAAACATTTCTGCAAACGTCAGCATAAGTGGTGCTGGAGGTTAAGTTTGGAAAACGATGCAAAAGGTTAGACAAAGGTATGAGGGTATGCGAGGCTGAAATTAGTGGCAAGAAGTGGGGAATTAAAGAAAACAAGAAATGTAAATCTAATATATTATGAGCCAATGGCACGAAGACCTGGTGCAGAATGTTGTAGGTGGTTGGATCTGAGGGACTTGGTGCAAAGTGAAATGCAGGTGACCATATTTGTGAAGAATTTGGGATTTATACTTGATTTGGAGATTAGATAATCATGTCTGAAGGTAACAGCGTTTGGACAGTGCAAATATATTGCTAGGATCAAAGACAGAAAATAAGGAGAATGTAGGATTTAAGCTCATCTTGGGCTCATTTGAGCTCATAACGTAGGATTATAAGGATGGTGCTTTCGACACTTCAAAAAGACATTAAGCAATGGTCTATCAATTCACTCCAAGGCAGATTACACAGCTAATAGCAACAGAACTGAACCAGCCACAAAAATACTGCAGGTACAACAGCAGATTAAAGGCTAGGAATTCTGAGAGTAACTCACCACCTGACATAAAAGCACTTGCTCATCAGCTGATGAGATTCCCACTGTTTTAACATGGACCTATCCAATACATTGAGTTCAGAATTTCCTTGATCTGCAGCCAGCTTGTCAACATAACGGACATTTCTATCTGAACTTAATTTCAATGGAGGTGGGGTTCAGGTATGTCACCACCCTACCTAATTAATTGGGCTTCCCACCTCTAAACTCACTATCTCCAGAAACACAAGATTCTGGCCACAATTTCATCATGATGGGCAGGTGGTGAAGAGGAAAGTTTTTGGAATCCATGTTTGCAGCATAAAAATTCATTTCCAATGTTAACGTCAGTAGAGATATTTTCAGATCAACTGTTCAGTAATGTTATGACACAGCTTTGGAGCTGCAGAGTCCTGAACCCAGGCCTCCTGGTTCAAAAGCTAGGTATAATGATCAACTCACCTTGTCAATTACATCATGTTTACTCCCCCATAAAATAACACATCGGGTGTAACATTTTCCTCAGCTATGTGCATAAAGTCAGGTGTAATTCATTCACTTGATTAATTTTAAAAAGAGAAGCTATTTTCTTAGATGATTTTTCTATCCCTACAGATTTACTGCCTCTCTATCTGAAAGACATGTAGGAAATGATCCATTATTAAAAACACAGAAGTGAACAAAGAGTGATTATCATCTACACTGTTGAGATCAAGTCAATAATCATGAATAAACATTGGCAATAAGATTTATTACGAGAAATAGAATGGTTTGAAACAAGAAGGGAAATAGAAATTGAGGTACTACCAATAGTTTATGGAGACTTAAACTAAGACAGGAATTGCAGAATCACAAAAGTGTTACAGCACTCTATGAGGCTATTTGGCCAATTATGCTTGCATTGATCACTTAGCAACAATACCTATTATCAGTCTCTAGCTTTTTCCCCCAAAAACTTGGCAAACTATTTTTATCCAAATAATCATCCAATATACTCTTCAATACTTCAACTGATCCTGCTTCCAACACTCGACAGACAGTTCATTCCATTCCCTTAATACGAAGTGAAAATGTCTTCTTCGCCCATGCTTACTGCTCATGAACAGTTTTCCCTATCCACTCATTCTAGCCTATCCGCAATTTTGAAACCATTATGAGATTTCCTTTAAGCCTTCTTCTCTCCAAGCAGAACTGTCCCCACTTCATCAATCTATCCTCATAACTGACGTTCCTCATCCCTCGAACCATTCTTGCATACTGCTTCTTTCTTGTAAACTTCTGCACATTCTTCAATCCGTTCACATCCTTCCTACAGTACCAGTAACTGTACACAGGTCTAATAAGTATCTTATACAAGTTCAACATCACCTCCTTGCTCTCGTCCTTTAGGCACCTACTAATAAAGCTGAGGATACTATACATTTTACTTACTGCTCTCTCTACCCGTTTGCCATTTTCAATGATCTATGCACATATATACCAAGAACCTATGCTATTGCACTATCCTTAGAACTGTACCGACTATTTTACATTGAAAAACAATGTCCTTCCTAACAAAATGCATTACCTCATACTTCTCTGCAATGAAACGCATCTGCTACTTACCGCCCACCCCATCCACTCATCTACATTCTTCTGGAGTTCTACATTGTCCTCCTCACACAGTTTACAATTCTTCCAAATGTTCAGTCATCTGCAAGCTTTGAAATTGTCCTCTGCACACCAAGATCTAGTTCATTAATATATATCAGGAAAAGCAATGGTCTCAATATTGACCCTTGCGGAATTCTACTACAAATATTTCTCCAGCCCAAAAAAATACTCATTGACCATCACTCATTATTTCCCATCACTCAACCAGCTTTGTATCAATGTTGCTATTGACTCACTTATTCCACAACCTAGAACTTTCTTGACAAGTCTGTTGAGGTGGCAATACATCAAACCCCTTCTGAAAGTCCATGTGCACTGCACCATCCATATTACCCTCATCAAGCCTTTCCTTCACCTTTTCAAAAAAGCTCAGCAAATTAATTTAAAATAACATTCACTTTAGAAATCCATGCTGGCTATTCCTAATCATCCACATTTTCCCCATGTAATTTCTAACTTTATTCCCAAGAATTGCATCTAGAATCTACCACTGAATTTACACTGGCTGATCAGTAATTGCTGGGCTTATGTTTCTAACCTTTCTTAACAAGGCCACAATTTTACAGTCTTTTGACAGCTCTCCTAAGCGTAAATAAAGCTGAAAGACTGTGGCCAGTGCCCCTGCAAGATCTACTCTCGTTTCCTTCAAAATCTTTGGATGCATCTCACTCTGTCTCAGTGACTGGAAAACCAAAAATGAAAAATCTACGTTTTTGGCGATATAATATATGGATTCCAATATCTATCTTGGAAAGGAGTACATAACTCCCTAAAATATGAAATATTCTGCGTAAACAATATTCAATTTATATTTAAATTTCAAAACAAAAAGCTTAAAAGACTACAGATTACATCAGTCTCAGTGGTAAACGTTACTTTAAATAGGAATCAATCATTGTCTAAATAAAGCACAAAACTTATTTACTAGCAGGCTTGTGATTCAATCAGATAAACTTAAGAACCTTAAAATCCCGATTGAACAAAATTACACAGACCTTAGCAATTATAGTGAAGTATGTTGCATGCTAAGTAATGTTGCACATGCTCAGACTAGGAACTGAGTGAATGGCATGCAGAGTGAGAGTTCTTGCAAAAAGTTTCAACTGAAAGTCCAAGATTTTCAAAGTGGTTGGGTTGGGGTCTTCAATTTAAAAATTATTCAGACAGAGAGACCATTCTGGTGTTAAATTTAATTATGTTATTTGTGAAGTATGCATTTTTCTAGATCCATTACAAACCTTAATTTGAGCCCTTCGTTAGCAGGCTAAAGGGGGAAAGTTACAGGTAAAAACGTTTTCAAAAAATACGTGGAGTAATTTGATTAGAATATTGCCTTTATTGGTTTAATATAATTTACTTTGAATGCATCCACCCAGCTGTCGTGGGCGACAATCTATTGTGCAATTAATACCCAACTGGAAGATCTATATCTACAATTAATAACAAAGCCCATGAAAGATTTGTAATTTTTATAAGTTCTTGATAGTATTCTCATCAGTATTTCTTCAGATACTTGTGCATTCACTACATTTTCAGTTACAATGTGCTGCTGTTTCATTTGAATTAATCAACAATGCATGACAAAGGAATTGTGAGTCCACTATATGATAAAAACAGGACTTAGAAAGCACAAGCAAATAATTTTTAAATAAAGCATAAAACTGAAATCTGGATTGTAAAGTGCACAATAGAGCTTACAGATTTATATTTTAAGAAATATAACTCTTTAACTCATCTGCAAGTCAATACTTTCAATATTGACTTAATGGTTTAATTTACAAGACCATAAGATATAGTGGCAAAAACAGACAATTCAGCTCATTGAACATGCTCGCTCATATAGGGAGACTGTGGTTGATCTGAGACTTGTTAACTCTACTTTCCTACCTTTTTTCCATAATGCCTGACTCCCTTACCGGTTGAAAATCCTATCTATAAATGCTTTGCATGCAGTAAAGTTCCAGCCTCTATAGCACTCCATGATAAAGAATTCCAGACTTACAATCCTGTGAAAGAAGAGAATCCTCATCTCTGTACTCAGACTGAAAGATGGTATCTTGTGAATAGTTTTTTCATAATAACAATTTTTGTCCATAAAATATAAACTGACACGAAAATTGATGATACTTAAACTCAACAGTTTTCATAGAAAAACGTGTTATTACAGTTGATTTTTGAAACTTTTAATTGACCAAATGAAATGCTGTGCTTGTGAAATCATTCATTTCGAATGTTTATTGAACTTTTGTTCACAAAAACATTTGGATATTCTGTTAAGAAAAAGGATTTGGGCATTTATTTTACAAAATCAAACTTTTTCTTTTCATTTCTGCACAGCCAAAATCAGTATCAAGGACTTTCAATATCGCACATGAGAGGAGAACAATGCCCCTCCATATTGTCCCAAGAATGCATTCCAGGATCGCAGAATCCACACTGCAGATGGAAGCCACTCGCCGATTGAGTCTGCGCCAACCTGCCAAACAGCATCCCACCCAGAACCATCAGCCCCACCAGATTCTCGTAACCCTGCATTTACCATAGCTAATCCACCTAGCACATTCCAGGACACAACAGGGCAATTTAGCATGGCCAACCCACCTAACCTGCACATCTTTGGATTCCAGCTTAGACTCAAAAGATTATCCCAAAATGCACCCTTGCAACATTTTTCCACTTAGTATGTTGCTAATTCAATAGCAACAAAAGAAAATAGCGCCAACAGTAAGCAGTTTTATAAAAAGGGGTGCAACCTTAAAATGAATTCAGTGAAGATTGCTCAAACTCATTTTATATGCAAAATTTACATCCAAACAAGTTTTCAACCCATTCAGAATAAAAGGTCAGAATCTATCCCCTATAACATTACTGTGGAAACTCCACTATGGCCTCTCACTTAACATTAAAAATTGTTAAATATACACTAAATTAGGACCTTTAATATTGCTCTACTGTGCAACATTTATTCTTTTGTGCTTAACATTGAACTGTCCTTGGAAATCACCAGTGTTAATTACCTGTTCCATTTACTGAAGTCTGAACTTTCAAAGATTGCTGACTTGAAGAGTCTTCACCTCTTTAAAAAAGGATGAGAATACAAGAAAATGCTGACATATATTATTTTACAAATTAAAGAAATAGTTAAATACCATAAAATATCTAAACTTTAATTATTTTATCTGTTCAAATTCATTTAATTCAAATTTTATAGCCTGCTTACAGCAAGTAATCAATAAGGATTGTTCATTCCTGTAACAAACACGTCAGCTGGAGATCACAGCAGTCAGGCAGCATCCATGGAGAGAAAGCAGGCTAACCTCTCAAGTCTAGGTAACCCTTCATCAGAGCTATCATGAAGTGAGCTCACGTCAGCTCTGATGAGGAGTCATCTAGACTTGAAATGTTAGCTTGCTTCCTCTCCATGGATGCTACCTGACCTGCTGTGATAGCCAGCATTTTTGCTTTCAGTGCAGATTCCAGCTTCTGAGATAATTTTCTTCTACCTCATTACATACGTCTTATCTGATAGGTCACTGGTGTACACGGAATGAAATACTTCTTGATTACTCCAGAAGGGTTTTTATATGAATTAGCACAATACCAGCAAAAACCAGACAATTTTCTGAAGGAATTTCAACTTTCAGCATGGCGTGATCAGAGTTTACTATTTCTCAGCAGCTAAATATTTCACAATTTATGGTACCGTAGTCCTAACACGAAGAACAAATGCTTCAATAACAAAACCAGAACGATTCCATAAACGATGTATCAATGTTGTTCCCATTTTTAAACTATAAGAGGTTGTTGTGGGACACTGTCCATGTTTTCAAAGTTGCATTAAAATTACCAATGAAAAGAATATTGTGCCACAGGTGCCAACTGGCATACAGCTAGTTTCAGCAACAAAATTAGCAAAAGGATTTAGATATTGAGGCATTTTTCTTTCAAGACCGTGGCAAACAGTAGCCATCTTTTATTTAAGCTAATTCTGCAAAATTATCAAAAAAGTATCTGAAAAATAAACAGTATATCACTATACTTAGTGACTAATGATTATTTCACTCCTATGATTTCATAATTCATTTTTACTGTATGACTTGAATATTGTGTGCTTTTCATACCACTGAAATTTGCATTTGATATGTCAATATCATCCAACATTTCATAGAAATAAGGTTCACACTACTTTTAGTGCTTGCATTAAAAAGAGTGTATTAATAGTCAACTATAGAGTTATTTGCTACTAGGGCATCACACATCACACCCCTAACTTACATCTCACAGTTAATGCCCATTTGGAGTATCTAGTATTTTTAAGCAGATTTGATGTATTCTTCAGACATCCACAGAAATGGAACCTCAATTAACTCTATCAATTTTACCTGGTTTTGATCACATCAGAGATTTTCTGTTCCAGCTCTATTCGCTTCAATTTTTCCTTCTCTAGTTCTTGCTTAAGAGTTTCTGCATTTGTCTCTTCCCTAAGCTTCCTTAACTCTTCCTCTGTTTAGGAAAGAAATACAAGAGCATGCTTTAATGAAAACCCATCACTTTAGATTGGTCACTGTAATCATAATATGTTATTCAGAAGTAACATGTGGTATTTATTGCACAGTACTTATCTAACTACATAGTCACAAAATTGACTTTATTATTTTCAGCCTTTGTGAATCAATTTCAATCTAATTTAAATAAAAATTTGTTCAGTGGATTTATGTTGTATGCCTGTGGCCAGTTTCATGTTTTGGGCACACTTATTACAATCTGCTTTTCATAAAATTTTGCCAAAATTGCAGGAAAAATCTTCCTAAAAGAAAAAGAACAAAGAAACAGAATTGCTTTCACGTAACATCATACTACATCTTTCACATCAATTCATAAAGATACTCATGCAACTTAATTTGAAATGCAGTGACCTACGTAGATGAATTGAATTGCCATTCTACGCATAGTAACATCCCACAAAGCATACTGAGATGGAAGGCCAAATGATTTGATTTTTGCTGAAGTTGGTTAAGGTGGCTATTTTTGGCTAGGATACTAGAAAAATGTCTGAATCTTCTTAAACGAGTACCAGGACTGTTTATTCAAACATCCACCAAAAGAGAAGTGAAGCCACAGATAAAAGAATAATTCAAAACAATAGCTTTGTTGGCAATGCAGCACACTCACACTGGATATATAATAAACTAAACTCTTCTACTTGTATCACTCTAAACATGAGATAGCTTTTTAAATGTTGTCGATTAAAGTAAGCACTTCTGACAAAAAAATGTTTCAGATGTTTAACTAACTTTGTAAAGTATTATTAGGTGGCAAAGTAAGCTGCTCATTTTTCACAAAGACAAATTGTCAAGATAACATACCAAAAATCGAATGCCTGGAAAGTCAATGGCACATTTTGCATGTCAAGTAATTTAGTTATTTCCTTGAAACTTCAATGAAAAATAATACATCCTCAGCATTTTAACATGATCATTAACAATGGAAAACAATATAGTCAAATTGTGCAAAGCAAGCTCCCACAAAATACAATAATGATTGGATGAATTGTTATATTGATGCTGATTTAGAGGTATTGATCGGAACGTATCAAGCATAACATCCTGACTTTTCCTCAAACAATGCCTAGGGATCTTTTCACCTGAAAACACAAACAGTACGACACTACAGCGTATCCTAGATTTTTGCGTTCTGACATCTGATGTGGAACTTGAATCCACAACCCTCTGACTCAAGGATGACAAACCTCCCAGCTAAATCGCAGCTGAGGTGCTGTAGCCTCCTTCTTGCGAGCTTCTAGCTACTAAAAATGAAGTGACTTCTGTTTTAGTTATTCACTGAATAAGCAAATGTCCTTCAAACTTAATTTCCCTAGAAATTAATATAAAATAGTACTCACCACGGTACATCACGATTTGAGCATTTAATCTCTAGCTTCTTTTTAAACAAACAGCATTTTCACCTAAAGTTTGAACAAAACTGTAGTATTGTGTTGGAGGTGTGGCCTATTGAAGCCAACTTTCCCTTTATCGTGATTACCTGATCATCAGGGCAAGCAAATCACCTCTTATGGTGACTCCTATTCACCACAAAATGGTGCAGGAGACAAATGCACGTTAACACTCAGCTCCCTTTCCTTCTTAATATTCTAGAATTATTGTCTTGATAGAACAGTACAAGCCCTTTGGTCCACGATGTAATGCAGAAATTTTACTCTAAGCCAAAGGTCGATCGAGCCTCCACCCCTACCTTATACTATCATCCATAAGCCTAATAGCTACTTAAATGCCCCAAATGAGGCCAACTCCACTACCCTCTTCAGCAATGCATTCTAGGTCCCAACCACTATCTGAGTAAAGAACCTACCTCTGACATCTCCCCTATTTCTACCTCCACTCTACAACTATGCCCCCTCTTAATAGCTACCTTCACCCTGAGAAAAATGTCTCTGGCAGTCCACTATCTATACCTCTGATCATCCGCTACATCTCTATCAAGTCATCTCTCATCCTTTGTCATTTTAAGGACAAAAGCCCTAGCACTCTCAACCTTTCCTCCTAAGACTTTCCCTCCATTCCAAGCAACATCTTGGTCAATTTCCTCTGCACCTTTTCTAATGCTTCCACATCTTTCTGTAACAAGCCGACCTGAACTGGACACACATACTCCAGATGTGGCCAAACTAGGGTTTTATATCGCTGGAACATAACTTCATGGCTCTTAACTCAACCCCTTCATCACCGAAAGCTAACACAGCATATGCCTTCTTAACAACTCGATCAACCTGGATGGCAGCTTTCAGGGAACTCTGGACATGAACCCCGAGATCCCTCTGCTCCTCCACACTGCCAAGAATCTTTCTGTTAACCCCGTATTCTGCTTTCAAGTTTGTCCTTCCAAAATGAATCACCTCACACTTTTCAGGGTTAAACTCCATCTGCCTCTTCCCAGCCCAGCTCTGCATCCTATCAATGTCCCTCTGTAACCTAGAACAGCCCTCTGCACTATCCACAACTCAACCCACCTTCATATTGTCCGTGAACTTACTAATCCACCCTTCCACTCCTTCATCTGAAACATTTACAAAAATCACAAATACAAGAGGACCCAGAATAGATTCTTGTGGTACACCACTCGTAACTGAGCACCATGTTGAATATTTTCTGTCCACCACCCTTTGTCTAAGGGTCAGCCAATTCTGAATCCTATCTGCCACATCTCCCCCTATCCCATGCCTCTGTACTTTCTGCATGAGCCTACCATGGGGAACCTTATCAAACGCCTTACTTAAATCCATGTATACCACATCCACCGCTCTACCTTCATCCACGTGTTTGGTCACCTCTTCAATGAATTCAATAACGTTTGTGAGGCATGATCTACCCCTCACAAATCCATGTTGACTATCACGAATCAAACTGCACCTACCCAAGTGATCCTAAGTCCTATTTCTCAGAGCCCCTTCCAACAATTTACCCAGCACTGATGTAAAATCAAGCGGCCTGCAATTTCCGGGGTTATCTCTATTCCCTTGTTTGAACAAGGGAATGATGTTGATCTCATTGATCAACGAAAATGTCATCAGAAGATTAAGAAGTGAGCTATTACTTGGATAAAAATTCTAGTTTAAGACATCATTGTCCATCATGCCTAAAATTTTGGCAAAAAGACATGACAAACAAAAGACAGAACTTCAGAAATGAATTAAATTTAGTTCTGCGAAAAAAGTATTCAATTATAGCGAGTATTACCCGTGGCTCAGGGCTGGAATTCTCACCTCTGAAACGTTTGCAAATCCAAGATTGCATCACATATTGTGACGAGGACAAAAAATCTGCTAGGAGATACACACGAATTGCATGAGTGGGCAAACACTTGGCTGATGGCATTTAATGAAGCAAAGTATCAGGTCATGCACTTTGGTGGGAAGAATCAAAAGATAGAAATTATTTAAATGAAGAGAGATTCCAAAAAGGTGCAGTGCAGGGGGAAATCGGTGTTCTTGTGCATGAAACACAAAATGTTCACACATGTGTGCAGCAAGTAATTAAGGTGCCAATTGGAATTTGGTCTTTATTGCTAGGGAGTTGGGAGTTTAAAAAAGTGAAGTTTAGTTACAATTGATCAGCATGTTGTCTCTGAGACTGCACCTGGAGTGCGGTGCACAATTTTGGTCCTCAAAGGATATACTGGCATTGGCGCCAGTTCAAAAGACTGATTCCTGATATGAAGTATTGACTTATGGAAACTGTCTAAACAGGTCACGCCTTTATTCATTAGGCTTTAGAAGAATGAGGGATAATCTTGCCGAGATGTACAAGATTGTGAGGGGGCTTACCAAGGTCAATGTTGATACGATGTTTCATGAAAAATCTAGAACTACTGGACATCATCCCCTTATTCTGTACCTTTCATTTAAACCTGAGATGCAAAGGAATTTCTTCTCCCAAAAGAGAGTGAATGTCTGGAATTTTCTACCCCAAACAATCTGAGGCAAGATCACTGAAAGTATTCAAAGAGGAGGGAGATTGACTCCTGGATGTTTCAGTAATCTATGGCACTGAGGGGCCGGCTCAAAAGAGGAGTTCAGGCCAAAGACAGATCAACCATGATCTTGTTAAACGGCGGAGGAGGCTTGGTGGGCTGAATGCTTTACTCCTGCACCTTATATTCTATTCTTTACCTTCACTTCTACTCCTCTTGGTCCTACCTTATCCCCCTTTCAAAACTAAAAAGCCAATTTAATATCTATTCTCTCTTCACTTCCGAAGAAAAGGCAGAGTGGACATGAAATGGTAACTCGGTTCCTCTCTCCACAGACACCAGTGGACTTAAGAGTTTCTCCAGTATTTTGTTCTTCATTCAAAATTTCTTGATTGACTCTGGAGTGCTTTAGGAAGCCTGGAGATCATGAAAGTTTTCCAACTGATGTCTGAAGTTACTAAATTCGATATTTAGAAATGAGGTCTACAAAATAAAATCGGGAGAAATAAGACTTTATGTTCGGAATACAAACAAAGTTGAGTAAATTCAAATTTTGGCTATTTCCTGGTGAGATTCCAAGTGTGAGATAGGGAAATGACTGCTGCAGGCTTCGGGTGCCTGGAACAAAGAATCAGGGTTAGTTGTCTGTAGCATCAATGCATCTTGTTCCTTCTGTTCCTTTAGTGACTTATTATATTAATTATTCATGCATTTTATCACTACAAAGATCTGGAGAATTACTGAAAGATCATTTATCACTGATTTTGTGGTTTATTCACGTGTATGCTGAATAAAAAGAAGATCAAGAAAATCTTCCCCAGGTGTCTAAAGACAATCATCACGAACTATCAGCATTCTGGGTGAGGGTTAAATCAATCAGATACAGCCCTAGCAATTTTCTATCCTCATGCTAAACTCCAAAAATCAGGTTTTTCCACTTTTAATCATATATTTTTCAACAGTTCGGCTTTCCAACACAGGTGCAGCAATGGGTAATTCTGGCTGATAAGTCTGCATCAGTAATGGGAGAGGCGGGGGGGGAAATAATCTGCCAATATTAGTGTTCTGCCACTAGATGTCTTTTGTCACATGTTACATTACAAAGCATACGAAAATAAGTCAAGACAAAATGTTATTGCATCGACATTGTTTATGACTTCAGAATAACAATAACTCAGCAGAATTTTGGATTCAAATTTAGCATTTAGGCACTAGAATGGTTATAGAATGTTGCCAGAGTTTCAGTATTTCCACAGCCACAGTACATGAATATAAACTGATGGGACTTGTGTGAATGTGAATGCTTGGATTCAAAATTTCAGTTGGACCTAATTTGCAATCAGGAGTGCAGAAAAGATGAAATTAATTCATTGGCATTTTAACTGCTCCAATAATGTTTGTTGATTATAGATAAGAGTAAAACTTGCAAATTTCCTCTATGTTGCCATTTTCCCAGAACTGTAGCAGAATGTAAACAAGTACTTCTGGATGTTCCATATTGCATACAACCAATATGACATGTTTATGACAATACAATCCAATAATTGAAAGGGTTATGTGTATTTAAAAAGATTGGGGAAACTGTTATTTTGATCAGAGATTAGAAGGCCAACTACAAGTGTAATCAGCCGCTGAAACGTCTATTTATTGATTAGATTTCTCAAATTGAATACTTGGAAAAACATATTTTAGCTGCACTCAGAAAAAAGGGAAGAAATATAGACAATAGACAATAGGTGCTGGAGTAGGCCATTCGGCCCTTCGAGACAGCACCACCATTCATTACGATCATGGTTGATCATCCTCAATCAATATCCTGTTCCTGCCTTATCCCCATAATCCTTGATTCCACTATCTTTAAGAGCTTTATCTATCTCTTTCTTGAAAGTATCCAGAGAGTTGGCCTCCACTGCCTTCTGTGGCAGAGCATTCCATACATCCACCACTCTCTGGGTGAAGAAGTTTTTCCTCAACTCTGTTCTAAACGGCATACCCCTTAACTTTAAACTGTGTCCTCTAGTTCTGGACTCACCCGTCAGCGGAAACATGCTTCCTGCCTCCAGTGTCCAATGTCTTAATAATCTTATATGTCTCAATCAGATCCCCGCTCATCCTTTTAAACTCAAGTGTGTACATGCCCAGTCGTAATATATAAAATCATGCAGTTTTAAGACTCCAACTAAGCGCTGTTTAAATCTGATTTTGTCCAAGTATTATGTTCTGCCCTATTTAAGAACAATTGAATCACAGAAGGCATTCCAGTTGTCATTTGCACACTAAAGAAAGGTTTCTACTTCCAGTGAAATCAGTATGTAGACAATTCAAATCTTATTGTTTGATACTATCAGGTTTAAAAACTAGTTTATATTACAATATAGCAAAGCTGTAGTTTGACAACATTAGATAGCATTACCAAGATATTTAAAACATTGTAAGCACACGCACAATTCAAAATGATCATGGAAATATTGAACATTATCCTAAAAATAATCATTTAAATGATTAAAAGTGTTATTTAATTCCATTAAATTTTGGTCCTGGTGTGTTGCAGCAAACCAATGAGGAATTTACATTTAATCATTGCAAATCCTCTTATCACTCCATCAGTGTATTTACTTCAAACAAAGTCTGCTGTTGTATAACTGATATTGAACTGGCCAGCGTGATCATTAAATCCTAGCTGCGCTGTCAAATAGGATTAAATCAACGCTAACTGCCGAGCTTTGCATTCTGTTCAGTAAAACGTATAACATTCAAAATCTGACTTTAAAAACCACAGATAAGAGACGAATAGAACAGAGAACATAGAACATTACAGCACAGTAGAGGCGCTTCGGCCCTCAATGTTGTGCCGACCTGTCATACTGATCTCGAGCCCATCTAACCTACACTATTCCATGTACGTCCATATGCTTATCCAATGACGACTTAGATGTACCTAAAATTGGCGAATCTACTACCATTGCAGACAAAGCGTTCCATTCCCTTACTACTCTCCGAGTAAAGAAACTTCCTCTGACATCTGTCCTATATCTTTCACCCCTCAATTTAAAGCTATGCCCCCTCGTGCTTGCCGTCACCATCCTAGGAAAAAGGCTCTCCCTATCCAACCGATCTAACCCTCTGATTATTTTATATGTTTCAATTAAGTCACCTCTCAACCTTCTTCTCTCTAATGAAAACAGCCTCAAGTCCCTCAGCCTTTCCTCGTAAGACCTTCCCTCCATACCAGGCAACGTCCTAGTAAATCTCCTCTGCACCCTTTCCAAAGCTTCCACATCCTTCCAATAATGCGGTGACCAGAACTGTACACAATACTCCAAGTGCGGCCGCACCAGAGTTTTGTACAGCTTCACCATAACCTCTTGGTTCCGGAACTCGATCCCCCTATTAATAAAAGCTAAAACACTGAATGCCTTCTTAACAGCCCTGTCAACCTGGGTGGCAACTTTCAAGGATCTGTGTACATGGACACCGAGATCTCTCTGCTTATCTACACTACTAAGAATCTTACCATTAGCCCAGTACTTTGCCTTCTAGTTACTCCTACCGAAGTGCATCACCTCACACTTGTCTGCATTAAATTTCATTTGCCACCTCTCAGCCCAGCTCTGCAGCTTATCTATGTCTCTCTGCAACCTACAGCATCCTTCGTCACTATCCACAACTCCACCGACCTTAGTGTCGTCTGCAAACTTACTTACCCATCCTTCTACACCCTCATCCAGGTCATTTATAAAAATGACAAACAGCAGTGGACCCAACACCGACCCTTGCGGTACACCACTAGTAACTGGTCTCCAGGATGAACATTTCCCATCAACTACCACCCTCTGTCTTCTTTCAGTAAGCCAATTTCCGATCCAAACTGCTATATCACCCACAATTCCATTCCTCCGCATTTTGTACAATAGCCTACTGTGGGGAACTTTATCGAACGCCTTGCTGAAATCCATACACACCACATCAACCGGTTTACTCTCATCAACCTGTTTGGTCACCTTCTCAAAGAACTCAATAAGGTTTGTGAGGCACGACCTTCCCTTCACAAAACCGTGCTGACTATCCCTAATCAATTTATTCTTTTCTAGATGATTATAAATCCTATCCCTTATAACCTTTTCCAACACTTTACCAACAACTGAGGTAAGGCTCACTGGTCTATAATTACCAGGGTTGTCTCTACTCCCCTTCTTGAACAGGGGAACCACATTTGCTATCCTCCAGTCATCTGGCACTATTCCTGTAGACAATGACGAGTTAAAGATCAATGCCAAAGGCTCGGCGATCTCCTTCCTGGCTTCCCAGAGGATCCGAGGATAAATCCCATCCGGCCCAGGGGACTTATCTATCTTCACTCTCTGAAGGATTTCTATTGCCTCTTCCTTGTGAATCTCAATCCCACGTAGTCTAGTAGCCTGTATCTCAGTATTCTCCTCAATAACGTTGTTGTTTTCTAGAGTGAATACTGTTGAAAAATATTCATTTAGTGCTTCTCCTATCTCATCTGACTCCACACACAACTTCCCACTACTATCCTTGATTGGCCCTAATCTTACTCTTGTCATTCTTTTATTCCTTAAGTACCTATAGAAAGCCTTAGGGTTTACCCTGATCCTATCCGCCAACAAATTCTCATGTCTCCTCCTGGCTCTTCTGAGCTCTCTCTTTAGGTCTTTCCTGGCTACCTTGTAGCCCTCAAGTGCCCTAACTGAGCCTTCACATCTCATCCTAACATAAGCCTTTTTCTTCCTCTTGACCAGAGAGATTCCACCTCCTTCGTAAACCACGGCTCCCGCGCTCTACAGCTTCCTCCCTGCCTGACAGGTACATACTTATCTAGGACACACAGGAGCTTTTCCTTGAATAAGCTCCACATTTCTAATGTGCCCATCCGCTGCAGTTTCCTTCCCCATCCTATGCTCCCTAAATCTTGCCTAATCTCATCGTAATTGCCTTTCCCCCAGCTATAACTCTTACCCAGTGGTATACACCTATCCCTTGCCATCACTAAAGTAAATATAACAGAATTATGATCGCTATCACCAAAGTGCTCACCTACTTCCAAATCTAACACCTGGTCAGGCTCATTACCCAGTACCAAATCTAATGTGGCTTCGCACCTTGTTGGCCAATCTACATACTGTGTCAGGAAGCTCTCCTGCACACACTGGACAAAAACTGACCCATCTATAGTACTCGAACTATCGTGTTCCCAGTCAATATTTGGAAAGTTGAAGTCCCCCATGACAACTACCCTGTCTCTCTCACTCCTATCGAGAATCATCTTTGCTATCCTTTCCTCTACATCTCTGGAACTATTCTATTAGCATCCATCCAAAATATTAAAGTTCACAAACCTTACAGTATTGGCACGTGCATGTCTTTTGAAAAATTATGACAAGTGCAACTCCATTCAAAAATGAAATTTCAATTTGGGAGAAAATGGTTGTAGAGGGAATGTTGAAACTAAGTGTCAATAATAAATGTAAAACTGAAGTTTTTCTGATAAATGAACTTTTTTTTAAACCTGCACTGTACTATTCCCTTACCATTATTTTAATTCATTATTTAGTAGGTCAAATGATAAAATTAGCTTCCTTTGTAACTCGTCACTTACACTCTATTCAAAATTAGATTATGAACTATTTTGTTATCCACAAAGTAGACTCAGAAAAAAGGTTTGCATTTATATAACGTCTTTCCTGACCTCAGAACATCTCAAAGCATTTTACAGCCACTGAAGTACAGTAACTTTGAACAAGTGTACCCACTGTTGCAGTGCAGGAAATGCAACTGCTAGTTTATGTACAACAAATTCCCATCAACAGCAATGCAATAATGACCAGACACTCTGTCCTTGCAATGAGAGATAAGTATTGGCCCAAACATTAGGAATAACGCCCTTACTCTTTTTCAGCACAGTGCCACAGGATCTTTTATGTCTATCGTACCTTAGGAGCAAAGCTAGAACCGCTATCTAATACCAAATTCCAAAGATGGTAACTCCAATGCTACAGCATTTTCCAGCATTCCACTATAGTGTCAAACCGGATTTCGTGCTCACCTTCTGACTCATTACTGCTATCAACTGAGCTATAGCTGATGTTTTCTTGTTGCTTGAACCAATACAATGAAACAATAACAATTTAAAGCAGCTAACTTTGTTCACCGTATCATTTCAATTTATATTAAAAAAAAAGTCTTTTCCCCCTCTTCAGGTCACCATAAGCCATATATAAAAATCTTCACCTTTACATTTAATGCCACTCTACAAGAGGAATTAGAAATATCTGTAAGCAAATAATTCTATGTGGTCATAATGTCATTAACTTTCACTGAACTCATCCTTCAAAACGGATAGATGTTTGAAGCCCACAGAGGGAACATCCTATTCCAAGGCAAACCGTGTAGAAATACCAATTACCACACTGTAAAATTGCGACTCAGGTGCAAGACAAAAATATTTTTGATACAATTTATTTATTTAAAAGTCTGTTGTAGTTTACAAAGTTAAATTATTCATATAGAACACAGAACGTAGAATAATACAGTGCAGAACAGGCCCTTCAGCCCTCAATGTTGCGCCGACCTGTGAACTAATCTCAGTCGATCCCCCTACACTATCCCATCATCATCCATATGGTTACCCAAGGACTGTTTAAATGCCCCTAATGTGGCTGAGTTAACTACAATGGGAGGCAGAGCGTTCCACGCCCTTACCACTCTGAGTAAACAGCCTGCCTCTGACAACTGTCTTAAATCTATCACCCCTCAATTTGTAGCTATGGCCCCTCGTACAAGCTGACGTCATCATCCTTGGAAAAAGATTCTCACTGTCCACCCTATCTGATCCTCTGGTCATCTTGTATGTCTCTATTAAATCCCCTCTTAGCATTCTTCTCTCCAATGAGAACAGACCCAAGTCCCTCAGCCTTTCTTCATAAGGCCTTCACTCCAGAGCAGGCAACATCCTGGTAAACTCCTCTACACCTTCTCCAATGCTTCCACATCCTTCCTGTAATGGGGTGACCAAAACTGCACGCAATATTCCAAGTGAGGCCGCACTAGTGTTTTGTACAGTTGCAGCATGACATCACGGCTCTGGAACTCAATCCCTCCATCAATAAAAGCTAACACAACGTAAGCCTTCTTAACAGCACTATCAACCTGGGTGGCATCTTCCAGGGGTCTATGTACATTGACACTAAGATCCCTCTGCACATCCAAACTACCAAGAATCTTTCCATTGACCCAGTATTCTGCCTTCCTATTATTCTTCTTCCCAAAATGAATCACCTCATACTTATCCGCATTGAACTCCATTTGCCACCTTTCAGCCCAATTCTGCAGTTTATCCAAGTGTCCCTGCAACATGCTACATTCTTCCACACTGTCCACCACTCCACCGACTCACTAACCCATCCACCTATGTTTGCGTCCAAGTCATTTATAAAAATGACAAACAGCAGTGGTCCCAAAACAGATCCTTGAGGCACACCACTCATACCAGACTGCAGGGTGAATATTTTCCATCAACCACCACTTGTTGCCTTCTTACAGAAAGTCAGTTTCTAATCCAAACTGCTAAATCTCCCTCCATCCCATGCCTCCGTATTTTCTCCAATAGCCTACCATGTGGAACCTTATCAAAGGCTTTACTGAAGTCCATGTACACCACGTCAACTGCCCTACCTTCATCCAGTTTGGAAACAGGCCCATTGACCCAACAAATCCACACTGACCCATCCCCTATAGCCCACCTGATCTTACCTCCCTGAACACTACAGCAATTTTTAGCATGGCTAATCCACCTAGCCTGTGGGAAGAAACCTACGCAGACACGGGGAGATTTAGTTTGCGGCTTTAATAAATATTTTTCAGAACTTGTCATGAGGTTGTTCTTAATTCAATACTCATCTAAACTGTCTTGATATCAGCAGGGAATAAAAGCATATTTATTACAACAGATTCTTAACTAGTTAATGACTAGACCTACCTTCATCTAGAGAATGAATGAATTTACTGTTCTCCACTGCGGCACAAACCTACAAAAAGGATTCAGTCTCCAATCTTAAAGTAAGGCTTCTTTTGCAGAATTTTAAATAGCATTTGCAAAGACAATTTGTTTGGCTGCAATAACAGTTGATCTTTTCCAGAATAGAATTTTCATTGCAAAGGTGGATGCTACAAGTATGCAAGCATTCTGACACTCATCAACATGACAGTGCAACTGATTGAAAATATAATATATTGGTAGGTGGTCACATTAGTACCAAATATCAACTCCAGTCCAAGATTCTGTAAGTTGTGATATCTGACCATGAAATTGCGTATTATCGTTATTACCACCCCCACCCGCAACCCCCGGCCTCCCCCTCTCTCTCTCTCTCTCACAACTTAGCCAACAACCAGGACATGTACATCTAACTCAGCTCAAATTTGCTGTTAAAAACATGCATGAGAAATGGATTCCACCCTCAACAGCAAATCTGGTAATGCTGCCCCGAAAGTCTATTGATGCTGAGTGGTAGCATTCTCAGGTGACTGAATTTTTACCAGTAAACTAAAAAATATTTTAGCTTTCCTACACGCATTCATACGGCTAATAGCAAAGGAGGTCAGTTATCCATAGCACTTCCATATCAACCTGTCCTTATTCGAGCTCTTTAGCTAAATGAAAAGTGATTCAAACATAGTTTTCAGCTCGTTGAAAACTTTGTCAAAGTCATTCTGACTTCTAAAATAGCAAGCAAGACTCCAAAAAGTTTAAAATATGTCACCTGCCTTATTAAAGGTTGTTAGACTAAGGGACAGAAATTAAACTGTACACTGAGAAAAAAAATTCCAAAATATTTTTTGAAAATGTAAAAAGAAATTGTGATTATATTGGAAATTGTAGTTACATGACTGTAAGATGCATGGTTGTTTCAGCACCAAAACATCATCTTGATCAGGCTAGGAAGCTACTATTTGCCCAGGAGTAACCCTTAATACTGGGAAAGAGAATACTTAGACATGTTGTTCTCCATATTGCTATTTGGTGATTCTGACAGAAGTGCTCATGTGAACAAATCTAGTTTATAATATTAACATTCTCTGACAAGTGAATAATGGCTGGTTTAATGAGATACTGCAGGAGAATACACATGCATGAAACCTCCCACAGCAGACTGACAGAATTGTCAAGAACAAAAAAATTGACCTTTGAGGACATAAGCTTTCCCTAACGTAGCCTGGTTGCACAATCCACAACTTGCCTTGCTGAAACTGTGATGTTGGCATAGCCCTCATCTTTTAATCACATTCTGGTCAATCACCCTATTCCTCTGATAATTTCTGTCTTACATAACTCAGCTTGTTCAGGAAAATCTTATCCTCTCTCAGCCTTGTCATTCACCAGGTACAGAGTCTCATCTCTTTCTCAAAAGCCCAAGGGACAAAGACTTAAACATATTTAGCAGACAACTGGATTAAGCATAAACCACTAGATTTTTGGTTGAACTAGTATTGCTGGGTCTTGTCATAGAATCCCTACAGTGTAGAAGCAGGCAATTCAGCCCATCAGGTCTAGGCCAACCCTTTGAAGAGCATTCCACCTGCTCCCCTACCCCTGTAACCCTGCATTTCACGGGCCTAATACACCTAGCCTGTACATTTTTGGACTGTGACAGGAAACCGAAGCACTCAGGAGGAAAACCATGCAGAAACAGGGAGAAGACTCAAATGCCACACATACACAGGCTGGAATCAAACGTAGGTCATGAGGCAGCGGTGTCGCCCCATTCTTGCTCTTATTCCAAATCGCTGCAACTACGCACTATTCAAATATCTTTCAAGAATGTGAAGATAACATCAAGCCCCCCCTTTTCCAACCCATACCATCTTCTCAAATCACTCTCCCCTATATCCTCCCTATACATTCAAAACTACGCACCATGAGGAAATATACTTTAGATCAAAGATCATAGAATCACAGAATCCCTACAGTGTGGAAACAGGCCCTTTGACCCAACAAATCCACACTGACCCATCCCCCCATAGCCCACCTAATCTTACATCCCTGAACACTATGACAATTTTTGGCACGGCCAATCCATCTAGCCTGCACATCTTTGGACTGTGGGAGGAAAACTATGCAGACGTGGGGAGAATGTGCAAACTCCACACAGACAGTTGCCCAGTGGTGGAATCGAACTGGGGCCCTTAGCAGTGTGAGCCACCATGCTGCCCTTATTGTCAGAAAGGCCACACCTATTCATACTGTTACACCTGCTACTTCTTTCCCTTCCCCTAAACCATTTGGCCAGTTTTCTCTAATGTTCCCTACTGGCCTTGTCCTGAATTCTCACTGAGCTCCAGATTCTAATTGCATCTCCTATCTATCTTTGAGCTCACCCTGTTCTAGGGACCCAACCCTTCGCCTCTATCCTTATCTGAGCAAACCTCAATCTGTCTAGTTCCGTTCCTGTATTTCACATCAACTGAAGTTCATTCACCTCTCCACTGTCAAACCCTTTGGATCTGTAATTTGAAGAGAAAAATGATAAATACAGTTTCTTGTCTTTGGAATCCGTCAGCCCATCTCAAACCTCACTTTTGACTCTGAAATTCAAGCCCACATTTCATGCAAATTCATATCTGAACCTCTCCAATCAAATTTAAAGTCTTGACATCAAACTTAAAGGATCTTAGGAAAGAAATGATGACTGGGGCCAGGCAATCTCAAGCTTAGACAGTTGACTACACCATCCTCTCTTTCAACAGGTGCACCCCATCATCTAGGTGAATGGAATATACTTAATTAGTTTGATTATTACATATAAAATCAGGTCAGAAAATGACCTACAATAGATTATTTTCCAAATCTCATATTGCTACTCTCCATCTCTAAACAGGTTGGTTAGAAAAAAGCTCCACTGTTACTTTGGTGTCTTCCAAGGGTTCCATCATTGGCACTCATATTTTTCTCATCTGTGCGTTAAATTTCAGCAACATATTACAAAAATCATTTGTACAGTAACTGCAACTACCTCAATGCCACCTCTTGCAATCCCTCTGCCGTCTCTAAATTGTCAGATTTACTTATGACTTCCACCAAAAACACATTGAAAGGACCAAAGCCACTGACTTTTGTTCTTATCACAAACACTGACTCCAGCCCTTTCCTTGGCAAAAGTTAAATCTGCCTGTACGTAACTCTGATGCCATATCTGACGCCAAAATTTCCATTATTTATGCTCACCATCTCAAATTTCCACTACTGAAACGACACCGTTATATTTCTACTTCAGCTCATTTGCTCGAATTTCTCATTGGTGCCTTTGTTACCTCTAGACATGACTATTCCAGTGCCCTCCCAATTAGCCTCCCGTATTCCACAGTTTGTGAACTTGAAGCCATCCAAAACTCTGTTGCCCTTATCCAAATTTGCACCAAGTTCCTTTCATCCACCACTCCTACGTTCATAGGCCTACAATGACTCCAACTTCAATATTTTAGTTTTAAATTTTCCTTGCTCAATTTAAAATTGGACCATGCTCAGTCCTCCACATCTCAAACATCATCTCCAATATTAAAGCCTTTAGAAATATCTGCACTCCTTCACTGTTCATCTCTCTAATATCCCTGATTTTAGCTGCTCCACTATTGGTAGCTGAGCCTTAAGAAGTCATTGCTGAATAAGCTTGGACTTTAGCATACTGCACTCTGGTATTTGGGAAACCTTTCCTCTTCAGACAGCCCTTCATCCCAGGAATCAGCATTGTAAACTCTCTCTGAACTGCAAGCAACCCAAACTAAAATCAATAATCCAGGATGTGGTGCCACCTATGCTCTTGATAGCTGTAGCAAGTCATCACTGTGTGTGTGGCTCCGCCATTTCCCAAGTAAAAGCCCACATTTCATTTATCTTTCTAATTAATTACTTTCTATAGCAGTACAACAGTATCCAGATCCCTTTGTTTGTAGCATTTTGCAGACTCATTCCATTTAAATAATTTGTCTTTCCGTTCCTCCTACCAAAATAGATGACCTTACATTTTTTCAATATTATGTATAGCAGTTTATAGATGCAGAATAAAAAGATGCAAAGGATGGAGCTTCGGGCACACAAGTGATGACGATGCAAGAGCTGAAATCATTGCAGGAGATCGATGTGTCAATTAGGACTGATTGAAATGGAGCCACATGTAAAGTCAGCAATGGAGGTGCAGTGCACAAGATAGATTGTACCAAATGCTTGGAAAAGTTGAGAAATATCTGAGCTTGCACACTGGAAGTATGGTTCCAAAAGGAGATCATTTGGTTACTTTGATCAGGATGATCTTAGCTATACTGACAGATGAAATATAGAATCAAGTGATTTGAAGCAATGGTCAAAATCCTGGTAGTTAGCCTGGTCAGCAAACATAAACATTAGCAAACATAACTTTACGAGAACATTGTAATGTTTGACGAGGCAGTACCATTGGTTACATCATGTATTGGATCAAGATGTTTTAGAAGTCAGGAAACAAACAGTCTCCTGTGAGGTAGAAGTCTTACAACAGCTAAGGGAACATTTTGAACTGATGTGAAATCAGTGCTAAAGTTCAGGAAAAATTAGCCCCGTTCAAGATTGAGATGGATGGCTGATAAAGGAAAGGAAAGCTCCATTGGAAATATTTGCAAGGGTTCCCCTTATTCAAAAAGTTTGAAAATTATGGCGGGGGCAGGGGGATATTTAAGTTGCGTACTGCCATTTCTAGCAGTCTGCACACACTTGCCTCAATTTTCTTGGGGCACATAATGCTCTGGTCCACTCCCTGCACGCCCAGCATGATAATATTCAAAACCCATTGTAAAAGTTTATTGAAGAATAACTTTCAATACCATTTCTCCTGCACAAGTGTGTCCGGTTTCATTTTAAGGTCAAGTTAAAGTAACAAAAGGCCAACTTGATGCACAGTCAATTACATTTTTTTTTAAGATAATACTGAGGAAATCACTCACAGGTGCTCGTGGTTCTGTATGTGTAGGTTAGTTTTAAATTCAAACTTCTAGCGTTAAATGAATGGTCTTTGAGCAGGCAGACAGTAACAGCAGCATGTTTAACTTGCACGTTTTCTGAAACACACACCATTGTTATTTTGAGAGTCATTGCTCATATCATTCTGACATCTACTGTATACTGTAATCTAATCTGGAGTCATTTCTGTGGGCACATTTATTTTTCCTTTTGATTTTGAATGCCTTTATGGATAAATATTTTTACACCTGCCACCAAATTTCTGAAGTTTTGTCGGAGTCGGGCTTCATTTTTATTTTAATTGCTGTATTTTATAGTTCAAACAATATTCAGGATAGTTGAAGGTAATGTTGTACACTAGCAACATTTACTATACAAGTTATTTCAATTTCTGTTTGTTCACTTACAGGTTTCAAGTAATGCCGCAGATTAAACAAGTGAGTGTCACATTCACAATGGCATTCTCTTTATAGTAATATTATGACATGCAACTTCTATTGCCAATTTTAAAACTGGAGGAATAACAGAGTAATAATTTTGTTTATTTTATGCCCTACCTGATTTATGACTCAGGAGATAAATTCTTCACATGACATGGCATGAAACCATATAGATCACAAGTCCTAACTTCAATTCCTGCTTTGCAATGAACCCGGACAATTGTGGAATTCTTCATTTTGCATCCTGAATTTCAGAGGGAAAATTCAGCTGAGTTTCCAATTGCTAAACAGTGACCACCTACACTATGTGGCTGTTGGACAAATTAGAGTTGATATTTGTAGTTATGCTGCTCCCATCTTTGTTTGAACACTTGACTGATGACACGTGCTGCTTCAATCTTGTGAAAAACCATTTCATTTGTTGTGAACACCATCAGATGGACCAACACACCTCACGCAGAGGGGCAAAATATCATGGTCAGTTGACATCACTGAGTTAGTCCACTCATGTCGACAGACATTTTATTGATGGAGGCAGGGGCCTCCGAACTCTGGGAAAGGCCTTTCCTCGACACCGACTACTTCATTAGCCAGCTCTTAAGACCCTAGGGTGATGTCTATCTGGACTCAGGAACTTGTCAGCATGCAGCTTTCGCAGCTTGCTTGTAACCACTTCCCAAGGTTTGTAATTTTGCTCCATTTCTTTCTCCCGATCACCTCCGTATTCACACCTTTTACCGGAATGATTTTGCCTCTTTTACAATGAAGGCAGAAGCAAACTAGTTGTTCATTTCATTCACCATTTCCTTATTACCAACTATGAACTCCACATTCTCACTCTCTAGAAGGCCAACACTCACCACTCAGGGTACACTATTTTTAAACCTTTATGTTTCATCCAACTTCTTTAGTTAACCATGAGTGGTAGCTCCTCCCTTTTGAATTTTTCTTCATGGCAGAAATATTTTTATTCTGAATACTCTGAAACAACCCCTTAAATGGCTTCCATGGTTTCTCTGTTAATCCATCCTCTAACCTAGTATACCAGGTCACTTCAGCTAATTTGGCTTGATGGCCACGCAGTTGGCTATTTTTTTGCCGAGTTTAAAATACGAGACCTAGACCCAAACTTCTCCCTTTTAAACTGGATGTTAAACTAAATCATATTGTGGTCGCTTTCAACTAAGGATAGCTTAACTCTGAAGGTCATTAATTAATTAATCTTGTCACATTACACATTACTAAGTCGAAGATATATTTATATTATACTTCAGGATTTACGAAAAACTTCAGGTACAGCTTCTGCTGGCTAATATTAAGGGTCAATTAGCCACAAACCAGTGGCAGCATTCTCCTTTTTCAGTCAACAGAACTAAAATCTCAAATGAAGAATTTGAGCACAATCTTGCTGACAACTCAGTACAGTATTGAAAGAGGCCTGTACTGTTGCAATGTTGCCCACTAAATGAGGCATGAAATAAACACTTCTGTGACCTTCTGAATCTCCTGCAGTGCTTAATTATCAGCCATAGATATATTTGTTATACTGTTGCCTCTGAGTTGCTCCAAGGCTGGCGTACAAAAATCCAAGGTGTGACCCCAGCGATGACCAAGGAAGTTCTATACTTGTTGAAGGTACCATCTTTTGGCTGAGAATTTAAAACAAGGCTCAATGTCCCAGTTTGGCTAAATGTAAAAGGTCTCTGGACAGGATACTAAAAAGGATCAGGAATTTGTAATTCTTCTTTTAATTTAAAAAGCAAGTCAGTTCTCCCAACATGCTAGCCAATATTTATACCGTGGCTAATATCCAAGTAGATGGGATTGACAGATCTGGAAAATTGCCTGCCATGGCCCTCCATTAGAACAGCGAATATAAATTAGAAGTATTTAATTGACTGTGAAGTCCTTTGGGCATTCTTGTGCCTGAGAATATATGCATAAATATACATAATTACATAAATGCAAGTCTTCCATTCCCTTTTTTAAATATGCAAAGCATCAATTGGATGGTATGCTTGGTAGATGAGATCATAGAATGGATCAACAACATGGAATTGCAATGATAGAAGGTCAGTCAAATACTGTTAGCTGTAGAATGCATATTATGAGTTACAAAGCAACTGCAGTATTGCAGAGCAATGGTTTACCCTGCCTGAAACTCAAATTCTCTCAATCCAATAAGTTAACTGATTGTTCAAAATGATTCTATTCCAAATCAGAGAACATAATTTCAAGTGTCACAGTCAGAAATGCTGCAGCATTGTTTTAAAATCCAAACAACTTCAGTGTTTATCAATGAAGCTGGATCAATATTTTTCTGATTCACCCCTCTAAAAACATTCCTCAAAAAGATGATTCATAAGAAATTGAACATAGAAAAGAGTACACGCCCTTTGGCCCTCAATGTTGCGCTGACCCGTGAAACCAATCTGAAGCCCATCTAACCTACACTAGAGCAAGAGTAGAACATTTGGCCCTTCGGTAGTACTCCACGAATCACCGAAATTATGGCTGATCTGGTTGCAATTTTAACTTACTTTCTTTTCTGTTCATCATAATCTTCACTTCCATGGTAGGTCGAAAAACTGTCCAAGTCACCCTTGAATATTTTAAGTAATTCATCCTCCACTACTCTGTGGAAGAGAATTCCAAAAACTAACAATTCATCAAAGAAGAAATTCCTTCTCTTCTCCATCCTAACACAAGAAAAAGAGATATCTTCTCAGTATCTACCCTGTCAAGCTGCCACAGAACTTCATATGTTCCAACAGTACGGCTTTGCATTCATCTAAAATTCCAATAAATACTGACCCAATGTTTTCCTGCCAAAATGGAAAACCTTAATTTTTCCAACCATTTGCCTATTCACCAAAATCTATCTCATATAAAATAGGAACTGCAGATGCTGGAGAATCCGAGATAACAAGGTATAGAGCTGGATGAACACAGCAAGCCAAGAAGCATCTTAGGAGCAGGGAAGCTGACGTTTCGGGCCTAGACCCTTCATCAGAAATGGCTTCATTCATCATTCCTGATGAAGGGTCTAGGCCCAAGGCATCAGCTTTCCTGCTCCTATGATGCTGCTTGGCCTGCTGTGTTCATCCAGCTCTATACCTTGTTATCACCAAATCTATATTCTTTTTCAGACTCATAGTAACCTCCTCACAACTTTCCTACCTATCTTTGTGCCATCTCAAAACGTGGATGCTCTCCGGTCCATCCCTTCATTCAGATCATTATTATAGATCATAAATTGTTAACAGCCCAAAATGAATCCCTGCTGCACTCCACCAGTTAGCTTGTGAGCTTGAAAATGATTCATTTACTCTGATCCTTCATTTCATATTGGGCAATTCTTGATCCAGGGTAATGCACCACCCCAAAGCCATGAGCTCTTATCTTGTGAAGCACTTTTTTTTTGTAGCACCTTTTCAAATCCCTTTTCATAACTCGTACAGTGCATCTACAGGTTTTCCTTTATGTTGAATAATGGTGTTACATACGTAGTTTTTCAATCCTCTAGGCCCTTTCCAAAATCTGTGGAACATTAAAAGATTACAACCAAGGTATCTACAATCACGTGGTCACTTTTGTAAAGACTCTGATACAGGCCATCAGGTCCAAGGCACATTTGGCTGTCTTTGATCCCATTAGTTTATCAAGTTCTTGTATCTGTTGTGATTCTGACTGTTTTAAACTTTTCCTCCCTATTTGTCTGTTGTTCTTCTATTCTTGGGATGCTTTTGTGTCTTCTCCCACAAAGGCAGATATAAAAATACCTTATCAAAGTCTAATGTTATGGCATGGATAAGCTGAATAGCCAAGGCCTTTTCCTCAGGCTGGGAGTCCAGAAGTAGACAGCATAGGTTTAAAGGTGAGAGGGGAAAGATTTAAGAGAGACCAGAGCGGCAACATTTTCACGCAGAGTAGTGAGCGTATGGAATGAGCTGCAAGAGGAAGTGGTGGGGGCAGATACAATTGCAACATTTAAAAGGCATCTGAAAGGGTGCATAAATAGTCAGGGTTTAGGGGGATATGGGCCAAATGCTGGCAGATGGAACCGGATCAGTTCAGGATGCCTGGTCGACATGGATTAGTTAGACTGAAGGGTCTGTTTCCATGCTATATAACACTATGACTCTATAACTGAGGCCCTACCACAGATTTCTGTGGGACAGCAAACTTTCCGTTGTCATACAATCAATTTGTCAGCCATATCAGTAATTTACTCTCAATTGTACTGGGCCTCTACCTTAATTTACAGTCTCTTACGTGGGCCTTTATCATATGCCTCCTGAAAGCATGAAACAACAGCTACAGACACTACTATGTTCACTAACATAATCATTTCCTTAAAAAATTCAATGTGGTTTCAGTTAGACCTACCTGTCATGAATCCATGCTCTCCCTGATTAACTGAAGCTTTGACGTGTTCAGTTATCCTATCCTTTGTTATAGATGCAAACAATTTCCTCAACTTGTTAGGCTAACTGTATTGTAATATCCTGGTTTTCCTCGTTCGCTTTTTTAAAAAAAGTGGAATGCTGTGCAATTTTCCAAGCCAAAGGCATGACTCCTATGTGTAAGATTATGGTTAGGGCATCTACAATGTGCTCCCCTAATTCTTTCACACCCTCAGGCGACTACTGTCAAACCCTGGAATTTGTCATTCTTTATTTTTATTAATTTCGTTCTATAAATTCTAATGACCATCCATTGTTGGTTTGTTGGAAAAACCCATCTGATTCACGAATGTCATTTAGGGAAGGAAACTGCCATCCTTATTAATCTGGCCTACATGCAACTCCAGACCCACAGCAACATGGCTGACTCTGAGCTGCCTTCTGGCAATTAAGAATGGTCAATAAATGCTAGCCTAGCCAATGACACCCAATATCTTGTACATGTATATTAAAGTAAAATTTCTTATTGTCAATGTATGTTAGTTTCATTCAGTCCCTGTCCCCAATCTACTATTAATTTCCTTCGGACCTCCAACAAAGTATCCTCCTCTTTTACTGTAAAATCTAAGACAAGGTAATTATTCAACATGATTACCATTTCCCTATTGTCATTGACAATGTCCCCTCATTTAATCTTTAGTGGATCAACATTGCTCTGACCACTAGCTTTCCCTTGAACTATAAAATTTCTTCTTATTGATTTTGATGTCCCTTACAAGTTCCCTTTCCTAATCCCTTTTAGCAGCTCTTATAAGCTGCTTAGTGGCCATTGCTTGTCTTTGTATCAATCCCATGCAGCAGGCTCTGTGCTTTTTTTTTGCGTTTTTGTAGTTGCTTTCCTTTCTTTTACTTTAATGCTGAGCCTCGTCTCTTAACTTCTGCATTTATATTCAGAGATGCTGCCAGATGGTGTACATACAAAATGTATTAAATTTTTGGATCCTTTACTATTCCTCAGCTCAACTCATAAGGTTGCCAGTGGGTGCCTGTCACTGTATCCTCCCTCCCTGTTGATTATGCTTCTAATCAGAAAGGCTGCTCCACTTTGCCTGCCATTTTCCCTATCCATTCTGTAAACCTTATAACCTGGTGTATTTAGTCCTGATCATTCTGCAGCCATGTTGAAGGGCTTTTTCATAATCTCTAATTTGAATTTATGACTGCAGCTCATTTAGTTAATTCCATACACTCCATGCATTTGTATATAGTACTCTTATTTGGGCCATGCATTCTAACCGGTCCCTCAGCACTTATTTACCCATTTATTATCTCTCTTCTGGTTTAATCAACACACTTAATAGTTTTGCCATTACGTGCCATACTTGAAGTAGGATTCTTGACTGTTTCTTTACTCTCTGTCTTGTTACTTGTTTTGAAACTGTATTGACTTCCCTGAGTCATCCCATAGCCTCCCAGTTATGAGTTTGAAGTACTTGTGACCATCCTATTTAGCCTTTCTGCTGGGACATTGGATCCAGATTGGTTCAAGTGGAGCTGTCCTAATGTTAAGTTCCTTCCCTTCACAGTACAGATACTGTTGCTTCAAGAAATCAAACCCCTCTTTCCCGCACCATTCCTTTAGCCAGGTGTTTACTTCCCTAGTTTTCTTATCCCGATTTTGATTTACACATGGTTAGGGTAATAATCCAGAGACTGCACACCTTGACGTCTTGTTATTTCATTTTGTTCCTACTTCCTGATAGACCCTGCTAAGTGGGGTCCAAAACAGACCACAATAACTGGATTCTTCTCCTCCCATGCCAATATGCTTTCAAGCTAGTTTGAGATGTCCCTTGGCATTAGGTAAGCACACAACATAACAAGTAGGAACAGAAACAAGCTATTTGGCCTATCAAGCCTGCTCCACTATTCAGTAAAACGATAGCCGATTTGACTGCGATCTTAACTCCACTTCCCTACCAACCCTCATAACTCTCGACTCCCTTGACAACCAAAAAGCTATCTAACCAACCTTGAACATACACTCTGCCTCCATGCTCACTGGGAAAGAGAATTCCCAACATGAATTACCAGAAAGGAGAAATTCCTCATCATTTTGATTTTAAATGAGAGACTCCTAAACACAAGGTTTTCCGTCCCATCTATTCAATCCTGATTTTAGGAAGCAGATGAACAGGGTCGCGTATCTTTCCCATGTAGGGATTTGCTAGCCAATCTGTCAACCAAATTGACAACTTCCTGTTCCTAGTAAGAATCATATGCAATTGCCTGTGAATGAAATTGTTCTCACTAATATGCATGTGAAGATTTGCTAACCATCTGAGATGAGATAACACATTGTTCAATGATGTCGGTCATTGTATATATCTCTTGAATGCTGACTCACTAACACTTGAAGCTATGTTTCAATTCAATGGTTTTTGAGTTTCCTAACCAGTGCAAATTCACAAAGTTATGTTTTAAACACAATGTTAAAACCATTGTAATTCCAAATGTATTCGGTGGAAAACAACCCAAAAGCCCAAAGCATGATATACAAGTTAATACCCAAGGGCATTACATACCACAGCTACAATTACATGCTCTACAAAAAATACAAATTCACCATTTGTAACTTTGTGCTTTTCTTCTACAGTCTGATTATTTGTTTTCTCCAATAGCCACCTAAAAAAAAATAGGATCGGTCTTTTGTACTTCCAAATTGCTGTTAAGTGCATATATTTGATTTATTTCCTTCTTGGAGGTTTTCAATGTCCATGCAGAAGTGATCACATTCAGGGCCCCAAGGATACAGGAATAAGAAAGCCAACAAAACTTGGCAATGACACATTGAGAACAGGATAGATTAACAGAATATATCTCAAGACTAAAATAATCTGACAGAGCAAGGTCCATGTACTTCCTCCAAAGCATTAAAAGGGAAAAACAGTGTCCAAAGGAGGAAAAAAGCTGCATATTGAAAGTACATAATAGGCCAAATGCAACATAGATATCAGAAAACTTCATGTGGCCACAGTCCACCTGCAGTGCCACGGTGGCATTTTGATGTGTTCAGCATTTTACCTGCTCAGAATCCATTAAACGGACCTTCCTCCTTAAACAATAAAAGGACAATCTTTTCTATGCAAAGAGTTCCCTGCAAATATTAAGATTGTCAATGCAAATGTAAAATGTTGATACAATTCTGAGATTCTCCTCATGTTAATTTTCCAAAGTTCAACTCAGCTATTCAAAGCATAACATCGCTGTTTTAAAAATAATTCAAAAACAGAAATGTGCGTTAAGCAAACACAAAACTGTAGTAACGGATGGACATAAGTGTACTGACATCACAAACTCAAAGGGATGTGTTTTGGAGATGAAGCAGATTTGTTAAACATCTGGTGTAGAATGAAGATGATGCAGTGAAGTATTGAAATTGATTTAGAACTAGAAATAAATAGTATCAGAAGCAATATTGTCTCAACCAATTTATTCGATTTTATATCTGGGGCTAACTTGAAAAGGTATTTTTTGGTTCATTCCTTCGTATGAAGATGAAAGTCCTGCTCAGGGTTAAGCAACTGGAAATTGCAGCAGAGCAGCACTAATTGTTGGTGTAAAAATAATGGCATGACCTAGCAACCTAAAACATACGTAATACAGATAGATGAAAAACAAATAAACAGTCTGCAAAAAAATAGTCTTGTAATTGCTTTCAGAAAATACAGAGAATAACATCTTAAATATCTTAAGATAGAACACTAACACTTTTCTTCCAATGTAGTTAAATTATACACTTGCAGTACATCAATTAACTGTCCCATTATGCATATTTCACAATATACTTACGTAAAAAATGTTTTTCCAACAATGCAATTTCAAGATGTCCCTTGATTTCATTCAGTCGATCAGATTCTGTCCTGTTGAAATCTTGAATTCCTGAAGCCATATTTGATGCCCCTGGGCCTGCCTGAAACAAAAAATGAAAAGAAATCTCCAAAATCAGCATGGGTGAAATCCGTCAGAAACTGCACAGTACAGGAGACTCCAATTCAACTGGATGAATACTGCGACCAAACAAATGTTGCTGATACAGCTGAACGCACAGAAGAGAATACTTTAAATCTGCTGAGCTTTATTAAAGTGATTCAATAATATCCAAACCGTTGTTCAATAACGCATTCTTTGTCTTCTCCAACAAAAGCAGAAAACAAATTCATTCAGAACGCCAGTCATGAGTATAACACTGATGCTGCACATGTTTAGCAAAATTATGTTTGACTTTATATATGATAGCTCACTATTAAATCCATTAATGGAACTTGATTTGCAAAATACCAAGTGGTTCAAGTGACAGTTCAACAATATTGAATGAAATCAACTACTCTGAATCGCTGCAGCAAGGATCTTTATTTTTCTTCACGCTCCATGTTTAAGTATCCATTGTCTGAGGGTATGACGGTATAAAATAATGTACTTAGGTTCAATCAGAAAAATTTGAAAAGGTCAGCACATTGCTGCTTTTATTGTACAAATATTAATATTTGCATCATACAAGTGTCAGGCAATGCCCGTTTCCAACAAAACAGAATCATCATTCCTTGACATTGAATGGTATTAGCATCAGAGAATCTCCCATTATCAACATGCTCAGAGTTAGCCCTGATCATGAATTTAATTGGACCAGCTATTTAAATAATGTATTTCCAAGAGCAGGTCAGGGGTGAGAAATTCCAGTGAGTATCTCACCTCCTGTCTCCCAATGCCTGTCCACCAACTACAAAGCACAAATCACAGTGTGATGGAATACTCTCTATTCACTTGGATGAAGGCACCTTTAACAGCACTGAAGAAACCTGACATCATCCAAGACAAAGCAACTCACTTGACTGGCCTCCCAAACAGTAGCTTCAACAACCACTCCCTTCAATACCAATGCGTAACCGTAGCAGTGTATACCATATGGAGATGTCGCACAGGAACTCACCAACGGTCCATCAACAGCACATTTCAAACCCGAATACCTACTATCTAGAAGGACAATAGCATAGATACATGCAAGTTCCCCCCAAACCATTCACTATTCTGACTTGAAACTGTATCACCATTCTTTCATTGTCATTGACACAAAATCCTGGAACATCTGAACAGCACAAAGGCTCTGTCCCTTTGGACTGCATAAATGCAAGAACTGTTCAACAGTACCTTCTCCAGGGCAATAAATTCTGGCCTTGTCAGCATCACTCAGATTTTGAGATCATAAAAGAAGAAATTCTTTCATTCCAGAAATAAATCCAATAAACTTGCATGAATCAAGAAGATGCTTCCCAAGATAAGGAAATTACATAAGTAAATCTAATGCGATTTTACCAGAGTCTTATATAATTGTAGGATTGTTTTCTCTGCACTCCAGTTCCCTTGCAACGAAAGATCAGTATGCAGCTTTTGGCCTATAACACCTGCATGCAAACTTACTGTGTTTCTTGTGTGAGGACACAGTGAAATCCCCCAAACATTTAAACATTTCTCAACAGTTAAAAATACTCTTTTGCTATTCTTTCTACCAAAATAAATAAGCTCATATTTCGTTCCATCTGTCACCATGCTCACTCACTTGTTCTTATACATTTGCAGATCAAAATGATTCTATCGTATTATTCCTCTACAGATATTCAGTCTTGGCAATTCTTTGCTCTCGTGCCTCTGGTTCCCACTTTATTCTTAAGCATTTGCTATCTTCATCTGTAAAAACTGATGAAAATTATACGCTTCATATCTCTGCCATTTCTTTATATGCAATTATAAGTTCTTCCATCTCAAATGATAAAAGGGGCAAAGACTTGCTTCTGCTATTGTCTTCCTTTTCACACATTGGTAGAAGCTCTTTCAATCTGATTTCATATTTTTTATGAGCTCATTCTTACATTCTACCTGTTCCTTCAAATTTTTTGATTGTCATTTAGCTCCACTTCTGACAATTTCAGAGAGAGAGGAGAGTGAAATAGAGCTAGGTCCTGGCCTCCACGTTGCTGGATGCCATTTTTTTCTCCATGATCTTGACTTTCACCTTCCCCAGAGATATGGAAGAGGTATATTTGCACACTAGGTCAGACAGCAAGCTACACAATCTTTCAAGGCCAGAGTTAAAACAAAAGACATAACGTGCCCTGATCAGAGAACTCCTCCAAGCTAATGACACTGCAATAGCCGCTCACACAGAAACTCAACCACAAAGACTTGTGGACTGTCTCTCCCATACCAGTAACACATTTTTCCAAATTATAAAATATTGATGCAACTGCAGTCATGAAATTATGTGTTACATCTTCACTGCTGATCACTCAAAATAATACCATAGTGGAAGTGATTTGCAAAGTCTGCCACCTTATTTCACAGGGTCACAGCAGCAGACAATCCGTACCTTTACGTAGTACCTGAATGAAGAAATCAGTTCCCCCTCAACCAATTCATAAAACCTGTATGAGATAACACCAAGCTGATAGTTTATAAAGCCCATATTCTCAGCATTTTGTTCCACAGATATTCAACATGGCTACTTCAATAATATCCATTTTCATATCTGCAGTATGGGTATATCCTGGCAGGTCAAAATCATGACTGCTGAAGCTCTCTTAAAAGGCAAAGTTCCCAAATGTGTTGATACTAATCAGTAGATCAGGTGCATCTGCAAGGTGAAAGAGCATTGGAAACAAAGGACTTCCTGTATAGTGAGGAAGCTGGAGCCAGACCATCTATGGGGTGCCCAAGGCTCCACTGCAAGCAAGACATGGGAGTATTTTCAAACCAGCTGTTCAGTGATGTCATACATACATCAGGAGCAGGTGCACCACAGGAAACTTGAAATGAGCAAGACGTGAGATATTTTTAATCAACCTGTTCAGAAATATTATCATACATTTATGGAGCAGGTAGAACTTAAATCAGGGCCTTCTGGCTCAAAGGAAGGGACACAACCACTGTGCCTCAAGAGACCCCAAAATACCACTTTTTAAAATCATGATCCAGTCAACACACTGCTCTGGATGACTGACAGGACTCGAACTGGGACTCCCAAAACATTATTTGGTCTCTGGATTAATAGACTGGTCATAGTACTGAGCTATCACATCCCACAAGTAAGACATAACATTTTTTTTTCCAAATCAACCTGTACAGAGATGCTATTAAACACCTCTCGAGAAGATGAGATGTGAACCCAGGCTCCTGACTCAGAGGTAGGGATGCTGCCATTGCACCACAAGAGCCTACAAATAAAACATGAAGAATCTAAACAAACTCTTGCATCTTGCAGTCATTAGCTGGCAAAAAGAGGAAGTAGTGACACCTCCTGTAAGCTGACAACACCCACAATGACAAGTTGTTACAGCAGTATGACAGCAGGCAACAATGCTGAAAAGCAACATCCCATAATATCAATTGACAGCTCATGTATGACCATTGCAGCAAACCTGCTTCCAAAGACTTCTCTTCCAAGAAATCACCAAATTAAGATACTTCAATCTAAATAACTGTTTGCTGCGTGTCAATCATCCCTTGCAGGTGGAAGGATGCTAACCCAGGATTCAATGTATTTCTAAATTTCCCCCTACATAACCCTTCTTCATTTAAAATTGCCATCTACAACTTTAAGTCATTCAACTCATGAGGACACTGCTCCCTTCTCTGTTTACGTGCAGTCCATTCAAATTAGTGACCGAGCCCCGTGGATCCAAATCATGCCTATCCCTTCTCCTCTTCCAGTCGAATATTCAACTCACTGCTCGATTTGTCCTGATGCTGGGATATTGTCAGGGCCCATTGGCTTAGCAGCAATCAATGCCTTCGGCCATTTCTTTTTATCCTTTTCACTGCATCCAGTTTGCTGAAGACTGGCATCCATAATTCTGGGGATCTCAGGAAGAAGTTGAGATGTATCATTTACTCAGTATTTCTGACTGAAGGTGGTTGCAAATATTTTAGCCTTGCCTTGTGCACGGACACTGAGCTCCCACATTATTAAGGATGTGTTTCATGTATGTTTCATATTTCTCTCTTACTATTTTAAAAGCAGTATAGTCTCGAAGGCAACCTGCAAGTTTCAATACTGGATGGAATGTAATCTAATTATCAGTAATTACAGTAACTGTTAATTATCAGGGTTGGAATTTAGCTGCAAAAAAAGTGTAAGACCACCACTATAGAAAGAGAATCAAGAGTTTGGCAAAACTGAAGCCAGAACATTAAGCATAAAATCAGTCAGTGGAGGTCAGCAAGCACAAAGAGATGGGGGAACTAGATTTCCTCCTCGTCAGGACATGCGCAAATTAATTTGGATGACTCCAAGTTTACAGATGGTCAAATGTGGGAGATCAGCCAGAACTATACTGAAATAGTTAAATTTGGGGCAAGAATCAAGGCAAGAACGAGGGTTTCTACAGTGATGAGCTGAGACTTGAGAAAGTTAGGCAATGTTACAAAAGCAGAAATAGGTTGTCTTAGTGATGGAATGACTATAAAGGTTGTCAGTTGTTTCTTTTGACATATTTTCTAATTATTTCTTGGTCTTTGCTTTTTACATTCAATTGTAAATTGCTGCTGCTTAGTTTGAACCAATCAACTAGGTGTTAAAGTTAAAATATGAATGCGAAACAAACATTAACAAATGTTGGATAAGTTTTTATTAACTAGTTCAAAACAATTTTAATATACTACAAAGCTATTTACATTTGTGGGTATAGTGCATTGTGTTCTACAAGACCAATTACAAATTACTCTGCAGCCAAACTACCATTACAGACTTGTTGCATTGGGTATTTTGTTATGTCATTTTGGGAGGAGTACAGTCCATCATCAGGTTAATTATAAAGCACGAACTGTAATGAACGAATCTCGCCTACGCAACCACACTTCAAGTAAATTCCAGGAAAAAAAACCATTAGCACTCGTGACAAATAAGAACAATACTAGAAGAAGGAAAGATGAGCTGATATTTTTACCTTCTAAATTAGAAAACCTCAAGCACAAAGATCCAACTAGCAATTATAACCTTTAAATACTACATGTTAAAGGGTGGCTCAAACATTTATTCAAAAGACAAAGTATGGAACTGCACATGAGACGAAATAACGTTTAAACACTTAAAAATAATGCAACTACTAAAGATCATGTCAAATTACATAGTATATGCTGCTAAAATGGCATTTAAAAATGAACAGAGGGGATAGCACTTCTCACAGGTAGGTTCACAACATTCCTTGGGATGCTACACTCTGTAATGGACCTCACCATCAACTAGCCCTGACCTGATATTTCAGGTTGCTGTTCACAGTTGAGAGTGATGACACCACAGTAAACCACTTTGACTGGTAGGCCAATCTAGAAGAGAGCAGCCATGAACTTCCCTTTTTAAAATAACTTAAAATGCAAAAAGAGTGATTCCAATGGGCTGGGCAGATGAAACAAATTCTAATGGTCCAGTGGTCCTAAATAAAATGCATCAATGCAGTGTTGCAGAATGCACAAAGCCTGACAAGGAGTAGGTGATCATCCACTGCATCCAGATCCATCTCCAGCCATTTCGATATGTCTCACGGTAGACTAGGATGGGTGAGTTGATGCACAATTCTCCTTCACTTTATTCCAATTCTTTTCATCTTTCTCATTAAACTTAGAAATCACTGTGCATTTTGAAGTCAACTACTACATAATTTGTCAGCAAAAAGCACAAAATATTATCTTTTGTAATCAACAATATTGCAAAACAAAAGGCAGCCCACAAAAAAGGAACAAAATACTATTCTTTTAGTCTTACAATGCTCAATCTGATGACAATTCTGACATTTGTGCTGGAACTACAATTATGCATCAGCATATTGCTCTAGTAGTATAGACATTTCTAATACTAACATGCCCTTATTACACAAAATAATCTGGGAATTCAGAAAAAATCCTGAGCTGGTCACATGTACAAGAGCACATAAGAGGTTCAGCATTTTGCAGCAGGTTAACTCTCCATCAGACTCAAAGATTTCCTAACATCAAGTCTGAAGAGAAGAATGTGATAAAATAACCTCCACTTGCAAAAAAACCACAGCATCCATAACGTCTAAAAAGCTTGACCAATCCTGTATAAACAAGCCTATGATTGGCACGCCATTCAACTTAAGCCTAATGGCATTGCAGGTTTGACGGCAGTACATAGACTGCAACAGTTTAAGAAGGCAGCTCACCCCAACCTTAACAGCACCAAGGAGTAGGCAATAAATGCTGGCCAGCCAGAAACGTCCATTGCCAATAAATGAGTTTGAAAAAAAAAGCATTCCTTTCCCCAACAACTAACATGCCATGGCTGCAATGTGCAATCAAAAGATGCACTGCAACATTTCAGCAGTATGTTTTCAACAGTACCTTTTGAAATAACTCCATAGAGGCTGGCATCCTGTTCCCATCACTGATCCAGTTCCCTCAGAGCCAGCTCTCAGACTGAAGAGGATGTCAGACACTCCTGTTCTTATCTGTCAGCCAGGGCTCTCTGGTTGGAGCAGATTGACAGCACCCATCAGGGAGCTCATATTCTATGATGTCCACATGGTTGATTTTATTATAGTCACCACATCCCTCCGCCTTTAAGTCCAAGGATATAAGCAGTGCATTTTTTTGAAACTCCTCCTGGGGCATTTTAGCACTATCACGTTCCTCCAACTCTGCCTCTGATGCGGGCAGTGGTAGCACACAGTAGCTCATCTCTTGCTGTTCTAAATTTCTTTTGAGATGTTCCTTCTCCTCTTCAAGCAGCATGGGTGTTAAGGTAGCAACATCTGCCATGTCTATCTCAGATCAAAAGGTATCTTCAATGCTCGAAAGAGAGGGCAAACCCATGGGTACTGCTTCAGTCAAGAAGGCAGTTTTGCTCTAGCACTATTTGCAGCTTACATATTATTCACATTCTTGTTCAGGGCCATCCCAAACTTTATGCAAGGTCAGGTTCTGTGACGCATCGATCATGCCTCTTATCCATGCAGGGCTATTCCCATGACTCCAATAGCAAATTTCGTCCCCCGACGTAAACGGTCCCTCACATGTAGCAGAGTCTTGTGTCCAGCAATGGCATTCCTGATACCATTTCATCCTCCGTCCCAAATCCAATGTTGCAGAGGAGAGGTCAACCCCATCCCCGCCCCAAAAACAAAACAAAATCCCCAAAGAAGCTCGCCTCACATTGTAATTGGTTAATGCAAGTGTGAAAGTGATATAATCTGCCTCTCACCTCCAACCTGTTATAAAAGGAGTGGTGACATGAAAGAAATCTCTGATACTCATTTTATAAGCAACAAGTAACAATTTGTCTAACTCTAGCAATGAGCGAATTAACATAACTACTAACAAACCAACCAATTCCTGCTTAAATACTAACTATTCCTGAATAAAACAAAATTCTAATGGCATGCTATTCCAATAAATAAAGTCCCACCCAAATAAACCAAAAAAAAACTAAAATTTAATCCCTCAAAATTACAGCCAGGATGCATCTTCCAGAATGCTCTGCATCCTCTTCACTGATCTTCCAGTCAGGAACGCCTTCCTCCATCAAAATTCTCATGTCAGGAGTATTAGCTAAGAGTGCTGTAGTACTTTTAGTTTAGATGATGGTTTTCTGAGAGATGAGCAAATTCTGTGAGAGTCAGTGATTCTTTCTAATATAGCTGAGAGCTGTTCTCTTGGCAGATGACAGTTGACTCTCACACCAATTTTCAAATAGCCTCTTCTTTTACATCCTTGATGACCTATCAATTTCTTACAATAGGATTGGTCCAAGTGAAAACCATCAGATTTAAATTTAATTGGGTTTTGGTTTCTAGGGCCTGGTTTAAATTAATTGGCTAAATTCAAAACCTGTTGTCTTGGTAAAATTGTTTTTTTTTGCTAACCATACAGCCTTTGATACAAATGTTTCAATTCAGGAACTCTGTGTAGCTGTCACTGCTTACAGACTTTTTTTTAGAACAATCTCCATGCGTAGAAAAATAAACACCATTTTTTTTAAAAAAGGGAACATGCACTCTTTCTCCTTATTTTACAAACATCAAATATTCTAACATCCTGCCCTCCAATCCACAGATACTCTACCAAACTTCTGAAAAAAAAGCCATGATGAAAAGATGGCTTAATTTTTTAAAAAGAAATCTTAATGCCATTATTACTAGATCCATAGGTCATTAATCTAAATTTACGCATTTCGCATTAATTCTAATAAACAGTGAACACTACCAATCTAGGTCTTATGTACATATTTACATTCTTAACCCGTAATAACACATCTGTGATAACATTTTTATCACCCATAACATGTACAATCTGTAAATTAAGTGCTTGTAACATCAGACTCCAACATAATACCCTGGCATTCTTGTCCTTAAATCTCTTTAGAAGTGTCAAAGAGTTGTGATCGCTGATCATAACCGTCTCCAAGACATTGTTTAAATGTTGTAAGGCTCGTGCAAAATTCAATAACTCTTTTCCAACGGTGGAGTATTTTCTCTAGTGAATATTGAGTGTCTTTGAAAAATAACTAATTGGCCTTTCGATTTCACAATTGTCCTTCTGTAACAACTTAGCTCCAACCCTAACATCACTTGCATCAATAGCGACTTTAAAGGGTTTCAAGAAATTTGGTATGGCTTGAACTGGTGTTGTGGTTAACACTGCTTATAAATTATCAAATACTTTCTGGAATTGTTCTGTTTGTGGTCTTCTTCAGCAAATTTATCAGCGATTTGGTACAAACCTCCAGCCCCAAAAATCATAGCACTTCCTTCTTTGAGGGTGGTCTTGGAAATTCGAGAGCTTTTGTCTTCATGTTCCTCAGGTGTCATCCTTCTATGTCCAAGGTTGTGTTCTAAAAACGTCACTTCCGCCTTCGCAAATTTTACCTTTGTCAAATTTATGACCAACTCTGCCTTCCGTAATCTCTCAAACAGCTCTGCCAAATGTACCATGTGATCTTTTCACAAATAGCTAAAGATTACTAAGTCATCTACATAGATGGCACAATTAGGCAATCCTGCCCCAACTTGGTTCGCTAGTCTTTGCAATGTGCCCGGAGCATTCTTATTCCAAAAGGCATTTCTTTAAATTGATACAACCCATTTGGGATTACAAAGGCAGGAACTTCTTTCACTCTCTCCGACAAAGGTACTTGCCAGTAACCGCAAAATAAGACCAACTTTCTGATGTAAGTGGCTTGTCCATCTTTGTCACACAGTCCTCCAGCCTTGGAATTGGGGAAGAGTCAGATTCTGTCACAGCGTTGATCTTCTGATAATCTGCAGTGCATCGTTGAGTACCATTAGGTTTGGGAACCAACACAATCAGCAGACTTCACTTGCTTTGACTTGCTTCAATGATGTCTTCTTGGAACATCGCTTCCACTTCCTTCTGTACCTGTGCTACTTTGAGAGGATTCAGCCTGTAGGGATGTTGTTTTATTAGAAATGCATTCCCACGTCGACCTCATATACTATGGTATTAGACCTCCACATTCTATTTCTACAATGTCCTCATTGCGCTGCGACAAGCCTTTCAATTCAGTTCTCTGTTCCTGAGACAGATAGCTTGCTTCCCCCATCCCAGTTTTTAAGGGATTCCTCATTATTTAAATTTATTCTGGAGGCACATCAAAATCCAAATCATCTGAATGCGATTCCTCACTCCGAGTGGCAGTAACTTATACCTGTTTCTCTGGTTTCCTTGCCCAGACATAGTAGGGTTTCAGCATGGTCACATGACATACCAAAAAATTTTCCTCCTGTCTGGCATCAGCATCACATAATTCACCCGACTTGACTTCTCTCAATCAGATAGGGACCACTAAACCTTGCTTTGAAGAGATCTCCTACCACTGCTAACAAAACCAATGCTTTATCCCCACAGTCAAACATAGAACTTGAGATTTCTTATTGGCTTCTTGCTTCATTATGCACAGTGCCACCTTCAAACGTTGTCTGGCTAATTCACCTACTCTTCAATCTTTCTCTCACCTCAGATACCTAATTCAACAGTGAGATCTCTGACTTCAGACCCATCAACTTTTTCTTAATTAATTTTAAAGGCCCTCTTATTTCATGTCTCAATATCATTTCAAATAGAGTAAATTGAGTTGGTTCATTTGGAACATTTCTAATAGACAATTATATAAATGGAACACTTTTATCCCAATCATTTGGGTAATCTTGGCAATAAGCCGTCAGCATGGTTTTAAGGGGCTGATGCCACTTTTCCAATGCTCCCTGGGATTCAGAATTGTACATACTTTACATCAAGTGTGGGATGCCGAAACTATCCATGACCTCCTTTGATAATTTGGAAGTAAAATTGGGTTCTTGGTCTGATTGAGTCTCCCTGGGTAGTCCACAACAGGTAAAGAAAGCAAGCAACTCTTCTACAACCTTTTTTGCCTTTACATTCCATAATGGAATTGCCTCTAGAAATCTGGTAGATACATTCATTCTGGTTGGCAAATGCTGGTTCCCACTTTTGGTTTCAGGGTGGGGACGTTTGCAATCAATCATAACCCGCTTGAAAGGTTCTTGAAACATCAGATTTGGCATTAAAGGCACTAGTTTTACGACTGCCTGCGACTTTCCTATCACCTGACACATAATGACTGGTACAGTAAAATTCAACCATATCATTACGTAATCAAGGACAACAGAAATACTTCTTTATCTTCGCCTGAGTCTTCCTCACTCCTAGATGACCCCCTGCAGTTCATTCATGTGCTACCCTCAACACTTCTTGTCCGAATGTTACAGAAAACAAAATCTGGTGAACTCCCACCCATTACTCTTCTGCACTAACCTACCATGGTCTTTGTTCTGCCTTACAATTTTATCCTTAAGGTAATAACACGCTAAAATACATTCCGATTGCTTTTATGAGTAGGCTTTATGATACAAATCTTTTATTGTCGCATTGTTTTGTTGTAACTCAATTAGTCTTTCACAACTAAACGCCTCTGCCTGATCCTCGACTTGCCGAGGTTCTTCCTTTCCCAATTCATTAAAAAAGGGTTTTTCAGCTAACTGGACCTGATCACGTTCGACTTTCTTTCTGGTGTTCCCCTCTTTCTTTAACTTATGATTGTGGGATCTTGTCACCGCATATTCTAGAAAAATTCCAGAATATTTTTCTTTTAACTCTTCAGGTCCTTGGTTTTCCTTCAGCTTCTCCACTACAAGGGGCATCACTCCCACCTTTGATCCTGTTCAGTCGATTCCAAGAACGAGCTGTCTTCCTGGAATAGACACTCGTCCAGACACTCACACTGTCAAATCGCCAGTCTTGATTGGATTTTCCAGCCTTCTCTTAAACAGGGAAAACGGTAAATCTTTCTTCATTTATTCTATAGACTATCAGTGGCTTGGGTGACATTTCAAAAGGAGTGCAAATACTTTCATCTCTTACTATTAAAGATTGACCAGCTCCTGCATTTCTCAATATCTTAACTTCTTTACATCCGTGGGTAAGGTTCACGGAGGAAGAACGGGGTGGGGGAAGGTAAAGTCTTTCAAGAGATTGTTCACAATCTTACTACCTAGCCCACGATTAGGCTGTGCACTCCCCTGCAGCTCCTCGACTTCTCTTGGGATTTTCTGCACTATCTCAACTCACCCCACTGGTTCAGCCTCTTTCACTACATCCTTATATCCAGTCACCAGCACTGTGACGTTAATGGGGGGGTTGGGGGGACACAGCGTGGAAACCCAGAGGCCTTTCGCCTCTTTTCCACTCTCTTGGATTTCTTTTTCCATGTGTGGTAAACTGTTCCCAATGTGATCTACGTTTTATTTTTCATTGAAGGAGCTCCCTTTTTCTCTATTTCTAACCTTCACAGAATGAAATTGCTGTCAGAAGCTAGATTGCGATTTATGTGCCATCTTTGCAGCTCTTCTTACTTTCGTAACTTTAACATGAGTTCTTATTCTCTCTGGAAGTGAGTTTTTAAACTCTTTCAGCAGAATCATTTCTCTGAGATCCTCGTATGTCTTTTCTATCTTTAATGCTCTCACCCTTCCAAGTTGCTATGTTTAATTCTTTCACATTTGACACAAGTCTGACCTGGTTCCTTCCTTTTTTAAAAAATATACATTCACGGGATAAGGGTGTCACTGATCAGGCAGCATTTATTGCCCATCCCTAAATGCCCAGAGGGCAGTTGAGAGTCAACCACATTGCACGGTGTCTGCAGTCACATATAGGCCAGACCAGGTAAGGACGGCAGAGATAACAGTGTGGAACTGACAGACAGCATCAGAAGGGTCCCGACCCGAAACGTCACTTTTTCGGCTCCTCTGATGCTTCCAGGCCAGCTGCGTTCCTCCAGCTCTACACTGTGTTAGCTCTGACTCCAGCATCAACAATTCTTACTATCTCCATGTAAGGATGGCAATTTCCTTCCTTAAAGGACATTAATGAACCAGATGGGATCTTCCAATAATCGACAATGGATTCACGGTCATCATTAGACTCTTAATTCCAGGTATTTTATACAGTTCAAATTCCTCTATCTGCCATGGCAGGATTCAAACCTGGGTCCCCAGAATGTTACCTTGGTGTCTAGATCAACAATCCAGCGATAATACGACGAGGCTATCGCCTCCCTGTTGTCTATATGCTTCTGGTATGAATTCGTAGACACTCAAAATAGCCTGTTTTATTTCTTCATATTCTCTTGATGTTTCATCTGACAGCGCTACAGACACCCTGTTTGCCTGTCAACTTGGTCTGAATTAGTATTACTCACATACCATCTGGCCAGTTCATCTATTTAGCCCAGTTTTTAAAAAGGAAATGAAAAAGGCTTTGACACAATTTTCAGTGAAATTTGGTAATGCTTGGGCATATTTGTACATGTCCAAAGGAGGCTGCTGATTCAATGAGTTTATTCATTGTTACTTCTATCTTGTACTTTTACCTCTGTCATTTGAAGTCTTTTTGTTTCAAGTTCCAACCTCAACTTGACCAACTTCAACACTTTTTCTCTTTCTTCCCTCTCTGCTAGGAATCTTCTTTCCCTTTCTTTCTCATCTGCTTTTAAATGTACTTCAAATTTTCTTTCCTTCCTTTCATTCTCTAATTTCAATTGTCTCATTTGCAACTTAACTCCATTGTACTTGACTGTGTCTCTAGCTTACCTAAATGCTTGACTAACTCAGTTACAATTTCAGCTTTCCTCTTATTCCTAGTTAAACCCAAAATTTGGCCTTTTCGCTAAGTCTAAAAATATATTCTTCCTCTCCCCTTCTAAGTTTTCTTGGCAAGTCTGGGAAGCATCCCCAAACCTCACAACCTCTTCAGCAATGTTAAGAGCCATTTCCTCCACTTTTGATTTAGCCAACCACAAATAAATCGAAATTAACAGGATTTTCCACTTCTCACCCAAGTTTTATTTAAAGATCGCGAACACTAATCCCCAAGACTGTTTAAATCTGCTCAGGCCTTGCAACTTCAAATGTATCCAAATCCATTCAATTCCATTGATATCCTGTACACAAACTGGCCAGATCCCAGACAAGCCCCCACTCTGTTATGGAGGGGAGGTTGACCCACTCCCCAATTACTAAAACTGAAATCCCTAGAGAAGCTTGTCTCACAATGTAATCTGTTAGAGAAAGTGTGAAAGTGGTATAATCTGCCCTCACCCCCAACCAGTTATAAAAGAAGTGGTTAAATGAAAGAAACCTCTGATGCTCACTTTATAAGCAATAAGTAGCAATTTACTTATCTAACTCTAACAGTAAACAAATTAACAGAACTTCAAACAAACTGAAAAATTCCCACAACTAACTATTCCTAAATAAAACAAAATTCCAATGGTATGCTGTTCCAATAAATACAACTTCCACTTATATGAACCAAAATAATAATAATAATGAAAACGTTAAAACTTAATCCCTCAAAATTATAGCCAGGATGGTTCTTCCAGAATGCTCTGCACACTCTCTGCTAATCCTCCAGTCAGGGACACATTCCTCCATCAAATTCTTACATAAGGAATATCTGGTAAGAGTGCTGTCATACCTTTAGTTTAGATGATGGTTTTCTAAGAGATGAGCAAATTCTGTGAGAGTGATTCTTTCTATTGTAGCTGAGAGCTGTTCTTTTGGCAGATGACAGGTGATTCTCACCCCAATTTTCAAATGGCCTCTTTTATATTCTTGATAACCTGTCAAATTCTTGCAACAGGATTGGTCCTAGGTAGTCAAAACCATATTTAAATTTAATTGGGTTTTGGTATCTGGGCCTGGTTTAAATTAAGTGGCTAAATTCAAAACCCTTTGTCTTGGTAAAGTTGCTGTTTTTTCTAACCCTTCAGTCTTTTATATAGCTGTTTCAATTTGAGAGCTCTCTGTACAGCTGCTGCTTGCAGACCTTTTTTTTAAATATCTCCAAACCAGAAAAGCATCATTTCTAAAAAGACCACACAGACTTTCCCCTTATCATTTTACAAACATCAAATATTCTAAAATCCTGCCTTCCAATCCATAAATTCTCCACCCAACTTTGCAATACCAAAATGATCAGATTTAACCTATTGCCTAATCTTCTCCTATTAGCAACTCTGCTGGAACTACATCTGTAGTTGCACAAACAGTAGTCCTATAATCAAATAGGAAGCGGAACTATTTGATATCTTGTGAATCTGTAAGCATCCAATCCTGATCACATTACATTATCTATCACCAACATCTTCATTTCAGATATCCGTGGATGATCCGCGTGGAGTTCAGCCAGTACCCGAATGCAACCTTTCCTTGGGACATCACTCTTGCTCCCCATAAACAATAAGCCAGCCTGTACGTAATCTGGTCTCTCTGGACCAAAAAGATTTCAATCTGGTTGTAACAGTCCTTTGGCTTTCCCCATCACCTATTTCAGTTTTGTCACGACCAAATCTTTCTGCATCCAAAATCTGATATTGTCAGCTGTGATTGCAAGTGTGTCCAAAAAATTTTAAATCATTACAGACTCTGCCAGTAGCAGTACAACCGGCTGTATAAGTGCCAGTGGGAGGCGGCTCAATGCATCTGCATTTGCTACTTGGCCTTCCAGTGTTCCAACTTGTTATTAAACACACTCCGTGTTACAGCCCAGTGCTGAATTTGGCCTGAAGCTGTAGGTGGCACTGCCTTATCCTTTTTATGCTGACCTAGCAGGGTTTTGTTGTCCATTCTGCCCGCAAAGGTATTGTTGGAACTTCTTAAATCCAAATATGACCGCCAATCCATCATTCTCTATCTAGGCATATTTACACTCTTCATTAGCCAAAGTTCTGGATGCATACGCTATTGGCCATTCCTCTCCATTAGGCCACATACGAGTTAATACTACCCTGATGTTGTATAGGGAGGCATCGCATGTCAATACCAGATCTCACTTGGGATCAAAGATGACAGTTGTTTCACTTCCCTGAAAACTATGGCTTTGCTACGTGACCATTTTCAAAGGTTTTGGAAAGGACCCTTTTTCAAGAGTGAATACAAAGATGCCATGACGATGGCCTGGTTACCTATGAACTTTCCAGGATAATTCAGCCCAAGCAAAGTCCTAAACTTCGGTACTGACATGGGAGCCAGGGACCTTTAATCGCCCTCACTTTATGTTTCAGTGAGTGCAACCTCTTCTGTCAACTCTGTAGCCTAAGTCATTTGAGGTGCCTGGAACACACATTTCTCCCTTCTAAGGCATATATCTACTTAGGCGAAGGACTATGTCCAAGTTCTCCAAGTGCTCTTTATTGGTCTTCCCTGTTATTAGCACGTCATCTCGATAAATGGCTATCCTTGGGGCAGACTTCGTAAAATATTCCTCATTGTCCTCTGGAATGCCCCAAATGTCAGCCTCATACATGGATACAAATCTTTATGGGTGTTAACTGCAGCATACTTCTGGAAATCCTCATCTAACTGCAAATGCAAGTACGCATGGCCCATGTCCAGTTTTGTGAAGGACAGCTTTGCATATAAGTCCTCAATGCAGGGGACTGGGTATTTATCCAGCTGCAAAAAGCAATTTACCATTTGTTTAAAATCCTCACAAAGACAAATCAACCCATCACATTTCACAACTGGTATGACTAGTGCTGCCCATTCCACAAACTGCACTAGTTTGATAGTTCCTCCACTTTCCAGTCTCCATTTTTGCCCATAAGACATATGGCACTGGCTGGGCCTTAAAGAATCGTGGAACTTCCTGGTCAACATGCAAGGTGGCCTTGGCTCCTTTAATAGTTCCTAGACCTTACTGCAAAAACTCTGGGTATTTAATTCAGACTTCAAATAGCCATTTTCTAATTGAAAAATGTTGAGCCAATCTGGGTGAATCTTTCTCAATCAATTTCACTCTATCAAGCTTGGGCCAGAACTTTTTACGATAAATCAGTGGTAACTGAATCTGCTGTTTGTCATCAGAGACTGGAACCGAATTGTACCCTTAATCTGATAGGACTCCCCAGTATAGGTTCTCAGTTTCGCCAAGGTCTCGCACAAAGGTAATGTATTGGAGTTCAAAGCAAATTTTAATGCCAACTGATTCTACGATCACTGAAATGACTCAACAATATAAACCTCTATTTGAACTGATGTTTATTTTAACCAGATGTTTATTTCGATTGGTTCCGATTTGGATATTGTTAAGCAATTTAACTGTCCCAAAGCAGATGTAGATGGACTTTCTAGGGTGTGTGCTCACTTGGATTTTGGCCTATGTGTTCTCATACTCAATTCAGATCTAGTCAGACTCTTCTGCCATCCTGAGCCTAAGTACCAGCAGCAACTACAATGGTTTGGTGTCCTGGATCCTGAAGAAAATTTTAAGCTGTCTGGCTGAGGCTTGGCTTTGCTTTGGGGTTGTGCTGTGGGCGGACTTAAAGACCCTCTGTTTAAGATATGTCCTGAATGAAGCTATACAATTGCCTTTACTTAAAGTAGTGTTCCCCAAGTTCAGTCAGAGGCAAGAGTGTCCACTAGCATCGGAATACCCTGCAATACAAATGCTTCGCTTGATGCATTGTCCAAATGATAAAGCCAGTGTACTGCCTGTTAGAAATGTCGTCAGGCTTCAGCTAGTAGATGCGTTTGCATGGTTACATTGTTAATGCCACATACCAAATGGTCTCTCAGCATCTCATTAAGGGTTAAAGCAAAGACACATGCCTCTACCAGTCATCTCGATCTAGTCAAAAATCCTAGCATTGAATCACCAGGCTCTTGAAATACCCGGTAAAATTGAGAGTGCCACAGAATTTGAGGAAGCTTGAGACCATAATATTCCTCGACTAAGTCTTCCATCTCTTGAAGGGTTTTCCCATCTAGTGCCTCAGGGAAAGTTAGCACTGAAAAAGCTGCAGGCCCACAAGCCGTCAGGAGAATTACTTCAGATAACAAGGCGGAGAACTGAACGAACACAGCAGGTCAAGCAGCAGAGGAGTAAGAAAGCTGATGCTTCAAAATGAGACCCTTCACACATCTAATTTTTTTTTCCTGAAGAGGGGTCTTGACCCGAAACGTCAGCTTTCCTGCTTGGTCTGCTGTGTTCATCCAGCTTTACACCCTGTTCTCTCAGATTCTCCAGCATTGGCAGTTCCTACAATCTCAGAAGAAGTAATTGTTGCTTTTTATCTGCCCGAATATCATTTGCCCAGACAAAAAGAAACACATCCTTTCCACATGCTGGGCCCAGTCTTTGATAGCAGGATCGAACAAGTTCAAGCTTCCCAAATAAGGGCATGATGCCAGCTGAGTGGACAGAACTCCTGACACACCTGCTTATATTTATCAGCCATGGCTCCCTGACTGAACCTGATTAATAGCCTGAATCAGGGAACTCATATACTATGATGTCCATCATAGCAGCACCAGCACCAGATTACAACCATCTGGAAAGATCATTAAATGAGGGTTTTTCTATTCATAAAGCAAGACCATTTAGGTGATGACCTTAAATACAGCAAATGCTTCCATTTGTAAGAATTCTAAACTAGAAAACATATAAGTACAAGATATTTCCCTGGTTTACTTGCTGGAAACAAAGGAGAGTTCTTATTATCTAAGAATGGTGGAACTTGATACAGCTGAAATGACAGAGGCAAATTGAGTTAGGTGCTTCCAAAATACAAAGGGAATAGGACAACAGAAAACAAGTTTAAAAAAAAGGAAAGACTTGAGAGGAGACAGCAAAAAGCCTCATACAAAGAACCAGAACCAGCACAAATTATGTTGATCAAATGGTCTACTGTTTTACTTTGTATTCCACCTTAAATTTCAGATCAGCAGGGGTGTGTGTGGATTCAAATCAAATAGTCACAACACAGAAACTGCTTCTTGACTACAGGAAGGGATTCCTTCAGGCTACAATTTTTAAGGTCTTTGCACTGAAAGGCAGAAGAGAGAAATACTGGATGAATTAAACACAGGCACTTAAAAGACTGGCAGTTCCCACTGTAGAAGAGCCACCTTTCTCAAATGGAATCTGTTCGGGTCCAAAGCTTTTGCTGCGTTCAATGCCTTCGGTCATTTATTAATCTCATGGAGTGAATCAAATTGTTTAACAATTGGGCCTGCGGTGATACACATCTCACGTACAGACAGAGATTAATCAACTGCTCAGCACTTTTGGCTGAAGACATTTGCAAATATTTCAGCCAAATCATCTCTTGCACTATCTAACTGGGTTTCTCGATCACTAAGGCCAAGGTGTTGTGAAACCTCCTCTTCTTAGTTGTTCAATCATCCACAGTAAAACTTTAAATCTGAACTATTGGTTATTGAAACCTTAATTTGGTTTACAGCATGGAGATAGCAAGAACTGCAGATGCTGGGGTCAGAGTCAATGCTGTGTGGTGCTGGAGAAACGCAGCAGGTCAGACAGCACAGGAACAGGAGTCATCATTTCAGGTTTACACCCTGGACAGATGAAGGGTATAAACCCGAAACATCCATTTTCCTGCTCCTCGGATGCTGCCTGATCTGCTGCATTCCCGTAGCTCCACAGAGTATTGGTTTACAGCATGCTGTTTCTATTGTTGAGATGCATGCAGCACTTTTTGTAGCTTCACCAAGTTGGTGTTGCTCCCAAAATCCTTTATTCCTCATTGAGTTGATGGCATTGGTACAGCAAATGAAATGACAGCTTATGAAGTTATAGATTCTCATTGAATATTATTCTGCTGTATCTTTGTGGATGACAGGTTTTGGGCTGCCAGGTCTGCTCCAGATCCAGCCAGTGAGTGCAGCACACATCATGATGGATGTCCTCATTGTAGAAATGGAGACCCATTTTTCACAAAGTCTGTGCTGTGCACACTCCCAACATTACAGTTAACAGAAGGATGCATCTGTAAGAGCCAAACTTGAGACCATGTGGTCATGTAGGTTTTTCTCACTGCATTGCTCTCCGGCTTAGTCAAGCAAACATGTCCTTCAGCATACTACCAATTCAGTTCTTAAGGGCATTATTGAGCCACTCTTTGAAGTTTCACACAGACTACATTTTGTGCCCTTGATACCATGTCTCTACAAATAACATGGAAGAGCATCGATTTATCAAGTGACAAAAGGCAAGGGGTGGTTGCAAACAACAGGTTTCCTTGCCTATTTTTGATTTGGTGCCATGAGAATTTCTTGGGTCTGGAGTCGATACTGAGGGCTACTTGCTCCTGACTGTATACCATTGTTATTAATTCTGCATTTACAGTGGGACAAAACATATCCAGTAATGGTGGTGCAAAGTTTAGGGCATTGGCTGCAAGGAATGATTTAGGGTGATATCAGGCTATCGCTTGATAAGTTTGCAAGAGAGCTTTCCAAAGTTTGACAAATGTTAAAAAGGAGGATTTTGCAAAGACTTCTAGGCAGTGTACACTTCTATCAATTCCACTATCCAGATGGATGCCCATCCAGTTTTATTGTTGATTTTCTATAGCCAAATGTTTTTTTTCTATTTATTTGTGGGATGTGGGATGCGGGATGTGCTGGCTGGCTGGCCAGCACTTAGTGCCCATACCTAGTTGCCCTCGAGAAGGTGGTGCTGAGCTGCCTTCTTGAACTGCTGCAGTCCACCTGCTGTGGGTTGACCCAAAATGCCATTAGGGAGGGAATTCCAGGATTTGGACACAGCAACAGTGAAGGAACAGCGATATATTTTCAAGTCAGGATTATGAATGGCTTGGAGGGGAACTTGAAGGTGGTGGTTTTCCCATATATCTGTTGCTCTTTTCCTTCTAGATGGAAGTGATTGTGGATTTGCAAGGTGCTGTCTGAGGATCTTTGGTGAATTTTTGCAGTGCATCTTGAGATAATAGCAGCAGTGTATACTAAACTTCAGTGATGGAAGGAATGAATCCTTGTGGATGTAGTGCCGGATGTAGTGCCAATCAAGCAGGCTGCTTTGTTGTTGATGGTGTCAAACTTCTGGAGTGTTGTTGCAGCTACATTCAACCAGGCAAGTGAGGAGTATTCCATTACACGCCTGACTTGTGCCTTGTCGATGCCGGACAGGCTTCGAGGAGTCAGGTGGTGAGTTACACGCTGCAGTTTTCCTAGCTTCTGACCTGCTACTGCAGCCACTGTGTTAATGTGGTGAGTCCAGTTGAGTTTCTGGTTATGATAACCCCCAGAATGTTGATAGCGGGGGATTCAATGATGGTAACACCAATGAATACAAAGTTTTGGTGGTTAGGTTGTCTATTATTTGTGATGGCATTTGTGTGGTGTGAATGTTACTCGCCACTTGTCCGCCCAGGCTTGGAATTTCAGACAACTAATGAGCCTGTTAAACTATTTTAGAGGGTAATTAAGGAAAACCATAGTACCATGGGCCTGCAGTCACATGTAGGCCAGGCTAGGTAGGAGCAGATTTTTCTTTCCCTCTGAAGAATATTAGTGAATCGTATTACTTGATAACCAGGCAGAAAATGAATTTCGTGTCTCCAGAGCATTCATCCAGTCATTTCAGTTACAGGTTCAACCAGTAAAATTACCACGATGCTGCTGCCGCAGTAGAATTAAAACTTTCATATCAAAGTGTGCAGGTGATAATATCAGAACTTCGCATAGGTTAGAACATGAATAGCAGCACTGCTATGAATTCTGTCATTTTTTATGACAGCTAACATTTTCTGAGGTATAGTTTTTGCTGCCAAGCTATGTAACAAAGAATCAGTGCAGTATATTATGGTTCAAAAAGGCCTTTTAGTTTGTGGTGACTTTGCTGTTTTTCTCATGCTTCTGTGCAATAGCAACATAGCTTTTCCTATTCCCCAAACTTTATGCTGTAACATTGCAAATTTCTCTCCAAAGGAATAGGATAAGCACCTGGAAAGAAATGACTGAACCTTCCTCGATCACATTTTCAGATGCAAGAAAGTTGTGATCTGATGAAAACATTATTAATTCCCAGTGTCAGTTAACATTAGTTGATGTTATTGCTATTTTTTGGCTAAAATTCCTTTGTATCTATGGTGCAAAAAAGGAGTTCTGGCTTATCTATTATCATTTTACAGTCACCTTTAATTTTAGCATCCTATAATCAAGTGTTTCTAAATTCATGTTTCACATAATCTAGTCAATTAATGTTAATCGATTTTTAGCTGAAATAGTAAGCTGAACTGCAGGCTTAAACTGCAATACTTAGGTTTTCCTTAAATCGTTTTTAAAATGGGAAACTGAGAGTTAACGAGGATTTGACTCTGGTTTTTCACATCCGCCATCTAGTTTCAAATTAATCCCATAGATAGAAAGTAAATAGCTTTTGTCCGTGCTTGTAAAGAACCACTGGGAAACTAGTGAGCCCCAGCATAAAACTGCCAAGACCTTTAGAGAAGCTTCAGTTTAACTACTGATCCAAATAGTAATGTGTCAACTTGGAGTGCTCTTCCAAGGTACTTTGTTGGGCCAAGGAAAGAAGTTTTTATTTGCATCCATTTGCATTAGGCAGAGGCATGTTTTAATTTTAAAACAAAAAATATTCTATTCTAGCTGGCACTGACATCCCACACAATGAGGAGCACAAAATTCACACAAGGAAACCAGTACCAGATTAATCGGTCCTGTGGCAATATGTCCCAAACAGTGAAAAGAATCAAATGTAAGCTTCATTTTGAATCATGGCAAAAGTGATTCGATTTGTTTCCCATCTCATATTTAGCTCGTTATTGCTGTCTGCTTAGTTGAAATCTCAAAAGATCCCTTCCTGTTGCCGAAATATTTATATCTACAGGTGGGAGTGAACTACAACTACCAGATGGATCTACGAGGTTTGCTCAAAGGGGAAATTTTAGTAGAGATTCTGACAAGATGTGAAAATACTTAACTCTGCAATCCATGGTAGCTTTCATGAATATAAATAAGTACCGTGCAGAAAAGAGCACCATGTTCTGAATTACAAAAAGGTTTGGAAGGAAGGCTGTAGCTTCTAAGCCTGACTTGGCTAACAGCAGCTTACCAGATTTCTCAGAACTGAAGATTTCGCTGTCTGAGGAAGATCAATGGAGTAACCCTTGCAATAAAAATCAATTTATCCAAAATATATTTAAATAATCTTACCTATAATCTTTCAGAAGTTAGAAATAACAACTTGCAGAACTTTCTGCGCTTCAGGAGGCTGAAATTCTAAAATGGATAAGTACATACACAGAACTCAGCCATATACAGTTTGGAACATAATAAATGAAAACAGAAAACGCTAGAAAAACTCAGGAGGTCTGGCAGCAATTGTGAAGGGGGAAGAGAGTTAACATTTGTGCCCAATGCAACTCGTCTTCAGAACTGGCTCTGGGTGGTGGTTCCTTACAAATGTTAGCTATCTAGGGAGTGGTAGATACAAAGGGACATGTAGGTGTGGCTGGGAACCTGATAAACAAGTAGAGCCTAATTCTTGTCGAGAAACATAAAGCTGTAAAAGCACAGCAGGTCAGACAGTGTCCAAGGTGCCTGAAACGTTGTCTTTCCTGTTCCTCAGATGCTGGCTGACCTGCTTGTCTTTTCCAGCTCTATATTGATTGACTCCAGCTTCCAGCATTTGCAGTGCTTACTGTCTCCAAGAGCCTAGTACTTGTGGTGATCAGCACAACCGCTAGTGCCTTTCACAATCTGACGACGGCTGACAGCAACCTATAAATTGAAAATGGCGGTGACCATGTCTGCAGTGGGTGGAGTCAGAGTTTATTTGCTGACTCAAAGTACAGGCTCCACTTATGACTGATGGAAGGCCTTTCAAGAAGCAATTGCATTAATCATTCATTTACAATCATATGAGCGTGCATTAGAAATGCATGGACTGTACAATGTGGAGGGGTTGCAAATGCTGTAAATATTAACAATGTCACTGGCCTTTGCAAACGGAATATGGGTACCTCATGCAACAGAACTAATCACAGGCAACTTTAAAAAAGGCACCTGTAGGCAACAAAGGACACAGCTAATGCGAGTCCTCCTGAGTACACAGGGGCATGAACTAATTCCCTCTCAACCTCAACAAGATCCTCTTCCATGCAATAATATCATCCATGGCTGGGAGGAAAAGGGTTGTCTCAGGTAGCATGACTGGTGGCAAATTCATTGAATCTTATTCCAATGTTAAAGTGCCAACATGAGTCACTTCGTAGCCCTTCATGTCTGAATGGCCCATGTTACACAGTACGGAAGAATATGTAAAGTTGTCATTTGTACATAATGCAAAAACTGACCGCCATAATTGATATCATGCCTGATCTGTTCCCTCTGCTTCCTACACTGTCAGCTTGACTGATGATTCCAGGCACAGCAGAGGTTATCATTGCTATTGCTGCAATACAAAGATGCAGAGAAATGGAAGAGGAACAGATCCACCCGCAAACCCAGAGTAGGAGCAACATGCACAGGATATCAAACAGCCTCCACATAAAGAGAATGCAGCTGAAGGGCCCTTCAGGATGCACAGGAGACACAGAAAGGCTAGATTCTTCATTCTTAGTGATATTTCTTACAGATGAGCTAGGCAGGTGCAGGCAGAGGATATTCTGGTACACGGTGACTGAACTATGCCAACTCTTAGAGTGGACTTTTGACCTAAGGAGTAGGTGGCAAACCTGTCCTAGTGGCTGGCAAAGTGACAGCTCTGTTGAACGTTTTTGTTACTGTCTGTTCCCGAAGAGCAACTGTGGTTTGTGTGATATCCTCTCAGTTTCTCATGACAAGACCATGCTCCAATCTAAGCAACACAATTCAATGGCATAGCTGGATTCCCCAGGCACAAAGCACAACAGACAGTGCTCACACTGTGCTGAGAGCAAAATCATAACGCAGCTGGGTTCATCAACAGAAAACACATCCAATCCATTTTTGTTCAAGTCATCAGTGGTCACTGGTTCCAGTTCCTACACTTTGCATGTGATACCCTGGGAGATGCCATTATGACTAAATCTTTGAAAACTCATACGTTGCAACCAAATTCAAGTGCTGGATTCCTTAGAAGGACAGTTACTGGGAGACAAGGGCTACTGTGACTATGGCTGTTTACTCCTTTACGCAACCACCTGACTGAGGCAGAGAGCAGATACAATGCAGACCATCCTTCAAACCAAGGCCATGGTGCCACAAACAACAGGCCTGCTGAAATTGAGTTTCCGCTGCTTGGATTTATCAGGGAAATTCTTGCAGTGCAGTCCAAAAACAGTGTGTTGCATTATCCTAGCAATGCTGTACTCTTCCCAGGCAAAGGTAGTGGTGGAGGGCAATGCTGTTGAACTGGGACAGCAGATGTAATCCTCCCTGAAGGAGCATTAGGACCCTGAACAGGAGGAACATCATCTTGTATATGACAGACCACAGCTGAGACAGATAGTACAAGTCAGATAGGACTTAATTGACACCTAGTTCCACAGATGTCAGTTGGGTGCAATGACCATTCACTGACTGCAAAACTGTGGTGCTCAATTTGCAAGCAGTGTGTTTGTGTTCCAAGAGAAAAACAGTTTCTATTTGTTTCACTTCTATTGCTTTTTCACGTTTGTAAATAAAAGTGAAATTCTTGAGGTGACTGAGACTTCCTTATATATGATTATTCTACATTGAACATTGATGGTGATAGGTTACAGGAGACACTGGGGCAAGTGTAGCAACAACTTAGAAAGACAGGAGAGCAAAGTAAGCCATGTGGCCTGGTAAAGAGCAATGAGGGCAGGAACAGATAGGTGCGCGTGCAAAGAAATATCAGCCAAGCCATCTCTGTGCCATGAGAAGTACTAAGGCATGGCTAGGGTTTCAAGATGACCAGGAATGCTGGGAAATTTTGGCATATCCCAACAGTGGCAAGAGCTTACAGCTATGGCAAGTGAAGAAATCAAGCTAGCATCAGATGAGGCAGGAGATAGCAGGTATCTAGTGGGATGAGTTTTGTAAATACATTGAGAAAACTGGGCAAAGTCTTATGGAGAGAAACCCTTATAAAGCTGAACAAACATTACATTGCCAAAATATGGTTAGATTCAATCCAAAAAAAGTGCATAATATTACACATAAGTCTTGGTAATTTGCTCAACTGACAGCTAAGGTGTAAGGAGTACAATTTAAGGTTTGAAAATTGTTCAGAATAATAGGAGTACATAATAGAACATAGATTGATGAATTAGGGAGGGATACATGGCCGGTTCAATTTAGTGCAGAAATGTATGAAGTGACAATATAAACCTTAAAAGGTACTACTTTGTCAATCTACAGAAAGGAAGGGCTTGGCATCACAAAACCTTCGAAGTTCAAAGAATAAAATGAGAAAAAGCAATTCAGAGAAAGCAATTTCTTGATTTGATTTATTATTGCCACACGTACCGAGGTACCTTGAAAGGTTTTGGTTTGCGTGCAGTACAGGCAGATCGTACCATACAAAATGCGTAAGGGGAACAGAACAGAGTGAGGAATACAACGTTACGGCTGCAAAGAACTTTTAATAACAGCAGGGAAGAAGCTGCTCTTGAATCTGTTGGTACACGTGTTTAATCTTTTCTACCTTCTGCCCGATGGAAGAGGTTGAAAAAGATTATAACCAGAGTGGGGTCTGTGATTATATTGGCTGCCTTTCCGGAGCAGCAAGAAGCATTGATGGAGTCAACAACTGGAAGGGTGTCTTGCATGATGGACTGGGCTGTGTTCACAACTATAGTTTCTTACAGTTATGGGGACAGTAGATGTCATACCAAGCCGTGATGCACCCGGTTGGCTGTTTTCTATGGTGCACAGAAAACACTACGATGCACTCTATTTTAAAAGAACAGCAAAGTCCTAGAGATAGGGTGTCAAAGTTTGCCAGGATGATATCATGAATAAGCCAGTTCAATTATGTGATTAAACTGTGAAAACAGAGGTTGTTTACCTTTTAACAAACAAACAGGAAACTTACAGGTATTTAAAACTGAGGAGTTTCGATAGAGTGAATAGGAAAAAGCTATTTTCTCTGGTAATCTCGTGCCTAACTAGAGGCTAATAATTTAAAATAATTAGCAAAAGAATTAAAGGGGCGATATCGAAAAGGATTTCTTCACTGAGGTTTGTTCATTTCTTGAATGCATTACAGATTATACCTCCCTAATTCAACGCACTTTGGTCCAGCAACTTACACATCTGGCACTGACAGGACTCCTGGTTTTCCCTGCAGTGATATCTCAAGATTCTGCATGGATCTTGATCCATATTCCTTTACATTACACTAGCCTAGTTTGGATAGCCTAAGTGAACTTGGCATCTAACTGAAAAGTCATTCATCCGTTATCCATGCGATTAATACAATTAAAGAGAAGTCTTTACTTTTAAAAGTTTTCACATATTTAATATACTTGACCTTCTGTGATCTGGAAAAGGTCAAGTCCCAAGGCTGTCAGTTGGGAGAATACAATCAGTATTTGAAACTGTGGTGAATCAGAATCCAAAAGAATTTGTAAAAGGCAAATCAAGGACTATGGAAAGTAGGATGGAGTGTGAGAATATATTGGATAGCTGACATTGCATGACTAGCAAATAACCACCTACTGTGCTTAAAAATTCCAGGTAAAGTTGAAGGTCTCTGTGCCAGCAGATTTAGGGTACAAATCGGTGGAGCTAAAAAGGGTAGTTTCAGTCCTAGAGAATAGATTGTATTCATTCATGACAGGTAGGTGTTGCTGGCAACACTAACAACGATTGCCCATCTTAAATTTAAGACAGCATTACAGCTCAGTTTAGCACTGCTGCCTCACAGCGTCAGGAACCTGGGCTTTATTCTAACCTTGGGTGCCTAAATTTCCATTTTCTCTGCAGCTATATGGGTTTTTATCAGCTGCTCTGGTTTCCTCCCACAGTCCAAAGATGCACAGGCTAGATGAGTTAACCATGGCGAATGTGGGATTACATGGATAGGGTAGAGGCACGGGGTCTGAGTGGGTGCTCTTTCAACGATCAGTGCAGACTCAATGAGCCAAATTGATTACTCTGAACAAGTTGGGAGTGAAAACTTTTCCTAAACTACTTCAGCCCATGTGGAGTAAGTGCATGCAAAGTACTGTTTTGGAGGGAATACCAGGATCTTGATGCAGCACTGAAAAAAAATTCAGAAGCTATTTCCAAGTCAGTAATGATACGCAACTTGGTGGGAATCTGCAGCCATAAGCCTGCTGTCCTTGATTAGATCTGTTAACTGAAGTCAATAACTTACTGAAAAAATAATTGAGTTGGATTTTATGAAAATTGTGTTGTGAAAACTATAGAAATGCTTAATTTTTGTTTCAAGCTTTTACAAGCTGATTGGTTTTTTTTGTCCTTAAGCTATTCACAGCAAGTTTTATTTTTGGCTTTGTAATGAGGTACTGTTCAGCAAAATGAAGCAATCTGCAGGCAGGTGGCAAAATTTTAGCACTACATTATAAAATGATCTGAAGAAACCTCTTTCACATTTGGGCTTAGCAGACAATTTCTGGCTTTGCAGGATAGACAACTAAATTTAATTGTACAACAAAATCACACTATTCATTTTTTTATATTACTAAGTGGTGGGGGTGGTGGAGGATCAGCATTTCATTATTGTTTGGCAGAAGGTGTGGGTTTTCAAGAGAAACCTTCATTTGAGCTTGGTTCATTTGGCAGGGCTCTCAGTGACCAATACAAGAAAAAACATTTGTTGTCCAAATCATTCAGAATTGGTCACCTCTTTGACATTTAGGGGATATCACCTGGTATAAAATGGTTGCTTCATATACCTACAGAAAATCATACATGAAGAGATTTACAAAAGAACATAAGAAATAGGACCAGGATCAGGTCAGCTGGACTGTCGAGTCTCGTCCACCATTAAGTAAGATCATGCGTGATCTTTTTGTGGGCTCAGTTCCACTTACCCACAACCTTCAATTCCTTTAATGTGCAAAAGTCTATCTTTGGCATAAAAACATTCAACAACGTAGCCGCAACTGCTTCTCTAGGCAGGGAATACACCTTTTGGGTGAAGAAGTTTCTCCTCAACTCAGTCCTAAATCTGCTTCCCCTTGTTTTGAGGCTATGGCCCCTAGTTATACTTTCACTTGTAAGCGGAAACAACTTGCCTGCTTCTATCTTATTGACTCCTTTCATAATTTTATATATTTCTATAAGATCCCCTCATTCTTCTAAATTCCAATGAGTACAGTCCCTGTCTCTCATCATAAGCCAAGAGAGATATCTTAACACATACAATGCATCACTTCTCTCTCCTGGAATAAAATACTCTGAAATCTTAACAATTCAAATTTTCTGGTCATTTTGTGGATGCTTGCTGAACTTTACTGCCCGGCAGAATTCACATCTGTTGTGTTTTATTTATTTCCTCTCCATGCTAAACTTCACGAGCCAAATGCCTGATTAAAAAAAAAACTTAAAGTCCATTTACAGGGAGACATTTTTTCTCCAAAAGCTGCACATATTACAAAAAGGTTTTTCTTCAGAAACATGTAAAGTACTGGTGTAGAAGCTATAGAAATAATTCACAACTCAATCATAATCAAAGATAGCTCAAAACAGAATTTTCCAGCATTGTTTTATCACAGTTTTTTTTAAATGCAGTATTTTTTCAGCTCAGCCAATTGAAGCAAACTACATTTTAATGTCACAAGACATAAGACACCCATCATGCTAGAGTTAAAACAAAACAATATTAAGTAAGACAAATTCACTTGTACTTTTATTTAAAATCTAACCTATATCTTCAGGTTTGAACAACAGTATTAGTTCATGAAAATGTTTTTAATTTCAGAAATTAAAGAATAAGCAAAGAAAAACTTTTCTTGAAACAGCAACAGAAAAGGTGCTGTCTATATTTGCAATCTATATTAGCTAATTTAAAGTTAAAAACTCATATTATTATGCATCCAATGAAATAATTTCAAGCAGACAACCCAAAACTTGCTTCTGCAAACGTGTGGTGTTGACTGCCGAGATGGAAGTGACATTGACAAGATGCTGCTGCTATATTGCTCTCTATGTTACTCTGTGGTAACTTTCCCATAGTTCAGCACTATAGCATGACAGCTTTCAGGTTAAATTTCTGGATACAGCTACCCCTTCATAGGTCAAGGAAAGTTACAAAACAATGTGAGAACCATTTTTTTAAATAACAGATGGCCTTCTCCTGTTACATTTATCTCAGTAACCCAACCAAATAGCTTTTCATTTTGAAGTACTTTCAACTGGGCACAAAAAGTTATTCATGACCTCTTACTAAATGCAGACCTGAGCAGAAAGCTAGACTACAAAGTAAAGCAAACCCTTGTTTATAGTGTGCTATGTTTTAATTACGATTCTTTCTTCTCCAGTCGAGCTCTGCAGATTGTAAAATAAAATTAAGATTATAACTCTTATCATACATTCACTTTACTGTGAAATAAAACAAATTGATTGATTCATATCTGGATTCATCTGACTGAAACATTTCACTGTCATGATAAAATACTGGACAGATCCATATGCAAAACATATAGGGCATATGTTGCCCAGCAAACAGGTGTAGAAACCATAACCTGATTAACCCACATCTATTAACCACAATGAGGGTTGCTCAGCCCAATTAGTGCACTGCTGTCTTGCAATGCACAAAGACACCAACAGCACAGGTTCAGTTTTCTTCTCAGCTGAGGTTACCAGAAAAGGTCCCATCTTTTCATGTCAGATACAGTCACCCGCACTTAAGCTCACTGCCAGTTGTCAGTCTCCGATGAGTAGACTAAATTCCTCCGGGTCCATTGGTGTTTTCCATTTGATCAAATGCAATGCTGGCACATTACTTCAACATCTAGCCACTGTACCACTGACTGGCTAAACACATTAGCAGATGGTCAATATCAGTAATGATTAATATTACATAAATATAGTCTGAACTGCAAAAGAGTTGCATTATGGCTGCAGCAAGCTCTGCCATTTATGCAAGCAGTGACTCTGACCTGAAAAGCAAAGAATGGCACAACAGGCTCCACACCTCCAAAATTCTTCAATATATGCCTTGTCAAACTCCTGGCATGTCCTTGATCCAGCAGTACAACAGCAAGCCATTCAGCCCACTGCATTTGGCTGCCTCTTTGCTACAGTGACCTCAAACTAACCCCAGTGTTCTATACTCTCACCACAGTATTGTAACCATGCCAAACTAACGTCAATGCTTCATTCTCCATAGACTTGGAACAAGTGCTTACCTACTAACAAGGCCCATCAATCAAGACTCATTTGACATGGCTGCAAGTCTCACCCACACCTTACATCCACTGCTGGATATTTAATCACTAACATCATCTCATACCAACAGACTGCATTACACTCGCTGAGCAACTTTTCTTTCTCTTGCAGGACAAAAATGTCACAGAATGGATGAAACAAGAGCAAACTGGAGGTCGATAAGCATGCCTACAGGTCCTAATCCCCTTGACAAAAGCATTGTCCATTACTGGCCAAATGCAATGTTGTCAACATTTTTTAACATTTACTCTAGTATTCCTGTCATTTTTGAAGTATGTGGTTCCACAATCATCAACAGCCCTCTGGCACCTTATCAACGCAGACCTGCTAATAAAGGTATCAGTCATGGTGCCTCGAAAAGACCTCAAGGTCTAGTTCAATTCTCTTCTTTTACCCACATTTGTAATCTTATCACCAGATTCGCTCTCAATGCATCCTGAACAATTTTTCCCTCTCTAGGCAAAGTGAAGCAACTGTTACACTGATTAACATCAACTCATTAGCTAAAACCAGGAAATGAGGATGGGCCCTTCTTGTCTTCAGATGAAATGATAACCAGACTGGAGTAGATAATTGCAAATCTGATCATCTCTTAGTGAATTCAGAGTATTTATGCAAATTGGGAATAGGAAAAAGGTTACATAACACCATTCACTTTACTGTGAAATAAAACAAATTAATTGATTCATATCTGGATTCATCTTACTGAAACATTTCACTGTCATGATAAAATGCCGGACTGATCCATATGCAAAACATGCTAAAATCACCTGACTGAACAATAACATTAAGTGTTTTCTTCTCTGAAACTTCAGATAACCCTTTAGATCTCAGAATCACCTGTCTCAGGCACCCATCAAATTTTTAAGCATTCGGGAATAAAATTTTATAAATCAGAAAGAGGAATGTTCAGAGATGATTCTGAGATCTAAAGGGTTATCTCAACTTTCAGAGAAGAAATTACTTAATGTTATAATTGTTCAACATACTATTACTTCTCTTATTCCAAATTATTGTAAGCTTAAATTTTGTTGGCTCTGAAGGGTCAACAAACCCAAAACATTAACACTGCTTTCTCACCACAGATGCTGCCAGACCTACTGAGCTTTTCCAGCAATTTCTTTTTGTTAAAGTTTATTTAATAAGTTGCTTGTTTTAAAAAATTCGAGGAAAGGGACCTGAAACGTTAACTCTAATTTTTCCTTCACAGATGCTGCCGGACCTGTGAGCTTTTCCAGCAATTTCTGTTTTTATTCCTGATTTACAGCATTGGTAGTTCTTTTGGTTTTTGTTTTAAAACATGTCTAGCTGTATAAATTTCAAACCTCAACAAATTACACGCTCAATTTACATTGTTTCAAAAGTTAATTGAAACTGTCCAATTGCAAAGTCACCTTATATCAGTTAACTCAATTCACTCCCTCAGAACTGAATTTGCTGAATCCAATTAAGCACTTTATAAATTAAACTTGTCTCATTAACAAGATACAAAAATGCATTTATTGCAATAAGTAGAACATTTTGAAAATGCTTTACAATTCTGAAGCAAAATCCAAACATGGTGAACTTTGCTTTTTCAGCACAATAAGGATAAGGCCAGTTAAGGAGCCAAACTGAATGGAAGCCACTGTGTCGACACAGTAGCAATTATGGAGGAGTTTGCAGATATTTTGAGGAGTAGAGTCACAAAAGGATTTCAACTTGCAGGCCTAGTGCAAAAAACTTCGAAGCAATAATACTTCCTAATTCTGCATGACATATTTCTGCCTTAGCAGCCTTTGTTCTGAAGTACTGCAACCATCTACATATTAATTCTCATCCTGGTTTTGTGTCTTACAGGATAAAACATCCATAATAAAAAGCTACTTTCTGCATTAGAAGAACTGCAATTCTCCAAAAGACATCTCAATTATGTTGAAGAACAAATCTTGATCTGGCAGGGAATGAAGTAGCAAGAGGTAAAGTCCCAGAACAAAAAAGATATATGGTGTGCGATTGCGAAGGAGATTCACCAGAATATTGCCTGGGATGGAGCATTCAAGCCAAGAAGAGAGGCTGGATAAGTTCAAGTTGTTTTATTTGCAGCTGACAAGATTGGGGGTGGGGGGGAGACCTTATAGAGGTGGATAAAATTATGAGGATTATGGACAAGGTGAATAGAAAGCAGTTGGTCCCCCATAGTTGAAGGGTCAATAATAGGTGACGTAATTTTCAAGTAAAAGGCAGGAGGATTAGAGGGGTCTTGAGCAAAGTCTTTTCATCCAGAAGGTGGTGGAGATACTGACTGCACAGCCTGAGACGTAGTTGAGGCAGGAAACCTCACAACCATTAAAAAGTACTGAGAAAAGCACTTGAAACGTCTTAACAGTCAAGGGTATGATCTTACTGCAGGACTGTGGGACTAGTGTAGATGGTAGCATGTTTTAGCTGTTTAGGCTTGATTGACTGAACGGCCTCCTCTGTGCCGCATGATTCTGTCTGGTTTTGTGATGTTGAAGGAGGGATAATCATTACCTCTTATGTCCTTCAAAACAATATCGCAGGTTCTTTGATGCTCATCTGAGCGGGAAGATGAGGACTCAGTTTAATGCATCATACAAAACAAGTAATGTCAACACTGCAGCATTACGCTGCAATATCAGCTTTATTTTTTGTGCTCAAATTCTGGAGTGCAACTTACACCTAGAACCCATAACTCAGAAGCAAGTGTGCTACTTCATAAAACTATAAAACCAAATAAATCTCTTTGATTAGTACATTACGTAAATCATTTAACAATTAGACTTGTTTTCTCCTGGTCCTGATAATTATTTCATATACAAACATTCAACTGCTACTATGATTGACCAACTCAGTTAGCTCTGGAACCTTAGAGGAGTTCGTCAAAATTCTTCCCTTGTCAGAATTTTGCAAAATTATTGGAATTTTTTTTCTGATGCTCTGATCCAGTGTATTAAATACTTGAAAAACGGCGAGGTCTGAAAAATTTATCCTAGCTTGCTTCTTTACAACTTCTTCCAAGCCTTAACATTTCCATGATTATTCTCAAACCAGTGCCATCAACACAACCAGCGAGACTGCAAATAAACACAAAATATCAAATTTCACCAGAGTTGAGTGACAAATTAGCAAGGCAGTCTCTGGAATCAAGTCAAGTGCACCAGTGCATTAACTGTATATCAATTAACCATAAATGGAGGAAAAAAAATCGACCCTTTTTTTAAAAAATATGAATACTTACAGGGTCCTTGAGCTCTTCAGAATCCCTCATAGAGCATCGAGCAGATTTCGCAGGAATTTCATCACCACATTCATTGTCTGATGCATTGGGAGATTCTACTAGATCAAGTATTTCATCTCGCTTCTGTCCTCTAAATCTTATTTTGTCAAATCGTTTCAGCATGTTCAATACAGAGTTCTTTTCCTTCACTTTAACATGGTGAATGTTGTTCCTGATGAAAAGGAAAACATAATGCTTTTACAAAAATACTTTCCTGTGAATCCAAGAAGCATAAAGCCACCAGGACATGCTTCTTAAATCACATCCTATGAACAAATAGTCAATTCCCACAGAAATTAATAGAATTACAGATGAACCAAAATAAAGATTTTAAAATATTTCAATTGGATGTGGAGTATCAAACAAATTTTACTTTATTTTCTATTATAGGACAGGTTACCCACTAAATGCACACCCCCAATGTAAAATTATCTAAAATCAACTTTCAGTCATCCACTAAGTAAACCATTTTGCTGTAACTAAAACATCTCATTACAAAATTATTCATTTCTAATTTACAGGCGTTTAATCTAACTAATGTCACAAGAACTTAAAAAATGAACATCGTCATCCTTGTGCAAAGATAAAGCAAGTCACAACTATCACCATAATATTGGCATATTTCACATTTAAAAAGTCAAATGATTAATTTTTCAGAGACGTAAAATACATAAGCTCAGGGCAAGATCGATCACAAACTATGTTTCAAACCCACAAGCAATTTAACAAAAACATACCATATGTGGCCAACAACCTTAAAGTAGTATAACTAAAAACCATTCTAATTTAATGTGATCTGAGCTGCCAGGTCTAGAAATAAATAACACGTATAGTCTTTCAAATAAATAACCCAACAATATACAGTTGCTAAGTGGATATCAATTTTGAACTGAACTGGCAACAAAAAGGTCACAAACAAAAACAAAATTGCTGGAAAAGCTCAGGAGGTCTGGCAGCATCTGTGAAGGAATAAATGGATTGTGTGTTTTGGGTCCAGTGACCCTTGAATTCTGGAAGGGTTGCCAGGCCTGAAACGTTAACTCTGTTTTTTCCTCCACAGATGCTGTCAGGCCTGCTGAGCTTTTCCAGCAATTTTGTTTTTGTTCCTGATTTACAGCACCCGCAGTTCTTTCGATTTTCACAAAGGGTGAGAAGCATCTCTCTCCTCGTGACAGAGAGAGACACAATGACAATTGGTTATATAGCTTGAGCGGCTGCCCTCTGCAAGACTGGAGCATGTGGAGCTCTACATGATTCAACAAAGACAGTGTGTTCCATTCAGTAGCTTGACAAATGCTCAACAGAATACTGCATGATTCATCACCCACCACCTGCAGCTATCACCTTTCCCCTGTCCTGGCTCATTTCAATTGCATCAAATATACTGACTATTTTGAGCAATTCAATCATCACTATATACCTCAAAGCAGGCACCTCACCTCACCTCACCCTCTCTGATGAAGGGTCTAGGCCCGAAACGTCAGCTTTTGTGCTCCTGAGATGCTGCTTGGCCTGCTGTGTTCATCCAGCCTCACATTTTATTACCTCACCTTAGTGACCCCTTATTGTGAAATTATGCTCTCTGGACCTCTCCCAAAAAGGAGAAACAACCTTTCCACATCCATCTTGTCATGTCCTCTAAGAATCTGGTATGTCTCAATAAGATTGCCTCTCATTCCCCTATATACCAATAAGTACAGGCCCAGTCTCGTTAACCTCTTCTCAAAAAAAATTCTCCATACCTCAGACCAAAACGGTGAACATTTTCTGGACCGCCTTCGATATCAGTATATCTTTCCCTAGATATGGGGCCCAAAGCTGTTCACAACTGTGGTGTGACCAGCGTACTGTATAGTTCTTAGCAAAATCATGCCACTGTTATACTCCATTCCCTTTGAAATAAAGGCCAACATTACATTTGCCTTCCCTATTATCCAATTAACTTGGAAGCTGGCTTTTTGAGATTCATGAACAAAGACTCCAAAATACCCCTCCCCAGTAACTTTCTGTAGTTTTTCCTCGATTTAAATAATCAGCTCCTCTATTCTTCCTGCCAAGTGTACAACATTACATTTCTTCACTCTCAACCTTTACCCTCTGCAGACTCCATACTCAACACTTATCTTCACATTTTTTTTGGTCATCCACAAACTTGGCTATAGTACAATCACTTTCCTCATCCAAGTCACTATTATGTTTAGTAAGTAGATGCAGCAGACTGCCAGTTAGAGGTTGCAATATTGAGAAGTCCTCCCTTATCCCGACTCTGTCTTCTATTAGTTAGTCAATCCTCTGTCCATGATAATACACTACCTCCAACACCATGGGCTCTTGCCTCATTAAGCAGACTAACGTGGTATGTTACAGAATGCCTTCTGACAGTCCACATATATTACATCTACAGTTAGACCCTTTATCTATACTATTGTACAACAATTTGTTGAGGTAACATTTGTCAGGCATGATTTCCCCTTCTCAACCGGATTCTGCTTGATCATACTGTGTTAAATCCTTGATAACAGATTAATATTTTCCTGTTAACAGTCATAAAACTAACTGGCCTATAGTTTCCTGTTTTTTTGTTGTTTCCTTCCCATTTTAAAATAAAGATGTTACATTGGCAGTTTTCCAATTCTCTGGGACTTGTGCAGAATTTAACAATTCCTGGAAGATTACTACTAGTGCAACAACTAGCTATGTCCTTTAATATCCTAGGGCGCAACATATCAGGTCTGGGGACTCAACAGTCATTAGCCACATTAGTTTCTCTACTTTTTCTCTAGTGACAGTTATAATTTTTTTCTTCTCCTCATTTACAATCTGGTGTGTGTATATGCATTAAATCCAAACAGCCAGCAAGGGGTTAAGTCAAATGTAGTTATTCCAAAAACCAATGTTTTGTTTTGTTTTAAAAATTACAATTTCTGACAAGATTTGTTAACACAAATCACACTGACACCATTATGGCTGCCATAAGCTGTAGGACCTTGACTGCAAACCTATCCGATTTTAACATTACTCCTCTATCCAAATCTCTCAACTAAAATCTCATCAATATAGTTATGATTTCAGTGACTATTTCCTGGTGCTTCACCCAATAAGCCTTTTTGAGGGAGTTGTGAGCACTGTCAGGTCTAGTGTTGTCTTATGCCCACATCTGCTCAGAATGAAAACTCTGGCCAATCTTGCTCTTCTTTACATAGAAGAACTTATACAAGAACTTCTAGCACAATTCCTATACTGCATTCGAGGGAGCAAATTTCCCTTAAAATCAAACATGGTACCGCAAGGACATTACTGTTCAACAAAAACAGCTTCCATTTATAGAACACTTAACTTAGCAAAACATCCCAAGGAACCTTACTGGAGAAAACTGAAGCAAAAACAGATTCTGATCCAAAGAAGCAAGAGAAAAATGAGTAAAATTATGAAAAGGAGAGTAGATTTTTGGAGTCTTAAAAGAGGGTCAATGTATTGATCAATTGAAGTGTAAGGCAAATACGGAGATGCATTTACAGAGTATTTCAACAAGTGCAAAAAAAAACTTGAGTCTTTGTAAAATGACAATTTGCAGTGTACTCACTTATGTCAGCAAATGCAGCAGTCAAATTATGCAAAAGAGTCCACAAAGAGCAATGAAATGCAGACCAAGTTTTTTTTGATGGTGTAGCTGAGGCAATAGTGTTGCTTGGTGCTCTTCTTGCAAAAGTGTTCTGCAATCTGTAATGTTCACCTGAACAAACAAATACGGTCTTTATTTAGTATCTCATCCATAAAGGCCATTCCTGTCAATGCAGACCTCCCCTCAGTACTTTAGTGAAAAGCCAATCCAGAAGACGCATTCAAATCTTGAACTAGAGATTGAACAAAGAACCTTATGACTCAGTGTCATCAAGTGTACCAAACTGCAATAGCTTCTTCACAATACATGAAAGACACTATACCTTAAAAGCTATAAATTACTTTTGAAGCATTAAATGTCTTCGTCCAATCATTAAACACTTTTTGCTCTTTTCTTATGTACAACTGAACTTCCTTTTTTATTCCACCATTTACTTTTTTGGCAAGGGGAACAACAATAGTCTACATGCATTTACTAAAATATGTAAAGTATGAAATGAGTAGGAGATTGTTAAAATGTCAAAAACAAAGGGCAAGCATGCAAATTCAACTGCTACATATCAGTATTGTACTGAATCACATCAAACTGGCTCTTCGCAACATAACTAGATTCAAAAACATAGCTTCAAAAAACTCTTCAAGCAGCCTAAGTCATTTCAACTTGTGTTGCATAAGTGAGAAATCAAAGCAATTTTTAAGGCAGCAACATAGGCAATAAAATATACCTCAGATACCTTAAAAAAAACTGACCGGCGACTTGGACTTTACCTCCCATGCACTGTTCCTTGCGAGCTAGTGCCTTGTGCCTCAAAGTAATTTTGCTCACTTCCAAATCCTACCCATTCTATTTCCCCTCTATTCTACTCGCACACAATCATGTTTAAAGACGGTATTTTTTTTAAGATTGCATCAACTTATATTACTGATAGTAAATAAAAATATGAAATTTACAGTGTGCAATAATACAGACCAATTAAAAATAACAAAACAAAACAATGAAAACTAGTCAACCTGCCATAAAACCAATTAAGAAGAATTATAAGCAATGCTCAAAGACAAGCAATCAGCCTAAGGAATTGTCAGGGCAGCAGCTGTCATTTTGTATCTTGCAGTGGCATGCACCAAGATAAAACTAATCAACATATTTCCTTTGGTCTTGGAGACATAACACATAAGCTTTAGTTGGAGAGCTCAGAAGACGGTATACTACACTTCAAAACATGCAGAAAAACAAAACACTTAGTAGATCTTCAGCACAAGCTAATTCTCAAAAACTCTTGTTTGTCATGTTTGATGAGGCTTTTCAGCTCAAATGTGTGCAAAACATGTTTGAGAATTCTTTTTATTGTGTGTACTGGTGTTATGTTAGGTTGAACAGTTTAATCATTGTTTCCTCTTGTCATAACTGTGGATTGGAATATTATAAACGTAATGTTTTAGTTAAAAGACATTTGTGCAAACAGTATTGTCTGTCAGTGACAAATGCTCAAATTGTTATTATTATTATTAATAATATTTAAATAAAGGTGTTCTGAAATTCATTATTGACTGGCAGTAAGGTTGGAAATCAAAGTGGTGGGCTGCATGTGAGGAAATTAAGGTCAAAATATCTGGATAATGCCCAGTTCCACCTTCTTGCCCTTTCCCCACAACCTATGACTCCCTTACAGATTAAACATCTGACCAGCTCAGCCTTGAATGTACTAAACAATCTGACCTTGGCAAACCTCTACAATGAAGAGGTACACAGATTAACAGAAATACAGAAACAGAAATGAGTTTTGCTTTTGAATCAGCACCACTGTCCATATTTTTAACCAGATCACAGGTAGGTAGGATCACAAGGAGGCCATTTAGCCCATGGGACCTACTCCAATATTTAATTAAATCATGGCTTGTTATCTACCAAAATGGCACAACCATGGTTTGTTCTTATAAATAATGCAAAACACACCGACAAACCAGGTGCTATGAAGAAAAACAAAACGGATTTCTCTCTAGTATTCACCTTGGGGGAAAAGAAAAACATTTTTGGGCAAAAAGGAGCAGCTTTTAAAAGCAAACAGGATAATGCTTGGAAGGCTCAGAGGGCAGTCAGTCTGGTGTCCAGGCAAGCGTCACCAGACTTTGACAGATGTCTCTAGGATCTTGGTCACAAAACAACAGTATGGACAGTATTCTGGTGCTCTTCAAGGAGGACAAACCAGAACACCAATGTACCACACTGGAACCTACCTAACAAGATGACAGTCAGAAAAGGAGGGCTGGGCTGGGAAACATTTCACCTTCCCCAGGCTGTCAACTAACTGAAAAATCCAAACAAACAAAAAAAAACCCCAAGTACGAGGTGCAAACTAATAACCACAAAGGCAAGTAGGGCTCCTGCACTAAACAAGCAGTTCTCAAGACATTTTACTTTCAAATAATGCATTGTTTAAAAAAAAAGTTCCACAGTCCTTTAATTGACCTGTTAAAAAGGAAGCAATCCCAAGTATCGACAGACCTTCAAAATTCAAGTTCACAGAAGTTATTAAATATGTAGCATTCATTACAGTTTATCCCATTCAGCACTGTGGCAGTGTCAAAGAACATAACGGAGGGTACCCTCAGTTTGAAGAATGTTTAAAGAAATTAAAAATAAATCTGGCCACTTTGAAGGTCCTCGGGTACATTTCATTGATTATTTATAGTTTGCTGCCCAAACCAAATAACAGACAGAGAATACTGGAACTATTAGCAAATACAGTAATGATGAAAACGACAGTGAATTAACAATGTCAACCAGAAGGTGAAGACAAGAGCACCAATGCAACAAATAAGTAGCAAATTCACCAAAAGGGTGATTAAAAAATACATACACTCAGGCAAAACAAAATGGTGATTAAGACACGTAACACGAAATACGTATGGAGATGCTAAGGGGATGCAAAGCACTTCTAATAAATGTGCTAACAAAATAACTAGTACTTCTCAAGAGTGGCAAAAGTCAACACCAAAACAATTTTGAGTTTGCAATATCTAATATTCCAAATGGGTACTCGTTCACTGAAGTTAATATTCATTTGCAATAATAGCATGTTTTAGTATCAGCTTCAGACCCTGAAGTTGTAGAAGCTTCCCAATTGGTGCAGCCAAATAATTCCAACAGCTGGTTAACTCATTAAAACAACATGAGCGGTGAAGGCTCAAGCAAGAACAACTTCTCAACACTATAACCTTCCCCGTTATATTTAAAGTATTCCAGAAGAGTGATGGATGAATGCAGTTCCAACAACACTCAAGAAGCATGGCACCATCCAGGAAAGAGCAGCCCACTTAACTGGCCCCACATCAACCAACATTCACTCCCTCCGCCACTGATACTCAGTAGCGGCAATGTTTTGAACGAGAATTGATGAGGCATGACGACTAAGTTTGCAGATGACACAAAAATAGGCGGTATTGTGGACAGTGAGAAAGGTCATCAGAAATTGCAGCAGGATCTTGATCAGCTGGAGAAGTGGACCAAGAAATGGCAAATGGAGTTTAATATAGGTAAGTGAGAGGTGTTGCATTTTGGAAAGACAAATCCTGGTAGGAGTTTCACAGTGAATGGTAAGGCCTTAAGGGCTGTAGTGGAACAGAGAGACCTTGGAGTTCAGGTGCACAGTTCTCTGAAAGTGGAGTCACAGGTTGACAGGGCAGTGAAGGCTTTTGGCACACTAACCTTCATCAGTCAGGACACTGAGTTGCGAAGTTATGTTGCAGTTATACCGGAGATCAGTAAAACCTCATTTGGCGTATTGTATTCAGTTTTGGTCACCTTGCTATAAGAAGGATGTTATTAAACTGGAAAGAATGCAGAAGGAGTTTACAAGGATGTTGCTCGGACTCATGGGACTGAGTTATAGGGAGAGGTTGAATAAACTAGGACTTTTTCTTTCGAGCGTAGGAGACTGAGGGGGGGGGTGGAATCTTATAGATGTGTATAAGATCATCACAGGCATGGATAGAGTGAATGCACTCAGTTTTATTTCCCCCAGGGGCTGAGAAAATTGAGGACGAGAGGGCATCAGTTTAAGGTCAGAGGGACGAGAACACATGGGAACCTGAGGGGCAACTTTTTTTTTTAAAAACAGATGGAGGTACACATACGGAATGAGATGCCAGCAGAAGTGGCTGAGGTGGGTTTATTAACAACATTTAAAAGGTATCTGGATGAATACATGGGTAGGAAAGGTTTAGAAGGATATGGGCCAAGTGCAAGGAAATGGGGTTAGTGTGGATGGACATTTTGGTCTGCATGGTTCTTTAGATAGTAGTCATGGGTTTGTAAGATACTATCATCGAGAAGGACATGGGAACATCACCATTTGGTAAGTTCCACTTCAATGCCACTCATCATCCTGACTTGGAAATATATCACTGCTCCTTCAATATCAGTGGGTCAAAACCCTAGAACTTCCTGCATAATAGCACTGTGGGTGCATCTACACCAAATGCACTGCAGTGTTTCAAGAAGATGGCTCAACACCAACTTTGCATGGGCACCTAGGGTAATAAATGGCTGCTCAACCAGCGATATTCAGATCCCTTGAAATTTTTTTTTAAAAGTTGAGAGGTAATTAGGTAAGCATAGCAAAAATTGTTTTATTTAACCCTATTCTTGATATGCATCAGCAACGCTGTCAGATTACAAAAAGAAAGCAACAATGTTATATCGACAATTCACTCAGGTTTACTTATTCGTTGATGTGCGAACTGAACAGCTTGACTCACAATAGTATTCCTGCCTCCAAATCAGGAAGATGTAAGCTCAAGCCTCAGAATATTAAATATATAGGAAAGGGTGTCATGACAACAAAGTACCAAAACAGTGCTGAATTTTGGAAATGCCAGAGTTGTCACCTTCCAGTTCAGATGCTAATCTTGCAAATACAGTTAGATGAAAAGAATCAAGGGACATGGTGCTTGTATCAACAGGAATAGGCTGCCCTCATGCTCTTTGTTGAGCAACACATGCAGCTTGAACACAAGAAATGTTCCTTTCATAGTCTGCTTTGCTCCAACGAAAAGGATAACTGAGGAATCGGAATACAAAAATGTTAAGGATTGGTTAAAAAAAGTTGTATCTTCTTTCAATGCTCCAATATTTTTAAAATCACTACTGCTCAGTTTTAATTTTCTCATTTCACTTGCCCTAACTCTTCAAGAAAAAAAATCACACCATAACCAACATTTTTAGTTGTGTGTTTCCTTCCTGATATTCACAGCTTTTACATTATCTCAACCTACAAGCATAGAATCTGCCAAACTTACTAACTTTCTGCAAGACTGGTAGTAAAAGCAGTCTCATTTTTACCAAAACAATATTGAAGTAATGCAGGATGAATTAGATGCACCACACCAGAAGCAGTGTAATAATTTCTTTTCCTTTATTCATTCACGGGATGAGGCCATCACTCGCTAGGCCAGCATTTATTGCCCATGCCTAATTGCCCAGAGGTATGAGTCAAACACGTTACTGTAGGTCTGGAGTCACACGTAGGCCAGACCAGGTAAGGATAACAGATTCCTTCCCTAAAATACATTAGTGAACCAGTTGGGTTTTTCTGACAACAGGTAATGGATTCATGGTCATCATTACTCTTAACTCCAGATATTTATTGAATTCAAATTCCACCATCAGCTATGGCAGGATTTGAACCCAAGTCCACTGAACATTACCTGGGTCTCCGGATTAACAGTCCAGCGATAATACCACTATGCCAGTGCCTCCTCTTAATCTGCAAAATTTTACTTTATTTCTTAATGTTGCTAGTTGGCACAAGAAGTATTTGCCAAAAAGTGTTACAAGTATTACCACAAATAACAGCCATCCTACTCTCTTAATTCAGGGCTTTATTAGTAAATTAATTGACAACAAGACATTGTTTAGTGCAGCCAGTGGAGAAGAACTAAACAGCCAGCTAAGGTATACATTTTCCTCAATACATATTAAAATTCACAGAAGCCTTGTCAGTCCACAGATAATCGAATGTAGCTTCTGAAAGAAAAGAATTGTTTCTTATTTTTAAAAATGTGTCAAACATCATTAATTTATGTATCCAAAATAGAAAAAAACTACATTTTTGTCTTATTTATTCTAATGTAGGAAGGAAACAATGATGAAAAGGAAAACAGTAAATGTCCATCAAAATCATAATTGTACTTTTCACAGACACTAACAGGACATGGTTTCATGTAAGAATTGGAAAACGTAAGTACAAGGATTAACAGGTTAGATAGAACTATCAATATGACACCCAATATGTTTTACTCCATAGTTCATAAGTTTAATATTTTAATGTGGAACTGAATTTCTGCTGCATTATCAGAAGAGCAATTCACAAATGTTAAAATTGAAGTCCTGTCAAAAATTTTGGGCAGTCTATAACAATGCCTTGTACATTTAAGCTACTAAGCATACCATGATGTTCCACAGCAGCATTATAAAATAAAATTTGACAGCACACCACAAAATTATGATAGATCACAAAAAGCTTCGTAAAGAAGCAGTTATTAAAGGAGCAACTTAGTAAAGAGAGAAGAGGAAAGGTTTGGGAAGGGTGTACCTGTAAATGAGGTCTTGGTATCTGAGTATGAAGTGAATGGAAGAGAAATGAAGTTGGGGGATCAGTCAGATTGAGAGGACTGCAAATATCTTGAAGGCTTGTGCAGATGCAGAAGTTTAGAGACAGGGAGTAAGGAGGTCATGGTTGCACTGAAGTGAGCTCATTTTCAATTCAACATGTTGTTTAATCAGAATCAAATTTCCGTGAGCACATGTATTATAGGTGAATGAGATTTGGTGTATGCAGGATATAAGCGGTAGAATTTTTGCAAGTTGTCAGTTTATCGGTAGAACAAGGAAAGACAAGCAGAGAGTCATGTCTAGAGGTAACAGACATGGATCAAAGTTTCAGTAGCAGAGACGCAGAAGCCAGGCAGAGTTAAGCAAAGTAACAAACAGAACTCTAAAACTGGGAATAATCCGAATTAGCCACTGACATTTGCTTAGAAGACAGATGGAGCCAAAAGCTAAGGAACAGAATATGCGATAAGGTGTAGAGTCATATGAACACAGCAGGCCAAGAAGCATCAGAGGAGCAGGAAGGCTGACATTTCAGGCCTAGACCCGTTCGGGGCGGCATGGCGGCTCAGTGCTTAGCACTGCAGCCTCACAGCACCAAGGACCCGGGTGTGATTCCAGCCTCGGGTACTGTCTGTGCGGAGTTTTCACATTCTCCCCGCGTCTGCATGAGTTTCCTCCGGTTTCCTCCCACAGTCCAAAGATGTGCAGGCTAGGTGGATCGGCCATACTAAATTGCCCATAGTGTTCAGGGGTGTGTAAGTTATAGGGGGATGGGTCTGGGTGGGATGCTCCAAGGGGCGGTGTGGGCTTGTTGGGCCGAAGGGCCTGTTTCCACACTGTAGGGAATCTAATCTAATCTAATCATATCCTTCTTCAGAAAAGGGTCTAGGCCCAAAACGTCAGCCTTCCTGTTCCTCTGATGCTGCTTGGCCTGCTGTGTTCATCCAGCTCTACACCTTGTTATCTCAGATTCTCTAGCAGCTGCAGTTCCTACTATCTCTCGAACAGAACACGCATTGGTTACTGAAGAGAACGCCTTCAATCACCTCAACATCTAGTCAGAGGAAAGTTCAGATCATCCAGCACTATGTCAGATCATCAGTCTGACCAAGTCAAAAGACAGTGAATGAAGACAAGGTACAGCTCACTGTCATCGGCACATGTGTAGAAACTACCACTATGTTTCTGGATGATGTCACCAATTGAAAAAGTGTGTGGGTGAGAAACAGAAGGGTGCTTAAAGGTAGATCCTTGGGGGAGACTAGGGGTAATGGTGAGTGAGTGAGAAGAGAAAGCACTCCAAATGATTCATGGACCCTGAATCAAGGAAGAAGAATTGAATCAGACAAGTGCAGTCCCACATGTCTGGAAATGAGTGTTGCTGACAAGGTGAGCTCAGAGGAGTGTACGCAAGGAGAAGAGAAACAGAAGAATTATGCAGGTTCAGAACTAAGTTGGGGAATCATAACGGAAGTTTTACCCAATTGGGCTGGATGAAGTTAGAGGTAACAAAGGTAGCTGATAGACTCAATCCTAATGATTGAGAAGCCATGAACAATATGTATTTGTTGGAGGTCAGGGTGGAAGAGACAAAACACCAAGGCTTAAGAAGGCCATTTGTAGTAATGAGACGCTAGGAGTTCTCTGAAGATTCTCGGGTGTTCCAGGATGGAAATGAGGACATGATTTAGCAGACAGACAGCAGCAGAAATGTTACGGTGAACAGAGGGCAAAAGGCTACAGAATTAGATTTTATAAATGCAGTTGTAAGTGAAATTGTAGAAAGTTTCTCCAGGGGCAGATATGGAAGGAAATAGGTCTGAAAGGGGGAATACGGGCGGATAGCAACGCAAGAGCAAGTAATCAGAATTACCTTATGTTAATTGAAACAAGCCACGTGAGAGACAAAGTCAACCGGGTAACCATATGCATGAATTAGGGAGTTTAAGTGGAGTTAATGTACATTAAGGGAGGTTAGGTGGCCAGTGTACTCAAATGGGAAAGTGAATATCAACGTTGATGAAATTTGAAATCACCATACGAAGAAGTCACAGTATCGAGGTTGAGTGAGGAACGCAGTGAAGACATTTCAATGAAAAATTTGGCATGACACTTCAGTATGCAGTGAGGATTTTAAACAAGATGCAAGCAGAGGAACAAGGTGAAACGTCCAAAAGAGGATCTCATACGACTAATCAAAAGAACATGGGCATTCTCTCAATAACTTGATCAACAATTACCTCACAACTAACATCAACATAACAGCTAATTTGGTCATTTATTTCATTTTTTAAGGAGATGGTTACAGCAGATTGGCTTCTACATTTTCAGCATTACACTAGTAATTTGAACGTCTTGTGATTCAGTAGGAGTGTCCAGTCCTCTGGGCCACAAGATCCAGAACCAAATTCAACCTTCCCCAGATATTTATTGTACTGGGTCTGAACAGTTTGACTAAAAATATCCACTCGTGACTACACCTGCAAAGTACTTAATCAGCTGCAAAACATTTTGAAATGAGCTGAGGTTCTGACGGCAGTATATACAAATGCAAACTTTTTTCATAAGCTTGGTTAAGCTTTTTGTGTATTTTGTTGAAATTTTAAATTTTTTTTCTTAACTGTTTAATACTATTAACAGCAGTATTGCTCTGGAGAAATGATAATTCCCTTCTCAACTAAATAAGATTAGCAGAATTAAGGGTGCATTCTTTATTGTAGAAGTAAACACGAAGATGCCCTCTCACAAATATACCTGTTGTTGCATTCAGTTTATTTGGCCCTTAATAGAAGAGTCAGGTTCTGACAGCACATTCGAAACCCTTGATCTCTGCCACCCAGAAGAACAAGGACAGCAGGTACATGGAAACTCTAGCAGCTGGAAATTTTCATTTAAATCCCACACAAACCACAAATCACCAAACAGCATGGTGGATCAGTGCTGAGCACTGCTGCCTCATAGCACGAGGGACCTGGGTCCAATTCCACCCTCCAGCAACTGTGTGGAGTTTTCACATTGTCCCCACATCTGCTTGAACTTCCTCCAGGTTTCTTCCCACAGTCCGAAAGGTGTGCAGATTGCATAAGTTGGCCAAGTTAAACTGCCCGGAGCGTCCAAGGATGTTTATATTAGGTGGATTAGCCATGGTAAATGCAGAGATAGGGTGGGTCTGGATGGGATGCTCTTCAGAGAGTCAGTGTGGACACAACATACTAAATAGCTTGCTTCCACACAGCAGGGGTTCTATGATCTGAGACAGTGGAGAAGGAGGTTACCAAAAAATGTTGCGTCAGTGATGCATTGTCCTAACTGCTTTCCGTCCACCATCTCTGCATAACCCCACATATTCTTGTTCTTCAAAAAAAATCATCTCATTCTCATCTGAATGCTTTGAATGAACTTGTCATTACCACACACTCAGGTATTGCACTTCAAAACCTAAATACTAGTTGCATGAACATTTTTTTCCTCCTGTCACTTTTGTTTCTTTTACTCATGAATTTAAACCTGCACCTTCTTGATCTTGACCTGTTAAAAGTGGGAACATTTTCTCCCTAGACGCTTCATCAGAGAGGGGGATGGGGGGAGGGAACTGGAATAAATAGGGAGAGAGGGGGAGGCGGACCGAAGATGGAGAGAAAAGAAGATAGGTGGAGAGAGTGTAGGTGGGGAGGTAGGGAGGGGATAGGTCAGTCCAGGGAAGACGGGCAGGTCAAGGAGGTGGGATGAGGTTAGTAGGTAGCGGGGGGTGCAGTGGCATCCCAAAACCAGTCCAACCTGTCTCTGCCTCCCTAACCGGTTCTTCCTCTCACCCATCCCTTCCTCCCACCCCAAGCCGCACCCCCAGCTACCTACTAACCTCATCCCACCTCCTTGACCTGTCCGTCTTCCCTGGACTGACCTATCCCCTCCCTACCTCCCCACCTACACTCTCTCCACCTATCTTCTTTACTCTCCATCTTCGGTCCGCCTCCCCCTCTCTCCCTATTTATTCCAGTTCCCTCCCCCATCCCCCTCTCTGATGAAGGGTTTAGGCCCGAAACGTCAGCTTTTGTGCTCCTGAGATGCTGCTTGGCCTGCTGTGTTCATCCAGCCTCACATTTTATTATCTTGGAATCTCCAGCATCTGCAGTTCCCATTATCTCTTATCTCTAACATTTTCTCCCTGTTTGGTCTGAAGTGCTCAAAATCATACAAGGTTGAGACAATCAGGTCTTCTCTCACACTTCTCTGATCCAGGGAGGATGGACCCAGCTTCTCTAAACCATCTTCAAAAATTTCATGGCACTGAAACCATTTTCATACACCTCTTCTACACTCCCTCCTGTGCCTTCACAACCTTCCTAAGGTTCAGAGGTAGATCTGGACACAATATTCCATCTGAGGCCAAATTGGTGTCAATAGGTTAACATGACCTTCTCACTCTTGTAGGCCAGGCCTGAATTTATTAAAACCTGATATATTGTATGCTTTAAGCCTGACATGCCACCACTACAGATTTATACACGTATACAGACAGGCCCTTCTCCTGCTACACCTCACTCAGAATTGTACCTTGAATTTTAGATTTATGTTCCCTCTACTTACCACCTCACACTTCTCCACAATTTACTTTATCACCCACCTATTCACCCTACTCATTCAATTCATTTGAAGTTCCATACTACTCTTCTCCATTTTCAATGCTGTTAAGTATCATCGCAAATTTTGAATTCGTGCCCTGTACTCCAAGGTCTAGATCATCAAGAATATAATTCAGAAAAATCACTGTCTCAATTCTTATCCCTTCAGAGTTTTATTACTAACCTTCCTCCAGCCTGATATATGTTATCCATTAGACTGGAACAAAATTGGCTGAGTGATAGTAAACAATGTTGTTCCTGTTTCTTATATTCCATAAACTTCAATTTTGCTCACAAGTCTGTTTTGCAGCAGTATCAAGTGCTTTCTGAAAAATCACATACACAATAGGCCAGATCAACATTCTGTAACCTCATGCAAAAAAGTCCAGTAAGTTAATCAAACATAGATGTCTCGAGGGAAAATTACACAATATCACTGTTCTTAAATGTCATTGGGTCAAAATCCTGGTCCTTCAAATTTCTTTCCTAACAGCATTGTGCGTGTATCTACAGAATAATAAGTGTACGGTTCAAGAAGGCAGTTCACCACCATCTTTTCGAAGGCAAAGGTGGGTGATATAAATGCTGACCCTGTTAGTGATGCCCAGAACTGTAAAAAAAATCCAATAACATTACAGAGCCCAAATAAGTTTTAAAACCAGCCTGTTCAGGCACGTTGACAGGTACGTGAATAGAAAAAGTTTAGAGGTACATGGGCCAAATGCAGGCAAATGGAGCTAGTTTAGTTTGGAAAACTGAGTCGGCCTAAACGAGGTGGAGCAATGGGTCTGGTTTCTGTGCTGTGTGCGCTACATGACTCCATGACTGACAACTGCATTGGTTGTAAAGTCAGGAAGAAATTACCCGAAATAAAGCAGACAGAAATAATAGTCAATTACTGTAAACCAGGACTATTTGAGATCACTGAAATTGAAACACAGATGGCCATTTGCTTGTCCAAGTTCATCAACTGGAGCTCATTCCTTTTCTTTAAAATAACATTCATTTTTGAGTGCGAGCAGCAGCGGAGGCAAGACGGACCCGGAAGACTGCAGCTAAGGTAAAGCAGTTTATTTTTAAAATTACTTACCGGTAGCGGGCAGCGGTGTTTTTTTTTCCCTCTTTCAGAGAAGGAGCGGGAGCATCAGAGGAAGTGACGAGGACCAGAGGGGCAGCCGGGAAGGAAAGCAGTGACCATATATATCAGCAAGGCGGCTAAACCCGAGACTCTACAACTGTAGTGTCTCCCACCCGCCCTCCTCCTCTAACCTAGTTAATAAGGTAAGGTTTCTCTATTGAACATAAGTTTGTTATTAATTTGTTATTATTACTTGAAGTGAGCTTTCTGCTTTAGTATTGAGTGGGTGTTCAGATAAGTGGGGTATGGATGCTAGGGCAGTTGCTTGCTCCTCCTGCAAAATGTGGCAGTTGGGAGATGTGGCACACGTCTCCGCTGGCTACATCTGCGGGAAGTGCACCCAGCTACAGCTCCTTGAAAACCGTGTTAGGGAAATGGAGCTGGAGCTGGATGAACTACGGATCATTCGGGAGGCAGAGGGGGTAATTGAGAGGAGTTATCGGGAGTTGGTCACTCCTAAGGCTCAGGACGAGGATAGATGGGTTACAGTTAGGGGGAGGAAAGGGGACAGACAGACAGTGCAGAGATCCCCTGTGGGCATTCCCCTCAGCAATAAGTATACCGTTTTGGATACTGCTGGGGGGGTTGACCTACCAGAGGAAAGCCATAGTAGTCAGTTCTCTGGCACTGAGCCTGACACTGTGGCAAAGAAGGGAAGGGGGCAGAATAGAAAAGTACTCGTGGTAGGGGACTCGATAGTTAGGGGAATCGACAGGAGATTTTGTGGGCAAGATCGGGATTCCCGGAAGGTATGTTGCCTCCCTGGTGCCAGGGTCCGGGACGTCTCCGATCGGGTGTATAAAGTTCTGAAAGGGGAGGGTGAACAGCCAGAAATCGTGTTACATATTGGCACAAATGATATAGCCAGAAATAGGTTTGAGGATATAAAAAGTGATTTCAGGGAGTTAGGATGGAAGCTGCAGAGCAGGACGAACAGAGTAGTGTTCTCTGGTTTACTACCGGTGCCACGAGATAGCGAGGTGAGGAACAGGGAGCGGGCGCAGCTGAACACGTGGCTACGCAGCTGGTGTAGGAGGGAGGGTTTCAGATATGTTGATAATTGGGATGCCTTCTGGGGAAGGTGGGACCTGTACAAGAAGGACGGGTTGCATCTGAACTGGAAGGGGACCAATGTCCTGGGTGGAAGGTTTGCTCGAGTAGTTCGAGAGGGTTTAAACTAGTATGGCAGGGGGGTGGGAACCTGAGCTGTATACCAGAGGTGAGCGTTGATGCAGGTGAGGCAGTAACAAGAGGTAGACCAGCTAGTGGGAAGGATTTTCCTGGGAAGGAACCAAGGGATCGGTTAAAGTGTGTTTGCTTTAATGCAAGGAGTATCAGGAATAAAAGTGATGAACTTAGAGCATGGATCAGTACCTGGTGCTATGATGTTGTGGCCATAACAGAGACATGGGTTTCTCATGGGCTGGAATGGTTGCTGGATATTCCAGGGTTTAGAACATTTAAAAAGAATAGGGAGGGGGGAAAAAGAGGAGGGGGTGTAGCACTACTAATCAGAGAGGGTATCACAGCTACAGAAGCTTCCATTGTCGAGGAAGATCTGCCTACTGAGTCAGTATGGGTGGAAATTAGGAACAGCAAGGGAGTAGTCACCTCGTTAGGGGTTTACTACAGGCCCCCCAATAGCAGCAGGGAGATTGTAGAAAGCATAGGTCGACAGATTTTGGAAAAGTGTGGACGCAGTAGGGTTGTTGTAATGGGTGACTTTAACTTTCCTAATATTGATTGGAACCTCCTTCGAGCAGAAGATTTGAATGGAGCTGTTTTTGTAAGGTGTGTTCAGGAGGGTTTCCTAACGCAGTACGTTGACAGGCCGACGAGGGGAGAGGCCATTCTAGACTTGGTGCTCGGAAACGAGCCGGGGCAGGTATCAGATCTTGTGGTGGGAGAGCATTTTGGTGATAGTGACCATAACACTCTCTCATTCTACATAGCTATGGAGAAGGAGAGGATTAGGCAGAATGGGAGGATATTTAATTGGGGAAGAGGAAACTATGATGCGATTAGACACGAGTTAGGAAGCATGGACTGGGAGCAGTTGTTCCATGGTAAGGGAACTATAGACATGTGGAGATGGTTTAAGGAACAGTTGTTGGGAGTGATGAGTAAATATGTCCCTCTGAGACAGGCAAGACGGGGTAAGATAAAGGAACCTTGGATGACGAGAGCGGTGGAGCTTCTAGTGAAAAGGAAGAAGGTAGCTTACATAAGGTGGAGGAAGCTAGGGTCAAGTTCAGCTAGAGAGGATTACATGCAGGCAAGGAAGGAGCTCAAAAATGGTCTGAGGAGAGCCAGGAGGGGGCACGAGAAAGGCTTGGCAGAAGGAATCCGGGAAAACACAAAGGCATTTTACACTTACGTGAGGAATAAGAGAATGGTCAAAGAAAGAGTAGGGCCGATCAGGGATAGCATAGGGAACTTGTGTGTGGAGCCTGAGGAGGTAGGGGAAGCCCTAAATGAGTTTTTTGCTTCTGTCTTTACGAAAGAAACGACCTGTGTAGTGAATGAAACCTTTGAAGAGCAGGTGTGCATGCTGGAATGGATAGAGATAGAGGAAGCTGATGTACTGAAAATTTTGTCAAACATTAAGATTGACAAGTCGCCAGGCCCGGATCAGATTTGTCCTCGGCTGCTTTGGGAAGCGAGAAATGCAATTGCTTCGCCACTTGCGAAGATCTTTGCATCCTCGCTCTCCACTGGAGTCGTACCTGAGGACTGGAGAGAGGCAAATGTAATTCCTCTCTTCAAGAAAGGAAATAGGGAAATCCCCGGCAATTATAGACCGGTAAGTCTCACGTCTGTCGTCTGCAAGGTGTTAGAAAGGATTCTGAGGGATAAGATTTATGACCATCTGGAAGAGCATGGCTTGATCAAATACAGTCAACACGGCTTTGTGAGGGGTAGGTCATGCCTTACAAACCTTATAGAGTTTTTTGAGGATGTGACTAGTAAGGTTGATGAGGGTCAAGCTGTGGATGTGGTGTATATGGACTTCAGTAAGGCATTTGATAAGGGTCCCCATGGAAGGCTCATTCAGAAGGTCAGGAGGAATGGGATACAGGGGAACTTAGCTGCTTGGATACAGAATTGGCTGGCCAACAGAAGACAGCGAGTAGTAGTAGAAGGAAAATATTCTGCCTGGAAGTCAGTGGTGAGTGGGGTTCCACAGGGCTCTGTCCTTGGGCCTCTACTGTTTGTAATTTTTATTAATGACTTGGACGAGGGAATTGAAGGATGGGTCAGCAAGTTTGCAGACGACACAAAGGTCGGAGGTGTCGTTGACAGTGTAGAGGGCTGTTGTAGGCTGCAGCGGGACATTGACAGGATGCAGAGATGGGCTGAGAGGTGGCAGATGGAGTTCAACCTGGATAAATGCGAGGTGATGCATTTTGGAAGGTCGAATTTGAAAGCTGAGTACAGGATTAAGGATAGGATTCTTGGCAGCGTGGAGGAACAGAGGGATCTTGGTGTGCAGATACATAGATCCCTTAAAATGGCCACCCAAGTGGACAGGGTTGTTAAGAAAGCATATGGTGTTTTGGCTTTCATTAACAGGGGGATTGAGTTTAAGAGTCGTGAGATCTTGTTGCAGCTCTATAAAACTTTGGTTAGACCGCACTTGGAATACTGCGTCCAGTTCTGGGCGCCCTATTATAGGAAAGATGTGGATGCTTTGGAGAGGGTTCAGAGGAGGTTTACCAGGATGCTGCCTGGACTGGAGGGCTTATCTTATGAAGAGAGGTTGACTGAGCTCGGTCTCTTTTCATTGGAGAAAAGGAGGAGGAGAGGGGACCTAATTGAGGTATACAAGATAATGAGAGGCATAGATAGAGTTGATAGCCAGAGACTATTTCCCAGGGCAGAAATGGCTAGCACGAGGGGTCATAGTTTTAAGCTGGTTGGTGGAAAGTATAGAGGGGATGTCAGAGGCAGGTTCTTTACGCAGAGAGTTGTGAGAGCATGGAATGCGTTGCCAGCAGCAGTTGTGGAAGCAAGGTCATTGGGGTCATTTAAGAGACTGCTGGACATGCATATGGTCACAGAAATTTGAGGGTGCATCCATGAGGATCAATGGTCGGCACAACATTGTGGGCTGAAGGGCCTGTTCTGTGCTGTACTGTTCTATGTTCTATGTTCTATGAATATACATTTGCAATTATTTTTCTACACTTTATCCCAACAGACACGTGATAACATTCCAACAGGCCTCAGCATGAAAAATAAATCTACTTCCCTTCCATCTTCCAATGACATTCTTGAGGCATTGCTTTCTAGCAAGCCATTTACCAACCTGGGAAAACAAATTTTCGCTAATTATTCTCGCAGCCCTTTCACTAATCTTGAAAACCACAAAACTCCCGTGTGAACAGCTCTAATATTTCAAGTCTCTGATAAAGACAGTCATTGATTCTCGATTTTGCTCTATTACATGTTCACTGTTCCCTTTCCCTGGACCTCTCGTGGGCTGTTACAGCCGTGGCCTTAACATTGACACGCATTGCTAATCGCTGTTTTGTTTTGTTAAATTTAATCTTTCAATATCACTGCTTTAATCAAATCACAGTAAATAAATCCAGAGGCACAAGTTTCAGAAACAAAAATTAACAACATATTCAGCCAACAATTAATCCATTCGGAATATACGACCAATTCAATGTCAAAAATTGCTTAAATTTGTATTTCATCTTTTGAATGAAAATTATCCATGGGAATTACTTTTGCCTTGCATTTGAAAGGATCGTGGTACCAAGATCCTCTCACCATCTGTAACAAATGACAGGTGGGTGGGGGTGTGCGGCTAAAGGTCCAGGTTAATCCCCAACACAAGACCTGCTTTCAGTTGCCAAAGGGGTCGCGCTAGGCCTTACCGACAAGGCCCGGTGACAGCAAAGGGATTTGTCTCTCAAGCACACATACACACACCCGTATATTGACACTGACGTTAATATTAGAAAGGTAAAAAAGGTTGAACCCGGAACAAAGATTTTGTCATTATTGACAGACATGCAACTCAGGGCCCAAGCCCAGAGGATATGGAGCAGGGGGTGCGGGGAGAGATGACAACTTGGCACCGGCCACGACAGCGACGGGGTGAAAGCAGGCCCGACGCGGGCGGCCACAGGCATCCCAAATCCCTTCTCCCGGGCAAAAGACTGAAACAAAGAGCGATCGGCACCGCACTCACCCGGCTCTGACACGCAAATCACAGCTAACTTTCATGAACACCTGCCGAGCGCCAAGCCCGTCAGCCCCCTTGCCGCCAATTCAGACACTAATGCCCCGAGATCTCCAAATCGCCGCTCCTGGTGCCCCTTCCCCGCCGGCTGACCGAACAGATAGACACAAACCAACAGCCCAGACTTCCCTCCAGGCTCGCACCGAGCGCGTGCTTATCCACAACAATCAACGGCCGCCACCCGACCGTCAAATGTAAAGCACGGAGCTGGATTGTACGGCTCCGGATTCCACGGCTCTTGGTTCTGCTGTCGCCCCCGCCTCAAGGACCCCGTCCTGAGAACGCGAGCTCCGCTATTCCGCGTCTTCCCATTCGCTCGCTCGGACGGGATGAATGAACTCCCGGTGGTGCATTTCTTTGCTTCAGAAGCACTTCTTCAACCACCCCAACCTGAATGGTACTGAGTTAATGAAAGCAAAGCACAACAGGATCAAGCACAGGAGGTTTTGCGTATACTTGGGTAGGCAAATGACGATCAGATTTCGCTGCTGCTGGTTGTAGTCAGTCCTGACATGATAGCTGCTGTCCTAACAGGTCACGCTTATTACTCCTTCACCATCCTCACAAATCCACTGTAGTTTGTCTGCAGCCGCACTGTGATACCCGTCATACAACTAATCTGAGACAACAGTGTGGACCTGGAGGAACACAGCAGGCCAAGCAGCATTAGAGGAGCAGGAAAGTTGACGTTTCGGGTCAGGACCCTACTATAGAAAGGGTCTCTGACTCCAGCATCTGCAATGCTTGCTATCTCTGAGTGATATACAGCAACCAAGATCGACGACTCTTTCTACTGCGCTCCAATTTGCCCTCAGGAAGAGATCTCAGGAACTTTTCAACTCTGATGAAGTGGCGATAACACTGACACCTTTTCAGGATGTGATCTTTTACAGTTTTTTTTTCCTTTTTGGAGAGAGGAAAGCAAAGTCGGGACTGTGAAGCATTAAAAGGGCAATAGTGAGGAAACCCCAACCATCACTGATTCAACCACATTGGTGATACGGTGGGAAGTACTAGATACCACAGTGCAGATGTGTATTGCAGCTATTTAAACGATGCAAAGAAAAAGAATGATTTGAGGGATTGGAGGATTATTTTACTAAGAAAAAAATTTTAATTGTGCTTGTTCTCACTGGAAAACTGAACGTTGAAAAGTGATAGGATTGACCTTTATAAAATTCTAAAGGAACTAAATGTAGACCCTGAAGTTATTTAATAAAAGCAGAAAGTGATGTAAAATTGCAGCAACTTAATTAGCTTGTGTGGTCGAGAAATGTAGGACATAAGAATTAGGAACAGGAATGGGATATTTTGGTTATTACAGTAAGCTTCACCATTCAATAACATCAGCACTGAATTCATTGTGACCTTGATCCCACCTTCCTGCCTACCCCATCCCATAACATTTGATTACCTTGTAGATTAAATTTGTCAAGTCCAGCCTTCAAAATTTTCAATTACCAACCCTCCACTACTTTCTGTTGTAGAGAATTCCAAAGATTAGTAGCACAGAGAATAAATTTCTTTGCATCTTAACACAAAATGGGAGATACCTTTTTAAATTGTGCCCTCTAATTCTAGCACCCCCATGAACTGAAGCATGTTCTCAAACTTTACACTGTCAAGCCCATTCAGAATCATTTTTGTATCAATAAGTTAACTTTAATCTTCTAAACATCCAGGTGTACAGATCCAACTGCTCAACTTGTCCTCATAGGAAACCTTTTGGGCCCCACACCTCAGGAAGGACATACTAACCCTGGAGTGTGTCCAGCGGAGATTCACATGGATGATCCCTGGAATGGTAGTTTTAATGTATGATGAACAGCTAAGGACCCTAGAATTGTACTCATTAGAGTTTAGAAGGTTGAGGGGAGATCTAATAGAAACTTACAAGATAATGTATGGCTTAGAAGGGATGGACACTAGGAAGTTATTTCCCTTAGTGGGGATACTAGGACTCATGGGCACAGCCTTAAAATTAGAGGGGGTAAACTTAAAACGGAAATGAGATGACATTTCTTCAGCCAGAGAGTGGTGGGCTTGTGGAATTCATTGCCAAGGAGTGCAGTGGAGGCCGGGACGTTGGATGCCTTCAAGGCAGAGATCGACAAATTCTTGATCTCACAAGGAATCAAGGGCTACGGGGACAGTGCAAGGAAGTGGAGTTGAAATGCCCATCAGCCATGATTTAAATGGCGGAGTGGACTTAATGGGCCAAATGGCCTTGCTTCCACTCCTATGTCTTATGGTCTTTCATACCAGGAATTAACTTAACAAGTCTTCCCCGAGCTACCTCCAATGCAAGAATCCCTCTCCTTAAATAAGACCAAACTACTCAATATTCCAGATATGTTCTCATCAATGTCCTCCATCATTACAAAAATACTTCACCTCCGTTGCAGTTAAGGTGAATATTCAATTTACCTTCCTAAATCATTCCTTGACCTACATGCTAATGTTTTGTGATTCATGTACAAGGACACACTGATCCCTCTATACCACAGCATAGTGCGGTCTGTCTTTATTTAAATGATATGCTGCTTTTCTATTCTTCTTGCCAAGTGAACATGCTCATAATTTTCCCATGTTATACACAACCTGCTAGTTTTCTGTTTACTCATTTAACCTATCTTTATCCCCTTGCAAACTCTGTTGTCTTCTCACAACTTAATTACTGCCAAAGTTATTGTCAATAACTTTGGCTTGTTGAGTGAGTAGATGGGGCAGTTAGATTTGTGCACAAAAGAGAAGTGGAAGCAATGATGAATGTCTCAATGGGCTCTTCAGAGGATGTCAAGAAGACAATGAGGGAAACTATGTATCATTTAGGAATCAGAATGGTAAGGATTTTGATTAAAATGTTGCCAGTTCTGTTTTTTTATATGAGAAAAGAAAATTAAAGCAAAAATCATGCACTGAAACTTCCAACACTCCTTGTGAATACTTTTATCATGTATCAGACAGACAGTATATGTATGCTACAAACCAATACCCTTTTTCTTTTATTTCAATAACACTAAAGCTTCACAGTCACATCTAGCGAAGGATCGAGAGCACTCTGTATGTGCAATTGAAATATTAATTAGCTAAATTATAGGAGAGAATTGGCAATGATCAATTACCATATTTTTGATCAACAGTCATGACCAATGGTCATTCTGGTTTTCAGGCCTTGACTATTTCTAAGAACATTTTTTCATAAAAGTATTAAATACAAAGTAGTCAAGAGACATATTGCAATTAATAATGTGAATTATAATGGATTTAATATCCAATAAATATGGATATTATTTAATGGATAAATAAATATGGATATTATTTAATGGATAAATTTAATGCTGATTCACAGTATACGTTTCATTTGTAATCATAATTATGAATGATAAATATGATTACAAATGAAATGTATGCTGTGAATCAGCATTAAATTCTATGTGGCATCACTAAAGCATTGGAAATGCCAGTACAGTGTAGGGAGCCTGTTCCAAAAACTAATGCAATGACTAAATGCATTGTTCAAATGTAGAGAACATAAATCCAAGGTCATGCACCCCGGCCAACTGACTTCCCTGAAGTTTACAGTAACAAAGGCATCACCCAGTGGCCCTCCTTCAATTGTGAGTCCAGACAACTAATATCAGAACTAATATCTCTGATGAATGGTCTAGGCCCAAAACGTCAGCTTTTGTGCTCCTGAGATGCTGCTGGGCCTGCTGTGTTCATCCAGCCTTACATTTTATTAACTAATATCAGAAGATTGTTTGACAGTGGAGCCTGTCATAGCTGAGCCCAATCCTGCCCTCACCCAATGGTAGTGTATACATTTTCAATACTTCTTTAAAGACTGATCAGGAGCAACTGTTTAAAACCCTTGGTCCTCTCCGAACCCAGGAATATTGAATTAGTTGCAAAGCCCCTATGCAAATCCTGGAAGAAATCAGCTGAAGCAGCACAAATGGATTCAAAGTTGGAGATTATCTTGACTCTATATATAGGTCTCTTCTAACAAGCAGTTACAATGATTGCAGGTAGGTGAAACAGTAAGTTTTTGCAGCCACAAGTGGGGAAAGTGGTATTATAAGAAAACAATATGACCCTTGTGTAAATGGACACATTGATAATTCTCTCCAGTATTTCTGATTCTGTCTCTATCACCATGTTCTCTGCCATTAGAAATTGAGCTAGTGGAGGAAGAATGCACACTGGAAGAATTGTTTTGTTTAAGTTCATCGACAGCTCCTATACGTTTGTGTAAAGTACAAAGTGCATTCTTTGATTGGTTCATTATTTTGACAAAAACATCCAAATTAGCTTTATGATATCCCCAAAAGGTGGTGAGCCTTTATAGTGCAGAACGCTGGCTGTAAGAACCATCATCAACAATGTGCTAAAACTTCTCACATTTGCTCAGTTTTAATTTCAGTCACAGAAAATATTACTGCACGAGTAAGGCTAATAACTTCTTTTATAATTGGCAAGTACTAGTATCAGTAGTCAAATCCAAGTCCCCTGCAATTCTTCAAATTATAGATTCATCAGTCCTTCTATTCTAAGGTCAGAAATTGGGATGTTCACTGATGAAAGCACAATATTTAGGACCATTTGAAATACGTTAGATACCGAAACAGTTAATGTTCAAATATATGACCTGAATAATGTCCGGATGTGGATTGACAAGTGGCAAGTCATATTTGTGTCAAGTGATCACAGGTGTCAGGCAACAAACCACCTGCAACAAGAGAAAATCTATTCAATATCCTTTGATATTTGATGGCATTACCATTGCTGAATTCTGCACTGTCAACATCCTGGAATGACCATTGACCAGAAATTGAATTTAACTAGCCACATATATATACTGTGGCCATAAAGCAGGTCAGAGGCTATGAGTTGTGCAACAAGTGACTCATCTCCTGACTCTGATGAAGGGTCTAGGCCAGAAACGTCAGCTTTTGTGCTCCTGAGATGCTGCTTGGCCTGCTGTGTTCATCCAGCCTCACATTTTATTAGCTTGGAATTCTCCAGCATCTGCAGTTCCCATTATCTCAATATGCTGTGATTCTTTTTTGAAGTGGATGTTTGTTTGTCATCCATTGTATAGGAAAACATTGATTTAAATTCTGTGAGTGGCTCAGCACCTAATACAATTTTGAATATACTTTTGTATTCATAATTAGGAATGGTAAATTTCTTAACTATCTAGCGTGGGGATACCGTGGCTTTAAGAGGTTATTTTGTCCTTTTCTTTAAAGAGAGGTTTTAAGAGAGAGGTGAGCAGATGTCTAATTGGAAAACCAGTAAACAGCATGTGAGGTCTTGGAGGGTTTTTTTTTAAAAATTGCAACAAAAGGAGCAGTCTGAGTAGGTATGGTCAAACTCCCACAAACCAGGATCTTTCGTTTTAGCTTTCAGTAGCAGACGCTGCTGGGTTTGTGAAAAGTTGTCACATCTCTCTTTGCAGCAGAGTTGTTTTTTGATGCTCTTTCCTCCGGGATTGGAGAACTGCATGTGAGACTGTTTCCTGAATTTGCCTTTTGCCAAGGGTACATTTATGGGATATTGCTATATTGGACCAGTTAATTAGTAATAGGTACTGTATTTATGATTCTGTTAAGTTTTCCAATAGAGTTAAGCTATTCCAATACCCTCTTTCTTTTGTTGTATTTTAACTCTTGTGGATGAATAAAGCGTGCTTTGCTTTAAATCTGGTAGTTTGACTAATCAAATTGCATTTGGAACACAACACCCTATGTTTACTTTTAAAATGAGGAAAGTTAGGACCTAGACTATCTCCTGAATATTTTTGCGGGGTTTGGTCTAGTCTGTAACACTGGTCATAATCACATCTGTATCTGTGTGAGTTTGCTGCATATGGATTGGCTTCCACATTCCCTTCTTTATAACAGCATTTCAGTCAAGTGCTTTGAGATTTTCAATAGTCATATTAATACAAATAAATGCAAATCTTTCAGGTTGGACTGGGCAATAGGACTGACTGGATTACTCAATAAAGGATTAACACTAATCTGGTGGGTTAAATGCCCTCCTTTCGTGCTTTAGTAACTCTCTAGTCACTCCTTTTGCCTCGCAGCTGAATGTTTGCTAGTTACATGTGGTTAGTTAAAACTGCTGAACAGAAATTTGGGGAAATGTTTAACTTTATTCTATTTTGTTACAAATATATCATTTCAAAGTTGGCTATAAGACATTCTGAAACTGCCAAAACTTTCTTTTGATGAAATACAGAAGGCAAGTCATCTTCAAGCAATTGTATGTGATTTTCAGCCAAGTGCATTAAAATCTGACTCTGGTCACTAAACTAGTCAAATACTGTAGGTAGACCCACAATACTGTTAGGAAGGGAATTCCTGAATTTTGACCCAACGGCGATATATTTCCAAGTTAGGATGATGAGTGGCTTGGAGGGGATCTTGCTAAAACATAATTCTAAATGGAAACTCACCATTAAGCATGGAATCTCTCTACTGGCATAATTATAACCTGGAGATATGTGATTGAAGCAATAAATGCAGTTTGTGTAACTTTGAGAAATAAAAAAAACTTAAAATGTATTTAAAATGCTTTGAAAGGATGCTTGTAAAATCAATGGCCTGATGTTTCCTGAGCTTTTATGAAGCACTGTGATATGATAGCACATAATTTCAAGTGAATTCTAACTGGAGTAATGCGTGCCATTACTGGCACCATTCCACAATTTTGTTACCCTTGCAAGATCAATTGAAAATGAATCATAATAGCCCAGTCTGCATTATTGCTGATCATAAGTTTGCTGACTGAAAATTCATTTGATGTTGCTGCCACTTAGGTTATTACTAAATATTGTTGGTGGATTTGGAGTGGGCAAGTGATATGTCCCTTCATCATAATGCAGATAACTAAATAAATGGACCCTAATGTGAGGACATTTTGAAATTACAAGAGATCTAGCAGTGACAACATTGATGGTCCCACAGTGTCCTTCCTTGGAACAAGTGCTTTCTCTACCTTTATGATCATTTAGATCTGGTGAAATCTTCACCATGTCTTCAGTTTACTTGCACACATGTTGATGTTAACTCTGCATTTAAAATTGGCACTACAAATGAGCCAAGGAAAAGTTTACGTGCACAGTTTGAGAACAGGGATCATTTTGCCAAAGGGAGTAATTTAGGCATCTTCAAGGGGAAGGAAATGCATGACATTTGAAGCAATAAGTTTGACAGAGCTCTGGAGACGAATACACTCAATACCTGAAGAAGGACTGAGGCTCCAAAAGCTTGTGTTTTCAAATAAACCTGTTGGACTGCAACCTGGTGTCTGGTCATTTCTGACTTTGTCCACACCAGTTAAACATCGGCACCTCCACATCGAAACAAACCAAAGAATGGGATTAGATTTGCTTGTTCCAGTGAAGAACCAACACTCAAAAAACTTGGCACCACCCAGGATGAAACAATTTCCTTGATTGGCAAAATGTCCGCAAACATTCATCCCTTTCACCACTGACACATAGTGGATCAGATTACACCATTTACAAGGTGCATTGCGGAAATTCACTAAGGCTTCTGCTGTAAAGTTTTATAAACTCATAATACTTCTTTTTGAATTGAAATTTTATGGTAAAATATTGTTTCTAAAATTTAACCTGAATTATTTTCCAGATCTTTTTATATAAAACTAGTTACTTGTCTTGAAAGGGGAGCAATGTCATGGGAAGCATATGTAGTCTGCCTTGTTGCCAAAAAAAGTGCCAGACTTTTTAAATGAAGATTTCACAGCCAGATATTCGATTTTTCTGAAATCGGCTGGCTCAGAATTGTCTAAGGGCTAGTTTGTGGGTGCAATCTCTAAAGTTTGCTTTGGAACTATTTAAAGATGTGTGGAAATAGTCACTGGAGGTGAATTCCAGCAATAAAATTCAAATATTTATTTAATAGTAAAGAAATTCCTGATTGTTTTTACCTTTTCAACAAAATGCAGATAAATTACTACAATTTTATCAAAAGACTAATGTTACCAAAACTAATTCCAATAAATTACTTAATTCCCTTCAAAGAACATCATTAATAAAAGTATAATTAAGGGGAAAGAAGTTTCTGAAATGTCACAGACCATTAAATTATTAAACGAGAGAAACAAGTGCCCAGCAATATTTTAAGAAATCTCGGATATTGTTCCACATGTACATTTCTTGCACAAATCTTCCATGTATTTCCAATGGATGAAAAATAAGCTGCTAGCTGGCTATTCATAATGTTGAATAAGTTCGCTGGTGGGCAAGCAGCAGCTGTCTATGACTCATTCTCATTCTAAAAGCCACACCCTTCTATATCAAATGTAGACTTCTGTTATTGTGCCACAAAAGCAGAACAGACATGGAAAATAATTGATTGACAAAGAAAAACATGTTTGTACATATTTCCTGCTAAAGTAGGAGCTTGACAGAACTCAATCGTAATGACCTGTTTCACTCATATCATTTCATTATGATTCAGCACTCCCTTCTGGTAGGCATTGGGACAGCATGCCATCGTCAGAAAGCTTTCGAATCTCAGAATCATTGTGCCATTCAGATAGTTTTTCAACATCCCCCTTGAAAACCATGAGTGCTCTGTTCCTCAATTATCTCAAACAGTGCAATCTAGCTTCCATCTGCTTGTTGTGAAAAATGATATTTTTTTAATGCTGCTTTGGGGTTCTTTGACCATATACTTTAAATCAACATCCTGCAGGACCTGAGATAGCAAGGTGTAGTGTAGAGCTGGAAGAACACGGCAGGCCAAGCAGCATCAGAGGAGCAGGAAGGCTGACGTTTTGGGGAAGGGACTAGGCCGGAAACATCAGCCTTCCTGCTCCTCTAGTGCTGCTTGGCCTGCTGTGTTCATCCAGCTTTACACCTTGTTATCTCAGATTCTCCAGCATCTGCCATTCCTGCTACACTGCAGTACCTATTGCTCACACTAATAGAAACTGTTTCTCCCTATCTACTCTTGTCCAGACTCTTCAAGATTTGAACAGCCCTACCAAATCTCCCATCAACCTTTCTCTTCTCCAAGGAGAACAAGCCACAGCTTTAAGCAACTATTTATGTAAATAAAGTTACTTATCCCTAGAACCATTCTCGTAAATCTTTATTCTAAACTCTCTAATGATTCAACATCCTTCCTAAAGGATGGCATTCAGAATTAGCCATCATATTCAACTTGATGCCAAACTGGTACATTAAAACTTTTATCTTTTAGACAATTGACAATAGACAGTAGGTGCTGGAGTAGGCCATTCGGCCCTTCGAGCCAGCACCACCATTCATTATGATCATAGCTGATCATCCACAATCAGTATCCTGTTCCTGCCTTATCCCCATAACCCTTGATTCCACTTCCATTTTGTTCTCTATATCTCTATGTATAAAGCTCAAGTGAATTTATTTTATAAATCACATTCTTAACTTTGTCTATCCCCCTCAATTAATTTTGAATTAATATATTTGCACCTGAGAAGTGAAGATCAATGTATGTCTGAAAGCAAATACTGTATGGCATAATAATATGCAAGTTCCAGAATACTGTTGGGTAACAACAAGTGTAAGGAGTAGTCAGGTAGAAAATAAATTAAAATAAATTCACACTACACAAATGCCAGTAATGACCATCTTCAACAAGAGATGAACTAACCATCTCTCTTTGACAGTCAATGCCATTAGCATTGCTAAATACCTCACTATCACGATCCTGGGGGTAACCACCAACCAGAAACTGAACTAGACGAGCCATACACACACTGTGGATTAAAAGAAAATGGATCCAAGGCTAGCAATTCAGCAGTCAGTAGCTTACCTCCTGACTCCCCAAAGCCAGGCCATGATCTACAAGGCAAAGGTGTGGAGAATAATGGAATATTCCCCATTTGTCAGGATGAGTCCAGCGCCAACGACACTCAAAAAACTTGGCACCATCCAGGATAAAACAATTTCCTTCGTTGGCAAAATGTCCACAAACATTCGTCCGTTTCACCACTGACACATAGTGGATCAGATTGCACCATTTACAAGGTGCATTGCAGAAATTCACTGAGGCTTCTTAAACGGCACCTTGTAAACACAACCACCACCATTTAGAAGGTCCAGAGCAGCAGAAACATCAGAACACCATCACGTGCAGGTTCCCCTTCAACTCACTCATCATCCTCCATTGGAAATATATGGCCATTCCTTCAGTGTCACTGCATCAAGATCCTGGGGCTCTCTCCCTTACAGCTATGGGTCTGCCTGCACTAAATGCACTGCAGTGATTAAGAAGTCAGTTCACCACCATCTTCTTAGGGCAATTATAGATGGGCATAAACGATGGCCTAGCCGACAATGAACACATATATTACATCTTGTTTTAATCACTGGCAATCATTTGGAGTCTGTCGTTGAAAAATTGGAGTATGTAGTAAACAAACTAATATAAAATGCACATTTCATTATAGCTTTATTATGCCATCTAGTTGAGATCAGTTTGTGGTAATATCAATGGGTTAATTATCCTAAGTTCCAGGCCGGTGCTTTGGAGTTATTGGTTCAAACTCTCACCATAGGTGGAATTTGAAATCACTGAATAAATCCGGACTATAAAGCTAGTAATGGTGGCTATGAAATTGTCATTTATTGTTGATAAAAACTGATCTGTTTCACTAGCTTACTTCCAAGAAGAAAATCTGCCGTCTGTACCTGGTCGACAAGTAACTCCAGATCTACGGCAATGTTGTTAATTCTTTATTGCCCTGAAACAAATGAGTAAGCCATGCACCTCAAGAGCAGTTAGGTACGCGAAACAAATGCAGGCCTTGCCAGTGACGCCCACATCCCACGAAAGAAGAAACAAATTTAACACTTTTTTTAGCGCACTTCCCTCTTTTCTTCCTTTTCCACATGTGTCATTACTGAGGGGAAAAACAAGCTGTGGCCTGACCAGTCGGCATCAACAGGTCTTTGTCAGTTTGGCAAGATGTAAAGAATGTTACACCAAGATCACTTCCGGGGTTTCACATTTTGCAAATAATATAAACGACTTGGACGAAGGAACGGAAACTACGGTTGCTAAATTTGCTGATGGCTCAAGGATAGGGAGGTAAATAAGTAGCGAACAGGACATAATAAGTCGAAAAAAAGCATATTGTTAGGTTAGGTGAATGGGGAGAGATCTGGGAAATGGAGCACAATGTGGGAAAATGTGAAATTATCCATTTTGGCTGGAAGAGTGAAAAAAAATACTGTCTAAATGGTGAGAGATTACAGATTTCGGATCTGGGTGTCCTAGTGCATGAATCCTAAAAGTTGGGATGCAATTAACAAGTAACTAAAAAAAGGTAAAGCAAAGTTTATGTTTAGTGTGAGGAGAACTATGGTCTCATCTACTGTCCGCTCTCCCAGAACTACAATAAGCTTCTCCTAGTCTTCACCTTCTAGTCCAATAGACTCTACAACCAAGACCATCTTCCCTTCCTTTTCTGTACCAGCATTCTAGAGGAACCTCACCCTCCATGATATCTTAATCCACTCCTCAATTAGCCCCTACTTCTCCTCCCCCCTTCATAAGAGGTGCTAGTCAGAGAGGGCCTGTAAAAGGGCACAGAGATTAGCATGCAGGATTACTCCCAACTCGTTGCTTCCAATGTAGGCAGCGTACAAAGTCTGTACGCTATTAAATGTTTGTGATATGCAGGCAATGTTAAACCCACTATTGAGCGGCTGCATTCTAGCAGGGATTGCAAATTTGAGAGGATAACACAATTCAATGCCAGTTTGCACGTTTCAAAGGGAGCTACATTCTGACCTGAGTAGAGGCTGGAGATCATTCTACAACCAGCTCTGACCTGTACAAAACATAACCTGACAGAAAGGCACTCTATAAATTTTACAAGCTGCACTGGAGGACTTTGTAGAGGAGGTAGAGAGATTCACACCTTTAGAGGGTTCCCCTGAAGCCCTCCAGACTGATTTTATGGCAAACTAGCAAAGAAAGTCCAGCTGTGATTTGCATGAATATGTTCTAATTTGATTTCTGTTCTAAGGTGTTCCAGGAACTCATTCATTTCCTTGGATTCATGGTGAGAACTATTTTTATTTCGGTACACTTATGCAGAAGCAGACACTGAGGACAATCATATCTCTCTGCGTGCTCAAATAAGAAAAGACTTGAGAGATTCATTTGAGTGTTTCCTTTTCTTAGGCTTTTAAAAATTCTAAACCCACATTTTCCCATCTACAAAGTATTGTCAAAGTCAGAATGGTCTGATTGAACAGTCAGTGCAGACCCTGCTTCTTTTTCTCAGGCACTCAGTTTTTATCAGAGGGATAAACAGTTTTCTTGCATTTATCAATCTGTTTCGATGCATTGTGGCACACCTTGGAGAAAGTAGGACTTGAACTCAGACCTTTCCATCTAAAGCTAGGAACGGTACCACTACACAAGACCCTGGCAGAAACAGTTACAAACTGAAAATGATATTCATTCTTTCAAGTTACAGCTTACTCTGCCACTTGAACAACCTGCAGCTGTTTAAAAAATGGAAATTGTGTTCCTATGTAAATTGAAATTCTGATACAAATGGATAGAGCTTGTAATGTGCCTCACAAACCCCAGTTTTGCCAATGAAGGGACTGCCAAATACGTTAACTAAATGGCTTCAGAAGAAGGAAGAGTGCTTCTTCTTAGCCCTCAAAGTGTTGCAAGTTACTGCCTATACCTTTTTAGTCCCTCTATCAGATCCATTAGCCCTTGTCCTACTAATCTCATAGAGCTCCCATTTACTGAGGAAGTGTAGTTTCACACCTGCAGCTCATTGCATTACAAAACTGATTTTGAGTCATTGCTTTTGCCATGTCAAATTTCTATTCGATGCAGCTGACTCAATTAATGTTGTTTCGGATGCTAATCTCATTCGGGATTCCAAAATGTTGGCAATTTTTGAAGTGTTGTCAAAACCACAGGCCAAACATATCAAGGACATGGAGTCTAGTAATGAATGTGCAATGACAAAGGTTACATGCCATTGCTACAGTCTTTGGTGAAACTAAATTATTTTCTGTGGAGATGATTACATTCTATGATTTGTATAATTTAGGTTTGTACTTCTGACTATATGCAATTAGCTCCTTAAATATCCAACTTAAATAGCTTAAGTTGTCTGATTTAATTCTCAATTATTTTCCAATTGATAATCTGCAGATGTAGTTTTGTTTTTGTAACCTAAGCATTTCCCAAAACAAAATGTTATTTTTAGAAGCATGAAATTACTACTCCTCCGTTTAATGTACAGATAATGACTGATTCAGTATTTAGGGCATGTCACTGAAAGTGTATCTAGGCGTCAACGTAAGTGGAGGTGCTCTCAAAGACTTAGGAAATTAAACAGCTATAAGTAGTGTGCAAAAAATAAATGAGTAGAAGACGAGTGAAAAAAAATCCAAGAATGTTGCAATAATCATCATCAAAAGATAGACAACATTAATTCAGAAGATAACCATCCACATCCTTGACTTTAAGAAATTCTTGTGAGTAGTATATCTTGAATTCCAGAAAACATTTGACAATAATTCTACATGAAGGATCATTATATAGCATTACAGAGGTTGAGATTCATGAATAAGGAAATATCTCAATGGGAGAAAATAGCAAGTCCAATTTAGGAGAATGTGGCCTGGATGTGTAACAAAGCTAATTTAAGTATAATAAGGCTTGATGTTGGTACTGCTACTTTTTCTAATTGACCTGAGCAACTCTGATTTCAATGTGAAATGCAAACTGATTAAATTCAGTGAAAATATCAAACAAGATAGTTAAATCTGAAGACGCAACTTGAAATAACAAAATAGATAAGTGGGATGTGAAATATTGTATATATAAATAAAAATACTGCACCCAGAAAAAAACGCTCACGCAAATACTTCACAGATAATGTTGAAGTAACTAAAGGTGAAGTTGAAAGAAATCCTGTAATTCCAATTATTTCAATATGCAAAACAGTCAACATTCCTGTCTGAGATAATAGGAACTGCAGATGCTGGAGAATTCCAAGATAATAAAATGTGAGGCTGGATGAACACAGCTCTCTGATGAAGGGTCTAGGCCCGAAACGTCAGCTTTTGTGCTCCTGAGATGCTGCTTGGCCTGCTGTGTTCATCCAGCCTCACATTTTATTATCTTGGAACATTCCTGTCTGCCTTGTACCTGGATACCAAGCAATCAGACTACTGTAAAACCTATCGTGACTTGAGCCTGTTTCCCTGGGATACACTTATAATCCCATTCCAACAAGCCCCAAGCGAATCCCTCTGAAAAGTCCTTGTTGGTAGAAAGTAAGGTTACAACTTAAGCTGATCAATGTCGTCTCCAGCAAAGGGAAATGGGGTCAAGATCTGGTGCTGCCCAAATTCCTGTCCCTGAAAGAAACAGAAACTTACCTCAAATCTGGTGCCATTTACTGTTTATTCCACTCATGTCTCGATGCTAAGAGTTCGTTCTTCTCTGCACCTAGCAAAATGGAAATCCAATTGTAGAAACCCCTGTGATGAGGTGTAGCTTGAATTCCACAAAACATTTGAAGTGTCAATGTGAAAGATTAAAAATTTTAAAATGAGCATCCAGTGAACTTAGAATTACTAGTCTGTTGCAGTTGAATAATTAAATCAACCTGACATTCTCTGCGTTGAACTCATTTGCATTCCTGATACATCATTCTTTGCCCAATGCACATTGGAATGAGACCAAGCTTTCTGCTGCCGCAGTTCAGAAATGTCTTATCTAATAGTTAAAGCATTGATGACTAATGCTTTACACAGTGGGTAAGCAGAGGAAGGAGAAAATGAGCTTATCCAGTTTAGAGGATTTACAGGCAAACTTTAAATAAGTGACATTGGCAGAGTCGAGTGCGCATTAGGTTAACCTCAACAGGGAAAGGCTGCCTGTTAAATACGGGCCGAGAATCACATCTACTAATCATCAGCATTTTTCTGTAGTTGCAAAAATAACCAAAGCTATGAATTTCCATGTGGCAGGTTCCTTCAACGCACTGAAGCATATTTACATTGATACTATTGTACCAGCTCTTTTATGCTGTCGTGCAGTATGCGCAGGTTCTGGGTTTGTTTATAAATTTCCAATGTGGGAACTCTTATTGATACATTCAAGTACACCTGTTTTTAAAACATTGTAAGGGTGTGCTGCAAGAAACAACAGTGATCAGCAGAACTATGTCACAAGTTTGATTGAAATTATGTTGGAGCACAGGAAGATTTATAAAAAATATGCAGTGATATGAATAGACAATTCACAAGTTCCTGGTTTGCCAAGTAAATCTGCATTCACAAGTTTCAGCTAGGCATCAGAAAAACTTCAATTGGATAGCGTCTGGGAAAAAAGCAAATGTTGGCCAAAGTTTCCATTCCTGGAAGCTATCTCAGCCAACTAGGAAACCATAAAAAAAAGCCACAAAGGCGCACAAAGAAACTAAAAAATTGAATGTTGGCATTTGTCAAGAGATTGGAATTCCAGTTGAAGAGGTGCAGTTTATGTTGTGCAGAGCTTTCACCAGACTCCATCTGGAGTATTGAGTTCAGTTTGGAGAACCATACCAAAAGGGAGATACCTTGAAAGGGTACATTATAAATTAAACAAAACTACAAGCAAGATTTTTAAAAGTCAAAATATCAAGATAAGTTGCATAAACTTCGCCTCTACGAAGTTCTGTGTCTCTTTGCTGTATGTGGCTGAATGGTCCTCCATGAGGAACATTTGAGATTACTGCACAACCTTGCATTTGGAGGGAACATTGTTGGTATACTCCAGAGTTGGGAAGGTCAAGTTATGATAAAATTAAGGCATTTTAAATTATAAAGGAACTTGATAGGGTAGACATAGATGAACTTTTCTTCTTGTATCGGCGGAGGCAATGGCCTAGTGGTATTATGACTCCACTATTAATCCAGAATGACCTGGATTCAAATCCTGACACAGCAGATGGTCGAATTTGAGCTCAATAAAAATCTGGAGTTAAGAATCTAATAATGACCACAAAAGCATTGCCGATTGTTGTAAAAACCCATCTGGTTCACTAATGCCCTTGAGGGAATGAAATTGCCATGCTCACGGATCTACTCTGGCCTATAAGTGACTCCAGGCCCACAGCAATGTGTTTGACTTTGAAAGGGCCTAGCAAGCCATTAGCTGTACCAATTGCTACAAAATCTAAGAAATGAATCCAGATGAACCATTTGGCATCAACCTAGGCACCAAAGAAATATTGTGAACCCTGCAAAATCCCTCTTTCAGTACAGTTACAATGATGGCATCCACCCGACAATGTGGAAAATTGTCCAGGTATGTCCTGTACATTAAAAAAAGGACCAATCCAAAAGAGCCAATTACTGCTCACCAATCTGTGCTTGATCATCAGCAAAGTCATGGAAGGTGTCATTAATAGTGCTATCGAGTAGCAGCTGCTCACTGACGCCTAGTTTGGGTGCTGCTGGGGCCACTCACCACCTGACCTCATTACAACCTTGATTCAAACTTGGATGAAAGAGCTGAATTCCAGAGGTGAGGTCAGAGTAACAGCCCTTGAAGTCAAGACTGCACTTGACTGAGTGTGGCACAATGAGTCCTAGTAAAACTGGAATCAATGGGTATTCCGGGCAAACTTTCTTGTGATTAGAATTGTACTTGGAAAATAAGAGGATGGTTGTGGTTGTTGGAGTTCAGTTATTTCAGCTTTAGGACATCTTTGCAGGTGTTCCTCAAGGTAATATCCTAGGCTCAACCATCATTAGCTGCTTCATCAATGATCTTCCCTTCCAAAGACAAACACTTACAAGGAATAAAGATCCCATCCCCACAACATGCAGAATGAATGTGGCTTACAGAATGCTATGCAACAACTGCCACAAACATTACATTGGACAGACAGGAAGGAAACTAACCATAGAATACATGAATATTAGCCAGCAGCAAAACGGCACAATGAACTCTCCTTAATATCTGTACATTCAGACAACGAAGGCCATCAATTTAACTGGGACAAAGTAACCATAGTAGACCAAATCAAACATAGACGTGCATGGGAATTCCTGGAGGCATTCCATCTATACTTCAATCAACAAAAATATAGAATTGGACCCCATATACAAACCCATACAGGCCAAAACTGGAAATGACAGTACCCGCCATAATGGACTGGACAGTATAAATTCCGAGCAGAGTAGAATAACATTGCTTCATTGGAGGCTCCACTGATGATGTTACCTAGCATGGTAACAAAACATCTGAACAAAAACACACCAGCTTGGCAAGCAAGTCAACAACCTCATCCACAACCTAAGCTATAGATCTTTAACTTTAAACAATCACAGAATCCCCCACTATCAACATCCTGGGGATTATCACTGGCCAGAAACTCAACTGGCCTTGCCACATAAACACAGTAGCTACAAGAGCAGGTCAGATGCTAGGAATACTGCAGGAATAACTCACCTCCTGACTCAATCGGTCAGGAGTGTGATGGAATGCTCCCCTACTTACTTGGATGGATACAGCTCCAACAACATTCAAGGATCTTGACGCGATCCAAGCTAAGGCAGCTGGCTTGACTGACACTACATCCAGAAGCATCCACTCCCTCTGCCACTGCCAATCCTTAGCAGCAGTGTGTATTATCTACAAGATGCACTGCAGAAATTCACTGAAGATCCTTAGACAGTACCTTCCAAACCAACAATCACTTCCGTCTAGAAGAAGGGCAGCAGATACATGACAACACCACAATCTGCAAGTTCCCCTCCAAGCCACTCATTATCCTGAGTTGGAAATATATCACCTTTCTTTCACTGTTGCTGGGTCAAAATTCTGGTATGTCCTCCCCAATGGCATTATGGATCAACCCACAGCAGGTGGACTGCAGCCATTCAAGAAGGCAGCTCGCCATCACCTTCTCAAGGGCAACTAGGTATGGGCAGTAAGTGCTGGCCAGCTAGCAGCGTCTACATCACACAAATGAATTGTAAAAAAAAATTCAGGACCATGAGACATAATCTTGAAATTTGAGAGATAATTTAGGAATAAAATCAAGAAACACTATCACACAAATTGGAAAGGAAACATGGAACCCACTACTCACAAAAAGCTACACAGAGTGGGTTTATTGAACTGAGCTAGATTTGAGTTGTGTATCATTATCAAAGAATATGAAACAAGACAAAATAAATGGAACACAGAACTGTGGACGTTGGAGATTTCTGAAGCGAAAACAGCAAGTATTAGAGAAATTCAGTATGTCTGGTAGCATCTATGGAGAGAAAAACAGAATAAACATTTCAAGTCCAGCAACGTTAACTCTGTTTTTCATTCCACTGAAGCTTCAAGATTTGCTAGGTTTCTCCAGCACTTTCTGTTTATATTTAATAAATAAGTGGAGCTCAGCTGCATTTCTTAATTAAAAGATGAACAGGTTTGACTGGTTAACTTCTGTTCCTATGTTCTTTTCTATGTATGGTGTATGCTATCCAGAGAACAGTACAGAGAAACATCATTTTTGACCTGTGTGAGGAGAATGTAATCAGTGCAGATTTGATTTGGCTAATTTTCAGTTTTAAAAAAAAACTGAAGGAAGTAAATTTTGTTAAACTTCAGAGTGCTGATTCCAGCATAAATATTTAGCAAGGAGTTACTGTTTCTTAAGTAGAACCATTTCATCAATAAAATTAAAATGGAAAGATTTACAGCAGATGCTGTAAATCAGTAACAAAGTTGCTGGAAACACTCAGCAGGTCTGGCAGCAGAAACGTTAGCTCTACTTTCATTGATGCAGCTAGACATGTCGAACTTTTCCTGCAATTTTTTTGTGTCAGTAATAAAATTGTCTGCCTTGCATGTAAATTATAATAGCCGATAAGTTGTAATGCAAAGGGATGACTTTACGCCCTTTTCGTGTTATAAATGTGCAAGTTACAGTAATCTCAAATAAGGTATGTGAAATATAAATTCAATTAAAGTAAAAAACACAGCCAGAACAAACTTCATTTGTTAAATACAAATTGTGAAATAAATCTTCTTGGTAAACTTAACTGTGAGATCCTTGTATTTGTTGGCATTTTCACTATTTCCCTTTATGTCATTTTTGTTTGAACAATAATAGCTCAACAGAGCAACAGATGTAATCAAATTCCATTTTAAGAGACTGTGAACTGGGACTGAAAGATGACACAGTGAATTTAAATAACATCCACCTCCTTAATAAAGGTGAATGCCCCAGGAAAGGTGAGTAAAGAAAGCAGAATTTAGAGGAGCTAGTTGGTGAGGTGAGCCAGGACCTCAGTTAATGAGCAGAGGCATCGGAGACCGAATGTATCACCTTCCCTACTGCCCTGCCTGAGATCAGCTTACTCAACACATACCAGTGATTCAACCTGATACCGTTCCACTTTATACTATTCGGTAGACAATAGAACAAAAATATTTACCGTCAAAGCAATTTAAGGTGCAATCATCCCTCACCCCCACCTGCGTTACTTTTAAAAAGAAAACAAAATTATTTTTGACAGTTTCAAATTAAAACATATAACTACAGTGTTCATCACAGTTCCATGAGAGCACTTGTAGCCAAACTGATCCTAGTTGCTGGTTTCTGACAGGCTAGCAGCTTCATGTCTTCTTCCCTTCAGATTCAGTAAGAAAAAGCTAAACAAAAATTCTGCAAGTAAGCACACTATTAATCCATGAGAAGCAGCAGTACTGACATTTTTAAGGACTTCAGCCTGCGGGAAATTACTCAATCTTTATTTAAAATGGGCATACTTGAAATCAGAAATGAAAGAACCAGCTCAATGGTCAATTATGTTACGGTGATTGGGACATCTCTGAGACAGGGTCTCCAGCAAGTATTTGTGTAGGATTGTGGCCTTCGATAAAAAGTAACAGAATTGAAGATACAGTACATATTACACAAATAAGTTACATAAATATATCCAGGCAGCAAATACTGAAAAAGAAAGGACATACAATTCTGTTACATATAATGCACAAAACAAATCTCCTGCGAAATGTTTAATCAGTCAATTTGTAAGAATTCGATATCAAAAATCAAGTGGGGAACTGCTTATGATTGGGGATCAATTTCAGGTGAAAACTGTGATGCCGTAACAGGAGCTCCCTCTAGTGCCATAGACCAGGAATGATCAATACCATGTCCAAATGCAAACAGATGCACAAAAGGCTTTTTGCTTCTAACCAGAGGGCAGAAGGTTTCTGTTGTCAAAGTAACTGTTGTGCTTAGATTTGTCATCGTATACAAGATTGGCCACAGGGCTATAACCCTGATTAAGGTGTTCAAAACCTAATTGTACCATGCTTACAAAAATGTTCAGGGTCATCCATCTGACTGAGAACAATTTGTAAATCTGATAATTGCACACAGACTCGAAACCAACTCTTATATCAACTGAACTTACATTTGGAGCATATTGTAATCCAGTCACCATACAGGCTAAACTAACACCCAGGGAAGATTGTAATCTAACACCCACTTAGTTAAACCAACATGCCAACAAGAGTGCAGCTATTTTCATTGATGGAAACCTCTCTAGGTGGGTGCCAGGTTTGGCAGTTCTACTTGTTGAAAATAACAGCTATTAAATCCCACTCTTACATCATGTTGGCTCCGTTAATTCATGGAATAAGTGATCCATACTGTGTGAGTTGAAATAATATGAACAGCACACTGAAATATGTCAAATGATTTGATTTAGTTTATTTATTGTCACATGTATCTTGATACAAAAGTCAACGGAAAGTGTTGTATAGTGTTGCCTCTGTCTGGCGCCATCTTACAACACAGAAAAAAAAACCCAAAATGTAAAATATAAAAGGTAGAAAAATCAAGAAGTGTAGAAAGTGTCCAAGACTATAAACCTTTCTCAAAGTCTCATGTCCTCCTACACTGTGTTATTGCAAATCGACTGTGGTATTCAAGGTAGAGTACAATATGCACTTCCATGGGTCTTCAGTATGTATTTCCATGTTCCACAGAAATGATGAATTTTGACAATACTGAAACAATTGTTTCCTTGGAACATAAGGCATGTAGAATGATTTTGGATACCTGGTTGGTTACCTGGAATAGAAATGAATGAAAACATTCATGAAAATAATGAGCAACTGCATGTTTCTAGTAGTTGCTTATCAATCAGAAGAACTTGGAGCAGGATTAGGTAATTCAGCCCCTCAAGCCTGCTCCACTATTTAATTTGATCATGGCCTGATCTCATCTCAGCTTCAATTCTACTTTACTGCCTGCACCCATCATCCTTTAACCTATCACAATTTATAAATTTGACTATCTCCTCCTTAATTTTATTCAGTGTCCTGCTGTCCACTGCACACCAGATAATGAATTTTACAGATTCATGGCCCTTTGAAAAAGTAATTGCTCTTCATCTCTTTTAAATCTATCACTGCTTCGCCTAAAACTATGGCCTCTTATTTTAGTTTGCACAAGGGGAAACATCATCCCTGCATCTACTTTATCAATCCCCTTTAGCATTTTGTATTTCTCAATTAAGTGTCCACCCATTCTTCTCAACTCAAGTGAGTATAGGCCTGAACTGCTCAATCTGACCTCATAAGACAAGTCTTTCATCTCTGGAATTGTGAACCTTCTCTGAATGCAATTAAATCCGCTCATAAAATCGCCATATCTCAGAATCACGGAGTTGTTTCTATAAAGGAGTCCACCATTCAGCCCACTGTGTCTGCACTGGCTGAGTATTTTAAGTCATTGCTAATCTCCTGCCTTTTCCCCACAATCTTGAACATTGTCATTACTTAAATAATTGTCTAAAGCCTCTTTGAAGGCATCAATTGAACTCATCTCTACCACACTTCCAAGACAGTGCATTCCGTAGCCTACCTACTCACTGTCTAAAAGTTCTTCTCCTCACCTCACATTTGCTTCTTTTGCAAAACACTTTAAGACTGTGCTCGCTGGTTCTCGATCTGTTTGTGAGTGTGAGTAATTTCTCTCTATCCACTCTGACAAGATGGTGCATGATTTTCAAAAACTCCTATCACTCATATCCTTCCTACCGTATAGTGTAGAGAACTGTACATAATATTGTTGGTGAGGTCTAATAAGTGTCATATATAAGTTTAGTACAATCTACCTGCTCTTGCACTTTATGCCTCTATTTATAAAGCCTTCAGTACTGTCTGCTTTATTAACAGTGCTCTCTACTTGTCATGCCATCTTTAATGCAAAAACACATACACCCAGCTCCTGCACACCCTTTAGAATAGTATCCTTTACTTTTTACTGTCTCCCCATGTTCTTTGTACCAAAGCACATCACCTCATACTTCTCCACATTGACCTCCCCATGCCACCTATCCATAAATTTGATGATCTACACTGTCCTCCTCACAGTTTACAATTTTCCCAAGCTTTATTTCACATGCAAACTTTGAAATTATTGCCTGCACATCAAGATCTACATTATTAATATATATTAGGAATCCTAAGAGTGCCAGTATTGATCTCAGGGAACTCCACTACAAATCTTTTTCCAGCCCAAAAAATACCCATAAACCATTGTTCACAGTTGGCTATCCATCAGCCAATCTTGTATCAAAAGATATGTGGAACCAGAGTGAAGCTGGTCCTGATTATTAAGTGATCATCCACCATCACTGACAGTGACAACGGGAACTGCAGATGCTGGAGAATTCAAGATAACAAAGTGTGGAGCTGGATGAACATAGCAGGCCAAGCAGTCTAGGCCCGAAACGTCAGTTTTTGTGCTCCTGAGATGCTGCTTGGCCTGCTGTGTTCATCCAGTTCTACACTTTGTTATCGACCATCACTGTTTGCTTTTAATGGGCGGAAGTATTCAGTGCAACTCTTGCTTAGGAGAGAGAAACTTCAGCCTTGGCTACAAATGACCATACTCATTTGCTAAGTTTGATTCCCAGGCATCACAGTTTATTCATTTTCAAATCATGCATGTTCAAATCCTCAAGTTGGAATTGAAATTGTGGCGAGATTTTCCCAAGATAGCATGGTAGAGTGGTTTAAATTGCTTCGTTAAAATTCTAGTTTCTCTGGAGGCTTTAAATCCTCATGTTACCATGTTGTCTATTGAAACTATAATCTACTTTCAAATTATAAAAATATTTTTCATTTTATCAAAGATTTCTATGAAGAGAATGGTTTTTGAATTTTTAAATAATTTTTAACCCCAACTTTGGTCAGGTTAAAGTGCTATGTTTTGATAGCATAGTGGTTATCATGTTTGCCTCACTCACAAAACGTTCACGGTTTACAACTGAGCAGAAACATTGTTAAAGTTCTCTCATCTGGTGTAGACAATGGATGTGACTATTCACTTTGTAGTTAACAGAACTCATGTCTTTAAATGTGCTCTTCACCCCAAAAATTTAGGAAATTTGTGACATTGCAGTGACGTCACTGGCATGGTCATTCAGAGGGTCAGGCTAATATTCTGGGTTCAAATCCTTCAGGGGTTTTGAGATATGCTGGTAGTGTCCCTATCTCTAGACCAGAAGATTAGGATCCAAGTCCTGCCTACCCTGATGATCTGTCATAACGTATCTGAACAAGTGGACTGAAATAACTACAGCTGATCTATGAGAAGATAACTTCAGAAAGAAAATCCAAAGGAAAGTTAATAGAAAACATCCTCAGATACTCTTCCCTAGTACTGGCTCAAAAATTGCATACAAGGCTCACTCAACTTAGGACATTGCCTAGGGAAGAATGTGATAGACAGATGGAATCTGTTTAAGTTGTCGTGGTCAACAATGTGCCTAGAGCAAACCAATACAAGTTAAAGAAACTTATTATGAAATTAATTTTGAATTACTATATAGTTTTAATTACCTCTGGGATTATCAGGGAAATATGTTCTTATCTAACTCAATCTTTAAAATAGCCATTGCTGAGAATATCCCAAAATCAGGATGTTGGTAACAAATAAAAAAGGTTACATCGTGTAGTTGTAAATTTATGCAATGCTTTACTGGAAAACTGAATTAGACATACAAATCTAGGATTGTGACAAATCAAAGAGTATAAACCAACACCACATGGTCCATCATGACATGTTTTACTCTCTCATTGTCCCTGAAGCTTAATGTATTTCTCCATCAAATGTACTTTAAAATAAATGGTCAAATTTTGAAACCAGTTAAAGGTTAGATTCTGTTTTGCTGACAGTTCAGGAAAGACAACTTCAAACACTTGCATCTGTGAGACAGAGTGTAGTTTCTACTCTGTGAGATAGGTGGAAAGTGATGGCAGATTATATGAAAGACTTCAATCCATGAACTCCTGTATTTTCTCTCAAGTTATCTTGTTAAAACCACCTCATTATCTATGAACCACAAAGTTGTATTCTTGCAGCCACTGCAACAGAGGTCCTGGCCACTGTCAGGATGTCTCTGGATTCCTGGTCCCACCATCATATCTGAAGGTCAGTTGTGCACCCAGTTAAAGTAATAGCAGTCTGCAACTGCTCTGTATGGTTCCTGTCAATGATCCCTGGCGTGTTGGACAGATTGTTAGCACATTGCTTTGCTGACAGAGATGTAGAGGTCCAGGTAGATGAGGGGCCATATATGTAGTCATTGCCCATGGAAGGTGCCCTCAGATGTTTCTGACTGATGGGGGACTAGAGTTCCTCAGTAACTGTTGTAATTATCATGTCAGAAACTGTTGCCATCTAGTTTCTATCCGCTGGTGACAGAACAGCTAGGAAATAGCTACAGAGATAGCAGATGCATACGCTGTAATTTTCCAAAAACCTTTGGATTCTGGAGAAGTTCCAAAGGATTAGAAAACTGCAAATGTGACACCCCTGTTCAAAAAAGGGAGAGAGGTAAAAAGTGCATAACTATCAGCCGATTCAGCAAACACCTATTGCTGGAACAGTAGTGGAATTAATTATTAAGGAAGTAATAGCAGAACTTTTGGAAAATCAAAATCTAATAAGTAGAGTTGGCATGGCTTCATGAAAGGGAAATCTGACTAATTAATGAGGGCTTTTTGAGGAAGTCTCAAACAAATTGTATAGAGGAGAATCAGTAGATGTTTTATATTTGGACTGCCAGAAGGCAATCAACAAGGGACTTCACAAAAGGTTAAGACATAACAACTCATGGTGTTGGAAGTTGTATAGAACATTGGCTGATGGGCAGGAAAGTGAGTGGAGATAAGGGTTTCTTAGTCAGGTTGGCAAGCTATGACCAGTGGCAAATTTTACAATATAAATATTAAACACTTGGAGGTTGGAGGTGAATATATTGCAGCCTATATGGAGATGAAACACAAATAAGTGGAATAGCAGGCAATGAGATGAACTCAGAGATGTTGAAAGGTTAAATGGGCAAAAAGTTGGTAAATGGAGTATAACACAGGAAAACGCAAAATTGTTTTTAATTTTTGGAGGGAGAACAGAAGAAGCAGAGCATTATTTAAATGGAGAAAAACTGCAATGCAACAGAACTTGATGATACTTGTACATGAAACACAAAAAGCTAGCCCATAGGTACAGCACATAATTAGGAAGGCTAATGGAATGTTGGCCCTTATTTCAAGGGGGTTGGAGTATAAGAGTAGGGAAGTCTTACGAGCAAACATTGGGACTGTCCTCACTGGATTTTAGAAGAATGAGAGATGATCTCATTGAAATGTGTAGGATTCTTAAGGAGCTTGGCAAAATGTAAATGCTGAGAGGATGTTCTCCTCATGGAAAAGTCTAGGACCCAGCAGTAGTGTCAGAATAAAGGGCACCAATTTAAGACTGAGATTGAATAGCATAGACTAAAATCCCTCCAGTGTGCAAACAAGCAATTCAGCTCATCGAGCCCACACCTCGCTCCCAAACAGCATCCCACCCTGTCTCACCCAGCTACCCTGTCCCTGTAATCTGCATTTCCCATGGCTCACCCATCTAGGCTGCATATCCCTGGACACCAAAGGCAATTTAGCATTTCTAATCTACCAGATCTGCACGAAGAGGAATTTCTTCTCTCAGTGAGTTCAGAGTCTTTGGGACTCCTTGCCACAAATAGCTGTGGGTGGGGTCCTTGTGTATATTTCAGGCCGGGATACATTCTTGTTCAGTTAGGAATCGATGGTTATGGGGAAAGGGCAGGAAAGTGGATATGAGGTATGTCAGATCAAGCATGAATGGCGAGGCAGCTCGAGGAACCAAATTCCCTATTCCTGTTTCTATTTCTTATGGTTTTATGCATATCAATAAGGCAAGATTGTGTAATAACGAGGACATTAATGCTGAAGCTCTAACTGCTCACAACCTGCAATCAATATTCGCCGTTTAACACTGGGTTGGAAAATAACAAAAGACAACGGTCGCAGGAACGTGGGATCATCACGTGTACATTCCTATCCAATCCCAAGTATGATTTCTTTTCAAATCAACTCTTAAAAGAAACGAGTCCAAAATCCTGCGACTGTCGGTTCCACTTGTATGTTATTCTCTGATTGCCCACACAGTGGCTCTATTTACACTTATATTTCTATTTACACTGATAACATATCTATTTTATATAAACTCTGTCATAAAGCTCCCGTGTAACCACCAAATCATAGGCAGTTACGATGTGCCAAAGATAAGACAGCTACACCCTAGTCGCGGGTTATTGATAGCGCAACAATCGTGGTTACATTTTATTGGTCCTATGAAAGCATTGTATTAAACACGAAGTGCTGTGGAAACTCAGCGGAGCCGATAGCATCTGCAGAGGGAGAAAGAGAATTAATGTTTCGTCAGAACAGATTCTCCACAGACGCCTCCAGACCTGCTGAGTTTCTTGAACACTTTCTTTTTGTATCAGATTTCAAGCATTCATAGTTCTTCGTTTTATTTGTATGAATGCACCGTATAATCGTCTGGTTTATTACATTTACAAATCACAGGTGCATAACTCCAGCGAATTCAAACAGTTCAATGTTAAATACATTGCAAGAGACAGGAGGAACTAAAACAATTGACCAATAAGAGAAAATATTGATGTTTGCGTAGTAAAAATAGAATGTCACATTTTACTTGTAAAAAATGTCAATAGAAATTGACACTTCAGATTCCAACAAACAATGATGTTGAGATAAAACGGAGTTGGCAACAGTTCAAAGCAGTTTCCATCTCAATCCGTACACCGCTCATTGCTTCTCATTAAACATCTTTCTGAATGTTACATTGTTCAAGTATTGTATACAAAGTTATCACACAAGTTACTTAAGAACTAGTTTATTCTTCAGAGTTCAACGCACCAATTACAAAACAATTCAGAAATTTCGAATTATTGAAACACATTTCTCCCAGCTATTACTGCTCTTGTATGTAGCTTGTGCTTTAAACTTCGTCTTATTTACGAAGAGTGGACCAGCCGCTTCAATGATGGATTGCTCTTATTGCACTCTCAAAACTGCAACATTTGCGACTATTTGTTACTTTGTAATGAGAACAGGATTTCATACACGCAGGGAATATCCAGCACAGGCTGTCACTTCAAAACCAGCAGAAGACAAGCAACAAAATAGCAAACCAGCCAAGCAACTGCAAAGTAAAATCTTAACCATTCTCAATGTACTTCGTAAAGGTTAGGAGAGTGAGGAAAGGAATGGCAGATGGAATGCAATATCGGAAAGTGTGAGGTTATCGTAGCAAAAATAGAGGTGTAGACGACTGTTCAAACTGGGAAAGGCTTCAGAAAGCTAAAGCACAAAGGGAGTTGGAGTCCTAGTTCAGGATTTACTTAAGGTTAACAAGCTGGTTCAGTTGGCAGTTAGGAAACAATCGCAATGTTAGAGATAAGTAAGAACTGCCGATGCTGGAGTCAGAGATAACACAGTAATCGCAATGTTGACATTCATTTCAAGAGGGCTAGAAAACGAGATGTACTGCTGAGGCTGGATAAGGCTCTGCTCAGACCCCATTTGGAACATTGTGAACAGATTTGGGCCCAGTACTTAAGAAAAGATGCGTTAGCATTGGAGGAGGTCCATATGAAGTTTACAAGATCCCAAAGAAGAAGAGCTTGCCCGGTGAGGAGTGGTTGAGAACTCTGGGTCAGTTCTCAATGGAGTTAAACGGGGTGGACGGAATCTGATGGAGACTTACAGGATACTAAGTAGCCTGGGTAGATGGACATGGAGAAGATGATCACACCTGTAGGAGAGACTGGGACTTGAGGCCAGCTTCAGAGTGATGTGAGGACCGTTCAGAACTGAGACAAAGAAGAATTTCTTCAGTCAGAGGATGGTGAACCTGTGGAAGTCATTGCAGTAGAAGTCTGTGGAGTCAACTCATTGAATACATTTAAGAGAGATACATAGCTAGTTTCTTGATTGGAAAGGGGATCAAGGGTTACTGCGTGAAGGCAGAATGGAGTTGAGAAACGTATCAACTTTGTTCGAACTAAGGGGCAGGTTTGATCGCCTGAATGGCCTAGCTCTGTTCCCATATTTTCTGATAATTTCAGCCATAGCCTAACCTAATAAAATCAAGCTTTATGTTTCTTGGTAAAACGCAATTCAGAAATTGCATGTAACATAGTCACCCCTTGCTGTTCTGTTAGTCTAGATGGTTGGTGGATTTTTAAAATCTATTAATAGTATGTGCGTGTCACTGGATACATCAGCATTTATTGTTCATTGCTAACATCAATGATACCAGTCATTTATTTTAATTAAAGAGAGGTGCATTGAAACACTCTAAAACTCATCGGGTCAATATTTGGAGTTCAGACGCTTGGAACGTAACGAGATAGATCGGGGAAAATTAAACAAAATCTGGACCAAAAACCAGTAGAATTTTAATAGAACCGTTTACTGACCATTGACCCAGGTGAGTCAGAAACCGTCCTAATTGAAAGAAACGAAAAACAGAAAAAGGTACCATAAAAATACTTCAAAGAGTAAGATTACCTGGGGTCTATCGTCTGTCCCTGCACACCCACCCCGCCCCTTTATGTTACTATTTATGAAGAGCGGCTTTTCATTTTGTGAATTCCCAGAGGAAGGGAAACGCGGGGTAAATTGAGCTTCGGATTTTAATTCGCCTTTGGATCGTGCGCGGCAAGGACCAAAAACCATGGTGACTGTTTTTTTAAAAAAGACCTCACTTCAGGTTCCCGCCATTTATGAGCTATTTCAATTATTCATCATTTAATTTCATACTGGAGATTAAAATAATTGCTAATCCATCTATACCGGCAAGAGAATCACAATGAATATTTGACTATGTGAATCCTATCAAAAGATTTAGCAATAAGACTTGGTAATTTTGAGGTAGTAGTTTTCATAAGTATGTGCAAAAATGTACATCTTTCAGCCCGAATTTATTTTAAAAAACCCAAAGTTAACACCTGTTATTTCCAAATATAATCTTGGAATTCTAGCCGGTATTTCCAAAGCAAACGAGAAAAAAAATCACATGCTGATTAAAATCGAACTTTCCCATGCAAAATGAATATAATAATTGTGCTGAACAGACTTTAACCGAAGTCCTGCAAATTTTAAGATCAGGAATGAAAGTGAGAACCCGATCAGAATTAACTGGATGGCTTGCGCACCTCCCGTTCTTTCTGCCTGAGCTGGTTTACTAACAAGTGAATTCTCTCGCTCCTTGCCGCTGCGGCTTCAGGTTACACACGGCTTTTTTTCTAATCCTCTCAGTTCGTTTTTCGCTTTTGTTTCTGAATGAAACGCCCACAAATGTCCCCTGGGGTCCCTCCCTGTTGAAACCCAGTCACCATAGCAACAACCTGCAATTCCCCACCTTTCAAGCAATGGATCGGTTGCTTTTTCCCCCCCCTTTCTCACTCTCGCCCTTTGACTTTTTTTTATAAAAGTAACTGTACCAAGCCCACTTGGTTAAGAATTCCCCAGGAGTTAGGCAAGTGGGTCACATGGTGACTGTGTTGTATTTTTTAATCCATTTGGTGGCGGTGGAGTTATTGGAGGCGGCTGTGTGGATCCCGCTACAGCTCCAGGTTTTGCAGGTTAAGTGTGTACAGTACCTTAACATTTCTCCGGCTTAGAGCAGGCGGCTCTGGGCGGGGGTGCAAAGACAGAGACTTCCAAACCCACCTGAGAGCCAAAGACAGAGACACAGAGGAGGAACGGCATCTTGTTGCATCGGAGACGCTGTTGTGGTTTGATCGAACAGAGACCCGGCAGCGGAGGGAGGGAGGAAAGGAAGGAAGGGGGCAACAGATGAGCCAGAGGGAGCAAGACATCAGGAGAGGGTGGGGGTTTGCTGGCTGCTTAGGGGGTGCATAGGGAAGACGCCTGATGCGCTGAGATGGGAGTAGCTGTTGCTGGTGGCGCCTGCTTCTTCCCCTGGGCGCCCCGCTCACTCGGGAGAGTCTCCGTTGTGGCCGTGTGGCTGAAAGTTTGGGAAACGGGAGCAGCTTTAACGCTGATAAGAATCGGGACGGCGGAGCCATCTTGAAATGACATTGGGTTCCAACTAAAAAAAAATTACAAGTGGAGTTCGGGGGTGAAAAGAAAGTGGGGAGGAGAGACGGAGAGGTAGAGAAATTGGGGGGGGGGGGGACTGGAAAGAGATAAGGGGGGCGAGAAAGGGAGGGAAGATAAGGGAGTGTAAAGGATTCCATGCACTGTGGCTGGGAGAGGGAGCAGCCAGGATGTAAAGTTTGAGGATAAGAAGAGAGTTTTCAGTTTGGGAAATGAAAGGCAGCAGCATGTCAGCCCGCTGCCCGCTCCTGTTCACTCTCCTGCTGCACATCCCCACGATGAGCTGCCTGAGCCTACACCTTTCCCAGGGAGAGGACGCGGGCCCCGAGGGAGAGCAGCAGCCGCCGCTGGCCAACCTCTCCCTGGGGCAGGCCGGCTGGCTGTACCGGCTGGACCGTACACTGACCCCCGGGCCGCTCAGCAGGTGCCTGGAGCTGGGCAGCCAGAGCGGGGAGCTGAGGCAGACAGAGCCGCTGGACTGCTCGCTGCTGCTAGCGAACCCGCTCCCTCTGTATCTCCGGTACCAGGCGGCAGCGCCAACGGGGCTACTGACCGTCAGGGCCCGCCTCGCCGTCTATGTACATGGGGAGGACTGTTACATCAAGTACAGGCGGAAAAGGCCGGGCACCGAGCTCTCGCTCTTGGTGTTATTGGGGTCGGGAGCCGGGCGAGGGCCGTGCCTAGCTGCAGGGCAGCTGCTGCTCAACGTGTGGGACGTAGTGCCCGCTTCGCTCCGGCCCGTCTCCCCCCACTGCACCAGCCTCAACGCCAGCCGCCTGCTGCTGCTGCCGCCGCTCCGCTCCGGCCACCTCCTGGCCTCCGGGGACTACTGCCTGGGCACCGGAGCTGCCGCCGAGCTGCTGTGCTCTCGGAGCCCGGCTTCAGACCCGCAGCTCGGGCCCCTCCTGATCCGGGTCCGGGTGGCTGCTCTCCGGTACGGTCACACGGCACGGGCTCACCGCCGCAAGAGGAGCACCAACCGCAGCCCCCAGTTTCAGTTGCCCAGCTACCAGGTCTCGGTGCCGGAGAATGAGCCGGCAGGCACCCGGGTCATCGTCCTCAGCGCCCACGATCTCGATGAAGGGGAGTCCGGGCGCCTGGAGTACACCTTGGAGTCGCTGTTTGATAGCAGGTCCAGTGACTACTTCCAAATTGATCCTGACACTGGAGCAGTTACCACCACACAGCAACTCGACCGGGAGACCAAGGACACGCACGTGTTTAAAAGTGAGCTTCTGATTTCTTTCTTTTTCCTGCCCGTGTGTATGTTTCATGTTTGTTTTCCAAAGTTCAAACCTTTAGTCTTCGCAAAGTTTTTAGATCTCCCTCTCAACCAAAGTTAAAATCTTGCTTTCGAGAATGTCTAAAATAATAATCTCGAGTATTGTTCACGTGTTTTCCTTGAACCAGTCCATGCGCTCACACTACATCAGGAACAAGCTATGTTTATAAACTCTTGCACCCAAGTCCTGAAATAGCCCAAGGTGCTTCAGAGGAGCATATGACCACACAAATGGGCCAGGAGGGGAAAAAGAACTAGAAGCGTTTTGCAGAGGATTTTCCAGAACTAAGAACATTCCTCCTGCTTCCAGAGTTGGAGCAATTTATATTGGAATTTCTTAAAAGATCAGAATTATAGGAACGCAGATATTTCCGAGACTCCTAGCGCTGGAGAAGATGGGGGCAGCTGAAGCAATTTGAAAATAAGGATATGAACTTTATATTTAATATGCTGCTTAACTGGACGTCACTGTAGATCAACAGAGCACCCGGAGTGATTGGGACAAGGAATGAGTTCAGGCAGGTAATGGGAGACCAGCGAAAGTGTATTGAAATTCACAAGGTTGGAGATAACAAAAGCAAGACGGAAGCTTTCAGCAGCAGATGAGCAGCCTCCGGTTTTTAAAAAAAAACATGGTCATGCGTGCGCTGTCGTTTGATTCGAAAAGTGTGCGTTTTATGTACTAACATGAAGTCATCACAGTTCCCCCGACAGGGGAATACAGAGTTAGTTGTGAGCTGGACTACGAATAGTTTTCTTTTCCCCTCTACTTACCTTTCTAACTTGGAAATAGTAAGTCATGATGGGATACAGACAACAGCCTTCTCATTTCTCTCCAACTGGTATGATTGAGAAATGATCTTGCATTTTGTATTGACGTAAGCAGTGAGTGCTGTTGCAGTGTTTTACACACAAACCCTTCAAGATAAAACATGGTCTGGCATTTCGTTTTGATCCAGTAATAGAACGGAAGTGGCATTGTTCATCAGTGTGGCAACTTGTGCAGAAATTGTGTAATGCAGCTGGCACAGTTTGACATTGATTTTGTCACTTGGAAAATATCATTAATCTTTTCACTAGAATTGTAAATTTTATACTAGGTGTTAGAATGATGTTATCAATTCATGTTATAAACATGGTGGGATTGCAAGCCTTTGATCACAAGATACTGGTCGGAGTGAAGTCTGCACCAACGTTTAAACTTTCAAAATAAGGGCCATCTCTAAATATATAAAACCATTAAGCTGAGAAACTAGTGGCATTCTCAGAGCAGAGAAGCATGAGAGATGTGTTTGAATTCTTGAAGAACTTTGAAGTTCAGATGAGGACCAACTGCTTGTTTAACATTCCGTCATTGCTACATCAAAGGAGACAGGTTTCAAGTGATGGGCAAAACAGTCTTGGACACAGGCAAAGCTTTTTATGTTGTACACTGTTATAATCTGGAATACACTGCACATAGGAGTCGTTAGGAGCAGATTCAATAATTTTGAAAGCAAACTGGATAATTTTTTTAAGAAAGGAGTACTTGCTGCCTCTTGACGAAATCGGGAATAGCAGACCAATTATATAGCTCTATCAAAGAACAGGTATGATGGGCCAAACAACCTCCTTCTTGCTATGTAATTCTGTGATGGTGTAAGTTTCCTAACAGAATTATCAAGATCAAAAATAAATGCATGATAGATCAATTTCTTCAAATCCAACAATCTAGGCTTGAAATTTTTTTTTCGGTAATCAAACTGTTGCAGTCTTAAAATGGAATAAGGGACAAAACTATGATTTTTCAATTATTTTCAAATGAAATCATGACTGAATTTCATTATTATGTGATTGTCATTTGTAAATTTTATTGTATTCTATTCGAAAGAAAACATGCTTCCACAACATCAGTGTGGTCTTTTTGAATTCCAAGCCATCAATTAACATTTGAGAGTTTACTAATTTGTCAGTATCTTGTAAGATTTATATAAACAAGTAATGACAGTGGAAACAACATATTTGATCTTCCATGTTGTTGTCAATGACCCTAGTGAGCTGCGTCAGAGAAACTTTCTAAAGACACACTGTAGAAGAAATGCACTCCCATTGACGAATAGACATGTTTCAATGTAATAGATTATTCACCCCTCTTCAGTAAACAATCAAAACTAATTGCAGCACCGAGATCAGAATTAAGCAGTATTGCCTGATGGTGAAACTAGCTAGAATTATGTGCCTCATGTACATGCTAAGTTTCAGGCAGTTTCATGTTTCATGCTAACCGTTTTACTTGCTAATGTTTGTTAGAGCAATAATACCAGACTATTATCTATTATTAACTTGCCACTTAAATTCTCTCATGATACTCTGCTTCTGTCACGAAGTGGAATAGACTTTATGGCACAATCTGATGTAAAAAATCACAGAAGATGACAAACTGCAATCTGTATACAGTAATGTTTATCTTAATGTCTTCTACTTTGTTCATTTTCTGTGGCAGTGTAGAAAATGAACTGTCATGTATTTTTATGACAGGATGGAGGGTGAAATCACAGGCTATATATTTATTGCTGTATGGGTGGTATTTCATAAATTGTAAACAATGCAAAATTCTTTTCCATTGTAATATACATGTTTAAACAAAGCAGCTTTATCCTATGTCTGACTATTTCCATTCTTTTCAAATCTATGTGTTATTTTGGATATAATGGTGCCAAGGTAGAAATTTTTAAAGACACTTTTCCTTGCAGAAGTCTTATGAAAATGTAACAACCTGGCAATGCTCAAGCCATGTAAAAATCTTGGTATTTCCTTGCTAATGGTATCATAGGTGCACAGGGTCAGTTTTCAAGAAGGCAGCTGACAACAACATTCTCAAAAGTGACCAGGGATGGGCAATAAATGCTGGCCCAAACAGTGGTCCGGTCATCCCATAAGTGAATAAAAGAAAGCAAGTGAAAAAGTGATGGCCCAGACAATCAAAGTGAAACAGATCCAGGGACAGTGATAAGGGATCCCAAATTTAAATTTTAAAAAAACTTTAAACATTGCTAGAACAAAAAAGAGCAGGTGAGACAAGGAGACCAGTTTTGAGTTCATGTTTTTGAGTAACAGAATGAGTCTTATTTCATATCAGTGAGAATACAAAGAGCAGGAGGAGCATGTGAGTCAACGTATTCATTAGGGAAGAATTCTCACAAAAGTTTTGATCATACCAGCATCACCAAAACAAATAAATGAGATATTGATTTTATCAGCCCCAGCGACCCCTCTTTCAGTCTCCTCCCAGATTCTAGCTTTATTTGTTCACCTTTGAATGGTCGATCACTATTGTGATCTACTTGTATGGTTGAAACTGACGTACTTATGTTTGGTCTCTTACTCTATTTGATTCACCTCTGATGTGAAAGTTTGTGATTAATTACATTTCATTTTAAAATCATGGTTTCACATTCCTTTTACTTTTCAGTTATTGTCACATAATTCAGTAGCCATATACCTGTGTTTGCATGTAGCTTTTCTATGTGCTTTTGAAACAATGTGTGCTTCTCTGTAAACAGGTTTGGTAACCACTAAATTGCGGCAATTACCATTAATACAAAAGAAAATCATTACTAGGTCCTGATGCATTATTTTGGCTGCCGCCTGATAACCCAAAAATGACCTTGTGCCAATAATATCTCCAGACATAGAGGAATGTGTGGTAAAAAGCCCTAGACATTTGTTTTAAAACGACTTAGAATTAATTAAGTTTTATTTGAATTGTAAATATTTTATTAAATAACTGATGACAGCTGGCAGTTACTTAATTTTTTTTAACATAGCATGTTTCAGGGTACATTATGCCTAAAAGGGAACAGGGACAGAAATGTACACTGAACAAAAAGTAGTGTGGGAAGTCGGTGAGATGATTCACCGTGTCACAGAAGAATTAAGTTTCTTTTTAAAGAGATGATTATCATTAGAAAAGAGAAATAGTAAGGCAATAGGGATTCAGGAGGCATGGGCCATTCATGGCCATTTCTCTATGGCTTTGAAATCAGGCTATATAAAAACATGTACCATTTGAAATAAGTATTCACAACAACAGTTTAAACCTCAGTTGGGTGTTGCTATGGTCCAGATCATGGAATTCCATCAGCCCACGTCGTAAAATTGAAGGACGTCACAGGCTTATTGCTGAAACTCACCAATGTATCAACGTGGAGACACTTTTACTTTATCCAATATGAGAAATGACTAAAAGCATTTCACTTGAATTCTTTTTGAATTGTAATAACTTGTTCTGTGAACTTAAGTGGCAGACAGTTTGCAGATTGCAAAATATTGCAAGCAGCAATGAGTTCCATTTTATTGTTTATTTTTGAGAGGAGAATGTTGATTACCACAGCTGATTGTCTTGATCTTATTTGAAAAAGTACCATTGTATCTTTACTGTGATGAGAGAGATTGTACCTCTTTGTCCTCTGGAAGACTGCATCTCTGGAAATGCAATACTTATTCTCAATCATGTTTTTTTAAATCCTTGAGTCAGTTCGAAGCCATAACTCTGTCACAAAAGCTGTGCTGAGCTGGCACTTACAGTCACTCACTATTCTGGGCTGTAACAAGCTATAGAAGTGGTGAGAAGGGAAAATAATGGGTTCTGTTGGCAGGGAGATATAGTCAAATAACTATCCTTTTCAGGGCCTCAACCTGCCACTGACTGTTTCCAGCAGCTGAGAAAAATGATTAAAGTTGTAGCCTTTCCAACTGGCAAAGCAGGATGGCCTGCCTGTAGGGATCATGAGGCTTCATTTCCTGCCATTGTGGGGGTGATCAGGTATGAGGGGGCTTTTGAATCCAGGTAGGCAGGGGTAGCCCCTAAAAGCCACACACCTGCCTTTCTCCATTCTCCCACAATATCTCCATACTGTCAACCCAGGAAATTTAGTTTTCCACTGGTACCTGCTCAGCCACTAGAATGGACCTTTGACATGGTACTGCTGCTCCCAATGATTGCTGGTCCTGATGTAGATAGCATTTTCAGCTTGAAGGGGCATCAGTGAGATGTGGTCAGAAAGAGCAGTGTCTCATTATTAAAGCCACCTGCTCCCACAATTAGTCACAACTGAAAGCAGAAAATAATTGTTGAAGAGCAACAGAGGTTTGGGGGGTTGAAATTGGAAGGAGTGATGTTATGATAGACTGTAAGAAATGCAGTGAGCTGCATGAGTGAAGACATGGGAGCAGCTTGTTACCTGGAGAAGGAGTGTATTTAAGACATTTTCAGTAGCTTGTGTTTACAGCATAAGGCACTTCTGTGCTGTGAAGATGCCTATACATCTATTGAAGAAGTATTTGATTTGACTCTTAGGTATTATTAATTCAGTCCCTAACATTGCTACAATTAAATGCAATATGTACAGAGGTGCTAAACCACTGAGACCAGAAGATACTACAGTCGATTTCTGACCTTTACTTAACTGGCTGACCTATAAGCAGCACTTCACAACTGCATTGTAGTATGGTTTGCTGTCTTGTTGAGGACTTTACTATGTTGCCAGCATGACCTTCATATCATTTTTACCTGTTTTCTTTTCTGATTTTTTTTAAAGTTACTGCATATGATAATGGAACACCACGTCGAATGGCAGCTGCCACCCTTACTGTGACTGTCAGTGACACCAACGACCATACTCCGCTTTTCGAACTATCTGAGTACAGGGAAGTGATTCGGGAGAATGTGGAGGTTGGTTATGAGGTGCTGACCATTCGAGCAACAGACAGTGATGCACCTTCCAATGCCAACATGCTGTACCGTATTGTCAACAATAAAGGAAATAACTCTGTCTTTGAGATTGACAGCAAATCTGGGATTGTAAGGACCAGAGGAGTCATAGACCGGGAAGTTTTATCTGAATACCACTTAATAGTGGAGGCAAACGATCAAGGAAAAGACCCTGGGCCTCTGAGCGCCACAGCAACTGTTTATATAACTGTGGAGGATGAGAATGACAATTTCCCTCAATTCAGTGAAAAGCGGTATGTTGTCCAAGTGCCTGAAGATGTTTCTGTAAACACTAAAATCCTGCAGGTCAAAGCTACAGATCGAGATAAAGGGAACAATGCTGTAATTCACTACAGCATAGTGAGTGGAAATATAAAAGGCCAGTTCTACATTGATTCTGTAAATGGCAACATTGATATCATCAACCCACTGGATTATGAGACAACCAGAGAATACACCCTTCGCATTAAAGCCCAAGATGGTGGAAGGCCACCTTTAATTAATGGTACTGGTTTGGTCATGATACAAGTGATTGATGTGAATGACAATGCTCCAATATTTGTAAGCACACCTTTTCAGGCCACAGTGCTGGAGAATGTGGCTATCGGATATTCTGTCATTCACATCCAGGCTATTGATGCTGACTCTGGCAACAATGCTCGTTTGGAGTATAGACTGGTAGATACTCCTCCAGATTTTCCACTTGTTATAGGTAACAATACAGGATGGATAACAGTTGCTACGGAATTGGATAGAGAGACAACTGAATTCTACACTTTTGCTGTAGAAGCTAGAGATAATGGAATTCCATCCATGACCTCCTCGGCTGGTATCAGCATTACTGTGTTGGATGTAAATGATAACAATCCTACCTTTACTGAGAGGGTTTATTATCTAAGATTGAATGAAGATGCACCTGTGGGGAGCAGTGTGTTGACTGTTACAGCGATTGACAGGGATGTTAACAGTGTGGTTACATATCAGATATCAAGTGGCAACACAAGAAATCGATTTTCAATAACCAGCCAAAGTGGTGGTGGACTAATCACTTTAGCTTTGCCCCTAGATTACAAGCAGGAAAGGCAGTATGTTCTTACAGTTACAGCATCTGATGGAACTCGGTTGGACACAGTCCAGGTCTATATCAATGTCACTGATGCTAACACGCACAGACCAGTATTCCAGAGCTCACATTATACACTCAGCATCAATGAGGACAAACCCGTTGGAACAACAGTGGTGATTATCAGTGCGTCTGATGAAGATACAGGAGAGAATGCCAGGATAACTTATATCATGGAAGACAACTTTCCGCAGTTCAAAATCAATCCTGACACTGGAACCATAACCACACAAATGGAGCTGGACTATGAAGACCAGGCATCATACACATTGGCAATAACAGCAAGAGACAATGGAATTCCACAGAAATCTGATACTACGTATGTTGAAATCCTAGTTAATGATGCTAATGATAACAACCCTCAGTTTGTGCGAGATTTGTACCAAGGCACAGTGTATGAGGATGTCCCTTTGTCTACTAGTGTCCTACAGATTTCAGCCACAGATCGGGATTCTGGACTTAACGGAAGAGTGTTTTATACATTTCATGGTGGTGATGATGGAGATGGGGATTTCTACATAGAGCCCTCATCAGGAATTATCCGAACTGGTAGAAAGTTAGATAGAGAAAACGTGCCAGTCTATAACTTAAGAGCCTTTGCTGTAGATAAAGGTAACCCACCACTTAAGGCATCTGTGAATGTCCATATCACTGTGCTTGACGTAAACGACAATGCCCCTGCTTTTGAAAAGGATGAGTTTGATATTTACGTAGAAGAAAACAGTCCTGTCGGCTCATCAGTGGCCAGGATCAAGGCAACAGATCCTGATGAGGGAACAAATGCACAAATCATGTACCAGATTGTGGAAGGAAACATTCCTGAGGTGTTCCAATTGGATATGTTTACTGGGGATCTCATTGCCCTTACAGATTTGGATTATGAAACCAAGACTGAGTATGTAATTGTAGTCCAGGCAACTTCAGCACCTCTGGTCAATCGAGCCACAATACATATCCGACTCGTGGATAAAAATGATAATGCTCCAGTGCTTAGGAATTTTGAGATCATTTTTAACAACTACGTGACCAACAAATCAAATAGCTTTCCTTCTGGCGTGATAGGGAAGATTCCAGCATATGATCCAGATGTATCAGATCGCCTTTTTTACACCTTTATAGAGGGCAATGAGCTTAATCTTTTGATTTTGGATCAAAACACTGGACAACTTAAATTAAGCCAAGACCTAGACAATAACAGGCCTTTGGAAGCAAATTTGAAGATCTCTGTCACAGGTAAGATGGCAATACGCATCTTTTAAATTGTTCATTGTCTAGTGAAATTGTTACCTTTGTCTTCATTGCACCTTAACATAAATTTGCTAGATAAGCAGCACTTTACAATATAACATTGTAATCATGTTTGAAGTGGTGCTTCATGTTGGAATGCAAATTCCTCTGAGAAAAATTTAAGAGGGGTAAATAACTATTTCCGTGACCTATAGCTTGCAGTTTTCTAGGCTTGGGGTTCATGTTTAATTTATTTGGAATATGCAATTTGAAGTACACTTGCATGATCGTCATCTGTTTTTTTTCTTGAAGATTAATATAATGAAAAGTCAAGATTTTAAATGTAATTTATGTAACTTCCATTGACTTTGCTATTTCTCAGACTACATCTCAATATGATGCATCATAAAAACACGTGTAGTGTGATGTAATCATTAGTTACTGTGTCATTTCTGAGAAGCAATGCTTGTTTTCAGTTTTCTGACATAGACAGCAATTGACTGAGATATTTGGATATTTCATGCTCATTGATTCACATTTTGTATATTCATTTAATGAATGGTTCTCCTTAAGATAGAACGTGTTGCAATTTTAGTGATTTCTGACTTAGTAAAAGTTGTTCAGAATTTGTATCACCGATTTGTTGACAAAATTTAATGTCATCAGTGACAGATTTAAAAATACTGCCCATTATTATTACTTGTACATATATCTTCTCTGTTCTGATTTTTGAAAATGCACTGAAACAAGTGGATGGCTTTTGAGCACTTGAGATAAACCTGAACTTCAAACATTGTGTCAGTGTTATAATGCATTAGGAAACTCAGTGAATGAACTTGATGTATTACAAAATAAAAACCGAAAGAACTGCAGATGCTGTAGATCAGGAACAAAAGCAAAGTTGCTGGAAAAGCTCAGCATTGAGCAGTTCTGATGAAGGGTCAAGGGACGCAAAACGTTAAACTTTTTTTTCCCTTCACAGATGCTGCCAGACCTGCTGAGCTTTTCCAGCAACTTTGTTTTTGTTCCTGATATATTACAGTACTGAAACTCTGAGTCTAATCTTTCTTTGGATTCGATGCCATTGATTAATGACCTTTGGGCAATGTGACGATTTTGTCAATTGAGCTTATCCAGCAGAAAACATTCAAGTAATCAGGTTTAAAGCCTCTTAATTTTATCAAGCAAAGTGGAGTTCAAGTAATTTTCCATAATTTTAAGGCAGAAGAGTGCCAGCAATTGAGTATATGTAAGAGAGAAAATTCATCTCGATGTGTAGGAAATTCGGAAACATTGTTTGATTTTTATAATATCATGCGTGTAATTTAAAATGCAGTTTTCCTTGCAAATTTCGAAGGGGGCCAGGTCATTTTAATGAAGTGAAAGCCACATCAAAGAATTTTGAGTACCTAAAATTTATTTGCATCCTAGTGTCAATCAGGTCTTAGTACCAGGAAGCTTAATTGTTCATGGTATTGGACAGTGATTAAGCATAACTGAAATTCAAGTTTAGAACAAAAGAAATTGTTTTGATTGTTCTCCTGAATATTTTTTTGTTCTGGCATTCATTGCTGATCGCCACATTGTATCTTTTGTGAGTAGGCATAACATTTGTTTCAAATGTGAAATTTTTTCACAGAAATGTAATGTCTTTGCAGTTTTTCTTGGAAGGTGTTAAAATGTTAGAATTGCCTTTCTAAAGCACATGTTGTGTCAGCAGAACATTGTAAAAATGTTTAAAAAGCAATGAAGGAAAATGGGTAGGAAATGTGTGCGGAAGTCTTTTGAATAGTACAGAAGATAAATGTTCCATTTTTGTTTTCTTTTGGTTATGCTGATTGGAGGTATAAGTAAAGCACTGAGACAATGCCCCTGTTCTCCATAACCAACAAACAAGGAACGAGAGGCAGCCTTTCTGTCTTTGAGTCTATTCCACCATCCAATAAGATGATCGCTTATTTGACCTTAACCTCCACTCTTCTTTCCTGCATACCCCTGATAATCTTTCATCTCAATTGGTCATCAAGAATGTATCAAGCTCTGCCTTAAAAATATTTAAAGACTGCATACAGTACCTTTTTTTTTTCCTTGAGGATGGAAATTCTAAAGACTATCAACCCTTAGAGAAAAATAGAATCCTTATCTGTTTTAAATGGGTCACCCCTTATTTTTACACTGAGATCATTTAGGTCTAGAATGTCCCCCACAAATGAAAACCACTTTTCCAACCTCCATTGAAAGAAGTCGTATCAAGACCTTAAATGTTTCAATGAAATCATCTCTGTTTCTCTGAACTCTGGAGGATGTCGGCCTAGCCTATCTAGTCTTTCCTCCATAAGATAATCCTCTCATTCCAGGTAGTAGGCCAGTAAGCCTTCTCTGTGCTGCTTCCACTGCATTAACCTCCCTCCATAAATACAGTGAGCAGTCTAAAATAAAAATCTTTAATAATAATAGTTTTTAACATTTTCCCTGTGGTAGATGTTCAGCCAAGTGGCCTGTAGTTTCCTACCTTCTGCCAGCCCCTCCTATTTTGAATAGAAGAGTAAAATTGAAAAATAACTAATCTAAAGGAACCGTCCCAAATTTAATGAGTTATTGTAACTCATCAACTATTTCATTAATTGCTTCTTTTCAGCCCAACAATTTACTCAGTATGACTTCCCTGATAATTGTAATTTTCTTGAGCTTCTCCTTCATTCCTGCTTTTACGGCAATTTCCTGGTCTTACTCCTGCTCTCTACTGAAGACTGCCTAATATTTGTTTCATTTGTCTGCCATCTCTTTTTATTTTTCATTACTGCTTTCCCAAATTCATTTTCTATCGGACCAATTTTAAAAAAATACCTTTTTGGTATCTGAAGAAACTTTTCCCATCTGCTTTTATATTTTTTTGGCTAACTTTCTCTCATATACAGATTATTTTCTCTCCCCCGCCCCCATTTGTCTTTTAGTAACATTTTTCCTTAGTGTCAAACTCAATGTTTGACTTTGACTTTTTTTAAAAGTTAACCGCTTGTCTGTTTCTTGTAATTCTTCTGATTTGTTGGAATACAGCTATTCTGCGCTTTATGGAATACATTCTTAAAAGCTTGCCACTGTATCTCTCTCGACCTAACTCTTAACCTAAATTGTCAGTTCACTTTTGCAGCTAAGTTTTTCCTGTTCTCATATTGCCCTTGTTTAAATTCAAAATGGTAGTCCTGGACCCACAGATCTGTCCTTCTAATATGATTCAGTGTTACATACAATCACTGTTTATTGTCAGGATTACTGACCTGTAATCCTGTCTTGATCAAAACCCTGACTGATATAGCTTGCTGTCTATTTGGTGCCACAACATGCGGATCTAAGATATTGCGCCAAAAACATTCATTGGATTCCTCATCCAGACTAAGTTTTCCCCTCCTGTTTTTTCGAGTCAGTATTACTACTGAGTTTAATACCGTTCTACTTCTATAGTTATTCAGTTTCAAGAACACAGGCCCAGACAGTTCAGGGAAGACATCCCAGGTCTCACTTTCCCCAGCATTGGTTGGCAGTGTACCAAGAATTGGAACCCATTTCTCCTATATTAGTCTTTCTGCCATGTATTCATCTCTAAACTTATTGCCTGATGCCAATTTACATGCAGATCAGCGAATAATCCAGAGATTTAAAGTTTTTTTTGACAAGATTAGAGGCTAGGGTTGCGGACGAGGTTGTAGACTTGCTTGTTGAGCCGGTGTGTTTGGTTGCAGATGTTTTGTCACCTTGCTAGAAAGTGTGAGGCATTGGTGTTCTGGCCTGCTTGTTATTTATATGTCTCAGTTTGCTGGGGTGGTGGGCATCATTTGTGCTTCTGTTTCTCAGTGGTTTGAACTGGACCTAATGTACAATATGTTGGTTGATGGATGTCCAGTTGGAATGCCAGGCCTCCAGGAAGTCCCTGGCATTCTATGTTTGGCTCGTGCTGCTATTGGAAGTGTTTTCCCCATCAAATTTGTGTCCTTCTTTGTCCATGTGTAGTGAGACCAGTAAGAATTGGTTATGTCTCTTTGTAGCTAGTTGGTGTGTGTGTATCCTTATTGTCAGTTTTCCTCCAGTTTGGCCTCTGTAATGTTTCTCACAGTCCTTGCATGGTAATTTGCATATTATATTGGCTTTATTGGTTGTGGGTATGGGATCCTGTTGTTTGTCAGTAGCTGTCGCTGGGTGTTTTTGTTGGTTTGTGGGCTATCCTGATACCTAGGGGTTCAAGTAGTTTTGTCATTTCTGATATGTGTCTGATGTACAGTAAGGTGTCTAGTGTGTCTGGCCATGTTTTGGTGTCTTGTTGTGGTCTGTTGCGGAGGTAACGACAGATTGTGCTTTTTGGATACCTCTGTGACGGATCACAAAAAGAAGACACAACACGGCCAGACACGCTATTTACCCTATAATATGTCAGAGACACTCATCTAAACAAGTTGTGAGAACCTCACACCCGCTGGATAATTGCAGAGAATGACTCTCTTGCGTCCCTTAACCGGCTTCTCTTACTGATTCACTTGCAGTCACACTCACCCGTCCCTGATCAGGTCACTCTGCCCTGAGATGTATGACTGCCTCCAGGCACGAAGAATCCAGTGTAATGAGTGGACAAATTCAGCATGCAGATATAATTGTGATGAATTATAAATCGAAGTTCAGAATGAACAAATGAGAGACAGTGAATCTTTTCCTTGATTGATTAAGTATTTCAAATTTTTTAAATAGAGTCTAAAGTTTATACTTAAATCTGCCAGGGAACACTGAGAATGAATCACTTCAGTTGCTACTTCGGCTTTCCAATACCTGAGTTATCACGTTTGTAATTGTTTACCATTTTAAGGCGAAAGTAAAGATTTGTTCAGAACATTTGTGGATGTCACACTGTGACAAATCACTTACCATCTTATGATTGAGAAAGGAATGGGATAAAATTCCTGAATGTTTTAATAATGGCAGACATAGACTCCAATAAGTACAGTTTTGCTTTGTCACTTCAAATTATCTGTGTGGTTGGAAATTGAACATTTTGAAATTGTACTTCAATTTCTGAAATGGTTTTTTGGATATGACATTGGATGTTTCAGTAATGCAGAGATATATATATATTTTCCATCCCATTGGTATCTAAATATAGATTGTACCTTTACGGATGCCAGTGAACCTTCCTGAGTAGTTTGGGTAATTGATGACACTGGAAACTGACTGTCAGTGGTGTTGATGTGTGCTGCAGTGGTAGCCAATGGGTTGCTACCTGTCAGAGCTGGGAGGTGATGTCTTTTGTTGCACTGGTAGTGCTTTGGCAATGACCTTATTTGGATACAGTGCAATGTGCTTTAGATGCTTGGTGCATGACTTATTGAAGAGGTGTTGCTGATCAGCTGTTCAGTGACCCAGAAATTCATTGCAAGGCTTGCCGAGTGTATGATACTCTGTCAGGAAGTTTTCTTTTGTAGAGATTTGAGAACGTCAAAGGATTAATTTGAGACAATGTAAATTAATTTGCTAAATAATGTGTTTGGTGACAGCACTTCAATTTGCTGGCCTGTTGAGTGGTTGGATAACAATTTTTCATGTTTCCTGTCTTGGCTGAACTGCCTGAGAAAATATTCCAATGTGGGTAGTCTGAAGATATATAATCTGCCTTTATCAATGTTACTTCTGAGCAATTGGCTATAGAGTTGCATTGATAAAGGTCTGGGAATGGCTTCTGTATTGAACTACTTCTTCATTCTCCCTATTGTAATGAGAAACAAAAAAGTAAATATGAGGGTGGTACTTTGCAAAGCAGGGTAACATTCAGGTTGTCATTCATTTCCCATCCTGACTTTGTCTTTCTTTGTGCTCTTAATGGAGGAATTTCAGATGACTTTGAGCCTTTTAGCTAAAATTATCCTGGATCACCTGTCATCTTTTTCCAGTGCCTGTTTTTCTCTTAAGATTTGCTGTTTAGGTCTAGATTCTTTCATGACATCCTTCTCCAATCCATTCAGATTTCGGTTCTTGATGAAGGTTAGCACTTGTGGACAAAATCATCTGTACAGTTTTTCAAACTGTATCAATTACCATGAAGCTTCTGAAGTGAAATGCCAGGGATAATGTCTTGACATTCCAACAGCTGTGTAACAGGACAGCTGGAAGTAACAGAACACTCAACACATAGATAGTGTTTGGCCCTGACAGGGAGGGCATTCAGCTGTCAATCATCGAGGAAATGTCACCATACTAGTTGTTGTTGCTTTTTTCAAATCTGGCAGTCTCTTTGTCTCAGCAGAGTAACTGCAAAATTAGAACCTCGTCTTTGATCAATGTTGAAAAAAACTAATCTGATTAAATATTTGAAGTGGAAGACCTTTTACCAAAACTGTCCAAAAGTTAGCTTGTTGATTTAGCAATGTTTGCACCTTTAGTGTTGTGGTAAGGTCACAGCTTTGTTGAGCGTGAAGTTTCTATATTTTGAATTTTTTTTAAAATCTGTGATCTATAGTTTTCTCACGTATCCATCTCCCCCCACCCTCCCCAAAGCTACTTTTATGAACAGCTATGTGGCAAAAGGTACTGCCTACAGTACATTTCAATTTCCCCATGTGCCTCCTTTCATTCCTTCATCACCTGAGATATTGAAACCAGGTGCCACCTTTCATTTTTCCAGCCAAAATCAGACATGGGATCCTCATAGCCGTTGCATCTGTGTCATTATCAGGGCGAAATGCTCAGTGAATTACAATAAAATGTAAAGGTCGCTCATCTGAGAAGTGTGATCTTCAGAATGTGTCAATAAATTCTCAGTGTTTGAGATCTGTGCACAGCATTTTGCTATTCAGCTGTATGTGTTGCCTGCTAACAATTCAGTGCTTTAAAATGAATCTCCAGTAGCCTACGCTAAGGGTGGACTTTTTCTCACTTTCCTGTGATAGTGTATATTTGCTTGGAACAGTTTTAGAAATTCAATATTTTCATCTTGAGCAAAGACTTGTGTATTTTGTAGCCCCCTTTTAATTGCATCTTTATAATGGGAAGTATTTATAATTGCTCCTATCAAGGAAAATAGGAAGAAAAAACACACACGGAAAATAGAAAGTAGATATAACAACGCTGCATTTGTACATTGCCTTAGCTTTTAAACGTAAGAATTAGGAGCAGAAGAGGTGCCAAACCTCCTCTGCTATCAATAAGATTATGGCTGATTTGTTTGTGTTTTAAATTCCACATTCCCATCTACCCCAGCCAACTCCAGATTCCTTTGCCTGAATCCATCCCTGTATTAACAATATTCCATGATCCCAATTCTACCAGCTTTTGAGGTAGGGATTTATGATGTTGTGCAACCCTCCAGAGGAAACACAAATTCTCCTCATCGCTGACCTAAAATATGAGCCGTAATTGTAATAGTGATAATGGGAACTGCAGATGCTGGAGAATCCAAGATAATAAAGTGTGAAGCTGGATGAACACAGCAGGCCAAGCAGCATCTCAGGAGCACAAAAGCTGACGTTTCGGGCCTAGACCCTTCATCAGAGACGGGGATGGGGTGAGGGTTCTGGAATAAATAGGGAGAGAGGGGGAGGCGGTCAGAAGATGGAGAGAAAAGAAGATAGGTGGAGAGGAGAGTATGGGTGGGGAGATAGGGAGGGGATAGGTCAGTCCAGCGAAGACAGACAGGTCAAGGAGGTGGGATGAGGTTAGTAGGTAGGAAATGGAGGTGCAGCTTGGGGTGGGAGGAAGGGATGGGTAAGAGGAAGAACAGGTTAGGGAGGCAGAGACAGGCTGGGCTGGTTGTTTGGTGCAGTGGGGGGAGGGGACAAACTGGACTGGTTTTGGGATGCGGTGGGGGAAGGGGAGATTTGAAGCTGGTGAAGTCCACATTGATACCATTGGGCTGCAGGGTTCCCAAGCGGAATATGAGTTGCTGTTCCTGCAACCTTCGGGTGGCATCATTGTGTCACTGCAGGAGGCCCATGATGGACATGTCATCTAAAGAATGGGAGGGCGAGTTGAAATGGTTCGCGACTGGGAGGTGCAGTTGTTTATTGCGAACCGAGCGGAGGTGTTCTGCAAAGCGGTCCCCAAGCCTCCACTTGGTTTCCCCAATGTAGAGGAAGGCACACCGCGTACAGTGGATGCAGTATATCACATTGGCAGATGTGCAGGTGAACCTCTGCTTAATATGGAAAGTCATCTTGGGGCCTGGGATAGGGGTGAGGGAGGAGGTGTGGGGGCAATTGTAGCATTTCCTGCGGTTGCAGGGGAATGTGCCGGGTGTGGTGGGGTTGGAGGGGAGTGTGGAGCGGACAAGGGAGTCGCGGAGCGAGTGGTGTCTCCGGAAAGCAGACAAGGGTGGGGATGGAAAAATGTCTTGGTTGGTGGGTTCGGATTGTAGATGGCGGAAGTGTCGGAGGATGATGCGTTATATCCGGAGGTTGGTGGGGTGGTGTGTGAGAACGAGGGGGTCCTCTTAGGGCGGTTGTGGCGGGGGCGGGGTGTGAGGGATGTGTTGCGGGAAATGCGGGAGACGCGGTCAAGGGCGTTCCCGACCACTGTGGGGGGAAAGTTGCGATCCTTGAAGAACTTGGACATCTGGGATGTGCGGGAGTGGAATGCCTCATCGTGGGAGCAGATGCGGCAGAGGCGGAGGATTTGGGAATAGGGAATGGAATTTTTGCAGGAGGGTGGGTGGGAGGAGGTGTATTCTAGGTAGCTGTGGGAGTCGGTGGGCTTGAAATGGACATCAGTTACAAGCTGGTTGCCTGAGATGGAGACTGAGAGGTCCAGGAAGGTGAGGGATGTACTGGAGATGGCCCAGGTGAACTGAAGGTTGAGGTGGAATGTGTTGGTGAAGTGGATGAACTGTTCGAGCTCCTCTGGGGAGCAAGAGGCGGCGCCGATGCAGTCATCAATGTAACGGAGGAAGAGGTGGGGTTTGGGGCCTGTGTAGGTACGGAAGAGGGACTGTTCTACGTAACCTACAAAGAGGCAGGCATAGCTGGGTCCCATGTGGGTGCCCATGGCTACTCCCTTTGTCTGTAGGAACTTGCCCCCACACTACCTCCCTCACCCCTATCCCAGGCCCCAAGATGACTTCCCATATTAAGCAGAGGTTCACCTGCACATCTGCCAATGTGGTATACTGTATCCATTGCACCCGGTGTGCCTTCCTCTACAGTGGGGAAACCAAGTGGAGGCTTGGGGACCGCTTTGCAGAACACCTCCGCTCGGTTCGCAATAAACAACTGCACCTCCCAGTCGCGTACCATTTCAACTCCCCCTCCCATTCTTTAGATGACATGTCCATCATGGGCCTCCTGCAGTGCCACAATGATGCCACCCGAAGGTTACAGGAGTAGCAACTTATATTCCGCTTGGGAACCCTGCAGCCCAATGGTATCAATGTGGACTTCACAAGCTTCAAAATCTCCCCTTCCCCCACCGCATCCCAAAACCAGCCCAGCCTGTCTCTGCCTCCCTAACCTGTTCTTCCTCTTACCCATCCCTTCCTCCCACCCCAAGCCGCACCTCCATTTCCTACCTACTAACCTCATCCCACCTCCTTGACCTGTCCGTCTTCCCTGGACTGACCTATCCTCTCCCTACCTCCCCACCTATACTCTCCTCTCCACCTATCTTCTTTTCTCTCCATCTTCGGTCCGCCTCCCCCTCTCTCCCTATTTATTCCAGCTCCCTCTCCCCATCCCCCTCTCTGATGAAGGGTCTAGGCCCGAAACGTCAGCTTTTGTGCTCCTGAGATGCTGCTTGGTCTGCTGTGTTCATCCAGCTTCACACTTTATTATCCGTAATTGTAACAGTCTTTCTGCATCACTCGGCTCTCCCTCAGATGAGGAAACGCCCTTTCTGCATCCACCTTGTCAAGACTGTTCAGTGTCTTAGACATTTCAATCATGTCACCCCGACTCTGTTTCAACCGGAGTTTAAAAAAAATCGAACAAGACCAACCTATCCTCGTCAAGCAATCACTCATCCCGGTATCAGTAAATCAGCTCTGAATCTCCTCCAATGCATTTACAGCCTTCCTTTAAACAAGCTGCACAGTCTTTGAAAATTGTTTCACCAATACCTTTTTGTATAAATGAATCATCACATCCTTGCTTGTATTTCCAATTCCTCTCCAATAAAGAGGTTAGTTGTCTTGATCATGCGATGTACCTGCATATAGCTTTCTCTGACTCATGCACCAGAACAACTCTGCAGATGTTGTCCATTTCTCTGTCTGAGCTGCAGGAAAGAAATTAATTTTGTGTGCTTACACCATACTTTCCAATCACTGACAATTATAGATCAGATTAAATTTTAAAAATCAAGATTACATTAAAAATCAAGATTAACGCTTCAAACTCCTGAATCATCAAACTCCAGATTTGCATTCGATCTGAATTGTGCTCAGTTTTATCTACTGGGATGCATCAGTGGTGTTCTCTTCCAATGAAAAACTTCTGAAGTGTACTCATTGTTGCAATATGGCAGCAAATCTGCATGTAGTATGATTGCACTGAGAACAAATCTCCGCTGATGCAGCTGGGCCTACTGTGTTCCTCCAGCTCCACAAGTTGTTATCTCAAGTTCCAGCATCGGCAGTTCCTACTATCTCTAAATGAATGTATAATCTCATTTTTGGCATTGTTGATTTGAAGAGGGAGAATTCGTCAGGACACTGAGACACATTTACCTAGGTGAGCAGACAGGAGAATATGTCTAACAGTGCAGCACTCTCTCGATCTGCTCCCAAGTGCGCAAAAGTCTTTGAATAGATCTAATGCAGTATCACTTGAGGCAAGCTTGTATAATAATTAATAAATATATTGACAAATTTGTTCACTCCTACTATAGATAATTAATGTTGTACATCAGTAGTCTGTTAGTTTAATGTTGTACAGATTATTTTACATACCTACAGAAGCGCTGCACCACTTAAACCAAGATTGACTGCTTCATTGTTCTCTGAAGATTTTGTTTAAAGGTCTGAATGAGGAGCTAAAAGGATTATCTTTTCAGAATCGCAACCCTACAGCCACCAGGAAACTAACCCCTTGTTTAGAAATAAATGGATTTTATGGAGCCAAACCACAAGGTCAAAAGTTACAAGTTGTGACCGAGCTCTATAAGGATGTGTCTGCACTTTGTAATGAAATGAGCTTGTGTCAGGCTGGCTTGAGGTGAATGTGCACCATTGGGTTAGTATTGCTATTAAGCCCGATTTCAGTTCTTGTACCCGATGGCATTGCAATTAATTACCAGGCTGATAGCATAGCTTCAATACTACCATGAGGCATGTCAAAATGAAACCGCTTGCTCTATGCAATTCGATTTTAATTTGATTTTATTATTGTCATGATCATCATAGCTATTTTAATGCTCATATTTTTGCTCATGAAACTCTTCCATATGGTTTGAACAAAATACTTTGGAAAAAAACGATTTTAAATAAACCCCTTGCACTACATTTTGGTGCAAGTCATGGTTTTGTCATACTTGGATGAGTTTCTTGATTTCATAGTATGCCTTCTGCCTCATTGAAGCCAGCTCATGATAATTTGAAATTGCCAGGTATAGACACACAGTTAGTGATTTATATCCTTTATGTCGAAAATGTGTATGACATCATTAGTTTATGGAACAATGTGTTGACTGATGCTGGCTGCAAAATTGACAAACACTTTAGAAGGTCATTATGTCCTTCTGGGTACCTACAACATTTCCCAAACAATGATTGCCTGTGTAAGCAACTTCATTTTATAAAGGAAACCTGTTATGTTGATTCAAGGGTAATATAGTGCAGATGCGGCGAACCACTGAGCACATCTAATAATATCAATGGAAACAGAAATTGATAACATTTTCAGTTGATGCCTGGGAAAGTCCTGCAGATGTAGCAGTTTCTAAGCAAGGCAGTAGTAGAGACCAATCTAGAAATGGTTGATCTGTGATAGGGTGGAAAGCAGGGGAGATTAAATGACAAAAGAAATAATGGTGCAAAATAAAAAGTGTGTGTGATGGGAAAACTGAAGAAGCAAAAAATGTGTTGAATGAAAACCAAGGAAAGCAGGATCGTCATCAGCAACTGCTGCTTTCTCTAAAAGTTATGATCTCTGTCATCTCCCCAGTGCCCAGATTTAGAATTTCCATGCCCCCTTGTCCACTACACTGCACAGATGTGATGAGCCTTCGTGTGACAGTTGGATGAGTTGCTTTAAGAAAATCTTTTAAAAAGTGACTCATTCATAACTGCCCATAGCATTGAAACCATACGTTTAAAAATTTCCTGATTCTTCCCAGCACAATAAATGTGTCAATCATCCAGACCCTCAAACACATCAGTACCTAAAACCTGCGAGGCAGTTGAAATTGTATAAATGTTGTAAAACTGACGAGAAACTGGACAGCCAAAGCTTTCTGAAAAGCAGGAACTTGGGTGCATCAAGACAGAAATAGTTGGGCTCTCAGCCAAACCTTCTTTTATGTTATTTTTGGCTGAGTGCTCAACATCAGCCAGTATCCACCCCCGGCAATGAAAATTTCACCTCTAGAGCCAGTATTTCCCGAGGCAGACACACAACGCTAGGAATTTTCTGGACTCCCGCAAGCTACTTTTTGAGGATGAAAATCCAGCTTCAAAGATCAATGCACATGAATTCCTTCTGCATCCTTGTTTATTATCGTAAACATGTAAATTAGTTCATTACTGAATCTTCTATGTTTATGAAATATAAGCCTAGTTTATTGAGCTGTTGACTGTATAGTAACTTGTTTTAACTATTCTCACTGTTCTTCTGTTATGAGGTGTATGTTGAATAAAAGATTACCCTTCATTGTAATTAATATTGTTTTCATTTTGTTCGTAATGTAATCCACATTGATTTATGTTTGAAAACCAAATAAAAACCAAAAGAACTGCAGATGCTGTAAATCAGGAACAAAAACAAAGTTGCTGGGAAAACTCAGCTGGTCATCTGTGAAGAGAAAACAGTTAACGTTTCGGGTCTAGTGACCCTTCCTCAGATTTTATATTTAATTTAGTCTCATTGAAGTGTTCATCAGAAGGTCATGACATGAATAGCAGGATTTATTGATGTAAACTTGGATGGCCTTCCGATGGCGAGATATTGGGCAGCAAAATTGTTTTTTTTAAAAGAAGTAGCTTTTGGAATGTGTTGAATATTGATTTTTATTTTTGGATGGCTGTGGCCTTGAAAGTTGATGCTGGCCTTTTCTTGAATAGTCAGAGTCTCTGCTGCCCGAGTGTCATTGGGTCAAGAGGCTCAAGGGATTTGTGCCAGAGATAGCAACAAATAGTTGTACGTATTCCGATCAGGACGGTGCGAGACTCGAGGAGCATGAAGGTGCTGATGTTGCTCTGCACCTGCTGTCTTCACCCTTTGTGAAGATGATGGAGGTAACTGGCTTATGATGGTACTGTTGCTGCAGTGTGTTGGCGGATGAAACGACTTGTTATTTTGTTGGATGGTGTCAAGCTTCTTGAATGTTTTTACAGCTGCGCATACCCAGGCAAGTGGAAAGTCCATCGCACTCCAGATTTGTACCTTTGTAAGAGAGGCATTAGAGTCAGGAGCTGAACTTCTTGTTGGAGAACACCGAACTTGTGAATCATTGTCTTCTTTCAGTTCCAATGAAATCTCTTTTTTTTAACTTCAAACTTGGTGTCGTTAAACACAACTAGAACAATTCTACCACTTAAAGTTTATCACTGTTTGCAGCATCAGACTGTTAATTTCATCATACTTCCTGATTCCAGTCATTAAAATCCTTTTTCAATTAAGTTTTAAAACTGTTTTAAGTGAAAGTTGGTAACAACTCCTTGTTACTTCATTGAATGTCTTCACCTCTGCCTAATTTTTACGTGATGCAGAAAAACATAGCACATAAAGTATGTATTTAAATATACCGTATCCTACTGCAATGTCATGTTATGGTGATTACCGTAACTGGGATTTTTTTTTAGAATTGTGTGCTTTGTACAACATTCTCTAATTGCAAAATAACTTTCCATGTGATCTCCTGTAATTGCTGAATTTAGTCATTTGTGATACTTGCTTGTATTTACAATTGGTTTACCTAAAAGTTGACTTCATGTGGCCACCAGAAATATTGGTTGCTTTCTGTTGCTTTCTTGTCTATTACCTGGAATATAACTCAGTCATTTGTTTGGGGACCAATGTGTATCATTTAAAAAAAAACTTCAGTCTCCACTTCCAACCACACTGAGTGGAATTTCTTCCCTTATTAAGGAAATGTGAATCTCCTACTTCGGTTATAATGTTAACAATGGCACAAACTAAAAGAAAGTCAAAAGAGTTAAAATGCTATTGGTTGTGTTCAAGTTTTGAGAAGTGACTGACAAATTGCATCGAAGAAATGAGGTGCTCTTTCTTCAATGTTCAACCCATAAACCTTTGCAATGTGGACCTGACTTCCTATTGAGGGACTTGAGTATCCTGTTTATGTACCTTAATCCTTTTGGAAGTTGTTACACAGTGTGATTCAGTTCCATTTGAATTTACATCTTTTATGCAGCATTCTAATACCAAACAACTGAATCATACGTAGCATTTTTGTGTATATTTGCTGAAATGTTGAAGACTTATCTTAGAAAGAAAATTGTGAATATGTTGCTTTTGGCCACTTGCATTTGAGATTTGTTTTATTTTTGTGAGCGAATCTGCAGACCAGAAATATCCAAGTTGTGTTGCTGCTGTGAGAGGTCAGACTGCCTTTTGACAAAATAAAATCACAACTCTGACAGCAAGCTCATGATAACCTTCTAACTTGTTGGCGCTTTGGAGTGGAAGACAAATGTACAATGATGAAAACCATCCGGACTACTGTTTTTTTTTCTGATTCATGCTGCAAGTGCTGTCTCATTTATGTTACAATGCTGTAATATTAATGGAGCGTTAGTTTGAATATTGATGTAGTGTAGTCATAAATATCAGTTGTATAATCAACTTGCATTTACACTTGTATTTTATGTATACACTCAGAGCGAAAATGATTAATTCAATAGCATATGAATTATCAGTAAATGATCTGTAAAATGGCAGAGCATAATAGTTAGATTTTAATAGGTATTTGAAGATGGTTACTTTTCTGAAGAAGAAGATGACAAATAAAGTAGGAACCACTTCAGATAATCTATAGTTCATTACACGCCACCAGCTGTGTTATGACTGAATCAATAGCATTGATCCCAGTTTAATTTTATCTTTTGTATTATGTGGAATTATTTCAACCAGGAGCAGCTCTGTTTGTTTTGGCAGTTAGTATCAGGGAAGATGCCGTGTTTGTATGTGGGATAGCTTCAACAGCACTTAAACAAGACAAATATGTTTCCACAAGCAATCATGCTCAAAATTTGAATTTTTTTTAATCGCTGTAGACTCTGATGTAACAAAGGGACCAATTTTTGTGCTCAGTGATGTCCCATAAATACCATGATTGCCATCTCATCCCCTTACCAAAATACAAAATTACCATCTCATCCTTCCCAGGAATATCCACTTGCCTGGGGATTTGATTTCACTTCAGCAACACTCGTACTAAAGTTGGAAGATGAACATATACCTTTGCATAAAGTTGACATGCGTACAAACTCATGCAGGCATGCACTCAAGAAAAATTAAATAGTAAAAGTTTTAAGTGTGACTTGTTAACTTTTTACTGTACTCCTAACTTTTAGACTATATCTGCAGGATGGTCATGAAAGAGACATCTGATCCAGTTTGTTTAAGCAGCTGGTGACCCATAAAATCTCCCTGTACTTTCCAGTGTTTCTATCAAAGGACTGAAAGTCATGTCTAAACTGACAGTGAAGACAACTGCAGTTCTTGAGATTACGTGTATTCCAAATCCTGTTTACCCCTGGACTGGATGAAACCGATGTATCTCTGGTTACATTGGGTGCTTATTGATAGCTATTTTCCCTTTGCTTAAATGAAAGCACTGGGAGTATATTGAATCAACTTATACCCAACCTATTCAATAAATTTACACCCCGTTGTGTTGGAAACTGTTCTTGTAATTGTGTGTTATTGAGGTATTGGTTTATAAATGAGAACTAGCAGTGGAACATTTTTGATCTGTCTTGTTTGGTGTTATCACTTGTCTTGTGCCTATTTATATGGGCCCCTTCTGATTGTGCAGCTGAAAATCTGAATTATACACTGTTTTATGTAATAATATGTCAGTGTTTAACTTTCCTTCCTCTCCAAAACAGTTTGAAAGGCTTTCTATTGCCAACTCCAGATTTTATTTGTAATTATCTTAAAAGAGCAGAAGTTTATAAAGATCACAAACCAACGCATGAATAGGTCAATTGCTTGTGTTGGACCAAGTCTTTAATGCCCAAAGCTACTTTGACTGCAAATAAAATTGGCACTGATTCTCCTCACTGAGCTTCATATAAACTTGAAGCCAATTCCTGACCATTAATATAGTCTGGGAAAGCAGGAGGAATCTGAACAATGAGGTGCTCCAGCAAGTAACTTGATTTTAGCTGGTTCACGTCCAGCAAATCCCTTGTATGCATTCGTACTTCCTGAAGCCTTAGCTTTGCCAACTTGCAGCTATGTTCTGTAGACTTTCGTAAATGTTCTGATGGTGAAAGCAGGGGGAGAGAAGATATACATTCTACAGTATATAAAGTAAGCAGAACCGTTAGAGTTGCATGTTGATTTATCAATGGCGTATATTAGAAATTCGAAAACCTAGATGCATGATGCACCTGGCTGATCAAAAAGCAAGCTGCTTGTGTTTCAGTGTAACTAGGCTGTTTTGATGACTGAATTGCTTCATTGTTCAAATCCTGATTTCTCAGCTATTTCCGAAATGTTTTAACGGCTGTAATTCACTTAGTTGTATTGCCACTAATTGGTGCAAAACACAGTTGCTTTCTGCTGAGTCTGAGTTCTACAGCCGATTTCTAATCACCTGGAACTGCTGGCATAATTGTTTATACTGAAAGCTTTGTTTCTTTTGTTATAAAATCCCTACAGTGTGGAAACAGGCCATTCAGCACGTACTATCCCATCCAGACCTATTTCGCTACCCTAGCCCTGTAACCCTGCATTTCCCATGGCTCATGTACTTAACCTACACATCCCTGGACACTGTGGGCATGGCCAATCGATCTAACTTGCACATCTTTGGACTGTAGGAGGAAACCTACACAGACAGTCGCCTGAGAGTGGAATTGAACCGAGGTCCCTGGTGCTCTGAGGCAGCAGCGCTAATTGCTGAGTCACCCTGCTGCCCGTGTAGGATTATATAATGTGTAATTAGATGTTAGTGTTGGAATGGTCAAAATGCAAATTATGAGTTTTATGCGTAAATTTGTGTTGCTTTGAATTCATTACAGATAAAATTTTGTTCAGAATTTTTAATGGCAAGTGTCAATACAGAGCCTCATTAATATATTCTACCATAAGATTTACCCTTATAAGTTCCTGGAGCATTGCACATTACAGCTTTAACATCTCTACTAGGTGGAACAGAACAAAATGTTCTAATGTTCCTGCCTTCTTAGTGATTGAGTTTGATTTCATCTTAAATTTTCCAGGAATTGATCTGGAACTGCGAATAAATGCTGACCTGAAGTATGACTTCTAAATGAAGTGGTAATATGAGGCTGCAGTCCATTATTCATCATAAATGGAAAATCCCCTTTCTTCCATTTATTGTGCACAAAGATCAAAAAGAAATTCGACTAACATCTGAAATGCATTGGAGAGTTCTGTGCTTGCTGGCAAACTTGGCTCATCCACACGAAATGTCGTCTGATACAAGTGACATATTGAAAACTCTGGGCTACTGTTGCTGCGTCAACATAATCTGAAGGAAGAATCCTGGTTGTTTAAGCTTTATTTGGTAGAGCATAAACTAAAGAAGTGAGCATTATAGGAAATGGGCTCATTTTCAGTTAATCTCTCCCTCAGGAGGAGGCTGATCAGATTTAAACTAAAATCCAATCATCCGGCAGCTGGAAGTGTTCAGCTGACAATCTGAAATATATTCTGGCACAAACTATTCCAAGTATGTTGTAATTGAGGGAACACACTGCAGTGTGTAACACACTTGAATTGTATCCAATTTGTGCCTTGGATTCGTGTTTTTTCTAATGTTAGGGGTAAATAAATAAATAATTCAACTCTTGGAGCGGAGACCAGCTTTTGGCAAAACAATAGTCTTTGGATAAGGTGACCATTTTAACGTGATGAAGCTGTGTAGAAACCATTATGCCCCCAAAGATTTACTGCGAGCATAAAAATTATTTAATGCTAGTTCATTATGGCTCAGTGAGAATATTCCATTGTTTGCTGTTAGTATAATTGTTCTTTCAGTGCAAAGTGGACTTTACATTTTGTTTGGTTGGGAACACTGACCTTGAGGTATTAGCAGTCCGAACAAATTTCATAATTTCCTACCTTTTTCAAATGCCCCTGCTGATCTGTTCTCCTGTCTGTTGTGGTCATCTCCTATAACACCAGCTAATATTAAAAGTCAGTATTTAAATAATCTAATATACTAGAGGGACTGTTTTCATGCTATTAATGCACTGTATTTACCCGTGCATGGGTGGTAGAGGTAGGAAGATGTGATAGGAATGGATTGATGTACATTTTTGGCTTAATTTTCGCATTTTTTGCGAGGAACGCATCATATGAAAAGGATGTAATAATGCTCTGGTTCACTTGTAAAGATGGTAAACAGTAGGCAGATGTCATGTTGGTCAGACTACATGGGAGGTACTTTATGAATGTACGCCAGTCCCTACATCTCGCAGCTGGAGTGGACATGATTTACTTTGGCAAATGATGATGAGTGTATGCCATTTTCAACTTGAGCTGTGACACGATCTGTGCAATGACTTGACTGCCCATCGTATTGCATACATGGTTCTTGATACTTTTTTTTGCTTTACACCAATCAAGAGAAAGACCAGATGACCAATGACCTGCAAATCTCAGTTAGTTGTAGCTGGTAAAATGCACCAAGCGAATTTATAGGCATTGTCATACCTACCTGATGATGATGAGCATGGGATGAGCAGAAAACCAGACAATGTTTACTGCAAAGAAAGAAGTTGCTTGTATCAAAATGCCTCTGCCAGAGCAACCCCAATCAGGCCCACAGCCATGTTTTTTTCCTTTTATTGCTTTTGTCACTTCTATCACTTTGTCCCTTTAAAATATTTAGTATTTCCCGACTTACTGTCTTCCTATGGTAAAGCATGTAGAGTTGTTAAGTTATACTGTGCAGAAACAGATCCTTCAGTCCAAGTCGACCATGCCAACCAGATATCCTAAATTAATCTACACCCACTTGCCAGCATTTACCCATATTCTTCTAAACCCTTCCTATTCAGTACCAATCCACATGCCTTTTCAGCTTTGTAATTGTACCAACCTCCATTACTTCCTCTGGCAACTTATTCCATACTCTCTCCACCCACTGCTTGGAAGAAGTTGCTCCTGAGGTTCTTTTTACATCTTTCCCTTCCCACCTTATGCCCATACCACCTCGTTTTGGATTCCCTTACCCTAAGGAAAAGGTTCTTGGTCATTCACCCTATCTGTGCTCCTCATGATTTCATAAATCTCTATAAGGTCACCCCTCAGCCTCTGATGCTCTGGGGGGTGGGGGGGGTGGAAGTCCCAGCCTGTTCAGCCTCTCTATGTAGCCAAAACCCTCCATACCCAACAACATCCTCATAAATCTTTTCTGCAGCCTTTCAAATTTAACAACTTTGATACTGCAGCAAGTCCAGAACTGAACACAGTATTCCAAAAGTGACCTAACCAATGTCCTGTACAGTCACAACATGACCTTCCAACTCCAATACTCAACACACTGAGCAACAAAAGCAAGCATATGAAATGCCGCCTTCACTCACCTGTCTACCTTGAAGTCCATCTTCAACGTAATCCTAAAACATTTGTTTGTTATCCATTTAACCAGCTCTGAATTTGAGTTCTGAGGAAAGATCTAAATATTAACTCTGATTTCTCTACACAGATGCTGCCAGACCTGCTGAGCTTCCCTCGCAATTTCTGTTTTGTTTCTCAATTTGAGGTGTTGCATTTTCACATTAGCTGTTTCAATTGATGTAATAAACCTTCTCTGAGACATCTTGCTGAATATTTGCATACTGACGAACCAGTGATGTTCTTGTTACAGAAGTTCTATGCAGAGCAGTAGTTGCTGTAGGGGCATGTGGCGATGACGTTATAGACTGGCAACCAGTGTCTTGTAGATTGTTTGTTTGTTTGTTTGTTTGTTTGTTGATCTGCAGGCTCATACTTTCATTCCCCCTTGTTTCATGCAGGAGGGATTAGTAAAGAGCTGTCTCTATTCTCGAGCCCACAAGGAGGTGGATCATTTGCATTCACCATAGTTTTTCTCCCCTCCTTTTCTACTCCTTGCACCTGCCCAAACTAGCACCCTAATCTGTGAATAATTAACCTGGCAATGTTTATTGCCTTATTATCAATCAGGTGTGATTTGGTGCCACTTTTTCCAATCATTTTCATTGGGTTTACACACTCTGTGTTGTGTAAATGAATTGCAAAGCTGTGAAAACATGGGCATTGTTGTACTTGCGTTTTTAGTTATTAGTGGGAGTCTGAGTGAACTACACTTTGCTTTCATTTATTGGAGTGAGCAGGCATGCTGGTTTGTTTTGAATTTCTCTACATTTCAGAGCAACGTTTTAAAGAATCTTTTTGAAAAATTGTTTATGGTATGTGAAAGAAAGTAAATGCACTGAAAAACTCAGCTTATACTATTTTGTTTGATGTTTGTCCCTGAACTGTGGATTTGATTAAAAACATAATAATAGAATGCTTGAAGACTAACAATTTGCTAGTTTTAAAGCGATTAACGTTAGTAATGCTGCCTGGACCTACTGAAATATGGATAGAGGTTAATAAACATGAACAAGCAGCGAATGTGTCCTTGCTTCATTACTCATAGTTTATGAAAAGCTCGTTTTTGGAGTGTAATGAGAAGTAGTGGGGCCTAACATAACTAAAGCTCATGTAGGCCCCGAAGGAACATTTTTCACTGTTTCACCATACTTCACATTTAGGAGGTGTGCACGTGTGACAACATCCGTGAGTCATGACAAAATGAAGCAATTCAGACACTAAATTAAAATATAAAGGGTGTAAATGTTTTGAATTTTAAAGAGAAATCTTGCGAGGCTTTATTTTTTCTGTTATGTTTTACTGAAGACGTTTACATTCTGAGTTTCCGGAAATTGGTTTGGCAATGTCTGTGGACAATCAGTCGCATTCATGGAGTCACATGTGATTTCAGTTGCCTATTTGCTGCGAGTCTATCATCAAACAGTCTTCTCTCAAAGAAAAAGCAGTGAATCGAGATAAAATTTTGGCTTCCAAATTCAAACTTAGGAAATCAGATCTGATTCATTAATTGTATTTGATTCTTTCTTTCAAATTTAGTTTGCTTTGAAGCTGGAGACTAACGTTATGATAATGTTGGTGGGGCATTTTTTTTATTCAGGGGATATGATCAAGGCCAACAATTGTTGATCCTCCTCAGTTGCCCTTGAGAAGATGGTGGTGAGCTGCCTTCTTGAACCACTGCAGTCCATTTTGGTGTGGGTAGACTCTCAATACCTGTAGAGAGGGAGTTCCAGGATTTTGACCCAATGACACTGAAAGAACATGGGCATGTTAACAAGTTAGGATGGTGAGTGGTTTGGAGGTGATCTTGCAGTTGGTGGTGCTCCATGTATCTGCTGCCTTTGTCCTGGTCACGGATTTGGAAGCTGCTGTCTAAGTCCCCTAAGTGAGTTCCCACAATACATCTTGCACATGGTACACACTGCTGTTACAGAGTGTCAGTGGTGAAGGGAGTTGGTGTTTAAGGGTGTCGTGCCAATCAAGCAGACTGCTTTGTCCTGGATGGTGTCACGCTGCTTGAGTGTTGTTGGAGCTGCACCCATCCAGGCAATTGACCAACCATTTCAAGAATTTAAATGTTTGATAATATTTGTGCATGGCTTTCTGTTTTTCACAAAATCATGGTATAGAAGCAGGCCACTCGGTCCACTGTGTCCACACTGACCCATCTCCTTACCCTATCCCTGTAACCCTGCATTTCCCATGGCTAATCCACCTAGCCTGAATATTCCTGGACACTATGGGCATTTACTGTGGTCAGTCCATCTAATTTGCACATCTTTGAACTGTGGGAGGAAACCCGTGCAGACATGGGGAGAATATGCAAGTTTCACACAGATGGTCCCCTGGTGCTGTGTGGAGTAACATTGCTAATCACCAAACCACCATGCTGCCCTTGAAGCCCTTTTCACCCTGAAGCCCTATTAATTGTTGCTTTGTGCTGCCATATGCATAGACTGAGTTTCAACCAGAGTAAGGAAAGGAAATGCATGGGGAAAAAACATAAATTGTATTTGTGCGATCTTTTAGTCTTTTTGCTGTAGTTGACGAATTTTTTATGAAATGAGCAGTAGCAGCATTTCAAGCTGGTGACTGTATCTTGTGTTAAAAGTGAGTTATGATAGTGTGAGCATTGATATCATCTAGCCCTGAAATCTGGTTTCAAAACTTAACTACAGGTTTTGTACTTCACCAACAATAGACTAAATTCAGCCATTGGATGTTTTGTGAGTTGTTCTTCCTAACTTGGCCAAGTTACTCATATTAAGGAATAAGTATGTATTTTAGTTTTATTTCCAATATGGGCTGATTTAAAATTTAGTTTTAAATCATAATCTCCCATTGATTTGTTTGTAATGTGTTTTATATGATTCTTTGATCTGGATCGAATTAACGACATTGTTTTTGACAACAACCCATGTTTATTCGTCTCTCTTCACTGGAAGTTGTGGGGAATTGGAGTCAAATTGGGTGGCTTCATAGCATGTTAAATACAGTCAGCAACTTCTTCATAACAATACCCACAGATTGCTTTCATATTTATGGGAGTTTTACTGACTGAGAACAATCGGACTTCCAAGCAAAGATTGGAATTTGGGTGTAAATTCCTTAATGCATGTGGTTGAATTTATCTGCGGCAATGATTAACTAATGATTGATGTTGCAGCTTTTCCAGCCATAGCCTTTTTCTGTAGGTATTTTAGTAACAAATATCAGTGCATGACCTACAACTGAGCTTAACTCATAGGAGCAGCTGCTCCAGCTAACCCTGGATTCGCCTTGACCTAACTTAACTGTCAAAACTACTGTACTAAACATTTATAGCTTTACTGTAGTTGTTCTGTGTCTTGCTTGAAACATTAAGATTTTTCAACATTGAAAAGATAGTTATACTCAAAGGATTACGTTTTTTAATTGAGGCTCATTCATGTGTAAAATTGATCTTTACACAAGTCAAAAACAACAGCAGCTTTACTTTTATTGCAACTTCAATGTAAAATTGTGTTCTAAGACACTTCACAAGGATGCACTTAAACAAATACGAACTGAGGAGATATTAAGTGAGATTTTTCAAAAATTACATTGAAAAGATGTGGCTTGAATGAGGCGTTGGAGGAATTGCAAAGCTTGGACTAGAAGACTAGTTGCCTACGGATGTGAAGGATAAACAATACATCATAGATGGAGGAAGGTAGAGTTTGGAGGAGGTGGGGGGGAATGGGGAATAGTAGAAATGAGACACTGTGAAGCCAGGAAGGGATGAAAATGTCGAATTGGAATTAATATGGAGCAGCAAGAACAGTGAGCCAGACTTCATACAGAAGACGATATGCATAATGGAGTTTTGAATGAGCTGAAGTTGGAGGTTTGGCGATATAAAATATTTAAGTCTAGAGGTGACAAAGGCAGGGATGAGGATTTCAGCAACAGACGGCTTTAAGTAGGACTAGATGTTGGTGATAGGTACAATAATTTAGTTATTGTCAACCTATGAGATTATGTAAAACTTTTTGTGTGTGTGTGTGTGTACTATTTGAATGCATGTGAGGTTTATAACTCTGGTTTATTTGGCACTATCTGTTCTCAAAACTACTAATACAATGCAAATGTGTATGTGAAAGTTTCTATACTTGTATGTTTCCCAGACGTGCATGCATTTCTTTGTTTTTGTAAAACAGTGTTGTTAAGGGGTTCTGTAGTTTGAGGAAATATTGAGGTTTTTTTCCAATATGGCCCTTCCAAAATGCAGCAATTTTTCTGGCATGTTTCATTTTTTTTGTACTGATTTGTTGAAAGGGTAATATGTGGAGTCAAACTGAAGTTAACTATCTATTAAAAGATGGATAGAAAACTTTTTCATGCCACAAACAGTTAGTATATGGCATACACTCCCTGAAAAAGAGTTGGAGACAGGTTCAATTGAGAATTAGTTCAAGGGGATAAGCACTAGATAATAGAACCAATGCAGATGCATTGGGCCACATAGCCTCTTCTCTGCATCGTTCTAACTCTGTGAAATGTGTATGGGCTCATTCTTGCTTCTTTTTGGCTAAGTATTAGTTTCATCAAGTTGCATGGAGAACTTCTCTCCACAAGGCCCAGTGAGAGATCTCCCTGTGTCTTCCTGAATTTGCCTAATTAGCTGCTTACCCTGCCCCTATGGCACCCCACTCATCTGACTAGCCGCATGCTTTCACCTACCATCCATGGAAGTGCTCACAACTCATAGCTATCCCTGAAATGCCATTCCTGGTGATTATGCCACCCTCCTTAATAAAAATGCAGCTGTGTACCCAGAGAAACATTGACAATTTGGCAATAGCCCCACACTGGCAACGTAATGGCACAGGAGCTACATGCCATGCTCCTGAAGGGCACATAACTGGCATGGCTGACACTTCCTCACATACACACCTCCATTCTTGCATCCAAGTTGCTGTTTACTCATTAGACCACACAGTTTACCTGTCCTTGGCAATGTCTAACCACCTTATCTAGGTCACCAATACTCTACATTTTTTCATTGTCCGTTGGGAAAACATATATGGGCAAGCAATCCAACAAGAACAAACATGAGCTTTTATTTACTAAAGTGAACACTGTCAAAAATGAATTAAGGCTTCAATTCATGCCCACAATGCAAACAGAATGCTGACATGATGACCCAAAACTAATTTAGAGTCTACAATTTTCTGCTGCACCCAGCCCTTAACCCCTGGAGCTGGGTGTCCATCAGGTCCCTGTCTGGGCTAGTAGTACCTGTTAAAGCTGAGCTCTATCATGGGCAAGGAGAGCTTCCTCTTCCGAACATCCTCATTATTCTTCTCAGAAGACTGTTCCTGCTCTGCCAGTATGTAACACCATCACTTTCTTGACTTCTCCAATTGAGTGGATATACCCATTTCCACATCTCTTTCGAAATGATCGCCCACTTTTGTCATGACAATCCTCCATTCACTTACCACACTATCCACCTAAGCTCACTTCAGATTTCTGACTGGCTTCAAGAGATGGTTCCAAAACCTGAATGATCAGATCCTTGACTGCTGTGCTTGAAGCTCACTGGATGATGATGTGTGAATACTACTGCTGCTGCTTGCCTTAGAAAGAGGGCTGACTGGTGCCTGCTGTCTGGACTGTTGTCAGACATATTTCCTCAACCTCATCAGCACAAAATACCCCTCTCTGATGGGATCCCTACTTTCACTGGACTGACCACTGGACCCCCACCTACTTGCCAGTAGAGGTGGCTGCTTGTACAAAGTTGCAGAATGCTTGCTATGCAGGAGGCTGGCACATGCTGTAGAACGGCATCTTGGTATCCCATACAGCAAGATGTCCCAGCATGACAAGTAATTTGACTGTGTCTGCACAAAAGAACATCACAATAAGGCAGCACCGATGGCTTTTAGACTCTGGCTGAAGAACCAGCACATTAGCAGGCATCGAGCAGCATGGCAAGGTATGGATACTGGGAGCATGCCAATAGATGCAAAGTCAGTGAATGCTGATAGAGCTAGTACAGAGCGAGTACAAAGCCCTGCGGTGCAGCCTGGTCCAATCCATGAGCTGGTTGTCTGTCCATGTGAACAAAGTATCCTGTTGGCAGCCTTTTAATGTTAGTTGTCGTTGTACTTTGAAATGCAGGTGTGTACTTCAGAATCCACCAGCAAGCAAATTGGAGTGGAACCGTGAGGCTCCCGAGATATTTGAAATTGTAAGATGCCAATATCTATAGGCAGGGGTGTGTGTGGCTGACGTACCTAAGTGGTGCCCTGAGATGCTGTTGTGGTGACCAGTATGGAAGCTGTTTGAGGCAAGAAGTAAACTGAAGTTGCCAGGTACTGTTTCTGACTTGTACATTTGAGAAATCTTGGATTCTAGTTTGCTCACAGCGGATGGAAAGCTGTGCTTTTAATGAAGCCAGATCTGCAGTTAATGAGGTTATTAACCAATAATAATCTTCCTAACAGGCAGTTTGATGTTGCCTTGTGATAACCTCACCTTGACGTTCAGAACTTAATTGAAAGATGTCGTGAGTTGTTACTGATGTTGAGATTGCCTCTCCCTGCCACGTTTCTCACCATGGTCCACATCGTTCAGCCCTATATAAGATTCTGGCCTCCGAACAGAATTTTGCAGTACAAGAGAAGTGCTACAGATCTATAGATTGAATATTACAAATTGAGGTAATACTTACATGACAGAGCCATTTTGAATGATCTCTGGGGCAAAATCAATGCATGCCTTCTGATAGATAGCTATGAATTTGCCATTAATTGGGTAATATCCATAACACAGCCTGTATGCCCATCAGGAAAATAAGTGGCATCATTTTGAGTAGATTGAAGAAGCAGTCTCTTTCTAAATCAAATGCAGTTGTCTACTTTATAACTAATATGTGATTTGTCTGTTACCCAGACAAAGTGTCCCAACCCACTGACATCAAACGTCAGAAAATCAGCCGTGTATGTAAATTTTTCAAACAGATCAGGAGGACCCATCAGTGAACAATTTTCAGGCCATTCTGGCACCAACTGTTCACATTTTGGGAGTTCTGTGACCTTATTCTCCTGCTGTTTGTTTTTCATACCTGACAATTTTCTTGATCCCTTCCTCATTTCATAGGAGGAAGAACAGCACCATCAAAATGATGATGAGCAGGTCAGACTGCCAACAGAGCCTTCCAAGACACCTCTCATTGAGGTCTTTTTACACGCTGCGTGTGCATCCACCATACTGTTGTGGGAAAGCTGAAAGCTAGGAGACGCAGTTTAAACTAAGGGGTCTTCCATTTTAGATGGAAATGAGAAGGATTTTTCCAGTCAAGGCATTGTAAAATCTTGGGAACTTTCTTTCCCAGAATGCATTGGAGGTGAGGTTAATGAATATTTTTAAGGCAGAGGAGGTAGACTCTTGACTAAGGGAACGATGGTTTATCAGGGATCGGCCGGGACCTGTTGAGCTGAAGCCTTATTCAAAACAGCCATGATCTTATTGAACGGTAGAGCAGGCTCATGGTCCTACTTTATGGTCTTTAAATGTATGCAGGTGGTGACTCTGATACCGAAGGGAGGCTGTGAACTGAACGTGCAAACACAAAATGTGATGGTTAAGCTAACACTGGATTTACTCATGCAGCCCAATTGCAGTATGACGTTCAGATAGTACTGAATGAAAGAGTGTGTGCCTGTGATCAGCAGCTTGATAGACTAATCTGTTGTACATGTCAAGGTGTCAGCTAAATCTCTGGACTGGCTCAGCCATATGGTGTTCGATCTCCAGGTGAGCAGAGTGCTAGATGCAGAATTGTGCTATTTGCTGCAGGCCTGCCTACAGTGACGTTGCACATTTGTGCTGCATTCACCAGTGACAGAAATAGACTGCTGCAGCTTTTTGTTTCGACTGCTTCTGAGCAGGCATGGTGCACTGCTGACTTAATGTTGTCATTCCTCCATGGAAAATGCATGATCTTTCTTACAATCAGATCTTGCAGCATGACCTTCTTTTCACCAGCCATGAAATGGGGTGTTGAGAAATTATCTGCAAACTCCACATAACTTTTTCATTCACTCCATTGTTAGCTGTCATTTCATTCTCTTTCTTTCCCTTCAGCCATAGCATGGCTGCGATGCTGTCCAAACCTTTTTTGAAAACTACAACATCTGCCCCTGACTTGAATTGGCCAGTTGGTCATTTTTATGTCATTTTATAGTTTACATCCTTTTGTAAGTTTCATTTGGAGGTTCCCTGCTGGTCACTGGTGTATCTGCCTGTGCAAGGCCAAAGGTGCACTCACATTTCTGAGTAATTCTGTTAATAAATTGCCAACAGAAGATAATGAGCAATTAGCATTTCTGGTCAGATTTGCATTTGTTTGTACTTACGAGCATTAACCTGTGCCGACTCTTGAGAATGTAGAGTTTGAGGCCCAGAAAAACCAGAATTTTAGATTAATAATTTGCTACTGTTTTTAATCATCACTGGTGGCAGGAATACTCCAGATAAACATTATGTTTTGAAGCTTTTCAATTGTCAGAAAAGAACAGCGTTCTCCTGGGGAAAAAGGTGACTCCAGAAATAATTGCTCCCAAACTTGATTAGAATTCCACCTTTGTCAGCTGACCCATGTCACCAGTGTTGTTGAGCTGGCCTGTGACATTTTCATATTTCTGTTTCCCTGACAATTCTCCTCTCCGATGATAGATCTTTGTACTACAACATATTTCAGTTCATGTACCATCCATTATTTGGTGGCTGTTTATGTCTACAAGATAATTATTGAAATATTTTTAAACTTGCAAACTGAAGATGTGTGCACAGTCTATCTGTTGCCTGAAGACTGCAGTTTTGATTGAGGCTTATGAATTGTTCCCACTGAGGGAAATGTTGAGGCTGGGTGAGGACTCAACGTGATGGGGCGTATCATCTGCTTACTCATTGCTAGGAGCTGCTGAACTTCCATTTCAGTAAAAGTGCCATAATTTTTTTCGGTTTTGATACAACAAGGAAGGCTATGATAGCTAAAAATCCCACTTTCTTTCAAGGATTTGTGTGAGTGGCATTATGGTTTGGTAATTGAAAGGTTGGCACTTCACTCAGCCCGAGTATCCAAAGGAGCATTTAGCAGTTAATCGTCTAATGTCTGAAAATCAAAATGGAATAATCCATGGTATTTTGCTCACAAGAGTGAAGAATTTACAATCTAATCTTTTCAAAGCCGTTTGGTGAATGCCACGTCTGAAACTGGGGATTAGTGTGATAATTTTATATGGCAAAGATGCATTGGTAAGCGATTTTCATGATGGATGCTTTTTTCCACTCTTTTGCGTGATTTGTTGTGAATATTTACTTTTGTATATTCCTATTAATATCCATTTAATGTCTTGTGCATGGAATAATCCTATGAGTAGATGGTAGAGTCAGCTTTCAAAATAAACTGTTTGGGTGGTATTTTGTTTCTTCTGCTTCGGGCTCAAGTCTTTGCCCATTTAAGCTGCCTTTAGAAAAGTTGGAAAGCACTCCGGTCCTATCATACTTGCCTTCACAAGTTCAAAGTAAAAGTACAATGGTATTTGGCAGAATGGACTAAAATTATTATTTTAGAATTAGATTAGAATATTGCTTTATAAAATGAAGCTCCAGCTAACTGTCAATTATTGGGAGCAATATTCAAATTTTTTTTAGCATGTTGTAATAAATAAGATCTGATCATATAACTGGAGAGTCCAGGTTCTTTCAGTCCCCCATCTATGGATGCATTTCCAGCAGTCCACAGCATGTTATGGTCTGAACCCAAGAAGCCCAAGTACCAAACTAAATTCAGCCCAAATCAAGGTTGTTCGTCAAAGTCCCACTCCAGAACCCTGAGCACAAAATAATCTAAGCTGGCACTCCTGTGTAATACTGAGAGATTGTAGTACTCCTGGAAGTGTCATCAGTCAAGATCAACATTACACTCTAGTATGTCTGCAGTCCAGCTGTGCATGAAAAGATGTATCTCTGGATTAGTTGTCCAGAAGCCCAGGCTAATTTTCTGAGGACACCGAGTGTGAATCCCACCATGGCAAATGATGAAATTTTCATTTAATTCAAATCTGAAATTAGAAAAGCTGGCCTTATGGCAACCTCGTAGCTATTGTCGATTGTCAGAAAATCCCATCTGCTTCACTGTTGTCCTTTAGTGAAGGAAATCTGCCATCCTTACCTGATCTGGCCTATGTTGGAATGTGGCTGACTCTTAGCGGTCCAGTTGGCAATTAGGGATGAATAAGAAATGTTGGCCGAGCAAGCAATGCCAACATCTCATCAATTACTATAACAAGATTCCATAGCATATCCTTGTAGAAAGCTGGAGAGTTATCTGAATCTGGCCAATAGTAATCCCTCAATGAGTATCAAAATATCTTATTATGTGATCATTATTGCCTTGCTGTATGTGAGGATTTACTGTGTCCCATGGGCTATTGCATTTCCCACAATACAACAACAACTCCCATTTCAAAACTTACTTCACATGGGTGTAAAATACTTTGGGACAAACTTGGGTCATGAAAAGCCTCAAATTGTCAATCCTTTATTTGGTTTTAGTCATACATAGTTAGCTCAACAGTGTTAAATTTAGACTCTGTTGTGTTTATACTTCCTAATGCAACAGTTTTGAATCTTCATTTCACAGCCTCTGTGAAAATGGCAATTTGTTTGGGAGTTATGAGCAGATTTCTCTGTGGATTGTGATAATGGGAAGCTGCCGTTAGATTGCCCATTTCATTTTGTTTTAGATCTGCAAACCGGAGGTGTTGTGCTGAGTTGTGACCCTGGTTTGAAACTGTAAAAGCCTCGTTGTTTAAGTGAATTTATGATTTTACTGCCAAGGAAGTTAAGTAATTAACGTAGCTGGAGGAGCTGGTGTATGGCTTGTGGGATGCAAACTGGTTGGCTGGGGAGAAACTTTCAACTAAGCGCATCACACTGTGATTCAGGTGCATAAAGTTAGAGGATGTTCCAAACCAGCATAGTTAAACCGCTTGGTGGAGCATAGATTTGCTGACTAACTGAAAGATGCAGGAATGCTGTAAGTTTAAGGCAATTTGTAATCTTTGTACCATCCTTGAATATCATGTAATTTCATCATTTGCTGAGGCCCACATGTGCCAAATGCGGTACTATGCAATTATTGGTTGAACACTATTGGACTACGTTTCTGTTTGAGTGATGAGAGATGACTTTTTTTTTAAAATGCATGACTTGCGTTCAGAGTTTTCAATTTGTGTTTTCTGCTTCAATAAACAGTGACCTTGTTAGTTATTCTTTATTTTCTTTTTATTTACGTTACAAAGTTTCACACTTTTACTCCCACTAACACCCAAAATCTATATATTTAAGGCTGAAGTAAATAGATTCTTGATCAGTAGGGGAATCAAACGTTATGGGGAAAGTCGGGGAAGTTGGATTTGAGGAATGTTGGATCAGCCAAGATCTTATTGCATGGCGGAGCAGGCTCGAGGGGCCGAAGGGCCTACTGCTGTTCCTCTTTTTTACGATTTTAAAACATGGAAATGGTGTTTGTGCTTCCCATTCTGTCAAAACAAATCCTGAACAAATGACAGAGCATATTATTTGTAGTGTGAGCCTCTTCATTATGTTTCTTGGTTTAGACTGATGTTAAAATTTATTAGCAAAGTGAAAATGAACAGTTTAATCAAGTTAAGTAAATTATTTTGAATAACCAGAGCGACCAGAACTTCATACAGAACTTGATCCAGCCTTTCCTGTTTTTTAGTTAATTTGTTCCTTGAGAAGAATTGCAATTTGAAGCATAAAGAGTTGATAATTCTATACATTCAACTGTCAAATCAAAACAAGATACTGCAGATGCCAGAGAAATTCAGCAGGTCTGGCAGCATCTGTGGAGAGAGGAACAACTAACATTTCAGATTTGATTGCTGGGAGCTGAATGCTTAGTAGTACCTTGGGGTGTTTAGTTTGTACCTTCATTTCTGAAAGTTCCTGATTTTAGCTCAGTGTTTAGCGAGCTGTGAATGAAGTCCTGATTCTTCCATTGGCTAAAACAAAAGGCAGTGCGCAGCCCAGCCTTGTTTTCATGCAAGGCATTTGCGAGCAAATTTTTGAAAATTAGTTGCTCAGCTGCATAATTCTCCTTGAAGCAGTTGCCTGAATGAGGTGTGGGGTCCATAGGAAAAGTGGAGGTAATTTTTGAGATTTTAAAAAATAACTGTGGAAACAGTGGTTTGTTTTAGAGTAGCCATGATGTGGAGGTGCCAGTGTTGGGCTTGGATGGATAAAGTCAGAAGTTCTAAAAGCTTGTGATTTTTTGAACTACAGCTTGGTGTCGTGTGACTTCTGACTTTATTCTTGAGTATGAATCCTTATTTTTAATTTTATGAAGAATAGCATATACTCTCTTGTTGAAAGTATTTTGACATTTTGACAATATATTGCCCCTGGAAATTTGCATATGTTGTAATTGATAATTGATTCTTTGTGAAAGACCAGACAACTCCTACAAGATTAGCTACTGCAATCAAAGGAACTCTTGTCTATTGTTTGAGATGTTGAACACTTTTATCCTCTTCAGCAAAGAATTGCTTTCCTAAAGCAACCTCGTGTAGAGTGGTGTTGGGACATTCGAAGTCCATTAACTTATTTGGTCATTAATGCATTTCAACGTGTTCATAGTTATGTCATTTATATAGAATGATTTGCGTACTTGGTGTTACTCTGTAACAAATTATAGACTAATGTGAAACGTGATTCTGTCCTAGTTTTCAATGCCATAGAGTCTACCAGAAGCCCAAATGCTAAGAATAATTTGTATCTAAAATGATTGTGTATTGATCCACAATGCCAGGTGCCAACTCTATTGAAGCTAAAGCACTGTAGAAGATAGTAATTATACGCAAGTTAAATTGAGAAGCCATAAAACAAGGCAGCACATTTTTACAGAGATAGTAGGAACTGCTGATGCTGGAGAATCTGAGATAACAGGGTGTAGAGCTGGACGAACACAGCAGGCCAAGTAGCATCAGAGGAGCAGGAAAGCTGACGTTTCAGGCCTATATTTTTAAAAGCATCTAAGCTTATTAGCGCACTGATTACTGTGGCTAAGATGTTGGAAATGGTGCAAAGTGACTCTGGAGCACACCAGCACCTGGCCTCTGTTTTACAGTGGAAATCAAGGTGGTGCTACATCAGACTCACTCCCCTCCCACGCTACAGCACAATCCCATCAAGAAGATGCAAACAGTTTTCCCATCGTGGCCAGCTGTTCATTGGTCCTTCACAAGTACAAACTCATGAGGAAAATGAGCAAAGGGCAAGCATGTCTGATCCATGACAGATAAAAAGCTTGCCACTGGCAGTATGAGTGAGCAAGAATAGAGGCAGGTTTTAACAGACAAATACTTGAGGCTGAATATTAATTATGATAAATAGCTTTCTGCTACTTGTGTGTACATGAACTGAGTGATCTATATGTTTGACTGATTGGCTTGCTGCATGTATTCCAGCCAACTTTCTCATTTTATTTGCTTTTTATTACTGTTCCTGTCCACACCCCTCTCTTGAGGACTCCTGTAATCTTCCAGATTTGAGAGATTGCCAGATGGTCTATTCCCACAGCTTTATCTGGCCCAACCTTGAATATAGACACATGGAAAATAGGAACAGGAGTAGGCCATTCAGCCCTTTGAGCCTGTTCTGCCATTCAGTATGATTAAGGCTGATCATCCAACTCAGTATCTTGTTCCTGCTTTCTCCCCATACCTTTTGATTTCCTTGGTCCAAAGAGTGATATCTAACTCCCTATTCCAAACATCTTAAATTGCTTCCTTTCATTTATTTTAAACTCCTCCCTTTCCTAGGCAGGCAAGTTCTTCTGTAATCCTAACCAAGATCATTTCTCATTTGTTAATTTATACACTGAGTGACTATCAGTAGACTAGTCAATAGGAGATATCAGCCAAGCTTGATGCAGCATGCAAAAGCACAAGATCTCACAGGAAGAGCTGCAGGCCATTTAGTCCCTCACTTGTATCATTGCTGAGCTTTCTCTTTTTCTCTGGATGTCTTGAGCTGTAATCTTTTAGAATCTTAACAAAACTTTGCAATGTAATTTGTGAAACTTTCACTCAACATAGCCTCCACAGTTTTTTTTTGCAGAAGACTGATTTGCTGAATCAATCAAAAACCTCAAACAATTATGTGTGACATGAAGGAGCCCAAGCAAAACAGGAATCAATAGGAATTGTGGCAAGCTGTCTGCTGGCTAGAGTTATAACTGGAACATAGGGAGGTGGAGATCAGTCGTCTCAGCTCCAGCGCATCTCTCCAGGAGTTCTTTAGGCCCAACTGTCTTCAGCTGCTTCATTAATGATTTTGTCTTCAACATAATGTCATCAGTGGGGTGGGGGAGGTTCACCAATTATTGCACAATTTGCAGCTCCTCAGATACTGATGCAGTCCATGTTTAAATACAACAAGACCTGGATCATATCCAGGCTTGGGTTGACAAGTGGAAAGTAACATTTGTACCACACACATGCCACACAATGACCATCTCCAAAAAGAAATAAGCTAATCACTGTCCCTTGACAGTTAATGGTGTTACTGTCACCAATTCTGTCACTATCAACATCCTGGGGATTACCATTGACCAGAAGCTCAATTGGACTAGCAACATAAACAGTGGCTAACATAGCAGATTAGAGGTTAGGTGTACTGCAGCAAGTAACTCACCTTACCCCTCAAAGCTGGTCCACCATCTACAAGGCACAAGTTAGGAGTGTGATGGAATACCCCTACTTGCCTGGATGGGTGCAGCCCTAACAACACTCGACGTTTGAAACCATCCAGAAGCAGCCCGTTTGATTGGCACCACATTGACAAACATTCTGTCCCTCCACCAGCAATGCTCAGTAGCAGCAGCCTATATTATCTACAAGATGCGCTGCAGAAATTCATCCAAGATCCTTAGACAGCCACTTCGAAACCCATGGCCACTTCCATCTGGAAGGACAAGGGCAGCAAATCCTCTCCAAGCCTGCATTTTGATTTGGAATATATAGCTGTTCCTTCCATGTTGCCGGGCCCAAATCCTGAAATTCCCTCCCAAATGATATTGTGGGCCAACTGACAGCACACGGGCTGCAGTGGTTGAAGAAGGCAGCTCCCCATCATCTTTCCAAGGCATTAAATAGTAACCCAGCCAGTGACCCCCACATCCCATGAGTTAATTACAAAAATCTTTTCTGCCATCACCCTGAAGATCCAAACTCTAATTTGAATGTTACGTGCTCGAAATCTGGAGTTTCATCCTGAGGGAATAGTTTTCTTTTATTTATTGTAATCACCTCAACTGGTTAATGTTTTAGTGTTAACATAGCTGAGGTAACAAGAAACACCTTCGCATCCTGGCCTTGTAATTTAACTTCTCTTAGCCCCAGCATTGTTCTGTGAATTTGCACCCGCCCTCAGGGGCACCGCCCAGAACTGAATGTATCCTGCAGACTGAATCTAAGGGGGCTTTGGAATAAATACCGTCAAGACTTCCCATATTTCTCCAACGGTTACTACAGTTGACTTTAGCTGGATAGGGTGGGTGAGGAGACCACCCTGTCTGCTCATTCCTGATTATTTTTCAGTAACCCCTGCTGGTAAGCGTATGTTTGGATATAACAAAGTGTGGAGCTGGATGAACACAGCAGGCCAAGCAGCATCTTAGGAGCACAGAAGCTGATGTTTCAGGCTCTTTATGTTCCTTTTGTGAAGAACCACTGCTAAGTGAACCATTGTAGGACTGTCTACTCTCAGAATGGTTGGTTGATCAGGTCTACAAAACTTTCAGTTTGCGTCACAAGTTCCTAATACAGCTACGCTGTTGGAGAAAGGCAGCAAGATAATGTAGGAAAAACCTCTTTACCACAAGGGGAGAAGCACCTTGTCGCTTGGTAGCCAAATTAAAATCTACTATATATTGAGCCACAGAAACAGGGGAGGTCTGGATGACATTTGACATGAGAACAATATATAGTTATCTCTGGGTGTTGGAGGGGTAAATGGTATAACTATTTCCTCCATACCGGCAGAGGTCCCAATCATGTACACATTTGATTACGTTGCTCCAACCGAATCTAAGCCGAGCTTCCCTGATCATCTGCTTAGTTTCTGAACACTATTCATCAGTTGAAACTACATGCCCTTTTTGAAATATTAGCTCTGTCTGAATGGATCTTTGATATATTATAACTAGCATGTTTGCTTCCATGTTAATGTTTCAGCAATTGCTCTTTATTAATCTTGAAAAGTATATAAACAATGCAACAAATGTACATACAAGGGGTCATTTTAACCTTTACCATCGGGCGAAGATTGAATGATTATGAATATGTAGTCAGTTTTACAATTTGCACAACTTTATTTTACCCCCAGAAAAGGAAATCAAGCAAGATGTAAAATAAGCTATGAATTTTCACTGATAATGGTTATGTGGCCTTTACTGATGAAGGGTCTAGGCCCGAAATGTCAGCTTTTGTGCTCCTAAGGTGCTGCTTGACCTGCTGTCTCCATCCAGCTCTACACCTCGTTATTAACTTTCAGTCGCCGGTTTCCTGCTCACGGTTAAAATTCCCTGAGGCAGTCCTGCCTCCACTTCTCAATCTCCTCCACATTGACTTTGATCACTGTGTTGCTATAGGAGAACTTGCGGAATTGAGGAATTGCTGTTTGATGAGACGCTGGCCAAGTGCTGGAAAAAGTGAAGCAACAAGTTCGAAATTTCAGAAAAAGACTGTCCTGAAGTTTTGACATCATTTGCGGATGTTTCTACAAAAACAAACAGTCATCACTCAAAAAAATTAGAAACTAGTTTAGAGCCAGAAATGCTACTTTAGTTTCAGGTCTCCATTGACTGTTTAGCAACTTTTGTTCAGTTCTTCCTGAGGGAACAGGAGTTCAAAATTAGAGGGCACAGGTTTAAGGTGAGAATGGAAAGATATAAAAAGGACCTAAGGGGCAATGTTGTTTATGCATAGGGTGGTAAGTCAATGGAATGAGTTGCCAGAGGAGTGGTGGAGGCTGGTACAATTAAAACATTTTCGAGGCATCTGGATGGTACATGAGTAGGAAGGCTTTAGAGGGATATGAGCTAAATCCTGGCAAATGGGACTAGATTGATTTAGGATATTGGTCGGCATGGACAGGTTGGACCGAAGGGTCTGTTTCTGTGCTGTATAATTATGACTCAAATTGAATGCGTTGAAGATGACTGTTGTTGAATGACCAACTAGATTGACTAACTCTCTAGTCTGCTGGGTTTCAGTTAATCCAAAGAACTAACTCCCTCCCCATCGGAGTGGTCCTGACTGGACAAGCAACACCATTGGCTGCATCAGAGATAGTCGATGTTGGAATCTGAGATAATAAGGTCTACAGCTGAAGAAGGGTCCAGACCCAAAACATCAGCTTTCCTGTTCCTCTGATGCGGCCTGGCCTGCTGTGTTCAACCCTCGACACCTTGTTACCATTGGCTGCATGCTGCTTAAGCACGTACTTTCAGCTGGTCCATCTTCAACCATTTTCCTGCATTAACTCAAGAGTTAGTTTAAGGTTGGAATTATTGAACCTGTGCTCAGTTTCTCAGTGGCAGTGGGAGTATGTGTTATGTATCAGGCTTTATGAAGTTCTCAGAAGTCATTATTTTTCTGTTCTATCCATGGCCTCCTATCAATCTCATAATGATGAACCCTCACAGCTCTATTAGAAGGACTAAATTTTGGAAACTTTCTCCCTTTGATAAACTTCTTGTGGCAATATTATAATGGTCAGATATAATTAATTCCCGGTCATTACTTCTAAATGTCACCTAAGGTGAAACAGATTAAACAGAATATCACTCAGTATTATTTGTCTGCTATGCATGTTCTGAAGAGTGAAACTTGTGTTTTGGATTCCTGTTTAATCTTGTGAGAGAATTCCACATCATTGAGAAATATATCAAGGCAAAACACAGAGCATAGTAGCCAAAGGCAGTAAACCGTGGTTTTACCCCTCTAATGAAGATGATTTTGAAAGAATGCAGTCATTCCTGTCTACTGCTTAACTCAGCCAATGCAACTCACAGCGTCTGCTACTTCCAACATTATTAACACTTTCCACTCGGTCAGTGTGTCTGCAATGTCAGTGTATCACTGCTGAAAGATCAGTGAGGAGTATCAGCCCTTGAAACTGCTGACGCAGTCGGTGGAACACTTAGCTGCAGAAGGGTCTTTAATCTTACTGGATTTGATTGTTGCACTGAATTGTATGACTGCATTCTGACTTACTGTAAATTTTGTATAATCACTGACTCCCTTGCATTACTTGTGATGTACTCATTAACTAATCAGTATCTGTACTGTCACCCATCAAACTGTCCGTCAGGGAGAACATAATCTTCAATCTGTCTTCACCATGCCCAATGTGTGCATTAAGGAAGTCACTTGGGAGTGATTTAAGACTGCCATCTGATAGCTATTTTCATTAGTGCCTAGATGATTGCTTTGTGAGTTGTTACTCCGCTCCTGGTCCATTACACAGAGACAGATACTCACTCACTCACTCACTCACTCACGCACTCACGCACTCACCCACCCACCCACCCACCTAGAAAGTGGAAAATAGCAAGATGACACTTGTAATTGCTGGTAGCAAGTCCAGCTGTCTTGAATGCTTACTAAGCCTCCAGTTTACAATAACTGCACCAGAGTCCTCATGCATTACAGCCTGCCTTGCACACTGGTTACATGTGCTTGATACAAGTGGAGAGGGAACCATTTGAAGTATCAACATTGCATTGATATCCCTGCATACCGACAAGAACTAGTGTAATCTTCTGAATTTTGATCAAAAAGCAAAGCAAGATTCTGAAATAAACACATACTTGTCACATTGCTTGAAGTTTCTGTTAATTATTAATGAGTTTATGGAAAGTTTTGAAGTAATTTCCTGGGTACCGTTTCTGAGATTTCCCTTTGGTTTTGAATGTAAAACTGAAATGTTCACTCATTATCATTAAAATGCAGACTCATACAACTACAAAAATCACATTCCACTGTTGGTCACTCGCTTTTGAATGACCTGAATTCTAAAATTCCATTTACTGTTGGATTTATCACTCTTCAGCTGCCAACCTTGGATACACTTGGCCTGCTTAGATAAAAGGGACGAAATTTTAACTCCTACAAAGCTCCTATATCTAGAGGGTTAAAATCGGGTTGATGGTTCTTTCATTCTGCTGTTGGTTGGCCTGAATGCTATGCTGATTGCCGATCTGTCTGCTTCAATGAAATAAGAGAAATCAAGGAGTAGATTGAAAATGTCAGATTAAATGTGTCCTCAAATTCATAAGTTGATCTTGGTAAGAAACAAAGTGAGTGTAGTGAATGCTGCAATTCCGCATGGAGATGGCCTCAAGGCCCTCCGCTTCTTCCTGTCCCGCAGGCCCGACCAGGCCCCCTCCACCGACACTCTCATCCGCCTAGCTGAACTCGTCCTCACACTCAACAACTTCTCTTTTGACTCCTCCCACTTCCTACAGACTAAGGGGGTGGCCATGGGCACCCGCATGGGCCCCAGCTATGCCTGCCTCTTTGTAGGTTACGTGGAACAGTCCCTCTTCCGCACCTACACAGGCCCCAAACCCCACCTCTTCCTCCGGTACATTGATGACTGTATCGGCGCTGCCTCTTGCTCCCCAGAGGAGCTCGAACAGTTCATCCACTTCACCAACACCTTCCACCCCAACCTTCAGTTCACCTGGGCCATCTCCAGCACATCCCTCACCTTCCTGGACCTCTCAGTCTCCACCTCAGGCAACCAGCTTGTAACTGATGTCCATTTCAAGCCCACCGACTCCCACAGCTACCTAGAATACACCTCCTCCCACCCACCCTCCTGCAAAAATTCCATCCCTATTCCCAATTCCTCCGCCTCCGCCGCATCTGCTCCCACGATAAGACATTCCACTCCCGCACATCCCAGATGTCCAAGTTCTTTAAGGACCGCAACTTTCCCCCCACGGTGATTGAGAACGCCCTTGACCGCGTCTCCCGCATTTCCCGCAACACATCCCTCACACCCCGCCCCCGCCACAACCGCCCCAAGAGGATCCCCCTCGTTCTCACACACCACCCTACCAACCTCCGGATACAACGCATTATCCTCCGACACTTCCGCCATTTACAATCCGACCCCACCACCCAAGACATTTTTCCATCCCCTCCCCTGTCTGCTTTCCGGAGAGACCACTCTCTCCGTGACTCCCTTGTTCGCTCCACACTGCCCTCCAACCCCACCACACCCGGCACCTTCCCCTGCAACCGCAGGAAATGCTACACTTGTCCCCACACCTCCTCCCTCACCCCCATCCCAGGCCCCAAGATGACATTCCACATTAAGCAGAGGTTCACCTGCACATCTGCCAATGTGGTATACTGCATCCACTGTACCCGGTGCGGCTCCCTCTACATTGGGGAAACCAAGCGGAGGCTTGGGGACCGCTTTGCAGAACACCTCCGCTCAGTTCGCAACAAACAACTGCACCTCCCAGTCGCAAACCATTTCCACTCCCCCTCCCATTCTCTTGATGACTTGTCCATCATGGGCCTCCTGCACTGCCACAATGATGCCACCCGAAGGTTGCAGGAACAGCAACTCATATTCCGCCTGGGAACCCTGCAGCCATATGGTATCAATGTGGACTTCACCAGTTTCAAAATCTCTCCTTCCCCTACTGCATCCCTAAACCAGCCCAGTGCATCCCCTCCCCCCACTGCACCACACAACCAGCCCAGCTCTTCCCCCCCACCCACTGCATCCCAAAACCAGTCCAACCTGTCTCTGCCTCCCTAACCGGTTCTTCCTCTCACCCATCCCTTCCTCCCACCTCAAGCCGCACCCCCAGCTACCTACTAACCTCATCCCACCTCCTTGACCTGTCCGTCTTGCCTGGACTGACCTATCCCCTCCCTACCTCCCCACCTACACCCTCTCCACCTATCTTCTTTACTCTCCATCTTCGGTCCGCCTCCCCCTCTCTCCCTATTTATTCCAGTTCCCTCCCCCCATCCCCCTCTCTGATGAAGGGTCTAGGCCCGAAACGTCGGCTTTTGTGCTCCTGAGATGCTGCTTGGCCTGCTGTGTTCATCCAGCCTCACATTTTATTATCTTGGAATTCTCCAGCATCTGCAGTTCCCATTATCTCTGAATGCTGCAAGCCTGGTTTAGTGCAATGTTCCATAGAATGTAGACTGAGGACTAATAACAGTGCTCTGAGCCATTTCTACACCATAATTTGTAGAAATGGATAGCAGGAATCAAAGGCAGGTACAATATGCATAAGGCTCATTTTGTCATGGTTCTCCATTTAAATGACAAATTCTTAATCTCTACAGAAAACCAGAGTCTAATGGGGTTACTTCCAGTACTTAAGTGGGATAATTCTATGGTAACTATCATCTTCACATAGCTTATTTCTGTCTCCTGATTTCTCAGATCAATAAATTGAAAGTGAGTATGATTGAAGACTAGATAGAAACCTGAACAGACAAGTGCATGAGAAGTGCAGCTCTGAAGAGACTGCAATAATATTTTATAACCATAAGCCACATATAATGCACTGAATATTATAGATGTCATTGAATGTTTTTCTACTGAACAAACATGTCCCTGGTCAAAGTATTGCCTTAATGAAATGAAGGAAAGAAATTTAAAAGGCAAGAAATTTAGAAGGAGAAGCCAGCAACACAAGGATAGCGCAGGAAGTAACGTATTTGGTGGAATTTGCTAAATAAGCTTTCTAACAGAACTTAGAAGACATAGGAATAGTGGCTGACTTCTCCTGCAAAACACTCAGGAACGTTGACATGTGGGGATGACCAATCAGAAAAAAATTGCCCCTATGTGTAGAATGAGTGGGGAGCTACTCCTATGACCACAGGCTGTTTCTGTCCCATGCCTGCTGTAAATACAAGAGAAAGACAGCTAGCTTGTGGGTAGGTTAAGGGGAAAAGGATGCTGCAAGGAAGATTGGAGGAGAAAAGGAAGCTCCGAGGGGTGGGGGGGGGGGTGTCGCGATTTTGTAATGGGCTGGGAGGAGGAGACTCCATGCTATTGCAATGAACACTGTATCAATTGTTATATTTAAATGAAATCAGAAGTCACACGGCACCAGGTTAGCATTCGACAAGGTTTAATTGAGAAATCACAAGCTTTCAAAGCACTGTTCCTTTTTCAGGCGAAGTGGGGGGAAGCACACAGTCACAGAATATATAAGTGTAGAGCTGGATGAACACAGTAGGCCAAGCTGCATCAGAGGACCAGGAAAGCTGATGTTTCAGGCCTAGACCCTTCTTCAGAAATGGGGGAGGGGAAGGGAAGGGGGTTCTGAAATAAATAGGGAGAGAGGGGAAGGTGGATGGAAGATGGATAAAGGAGAAGATAGGTTGAGAGAACTCAGACAGGTCAAAGAGGTGGGGATGGAGCCAGTGAAGGTGAGGAGGAAGGGAGGGGATCAGTCAGTCCGGGTAGGATGGACAGGTCAAGGGGGCGGGATGAGATTAATACGTAGGAAATGCTGGTGGGGTTTGAGGTGGGAGGAGGGGATAGGTGGGAGGAAGGACAGGTTAGGGAGGCAGGGATGAGTTGGGCTGGTTTTGGGATGTGGTAGGGGGAGGGGAGATTTTGAAGCTTGTGAAATCCACATTGATACTTTTGCGCTGCAGGGTTCCCAAGCGGAATATGAGTTCCTGCAACCTTCGAGTAGCATCGTTGTGGCACTGCAGGAGGCCCAGGATGGACATGTCATCTGAGGAATGGGAGGGGGAGTTGAAATGGTTCACGACTGGGAGGTGCAGTTGTCCGAACCGAGCATAGGTGTTCTGCAAAGTGGTCCCCAAGCTTCCGCTTGGTTTCCCCGATGTAGAGGAGGCCACATGGGGAACAGCGGATGCAGTATACCACATTAGCAGATGTGCAGGTGAACATCTGCTTGATGTGGAAAGTCTTTTTGGGGCCTGGGATGGGGGTGAGGTGTAGGGGCAGGTGTAGCACTTCTTGCAGTTGCAGGGAAATGTGCCGGATGTGGTGGGGATGGAGGGGAGTGTGGAGCAGACAAGGGAGTCACGGAGAGAGTGGTCCTTCCGGAAAGCAGATAAGGGTGGGGAGGGAAAAATATCCTTGGTTGTGGGGTTGAATTGCAGATGGCGGAAGTGTTGGAGGACGATGCATTGGATCCGGAGGTTGGTGGGGTGATATGTGAGGATGAGGGGGATTCTGTTTTGGTTGTTATTGTGGGGAGGGGGTGTGAGGGATGAGTTGCGGGAAATGCGGAAGACACGGTCGAGGGCATTCTTGACCACTTGGGCGTGGGGGGTGGGGAGGAGGTAGGGGGGAGGACTTGCGGTCCTTGAAAAACGAAGACATCTGAGATGTATGGGAGTGGAATACCTCATCCTCGGACCAGATGCGGCAGAGGCATAGGAATTGAGAATAGGGAATGGCATTTTTGCAGAAAGGTGGGTGGGAGGAGGTGTATTCTAGGGAGCTGCGGGAGTCGGTGGGCTTGAAATGCATATTGGTTTCTAGGTGGTTGCTGGAGATGGAGACAGAGAGGTCCAGGAAGGAGAGGGAAGTATTAGAGGTGGTCCAGGTGAACTTTAAGGTTGGGGTGGAATGTGTTGGTGAAGTGGATGAACTGTTCGAGCTCCTTGTGGCCGCGCCGATACAGTCATCAATGTAACAGAGGAAGAGGAGGGGTTTAGGGCCAGTGTAGGTACGATGAAAGGGTCTAGGCCTGAAATGTCGGCTTTTGTGCTCCTGAGATGCTGCTTGGCCTGCTGTGTTTTTCCAGCTCCACACTTTGTTATCTCAGATTCTCCAGCATCTGCAGTTCCCATTATCTCTAGGTACGGAAGTGGGATTGCTCCATGTAATCAACAAAGAAGCAGGCATAGCTTGGGCCCATGCGGGTATCCATGGCCACCCCCTTTGTCTGTAGGGAGTGGGAGGAATTGAATGAAAAGTTATTGAGGGTGAGGATGGGTTTGGCTAAGCGGATGAGGGTGTCGGTGGAAGGGGACTGGTCGAGCCTGTGGGACAGGAAGAAGCGGAGGGCCTTTAGGTCATCTGTATGGGGAATGCAGGTGCATCGGGACTGGGCGTCCATGGTAAAGATGTTAGATGCGGTGGAGGTGGAGGAATTGAGAGTAGGGGATCACATTCTTGCAGGAGGGTGTATGAGAGGTGATATAGTCCAGGTAGCTATGGGAGTCAGTGGGCGTGATATGGATGTCAGTGCTGAGACTGTCACCAGAAATGGAGACAGACAGGTCCAGGAAGGGAGGTTTTAGTGATAGTCCAGGTGAGTTTGAGGTTGGGGTGAAAGATGTTAGAAAAGTTGATGAACTGTTCAAGCTCCTAATGGGAGCACAAGACAGCACCGATATAGTCATCGATGTGGGGGATGATGCCAGTGTAACAGCGGAAAACAGACTGTTCCACATATCCTGTGAAGAGGCAGGCATAGTTTGCACCTCTGCAGGTGCCCATGGCCACCCCATGAGCATGTAGGAAATGGGAGGAGTTAAAGGCAAAGTCTTTACCTTGAACAACAAGTTGTGTTAAGCGGATGAGGGTGTTGATGGAGGGGGTCTGGTTGGGTCGGCAGGAGAGGAAGAAGAGTGTTCAGGCTGAAGAACAAGTCTTTGCAGGTGATTCAGAAGTGCCAGATGGCTGTAGAATAAATGAAGGGGTGACCTACAAACACATTAATTGTGGCAGAGAGATAAGTACAAAGACTCGTTATTCAATCTATTGACACTCCACTCACACGACATGTGCTTATCTGTTGACATTCTTAATCACCTGGAATTATCTTGCCATTATCGCTCAGCCGGCATATTCTGTGCCCGTGCACCCCCCCCACTTTCTCACCCGATGAAGGAGCAGTGCTTTGAAAGCTTGTGATTTCAAATAAACCTGTTGGACTATGAACTGATCCTCTAGCTTCTGATTTTGGGCACCCAAGTCTAGCACAAATAGTCATGGCTCAACCTAAATAGCACTTGTCAAAGGCAGTTTGGAAACAGCAATGAATGCTGGCCTAGCACCAGTCTAGACAAGGTAAGTTCAGGTGATGGCATTTTTGTGTGTGTATGTGTGTGTCAGTTATTTTGAAAAAAAATTGTTGCTAACCTTGTCTGTTGCATCAAACGTTGTTGCGTCAATTACATATCCAGGTTAATGCTTAATTGTGCATTAATAAATGAGGTTGATAATCTTGAGGATGTCGATGGCTTCTTCGATGCAGAAATGCCATATCGTAACACCAATACAAAAGGTTTTGTTCTAATTTATTTGCATTGATTAATAACGGTGTTAAAATGGCAAAGAGCCCTGAAAACCAATAAGCATTCCTGGTGTTGGGGAAAGAGAATTGTTTTAACCCTTCTCTATCACCCACCAGATTTTACAGCTTCTATGAAGTATTCTATAAAATTGAGTTTTAGAGCAAAGCTCTTTATAAATGTGAGGGTGTGCACGCACAAGTTTTCTCTTGGTCAAATCCTCTAATTTCATCAGCTGCTACATAAGGCTACCAGCCTAGCCAAAATTCTTCATGCTGTCGCTTGCTGGCCCTACTGCCTGTTAGCAGCCAAAGCTCAAAAATAACTGATTTAGGAAAATTATTATGATGCTGAGAACTTCAGCTCATAATCCTCTTTATACAATTCTAGATTTTACCAAAGAACATTTTCTATCCAGCCAGGAATGGCAGAGGGTTAAAGCTTTTGCTGACTGTGCAGAGACAGTTCACCTTTCAATAGTTCAATTTAATTTTTAACAAATTAATGCTCCCTAACCATCATGCCAAATCACCAGCTGTCCTGTGATGATTATGCTCCAGCTCACGTTGCTTCATGCACTATGCACTACACGTAAAGGATGGGAGAATCTTACAGCACAGAAATAGACCCTTCGGTCAACCGTCCATGCTGACCAAGTTTCCCAAAATAAAACGAGTCCCATCTACCTGTGTTTGACCCATATCCCACCAAACCTTTCCTATTCAGGCGCCTATCTAAATGTCTTTTAAGTCTTGTGACTTACCTGCATCTACCACATCCTCTGGCAATTCATTCCACATATAAACCACCTCTCTCAGTGGAAAATGTTACCCCTCGGATCCCTTTTAAATCTTTCTCTCCTCGGCTTAAAAATTTGCCCCTAGTTTTGAACTCTCCCACCCTAGGGGTAAAGACCTTTGCTATTCACCTTATCCATGCCCTTCCATGATTTTATAAATCTCTATAAATTCATTTCTCAACCTCCGACACTCCAGTGAAAAAACCCCAGCCTATCTTTATAACTCAAACCTTCCAGTTCTCACAGCATCCTGGTAAATCTTTTCTGTACCTTCTCCAGCTTAATATCCTCCCTGATCTAAATCCACAGAGGCTGGTATCCTGTCCCCAGGGCACCGTTTGTTTACATGTGGAAAATCTTTGACACTAATCCAGCTCCCTCAACGCCTGCTCTGAGTGAACAGAATCTCTGACACTCCTGTTTATATATGTCAGCCAGGGCTCCCTGATTAGATCAGATTAACAGCCCCAATCAGAGAACTCATTCTTTGAGGTTCACCTGACTGACATGGTTATATCACGACACTTGCTAACGTAAGATGACCAGAACTGTGTACCTAAACCCCTAGACCTCTCTGCTCAACAGCACCATTCAGGGACCTCCCATTAATTGTATAAATCCTGTCCTTTTTTGTTTTACCAAAATGCAATCCCTCGCATTTATCCAAATTAATCTCCCTCTGCCACTCCTTAAACCATAGATGCCACGTTTTCAGAAGAATTCAATTTCGTGCCCTTGTTTCAGCACAATCTCAAATGTTGAACTTCCATTTTCTTGTAAACAAGTTACAACATCAGTAAATAGGCACTGAGTGCCAGCAAGCAGTTCAATCTGAGTGGCATTGTATCATATCTGAATCACAAGTATGCTTTCTGGCATATTTTCAGAGTTAAATTCCCATGCTTATTTTCAGATCCCCCCACCACATCCTCACCTTCCCTCTCTCTGTGATCACTGCATGATTGGTGACAGTGTGCATTCAGCTGCCTCTACCCTATGCTCTGGAAATGCCCTCTTTAAAGCCCTCCGCCTCTCTACTTATCTTTTTGCCTTTAAGAACTTGCTTAAAGCTGACCTCTTGACAAGGTTTTCAACCATCTTTCCTAAAATTGCTGAGAGACTGTGCATCTTGGACTGTTTTGTTGCATTAAACACTGTTTGTAAGTACAAGTTGACGGTGTTGTTGGATGGCTGGGTTCACCTTCTGGTGACCTTAGCAAGCAATAAGTTAGTAACGTTATTGTGTTTAATGACAAACTTTTTGTCTGCCAGCTAGAAAGTACATAATAAAACCAAAACATGCTGTGAAAAGGTCATCAACCTGAAAAGTTTTCAGTGCTATCAAATTTGGACTGACTGTTGGGATCAATAAACTTTCTAAATCTGCTATCAACTGTGGCTAGTCCTGGCATGCCAGGTTTTGAAAGTTCACCTGTGGCCAGAGGGCATATCATGAGGTTTATGAGATACTTTTGTATGGGGAGAGGGCTGGGAAATGTTATGTTTGCTTGTAGAACAAGTAATGGGCAGCAAGGATTATCAGCCTACACTAGGAGACACATTTCAGCGCATTGGGGGAAATCTAATGGTTATATCTGAAGTTAAAACTGAACATTCAGATAGAAAAGGTTACAGCCTGTAGTGTAAGGATCTGAAGTAAAATTTTAAAAGAATTTTTTTTTTGTAAAGAGTGGTAAGACTAGACAGTGGGTTTCCTCAATTTGCATTTTTTCTTTGAAGGAGTATTCCTCTGACCATTGATTTGCAATTCTGATTCCACACAGGTCCATTTCAATTATTAGGTAAACATGTATTTGGTTTGTGCTAAAGTGATCCCTCCTTGGCCCACCCCCTTGTGCTGGACTGAAACGTGGACTCCTACCTGTTTCTGGCAGCTCCATTCAGGAGGTCTTTTCTAATGTTACCTTTTTTAAGTGGTGCTCTCATGAGGAATGGTTAAGCTAAGACTTTGTTTCATTTCGGAAAATTCTTAAGTCCCCCAGAATAGCACTTGAAGGGCATGGGAGCTGGCAGTGTGGGGTACACGGGACTTTTTAATAAGCTGTGATAGTTTTATAGGGTGATTAAAAATGAAGTCAGTCGATAAGTCTATCCTAACACCGGCAAACTATTCAACATATCAACGCTATCAATGTAAAACATTTAATTTGTTGGCCTGAGCTTGAAACTGATCAGCTGTATTTTGGTGTAATTCCAAAAAAAGCCTCTTATTAGAGGTTCTTTGCTCAAGTTGATTGTCTTGAAACCCATATTCCAAATATAACTAGAACTGGTATCCTGTCCCCAGGGCACCATTTGTTTACATGTGGAAAATCTTTGATAACCCATCTGTAAAGTTTAGTCAAGTCATCTTTGTTTGGTTTAGTTGCCCTGGAATTAAAGCTGAATTACTGTATTGGGGTACTCGTGACTTTTGAAATTTTTCAGCTCAAGGTACAAGAGGTCTGTGTAGCTTGGTACAGTTCCAGATTTCCTGCAAACTCACTGGGATAGGCAGCATTTATTGCCCATTCCTAATTGATTCTTAACTACCGTCAGGATAATCATATTGCTGTGGGTCTGGAGTCACATGTAGGCCAGATCAAATGAACATTAGTGAACCAAACTGGTGTTGATAACACCTGACATGGTTTCGTAGTTGCCATTTTTATTCTGTCTTTTTAATATCGTGAATTCAAATTTCACATGCTGCAATAGTGGGACTTGAACCTATGTCCCTAGAACATAAACCTTGGGCCTTGAAAATACGATTCCAGGGACATTACCACCATGCCACCATCTCCTTTTCCCACAGAATGAAAGTTTAATACTATACTGTAATGCTGTTTGAATTAATTTTGTTCCTTCGTGATATTGTGGTGTGAAACCAGAATCTGCTAATTCTGATTGAAGACTATTTAAAGGTTCAAAGATCCTTACGATCTAGGGATTACAAGGATGTTGTATCCGTTTTTAAAAGAAAATTTTTGATGCAATCTTTGGTGAAGTTCAATGTCGTTTCCATCCACTTCCTTTATTCTTCTGAAAAAAGTGATGGAAATTGAGGAGTCACTGAATAACAAGCAATCTCAGTTAGTTCAATGGTTCCTATACCATTTGTTTTATTAATTAAAAAACTGTATTCCAAAATTTTCAATTATTCAGATTTATAGACCTTCTGATTGTTGGGTGTAATGTTGAATTGGAATGTAAATATTTGGGGTTAACATACAAAGCACCGTAATTGGGAGAGAAATGATCAATAAGCATCCTCAATGAGTTGATAACACAGCATGAAGCTGGCAGAACAGGAAATTTCTGAAGAAGCGTCCTGACCCGAAATGTCGGCTTTCCTGTTCCTCTGATACTGCCTGACCTGCTGTGTTCCTCCAGCTCCACATTTGGTTATCTCTGATTTCAGCATCTGCAGTTCTTACTGTCTCTCTCAATTAGTTGACATTTGATTCCTAGAAGAGACAGCCTTTAGTCAGTCTAACACTATCTGTTAAAATAGTTTGTAAAATGCTGAATTACTGTTTTGTCTCCTGCGGCTTCATTTAGACAATTTGTGAAAATTAGAGCTAAATACTGTGGTTAGAAATTCAAAATAAATTGGTTTGACCTGATTTAAGGTGGATTGAATTGAGTCTTGAGTTGGATTTGAATTTTATGTATAAAAGGATCAATGTATTTTCACTGTTTCTGAGAAGCAGAGAAGTACTCAGCCTAAATTAAGCTGTTTAGTTAAACTAGTCTGAGTAATGACTGAATCAGCGCATTACCTTCATCATTTTATAATTCATCATTCAGCATTACTAGAAAGGGATGTTAATCACTTGATATACTTTGTACAGCATCTTTGACTTAGTTTAAACTAATTGTTTTACCTTGTCTGGCCAAGCATTTACTGACACAAGATAATAAAATGTGAGGCTGGATGAACACAGCAGGCCCAGCAGCATCTCGGGAGCACAAAAGCTGACGTTTCGGGCCTAGACCCTTCTCTAGGCCCGAAACGTCAGCTTTTGTGCTCCTGAGATGCTGCTTGGCCTGCTGTGTTCATCCAGCTCCACACTTTGTTGTCTTGGATTCTCCAGCATCTGCAGTTCCCATTATCACTCACACATATTTACTGACACAACTTGTTCTGTATTTTCTCATTCTTTATTACTTGCAGGTCAAAATATTTCTTACCAGTCCCCTTTATTTAGGAGTCAGAACATGTACATAACTGAGTAAACTTTGAATCTCATGGTACATTTCCTCCTTGTTGCTTGAAATGACACACAATAAGGTCAGCAAAAGGGATATCTGATCGTTCACTCACAGAAGTGCCATTGTAGCCTTGGTAAGAGTATTGTACTCTTGCACTGTCCCACTTCACTTCGTGTTGTCTTGGTGGCATCTTGTGCACAATTTTATATGTCTATTGAAATATTTAAGGAGTAAATTGACTCCTGTAATGGGAAGTAAAATGTCTGTTTCTTATGTAATTAACAAACCGTCAACAAAATTGCATATGTACAGGTTTTTGAAATGTGTGATTTCTGAGAATTTATTAACTCATTGTTAACTATAGACAAAGCACCATTCTGACTCTTAGATAACAAAGTGTGAAGCTGGATGAACACAGCAGGCCAAGCAGCATCTTCGCAGCACAAAAGCTGACGTTTCGCGCCTAGACCATTCCGTCAGCTTTTGTGCTCCTATGATGCTGCTTGGCCTGCTGTGTTCATCCAGTTCTACAATTTGTTATCTCATATTCTCCAGCATCTGCAGTTCCCATTATCTCTGACCATTCTGATTCTTGTTGGTTTCAGCCTCTGCCCAGTGCTGCTGGTATGCAAAGAAGTGCTGAGACCTGATGCAGATTGCATAATGTATTAATATCAGAAACTTAACATTGCAAAATGGTATGAATTTGGACGAGCAGTAGACTGTCCACTGAAATCAACAATAACTTCCCTGTCACCTGAGAGGCAACCATCCCCACATCCCAATAAAATAGTTAACAATGCCCAACTTCAAAACAGTGCCCCACATCGCTGTACTTCACTCTTACTCCATGATTAGGTAGCACTGTGATTGTAATGGAGATTTAAGCAGTATTCTCCACTAAAAGGTTGAACCTCTGAAAAGTATAGGATGCTCAGGGCAGGTCTCCAGGGAAATTGAAAAGTTCAGGTCTGATGAATGTTTCTTGCTGCTGAGCCTGAATCCAGGTGTCTGAGCTCTGCCTTTCTCTCCATAGATGCTGCCAGACCTGCTGAGCTTTTCCGGGAATTTCTATTTTTAGTGCAAAACACTTGCTGCATCATTGAGAACCAGGAAGCATACTACTACTGAGGTAGCCCACTAGAAGCGAATGTTAGGGGCAACATGATCACATTCCCTGCTTCTCGAGCCCAACATCAAACCTCTGGTAGGACAAAAATCTGTAAAATGATTGAAATGAGAAGTAAAGAGTTGGAAATCCAATGACGGCAGCATTGAGTCAAAATGTGTTTGGGGGTATTGGGGGAGTGGTTGCTGTGGTAGCGTTTGATATGAAAAGCCCATTATCAATGGGCACTAGTGACAAGCCGGGAACATTACTCACAGAGTCACAGTATTATTCTGGTGTTCCAGGAGGCCATTTGGCCCATTGTGCCTATCCCACTTCTATTAGCTTGTAACCGTCTCCTATATTTTCCCCACATCCCTGCACATTGTTTCTATCCAAACAGCCATCCAGTGTCCCCCGAATGGTGTCAAGTGAACCTGCATCTACAACATTTCCAGGCAATGCGTTCTATACTGTAACTAATCGCTGTGGGTAAAAAAGTTTTCTTTCTCTCATTCACCCTTAATTCATTTTGCATATTGCTCTAAGCCTATGCACTCGCTTGTTCTTTTTCTTTTCTGAGTGGGAACCCGCTTCTCCTTATCTGCTATATGTAGCCTGCTCATGAGTTTGAAAACCGCCATCAAATCTCCTCTCAGCCGCCTTCTTTCCAAGGACAACAGGCCGAACTTCTTCAGTTTATGCTTATATCTGAAGATTTTCATTCCTGGAGCCATTGATGTAAATTGCTTCTGAACTCTTTCCAATGCATTCACATCTTTGCTTTAATACATGCAATATTCCTGCTGAGGTCTAACAAGCACCTTGTACGAGTTCAACATCACTTTCTTTCTCTTATACCCTATGTCATTACTAAAGCTGGGAACACCCTGCTTTATTACCTGCTCTCCATCAATCCTGTGATCTGTGCACAAGTACACTCAGGTCCCTCTCCTCCTGCACATGCTTTGGCATTGTCCTCTCCGATTTTATGTTATCTTTCAATGTGCTTCTGACGAAAGTGCATCATCCCTCACTTCTCTGCACTGAGTCTCATCTGACACCTATCTGTCCACTCCGCCAACTTTTTTCAATGTTGCTTTCATGTACTCTGTGACAGAATTCACCAAACAAAGTACTTCTGCCCCCTTCTTAGTTGATAAGTGTTTCTTGAACTTTGTTTGTGTCAACAGCAGAAATTTAAATTAGTTATTCAAAAACCCGTTCATATTCAGCAAGTTTCTGATTGCCATTTTATGCTGCGACAATTGCTGTCGACAAGCAGCTCAAGGTTTAAACCTAAGTTTTCTTATGTTACCCGGATGAGTATTTTACAAACATATGCATGTCTTTTGCTTTGGCAAAAAAGATACAGATTAACTGAACAATGTTGTAAAAGCTGTCTCCCAAGATGAGAGTGCAGGATTAATTATTAATACATGCTCACATTCCATTTGGGCTCATGAGTCCCTCACTGGACAGGACTTCATTACGATAATGTGTGAGCAATGTGCTGCAAAGCTCGTGGAAGATTTATTTCGGTCTTGTGAGAGGGACAAAGGCTTTTTGCCACAAGCTCTTTGAAACAAACACATTATTTCCTAACTTAGATGATTCTTAGCTGATAGAATGATCAGCGATTGTTGGGAATGACATTTTGTTGAGCTGATGTGAATGAGCTTTGTCGGACCATGACTGCTTTATTAAAAAATTCACTCTTGGTATGTTGGCATCGCTGGCTGGCCGGCATTTATTGCCTGCCCCTAGTTGCCCTTGAGATGGTGGTAGTGAGCTGCCCTCTTGAAATGATGCAGTCCACCTGCTGTGGGTTGACCCATGATGCACTTGGGGAGGGAATTCCAGGATTTTGACGCGGTGAAATATTTCCAAGTCAGGATAGTGAGTGGCTTGGAGGGGAACTTGCAGATGGTGATATTCCCATGTACCTGCTGCCTTTGTCCATCTAGACTGGATGTGGTCGTGGGTGTGGAAAGTGCTGTCTGAGGATCTTTGTTGAACTTCTGCAGGGCATCTTGTAGATGGTGTACGCTGCTGTTACTGAGCGTTGGTGGTGGAGGGAGTGGGTGCTTGTGGATGTGGTGCCAATCAAGCTGGCTGCTTTGTCCTGGATGGTGGCAAGCTTTTTGAGTGGACAAGTGGGGAGTATTTCGTCACATTCCGACTTGTGCCTTTGAGGATCGTGGACAGGTTTTGGGGAGTCAGGAGGTGAGTTACTTGCTGCAGTATTCCTAGCTACTGACCTGCTCTTGTAGCCACTGTTTATATTGCAAGCCCAGTTGAGTTTCTGGTCAATGGTAACCCCAAAGATATTGATAGTAGGGAACTCAGTAATAGTAACATCATTTGAATGTCAAGGAGTGGTGACCAGATTGTCTCCAATCGGTGATGGGCATTTCATGGCATTTGTGCAGTGTGAATGTTACTTGTCTGTTGTCAGCTCAAGCCTAGATATTATCCAGATTTTGTTGCATTTGAACATGGACTGTTTCAGTATATGAGGAGTCACGAATGGTGTTCAGAACAGTCATGAAGTGGGTGAGCCGAAGGGTGTAATGTCAATTGATGTTGATAGTGTAACATTCAGAGCAGGTTTGAAATGTTGCCCTTTCTTTGAACCATCCTGAGAAGTGATTCTAAGATATGCCACACATTTACCTGTTGATACCTTGTTTGTTGTTCACACCTGGTTGTGTTTGGACGTGTGAAAATGATGTTTTAGTGTTGAAACATTCTTCTTTCTTTGTTGCTTAGAGTTTGGTGAAGGGTGCTGAATAGTAAATAAAAGTTTTAACAAATTTCTTAATGACAGACAGTTATTGCGTTTAGCAGATAATCAAATGCATGCAAAAATACAACACAGGAGATAATGAGAATCTTTAGCAAGCTGGCATCCTTGCCTGCTTGACATGGTGGAAGGTTAAGTAGGATGAGCTGTCTTAGACCAGGATCATGGTGTGAAACACCCAGAGGAACTGCACTTTCATTGTGGTATACTGCATCTGCTGTACCCGGTGTGGCTTCCTCTACATTGGAGAAACCAAGCAGAGGCTTGGGGACCGCTTTGCAGAACACTGACGCTCGGTTTGCAGTAAACAACTGCACCTCCCAGTCGTGAACCATTTCAACTCCCCCTCCCATTCCTCAGATGACATGTCCATCATGGGCCTCCTGCAGTGACACAATGATGCCACCCGAAGGTTGCAGGAACAGCAACTCATATTCCGCTTGGGCACCCTGCAGCCTAATGGTATCAATGTGGATTTCACAAGCTTCAAATTCTCCCCTCCACCCCCACTGTATCCCAGGGTCAGCCTAGCTCGCCCTCACCTCCCTAACCTGTTCTTCCTCTCATCTATCCCCTCCTCCCATCTCAAGCCACACCTCCATCTCCTACCTACTAACCTCATCCCGCTGCCTTGACCTGTCCGTCCTCCCCAGACTGACCTATCCCCCCCCCACCAACCTCTCCAGCTATACTCTCCTCTCCACCTATCTTCTTTTCTCTCTATCTTCGGCCCGCCTCCCCCTCTCTCCCTATTTATTCCAGTTCCCTCTCCCCATCCCCCTCTCTGATGAAGGGTCTAGGCCCAAAACGTCAGCTTTTGTGCTCCTGAGATGCTGCTTGGCCTGCTGTGTTCATCCAGCCCCACACTTTGATATCTTGCACTTTGAAACTTGCCCTCTTTGGAATGTAGATAGTTTGAAGAGAATCGCACTTTGTTCCCAGCTGACCACGCAACTTGCTGCGTGAGTGTTGATTTCCTCACATCAGTTACCCACAATAGCGGCTCCTGATGTCCCTAACAGCTTGACGTCAACCGGATCCTGAAAACTGGAAAAAAATGACCCTCTTCTCATCAGTGTCTTGTACCTCCCACTTCACTATAGTTACAGCAGCAGGACAGCACCCTGAATATTTGTCGTCTTCTCCTTTGTTTTGTGACTTGGCAAGTGTCATCAGAATGTCACAGAATGATGGATGGGTGAGGGCTGGAGCTAATTCACTGATCGTCATCTGCATTACAATAGTTCCGACCCCCTCGGAATAGCCTGAGTTGGGTTCACAGTACTTGAGTATAGAGTCTGAATTGTTAATCCAAAAATAATGTTTCTTTTCACATTTCTGTCTTTTTTTCATGAAAGCACTGACTCTGTCTCAGGTTTAGAACCGAGGGTACTCGCAACCCTCTGATCCCCAGTAGAGCAGATATTCCTCATCTGTGAGCCTCGTGTCAGGAAACTATTCAACCAACCTACAACTAATGCCTAGATAAGGACCACCTACATATACTTCATGTTCAGATTACGAATGAGAAATTCACCAAATATTGTTCCGCTTCCTACCTCAATATTACCTGAAACTAATTGTACTGTCCAGTTAGCATCCTGCATGAGACCATCTAACAAAACACTGACAACTGATTTGAATCTGAATCTTCCAGCCAATATACTTTACTTTACATCCAGTAATTCCATCATCTATTTAGCTGAACTGTCTTCCTCTAAGGTGCAGACTGGATGCTGCAACTATTACCATTATGACTGCGATGTTTAAAACTCACTGACTTCAACTTTTAAAATGATGTAATGCATTACATCTAATAATTACAGATTTCTTGACAAATAAGTGTTCTTGTTCGAAATGTACTTTAGGATAGTGTGTGAGATACTGTCAGTTGACTTCTGAAGAAGATGGTATCAAAATTAGACTATTGGCTAGAGCATGTTTGTGCTAAGTCCAATCTTGGAATGTGACAGACACTTTCCTTTGGAGAGATAACGAGAACAGATAATGAATCAGTAAAAGATACGGGCGAGCTAGATCACTAAATTTTCAAGAGAGACTTGTGCGCCCAGGCTGGTTGTAAAGAAAAAGATTCATGAAAGAAATCACAGTCAGCTGATTCTACTTATGTGAGTCCCTGAATGGTGCAGCCTTCCAGTGAAGATTAGCCTCGTGAACTCCTTCCCAGCCTCTCCCCTTTAAAAGACATTCAGTTGGCCATACTACCTTTTAACTCCATTCAAAAGGATTTAGTATAATTTGATCAGGATGAAACACAGGCCTTAGGTGACTAAGTTATCAAAAAAGGCTGATGCTGAAACAAGACTTGAAGGGAAACATGATACATGTCTTTTATAGTAATAAAAGCTATCCAGGTACAGTTCATGTAAGAAGGCTAATTAACATGGATAATGGGTACAGACCAGAAAGAAATAAGCAAAACTTTCAAGCCTAAAATATGTTAAAAATTGGCGAACAAAAAGAACTACACATTTGTGAATGCATGAAACAGGCTGCCAGGGAATTTGTTGGTCTGCCTGAAGTGGCACCTTTTTAAATTAGAGTGTGCTCTTCCTGATGTTTGTGGCTATGTGATTGAGACTTGTATTTGAATGCTCAATTTGTTGTACTGTTAAAATACATAGGGTGCAGCTCCCTGTTATACTGGGACTTGACTGTACAGTTGTGCTATGCCAAACAAGAAACAACCAGGAAATTTGCCAGTGAGCAATTTGGCTTGCATCCCTGCACAGAAACTGAACCAGTTCTGCTGTCACCTGAAGATAGAATTTTGTTGGAATGAGGATAGTTTCCAAACCATTTCTTCAAAAATTCAACACCGGATCCTGAAGGTTAGGCATTGAGTTCTGATAGTCACTAAATGAGCAGAGGCCAATCAGTTTTTGTGTGTGTGTGTGTGTGTGTGTTATCTAAATACACTCTGCTCACCTAGTAAGGACAATGGCCTTCACTTCTGATGTTATGAACATTTTTTTCGTATTATACCTCAGGTACGTTGAATGAATTAGCTGAGTTAGTTTGACCCAAAACCAATGCCTGGCATTGTGACTGTAACTTGGGTCCTGAAGATATATTGTTATCACATGACCAGTCTCTTGGTACACCAAGAAACTCGAATTACTCAACTGATTAATGTCCTAATTGGCAGAAAAGTTTAGAAAACTGATACTTCAGAAAAACATTCAAGCTCTACTTTAGCTATTATTATTGTTATCTATAGGTGAGTCTTTTTGTTTAAATATCTTGGATTGATGTTGGGATGACCTTCCTGTGCAAGAGCAAGTCTGTTTTTTGTAACAAGCTGATAAATCATTCTCGTGTGAAGCAAGTTGAAATAAAGTTTGGAAAAAAAAATCTGTCCACATCATGTTCTTTACTTCCGCCATCTACAATCCGACCCCACCACCCAAGCCTTTTTTCCATCCCCACCTTTGTCTGCCTTCCGGAGAGACCATTCTCTCCGCGACTCCCTTGTCCGCTCCACACTCCCTTCCAACCCAACCACACCTAGCACCTTCCCCTGCAACCGCAGGAAGTGCTACACTTGTCCCCACACCTCCTCCCTCACCCCTATTCCAGGCCCCAAGATGACCTTCCATATCAAGCAGATGTTCACCTGCACATCTGCTAATGTGGTATATTGTATCCATTGTACCTGGTGTGGCTTTCTCTATTTTGGGGAAACCAAGCGGAGGCTTGGGGACCGCTTTGCAGAACACCTCCGCTCAGTTCGCAACAAACAGCTGCACTTCCCAGTCGCGAACCATTTTAACTCCCCCTCCCATTCCTCAGATGACATGTCCATCATGGGCCTCCTGCCGTGCCACAATGATGCCACCCGAAGGTTGCAAGAACAGCAACTCATATTCCGCTTGGGAACCCTGCAGCCCAATGGTATCAATGTGGACTTCACAAGCTTCAAAATCTCCCCTTCCCCCACAGCATCCCAAAACCAGCCCAGCTCGACCCCTCCCCCCACTGCATCCCAAAACCAGCCCAGCCTGTCTCTGCTTCCCTAACCTGTTCTTCCTCTCACCTATCCCTTCCTCCCACCTCAAGCCGCACCTCCATTTCCTACCTACCACCTCGTCCCACCTCCTTGACCTGTCTGTCTTCCCTGGACTGATCTATCCCCTCCCTACCTCCTCACCTATACTCTCCTCTCTACCTATCTTGTTTTCTCTCCATCTTCTGTCCACCTCCCCCTCTCTCCCTATTTATTCCAGTTCCCTCTCCCCATCCCCCTCTCTGATGAAGGGTCTAGGCCCAAAACGTCAGCTTTTGTGCTCCTGAGATGCTGTTTGGCCTGCTGTGTTCATCCAGCTCCACACTTTGTTATCTTGGATTCTCCAGCATCTGCAGTTCCCATTATCACATGTTCTTTAATTCTTCATCTCTAAACTGCACAAACCAGCATGAAAAAATATGTTATAACAAGGTGTACAGCTGGATGAACACAGCAGGCCAAGCAGCATCAGAGGAGCAGGAAGGCTGACGTTTCGGGCCGAGACCCTTCTTCAGAATTTCTCCAGCATCTGCAGTTTCTATCTCTGAAAAAGTATTTAGCAGTTCTGCTGCTCGTGATTTCACAAAATGTGGTAAAGAAAGCCATTGGACATAATTTATATAAATGGTTTTCAGATTTGCAGTATTTCCAATGTAACAGGTCACGTGGGCGATGATTAACTTTTCATTTGCAGCTCATATTTTTCCACATTCATAAAGTCATACAGCATAGAAGCAGACCCTTCGAAACAACTTGTCCGTGCCAAACAAGTTTCCCAAACCAAACTGGTTCCATTTGCTTGGGTTTGGTCCATTTCCTCGGCATGTACGTGTCCAAGTGTTTTTCAGATATTGTAACGGCACCTGTGTTTGTCACTTCCTCTGGGAGTTCATTCCATATTTGCTCCAACCACACCCAAGGAAAATGACCTCTGCTATTCACCTTATCTATGTCCATCCTGATTTTGCAAACCTCATGTCACCCCTCAACCTCCTACACCCCGGGGAAAAAGTGTCCCAGCCTGTCTGGTTTCTCCATTCTCACTCAACCCTCTCGTCCCAGTAATATCCTTGTAAATCTTTTCGCCATCCTTTCCAATTTAATAACAGTTAATCACATTACACCTGAAAAATAACCTTCTGACTTTGTGATGAACTTTATAAATTCTAATTGATCTTGTTCAGTGCAAACAACAACAAGCATGTGTCTTTTCTTTCATTATCTCACGTGTTTTTAATAGCATTCAGCTGTTCAGCTTTTCTTGAGACAACAAAATGTGTATCTTGGTTCAGTGGAGAAATGCAAATGTATAAAAGTGCTCGTCCAAAAAAAACAAAAACTGAGATTTTAAAATCTCACCTAACTTTAAGACCATGCCTTTCTAAATAGAATCCTAGGCCGGGACCTTTCCTGAGGCAAACTAACAAACAATTGGATGAAGATATGAAACTGCAAGCATGGAGAAAGAGAGTTCAATATCTGCAATAAGCATCAGGTCATTATGTGAATTCAAATCAACTGTTCAGATGCCATATGTGTCTTGGCCCTTCCTCTGTCATTTATGTCTCAAACCTACCTTTTAATACATTGGTGCCATTTTAAACCATCCACGTCTGTTTTCACCACCATGTAAAGAAAAATAATGTTGGCACAACTGTGTAAGAATTGAGGGGAATTATTTAAAGTAGTGTTCATTATTTATTTTAAATACAATTTCTGCACCTACATTTTGAATTGAATGAGAAAGAAAATGAACAGTTGAATCTACTCTGAAATAAATTCTCCAGCTGGATTATTTGAAAATTAACTATTTTAAAGAGGTTGGTTTTTCGGTGGCATATTTGCGGTTCTTTATTCAGCAAATCTGTATCCTTGGAGCCAGTGAGAAAAGCCCAACTCTTTAGTTTTTTTTTAGCTGTGGATTCATTTAATCTGCCACCTAATGTGGTTAAAATGCTAAACTTAAAAAAAACACGAAAGAGCTACGGTTGCTGGAAATCTGAAAAACAAATTACTGCTCTGGTTCTGAAGAAGGGTGTCTGGACCTGCAACATTAACTCTGCCGCTCTTTCTCCACAGATGCTGCCAAAACTGCTGAGTTGTTCCAGTAGTTTCTGTTCATGGTTGAAATGTTACTTCACATGTAGCATGTGACATGCTGCGCAAAAAAAAACGACTTGGGTTCTGACGAGAATCACACCGCGTTATCTCACTGTTCAAAGATTTGAAAAAGTAATTGGATATGATTAAATTTGATTCTATGACAAAATATCTTGTTAATCCTTTAAACTTCTGCAAACTGTAATAGAATTACCCTGCAATGTTTCCCACAAAATAGGATTAACTCTGTGGCAAGTTTTCTAAGCATGTGATTACTGCATCCTTTCTCCCCTATCTCCTGCACAAACAGAAGGACTGTCCATTCGATGCACTCAAGGCTTTGTACAACTTGTAAGGTAGCAAGAACCTGGGTGGCGTCCAAGGAAGCACTGTTGATGTTTTATGATGTGAGGAAAAATTCGTTGAACTACATTTAACTCAGTAAATATATTCTACGCAGATTTTATGTGGAATGTTTATATCTAATGAAAGGGCTCTTCCAAATCATTGCATTAGTATGTTGGAGAAATCTGTGGGTCTTCACCTGAAATGTATCAGGAATTAGAGTTCAAAAAGTTGAAATAAAAGCTGCAGTTGGAATGAGCTTTGTTCAGTTTATAAAGATGATTCTTTGTGATTTGAAGTAAAATTCTTTCTATGGATGCTTTCTGAAAACATCCTCTGCATTATTTTCCCCTTGCCTTTTGAGTGCTAATTTGAGATAAGGTTCTACGAGCTCTGGTACCTCTCCCAAGTGGCAGTTCTTTGACTGTCTAAACTTACGTATAATGTTGGCATCGGACCAGTGGATGGTCAGTTAGCTGAATCTTGTGATCTTGTCCAGTGACCAGACCTGTCAACAAAATGTTTGAGCAGCCAACACCAGTAGTAATCTGGATGAGTCTTCTTTTCTCCACTGTCTGGCTCAGGAGTATTGAGGCACTTGGTAGTGTGACTATAACTGTAATAGCTGGACTCGGTCAGGACAGGGATTTTCCTAATTTTTGTAATTGCAAATCATGCCGGGCATAACATTGATCCACTGGACTGTCTGGTTATGTCTCCATATCTCCGATTTCACCATAGCTCAATAAATTATGTCTAATCTGCAGGCTTTGTCTAAGTGTTTTGCGTAAGTTTTCTCAGAAGTGTCTTGGTTTTCTCCAAATTTATGCTGTTATGTAGCTACACAATGATGTCTGTCAGATTACACAGAAAATTGCTTGCAGGACAGCACTTGGCTGTTTTTTGTCTATGAGCATCCAGTGACGCTTCCTGAAATAATAACTCCAATTTCCCTCCACAGATGCTGCCAGACCTGCTGAGTTTTTCCAGTAACTTCTGTTTTTGTTTCTCATTTCCAGAAGCTGCAGTTCTTTTGTGTCTATGTTAGAATGAATTTTGTTACTGGGTCAGAAACGTCCTATCATTAAATGCTTTTCCTCCTCTGTTCAGCTTTGCTTAGACTAACATCACATTTCAGCCATTGCTCAGTGTCGGAAAGGCTGATGATGCCACATTGTACAGGCATGTTTATTTCAGAGGAAGTACTACAGTCAGCATCCATAACTCGTGCAAAACCTTTGCAAGCTCTTGAATCAGATGTTTGCTCAATCCAAGAAATACACCTTTTGGGTCTAATTCAGTAGAACCAAATTAAGATTGTCCGTGCCGCTCTGAATAAAACAACGCTATTTTAACACGTATCTTGGTTTTAAAGAGCACAGCATCTTTGAACTTGTAACGTCGCAATTTTGCTTCAGAATTTTTCAAGTAACTTGGAACAGAATTTGCAAGGGTGTGCCAGTTCTGACAAACATGATAGAGATGTGCCAAGATAATAAAATGTGAGGCTGGATGAACACAGCAGGCCAAGCAGCATCTCAGGAGCACAAAAGCTGACGTTTCGGGCCTAGACCCTTCATCAGAGAGGGGGATGGGGAGAGGGAACTGGAATAAATAGGGAGAGAGGGGGAGGCGGACCGAAGATGGAGAGTAAAGAAGATAGGTGGAGAGAGTGTAGGTGGGGAGGTAGGGAGGGGATAGGTCAGTCCAGGGAAGACGGACAGATCAAGGAGGTGGGATGAGGTTAGTAGGTAGCTGGGGGTGCGGCTTGGGGCGGGAGGGAGGGATGGGTGAGAGGAAGAACCGGTTAGGGAGGCAGAGACAGATTGGACTGGTTTTGGGATGCAGTGGGTGGGGGGGAAGAGCTGGGCTGGTTGTGTGGTGCAGTGGGGGGAGGGGACGAACTGGGCTGGTTTAGGGATGCAGTAGGGGAAGGGGAGATTTTGAAACTGGTGAAGTCCACATTGATACCATATGGCTGCAGGGTTCCCAGGCGGAATATGAGTTGCTGTTCCTGCAACCTTCGGGTGGCATCATTGTGGCAGTGCAGGAGGCCCATGATGGACATGTCATCTAGAGAATGGGAGGGGGAGTGGAAATGGTTTGCGACTGGGAGGTGCAGTTGTTTGTTGCGGACTGAGCGGAGGTGTTCTGCAAAGCGGTCCCCAAGCCTCCGCTTGGTTTCCCCAATGTAGAGGAAGCCGCACCGGGTACAGTGGATGCAGTACACCACATTGGCAGATGTGCAGGTGAACCTCTGCTTAATGTGGAATGTCATCTTGGGGCCTGGGATGGGGGTGAGGGAGGAGGTGTGGGGACAAGTGTAGCATTTCCTGCGGTTGCAGGGGAAGGTGCCGGGTGTGGTGGGGTTGGAGGGCAGTGTGGAGCGAACAAGGGAGTCACGGAGAGAGTGGTCTCTCCGGAAAGCTGACAGGGGAGGGGATGGAAAAATGTCTTGGGTGGTGGGGTCGGATTGTAAATGGCGGAAGTGTCGGAGGATAATGCGTTGTATCCGGAGGTTGGTAGGGTGGTGTGTGAGAACGAGGGGGATCCTCTTGGGGCGGTTGTGGCGGGGGCGGGGTGTGAGGCATGTGTCGCGGGAAATACGGGAGACGCGGTCAAGGGCGTTCTCGATCACTGTGGGGGGAAAGTTGTGGTCCTTGAAGAACTTGGACATCTGGGATTCTCCTACTGCATCCCTAAACCAGCCCAGTTCGTCCCCTCCCCCCACTGCACCACACAACCAGCCCAGCTCTTCCCCCCCCCACCCACTGCATCCCAAAACCAGTCCAACCTGTCTCTGCCTCCCTAACCGGTTCTTCCTCTCACCCATCCCTCCCTCCCACCCCAAGCCGCACCCCCAGCTACCTACTAACCTCATCCCACCTCCTTGACCTGTCCGTCTTCCCTGGACTGACCTATCGCCTCCCTACCTCCCCACCTACACTCTCTCCACCTATCTTCTTTACTCTCCATCTTCGGTCCGCCTCCCCCTCTCTCCCTATTTATTCCAGTTCCCTCTCCCCATCCCCCTCTCTGATGAAGGGTCTAGGCCCGAAACGTCAGCTTTTGTGCTCCTGAGATGCTGCTTGGCCTGCTGTGTTCATCCAGCCTCACATTTTATTATCTTGGAATTCTCCAGCATCTGCAGTTCCCATTATCTATGATAGAGATGTGTTCGTGATAACGAAGCGTGGAGCTGGATGAACACAGCAGGCCAAATAGCATCTTAGGAGCACAAAAGCTGACGTTTCGGGCCTAGACCCTTTGTGCCCTGATGTGGTTCACTTGGAATTCTTGTCTTGGCAATAATGCAACTCATCAAATTAATTGTGCTTAACAGCAACCCCCTTTTCAGTTCTCACTTCAGAATTGAGATTAACTCAGCTGAAGCTCCCTGCTTGAAATTGTGTCAAGACTTGATCCTAGAATTAAGAACGGGTGACCGGACCCGAAACGTTATTTCTGATTTCTCTTCACAGGTGCTGCCAGACCAGCTGAGCTTTTCCAGCAAATTCAGTTTCTGGCCCATAATAAAGGATGTAACTCCTGTCATGAAACTTTTAATTTACTGTACCTTTAAACTCCTCACGATCTGAATCTGGCATTTTGTGCATAGGGAAATAACTGACCTTTCTCAAAACATACAACATCGTTTCTTCTACTTCTTTAGTGATAGTTGGAAGAAGATAAAACAATTTCCAGAGGATTCCTTCAATTACAGACTATATTTATTGATATTCCTGGGGTGAATTTTGGCTGGGAAGAATAGATATCCTGCTGTTTTATGAAGGTTGTTATTAGTGACTCAGACCTTCTCTTAGAAATTCAAAAGGGAAGTAGGTTTTAGTATTGGTCATTGTTCTGCATTTTAAATAAAGAAGATGTTAATGGTAGGAACCAGCATTTATTGTTAGAATGCAGGTTTGTGTCACTTACAAAACAAAGGCACTTTTGAGACATGTTTATGCATCAATGGTAATCTGAATGGATCGCAACAAAAGCAACCCAAGAGGGAACTAGGAATCTATTTGGTGGTGCTACATGGCTCAGTTGTTTTCAGGAGTGATATGTTTCACTGGATGCAGTAAAAGAGGCCTCTGCTTTGCTGAGTCGTGCAGTAACAAGCTCCTCCAGTTGCAAAAGCACACTGTAAATAGCCGCGATTGAATTGGGAAAAGCGTAGCTTGGTAAATGTCAGCTTGAAGTATATTCGGGGAGATAGTGAAGTAGAATCCTGTAACTACAATTGTGTAGAGTGACTCCACTGTCCTTGTTCTGCACAGGTCTGCAGTAGCTTTGGTTTTCAAAATCCAGTGTAGTCCTAAGTAGGAAACCCATGTGTTGATTCCAGGCTTAAGTGTTTTGTTTACGTCTTGGAATCACGTTGGTGACATGGAGACCATCACTTTGTCAAACCAGTGGTAATAAATTACTTTGTCTCCAATACTGCTTTCAGTTATTATGTGAAATCCAGAGCATTGGAGTTGATTTCTAATTTGGAGTTGGGAGGTGATGCAGTATACTGTTGGCAGTAAATGTGAACTGAATGAGTTAGAGATAATAGGAACTGCAGATGCTGGAGAATCCAAGATAACAAAGTGTGGAGCTGGATGAACACAGCAGGCCCAGCAGCATTTTTTTGTTCCTGAGATGCTGCTTGGCCTGCTGTGTTCATCCAGCTCCACACTTTGTCAACTGAATGAGTTTGTTGTTCAACCAAAAGCCAGTAAAATAAACTGTTGCACCCAGCCCACATCCCATGATTGAAAAATTGAGTGGATTTCACAAGATTCTAGCCTTGTAAATAGATTGATATTACTTGCATCTACTGTTGTTGGATATTTCTGTTAAATTGATATAGCCTACAAAGAACATAGAACAGTACAGCACAGTACAGGACCTTCGGCCCACGGTGTTGTGCCAAACATTTACCCTAAACCTAAGGTTGATCTAGCCTCCACCCCTACCTTATACTATCATCCATAAGCCCATCTAATAGCCGCTTAAATGCCTCTAATGAGGCTGACTCCATTACTCTCTCCAGCAATGCATTCCACACCTTGACCACTCTGAGTAAAGAACATACCTCTGACGTCTCCCCTATATCTACCTCCACTCACTTTAAAACTATGCCCCCTCATAATAGCTTCCTCCACCCTGAGAAAAAGTCTCTGGCAGTCCACTCTATCTCTACCTCTGATCATTTTGTACACCTGTATCAAGTCACCTCTCATCCTTTTGTCGTTCTAAAGAGAAAAGCCCTACCTCTCCCAAACTTGCCTTGTCAGACCTTCCCTCCATTCCAGGCAACATCCTGGTAAATCTCCTCTGCACCTTTTCTAATGCTTCCACACCTTTTCGTAACAAGCCGACCTGAACTGGACACACATACTCCAGATGTGGCCAAACTAGGGTTTTATATAGCTGGAACATAACTTCACGGCTCTTAACTCAATCCCTTCATCAACGAAAGCTAACAAACCATATGCCTTCTTAACAACTCGATCCAACTAGGTGGCAGCTTTCAGGGAAATCTGGACATGACCCCTGAGATCCCTCTGCTCCTCCATACTGCTAAGAATCTTTCTGTAAACCCTGTATTCCGCTTTCAAGTTTGTCCTTCCAAAATGAATCACCTCACACTTCTCAGGGTTAAACTCCATCTGCCTCTTCCCAACCCAGCTCTGCATGTATCAATGTCCCTTTGCAACCTAGAACAGCCCTCCGCACTATCCACAACTCAACCCACCTATTGTCCACGAACTTACTAATCCACCCTTCCACTCCTTCATCCGAATCATTTCCAAAAATCACAAATACAAGAGGACCCAGAACAGATCCTTGTGGTACACCACTCGTAACTGAGCACCATGTTGAACTACCACCCTTTGTCTTCTAAGGGTCAGCTAATTCTGAATCCAATCTGCCACATCTCCCCCATCCCATGCCTCTGTACTTTCTGCATGAGCCTACCATGGGGAACCTTATCAAACACCTTACTTAAATCCATGTATACTTCATCCACGCTTTTGGTCACCTCTTCAAAGAATTCAGTAAGGTTTGTGAGGCATGATGTACCCCTCACAAATCCATGCTGACTATAACGAATCAAACTATGCCTATCCAAGTAGTCATAAATCCTATCTCTCAGAGCCCTTTCTAATAATTTGCCCACCACTGACATAAGACTAACTGGCCTGTAATTTCCGGGGTTATCGCTGTTCCCCTTTTTGAACAAGGGAATGACGTTTGCCACTCTCCAATCTTCCAGCAGTATACCTGTGGACAGTGAGAGTGAAGAAATCATCACCAAAGACCCTGTGATTTTTTTTTCCCTCCCTTCCCATGGAATTCTTGGATAAATCCCATCAGGACCGGGTGATTTATCTATCTTCAAGTTCCTCAAAATTCTTAGTGCATCTTCCTTACTAACATCCATGTCCTTTAGCCTACCAGCCTGTTTCACACTGTCCTCCCCTACAACTAGGTCCCTGTCAGTTGTGAACACTGAAGAAAAGTATTCATTAAGGAATTCTCCTTTCTCTTTAGGCTCTGTGCACAAATTCCCAAAAAGATCCTTGATCAGCCCTACCCTTTCTCTGGTCATTCTCTTATTCCTCACGTACAATTAAAAAGCCTTGGGGTTTTCCTTGATGCTATCTGCCAAGGTTTTCTCATGCCCCTTTATAGCTCTCCTAAGCCCTTGCTTCAGTTCTTTCCTGGCGAACTTGTATCCCTCTAGAGCCTTTTCCGATCCTAAACTTTATTTTAAGCATCCTTCTTCCTCTTAACTAGTGTTTCGACCTCACTTGAGAATCAAGGCTCCCTCACTTGACCACATCTTCCTGGCCTGCTAGGGACAAACATTTTGAGCTCGTGCACTATTCGTTCCTGAAACAATCTCCATATTTCTATAGTGCTCTTCCCCGACAGCATCTGTTCCTATTTTATGTTATCCAGTTCTTGCCTAACAGAATTATAATTAACCTTCCCCCAATTATAAAGCTTACCCTGCTGTAAGTACCTATCCTTTTCCATGACTATTGTTTAAAAAAAACAGTTATGATCGCTACCGCCAAAATGCTCTTCTACCAACAGGTCTAACACTTGGCCCAGTTCATTGCCAAGCACCTAATCCTAAGTAGCCTCTCCTTGTGTTGGTCTGTCTACATACTGTGTCAGGAATCCTTCCTGAACGCTATGGACAAAATTGGCTCCACCTAAACTACTACAACAAAAATGTTTCCAATCAATATTTGGAAAGTTGAAGTCACCCAAGACGACAACCCTGTGACTTCTGCACCTTTCCAGTATTTGCCTCCCAATCCGCTCCTCTACTTCTCTGCAACTATTCGAGGGTCTGTTTTTTTTAAAAAAATCCCAACAAAGTGACTACACATTTCTTGTTCCTGACCTCAACCCAGACTGACTCTCTGTAGACATATCATTCTCGAACTGCCTTTCAGTGGCTGCTATACTAGCCCTGACTAGCAATGCCAGTGCCCCCCCACCCCTTCTTTTACTACCCTCCTTATGTCTTTTTAAAGCATCTAAATCCTGGAACTTCCAACAACCATTCCTGTCCCTGAGTTACCCAAGTTTCTGTAATGGCCAGAACATCATAGTTCCAAGTACTGACCCATGCTCTAAGTTCATCCACCTTATTTCTGATACTTCTAGTATTGAAGTATATGCACTTCAAACCATTCCTCTGTCCACAATTGGACTCCATCAACTGCATTTCTTTACTAACAACCTCACTCCTTGTTATGTCAGTTGGGAGGCTGAATGCCTCATCCTCTGAATTACAAATCTGGTTCCCCACCCCTGCCAATCTAGTTTAAAACATCCCGTTTGGCTCACGCAAACTTCCTTCCCAGGATATTTGTGCCCTTCCCAAACATACCCTATATGTTTTAGTGGATCTGCTAGTGTTTCTTAAGATGTTCCTAAGAATTTAAAATTGGCATTCATGTCAATACAAATGAAAGATCATGTGGATCCAGTTATTTTCTCTCCAAGTGTCAAGTTTCTAGGAAATCCACTTTTGAATGTTGACCTGGATGTCGCTTGCCTTATCCCCCCCCCCATACATTCCATTGAGGCATTTTTGTATTGCGTACCTTGCAGTTTGTAATAGTACAAAACATTTCTTTTGCTGGTTCATGACGAGCTTTAAAAAAATGTTGGAAGATGTGTATCATATCAGGTATCTGTGAAACACCTCAAGTGCATCACATGCAGAGTTATTTTAAATTTCACTGGGTGTTATTATATTCATAGGCTCAACAACTATCTTAGGAATGGCAAAATCCTGTAAATTGCAATGCAAAAATTCTTTCTCCTTTTTTTGATTTTTAGGCTGTCCCAAAGAATTTCACGGGCAGTTATAGAGTGGTTTAAAATATGAGTCACTGTTGTTTTGTCAGCAAACACAGCCAATTTGCACATAGCCAAGCCAATTGACAAACTCTCTCCCATTCCTTGAATAGTGAAGTAGGAACATAGTGTGCACTTGACTCTCAAACATAGTTGTAAAGGTCCACAGATTGATCAGGTTGTATTTTGTGCTTTTGATCATGTAAGATTTAAACTTAGAGTAAATTGAACAATTATCTTACTTGCAATTTCTCTTGTGCTTTGCTGAATTTTAGGCTACAATTAAATTTCACATCCCTTTCAATCTATATTTATCTATGATTGTTCCAAAATCCAGCTTATTTGAATGCTCATTCAAAATCAGTGCTTGTTCTGTGTTCATTTTTAATTGAAAACTCATTTTTGACAACTTTTTTCACTTGTTTCCTTTATGCTTTGTTTCACTCCTATTTGAGGCTAATTACTAATCTTTGGTATGCTATTCTGTTCACAATTTTACAGATAGGAATGTAACGTTCAGAGAACAGGAGATTGATTTTACTTGTGGAAGGTACATTTTTTGCAGGAAGCACAGAACAATAAATTTGAACAAAAGCTAAATAGTGATCTGCCCTGCACCCAGGGTTCATATCGATGGTGGCCTTGGATCCTGGTGGTAAGCCCGTAGCTAAGAAACTTCCATGGGCACTGAGTTTTGATCTCAAGCTCAGCACAAGTGATTGACAGCTGCTGTTTAACCCATGCAAGGTGGAAGCTTCCATTTGCACTTCACCAGTTGTGTTGTATAGTCTGGTGAATTCTTGCATAGAAGAGTTCTATCAGTTTGATATAGTAATTGAGAATAACTTTGCTGAACTCCTGAGGCAAGTGCTATGAGCTTCTCATTCTTTTGGATACTTAAGTAATATCACCTTTGATGTATGAGATGGATTGATTTACTGTGCTGCAGATTAGGAACAGATTCACCTTTTACAGGACAAGTATCTACAGGTTTCAGTACAATGTAGGAAGAAGTTTGAAATTTGATTTCAATGGACAGGAAATCAGCCGCAGTGTAAAACCGATGCCAATTGACAACATACAAGATGACTTCGGCCCTTATGAGGTGTAAGTTTAATTTCTGTTTGAATTAAATACAAAATGTAATCTATTGGAAACTGTGAAGAACACATTTGAAGAGGGACATTGGTTTTCAAAAGTGCCATCAGCAAAGGAGATTTTATTTCTTTTGGCAAGATAGTGTGTCTCACTGCTGCTTTTGTTTAAGATTCCTAATGCAACACTGATGTTGAACTGAAGTCATTGTGCCCTCAAGTTACTTATGAACAGAGTTGCCTAGTGCAGTTGCCAAGAAGTAAATGATTGAATCTTTTTGAATGGCTTTGTTGTTGCCATAGTACCCATGGCACTCTCATTATGGTTCTGGCAGGTTGCAGTCAAAATGAAGGTATATAGTAGTTTTTCACAGGAAGATATTAGTGCAACAATTCAAACCTAAATATCTATCTGCTGCAACTAACAGGAGTCTGAAAGACTCAACGAGCAATGTGATCCAACCCTCAGGCTTGTATTTACATGGCTATTGTCCACCCCCTAATCTTTTGCCCTTTTGAAACCTATACTGATTCAAGAAGAAAGTGACAAAGAACACAAGGCGAGATGGCATTTTGCTTCTTAAATTGACCATGTCTTTAAATCTGTATCAGGATCTTCAAACAAACAAGTAAACCAAGCAGTCCACCTGCTACATAAACAGAGCAGTGGCTTGTACAAAGTTATCTCCAGTTGTAGTTTGACATTATCTTGTCAGTGGCTCGGGATCTTCTTCCTTGTAACAAAACAAGGTTAGTCTGCCATGTTTACACTAATAATAATATGTTGTTTGCATGTTACTGAAAAATTTCCTGTACCACATGAGTGTCACAATTTAAAAACCCCAAATAATCATCTTATAGGATCCTTGTTTATATTGTAACATTATTCTAGTTATGGTGGGTAATTTTCTGCCGATGTCAAAATAAGAGACATGTCACGAAATTCTACAACCAGGAGATCTTTTTGTTCGTCTTACAGATTTTCCATTATTGTTCCTTTCCTGAAGTAACTTGCCTGAGTTTAATGTGTCACTTCTGTTATCAGATCTATCCTGCTAACATTTTCCATCTTGTAAGTCCAGGACATCAGCTGCGTTTGTCTTCGTAGTTGTTTCAAGAGAGTGATGTCCGTGTGTTGCTCCCCCACTTTCATATTCACAGTGAGGAACCAATTTCAGTAGCCGTGCTAAATTATGGACTCTAGAGACACACTATTTACACTGCTCTGCCAAGCTGCTTTATCTCTGTGTTAGAATGTTTTAATCTTGTGGTCTCTGATGTAATTCAGCTAAGAGAACTATCTGTGTTTGTACTGAGTAATATAGGACCACCATCTCTTCACATAGGAGGCTGATTTTAATTTTCATCACAGTGGGGGTGCCTCGCTGGTTTGCATGCTGTGTAAAGCTGTGTTTTTCAGGTATTAGGCAATTCTTGTAGCTGTTTTCTGTTGGGTTTGCAGCCCCTTTTTTAAATCACTGCTTCCTGCCCCCGGAAGCTGCTGGCCAACTGAATTGTCAGCGGCTCTCATGTGTACAGCGCCACCAGGTGCAGTGAGCCCTGCTGGAACTACACCTGGTCGAAGCCACTGCGATGAATGATGTGCCCTCCCAACCAGCTAAAGGAAGGGGGCCATGCCTGGGTGAGCTGATGAGGCATAAATACAAAAATACAATAGGTGCTGAGAATATGAAAGAAAAATAGAATGTTGGGGAGTTAATAGAGCTGATTGGGAATCGAGAAAAGAAACCCAGAGTTACCTACCTTTTCTGTGAAGATCTGAGAGCAGTTGGATGGTTTTAGGAGAAATAGCATATGGTGTAGTTAGCAGGATAATCATATCATATCTTCAGCAATGTCTGTAATTGAGAGCAAGTCTTGAACAATTTCCATGCAGAGATGTCTGCAAATATTCAGTTGCACTTTCCATATAGAAATTATACGGAGTGCATTCATTTCATTTGGTTTGTTGGTGAACTAATTCTGACTAGATTAAGTGTGCAAGTTGATCATTAACTCAGTGACAGCAAGAAATAAGTGGTTGCACTGGTTACCATATCAGTGAATGTGCGCTTTATTTGCATCGGGGACTTCTGCACCATTGTGAAAGAAATTTGGGTATGGAGGAGAACTGGGATTTTTGGGGGTAGCACAAATGGTAAATTGGCTGCCCGTTTTTACACCTTGCCCACTAGCTTCACTGGAAGATTCATCTGGGAAGGTGTAACACAGATTTATTTTTCTCCAATGTCTGTTTTGCATTTACGCTAGAGAGCAATTTCACCCTGTTCACTATTTGCCTTATTCACTTTAAATAGGGGGCTGAATATATAATGAACTATTGTTTAGTATCCAGTATGCAAATATGGGTGCAAATGTTGCTTGAATTACTAAATCGCATGGCTGAATTGATCAGCATTTAGGGATTAAACTGCAGCTGGATTAATAAAATGTTTTTGAGATATTAAAGTGGGAGGCAAACTGAAATGCTTTTAAAGTGGTTGCGTTTGTTTCGTCAGTTACTCACTGTCCTGTCAATTGTCACATAATTAGATTTAACTTGATCAAATCTGCTTCCATTTTTTAAAAACTGACTATTGAGAATTCTTCTGTTTTTCTTGACAGTTTAAGCACTTCAAGTGAAGATAAATCATTACCGGGCAAACTATGTTGGGCTTCTTTCTATGTTTAATCCAGATTTTAACAAAATAATCCACCAAGAATTTTTGAAATGCCTTCAGCAATTATAGACTTTTCTTAAACAGTAATTGTTGTTTGATAGCTGTCTGAGGTAAGACTTCTTTCTGGGCCCAGTGACTTTTGAAGTATTTAATTGAACAATACTTCCAACATAGAACACTTTTTAAAATGGAGGCAGCCTTTGTAAAGCTAGGCACTATGTATATTTTCTGGCTCCCTTAGTCTTGCATATTAAAATTCTACAAATTTTGCTTCTCAAATTAAATGCACCTTCCCTCGCATTTTTTCCGTGCCACACCTGAAAGTGCTAGTTCATGCTACGATATGGTTCTCTGGGTTTCCAGGATAGTGTTGCACTTTTTTCATGATAATCATGTTTCCTGCAATGAGTCTTTTCCCTTAGGGGTGGGGCTACCATTACTGCCTCTTTATGGTTGCACATTCCAGTTTATCCTGGAGGTTCGGAAGTACTTGGACGTCTAGAACGAGCTTCTTGTACTTGTCTCTGACTCTTATTTGCATGCTTATGTGGACAGCAACATGCGATATTTGCAGTTTAAACAGGGATGTCATTACTTTGAGGAACCAAATGCTTTGCCACATTTGAAGAGTGACTTTGTTTCCCCTCACCGTTGTCTTTTGGTAAATCCAAGTGTCACACTTATTGAGATAATGGGAACTGCAGATGCTGGAGATTCCAAGATAATAAAATGTGAGGCTGGACGAACACAGCAGGCCAAGCAGCATCTCAGGAGCACAAAAGCTGACGTTTCGGGCCTAGACCCTTCGTCAGAGAGGGGGATGGGGGGAGGGAACTGGAATAAATAGGGAGAGAGGGGGAGGCGGACCGAAGATGGAGAGTAGAGAAGATAGGTGGAGAGAGTATAGGTGGGGAGGTAGGGAGGGGATAGGTCAGTCCAGGGAAGACGGACAGGTCAAGGAGGTGGGATGAGGTTAGTAGGTAGCGGGGGGTGCGGCTTGGGGTGGGAGGAAGGGATGGGTGAGAGGAAGAACCGGTTAGGGAGGCAGAGACAGGTTGGACTGGTTTTGGGATGCAGTGGGTGGGGGGGAAGAGCTGGGCTGGTTGTGTGGTGCAGTGGGGGGAGGGGACGAACTGGGCTGGTTGAGGGATGCAGTAGGGGAAGGGGAGATTTTGAAACTGGTGAAGTCCACATTGATACCATATGGCTGCAGGGTTCCCAGGCGGAATATGAGTTGCTGTTCCTGCAACCTTCGGGTGGCATCATTGTGGCAGTGCAGGAGGCCCATGATGGACATGTCATCAAGAGAATGGGAGGGGGAGTGGAAATGGTTTGCGACTGGGAGGTGCAGTTGTTTTTTGCGAACTGAGCGGAGGTGTTCTGCAAAGCGGTCCCCAAGCCTCCGCTTGGTTTCCCCAATGTAGAGGAAGCCGCACCGGGTACAGTGGATGCAGTATACCACATTGGCAGATGTGCAGGTGAACCTCTGCTTGATGTGGAATGTCATCTTGGGGCCTGGGATGGGGGTGAGGGAGGAGGTGTGGGGACAAGTGTAGCATTTCCTGCGGTTGCAGGGGAAGGTGCCGGGTGTGGTGGGGTTGGAGGGCAGTGTGGAGCGAACAAGGGAGTCACGGAGAGAGTGGTCTCTCCGGAAAGCAGACAGGGGAGGGGATGGAAAAATGTCTTGGAAAAATGTCACACTTATTGAACCTTTTTGAGAGAGGAAAAGAAAGGGATTGAGTGATGCTTTGAATGATTTGTGCAATTGTAATGCTGCTTCTGAGCAAATGTGGAATGGCCAATAAAATTAGTGGCCCATGTTACTAGAAACTTGCTCAGAGCAGGATGTCAGGTATTATATTAGGCCACATGGACCACAAAATGCTCAGTCAGTCCTCGTTAAAAATAAACTCATGTTGAAACCATGGCATGAAAAGGAAGGCATCTGTTGACTTCCTGATTAAAATGTTTGCATGGCAACCCAGGTGCTATTGCTACTTGAGGCCACATAGCTGCAGAATTTTCTAGCTGTTAACTCCAATCTGTGGGTTGGCAGCAGTCAGGTGGCCAGTAAAACTCATTTTGATTCAGTGTTCATTAGCCACAATTGTGACAGGCTCCTCCTCATTCAGGTTACTGTTGAAATCCATCTTGATGCTGTGTCAGCACACGGTAATACATTGTGTTAAAAATGGCAAACTTTGTACAATACCTCTAACAGTCTGTGGCAAAGCTTTTCAAGGGATTTGCAAAATACCACAGCTTTTGCTTAAGTGCCAGAATTTCTCATTTCCTTCTGCAAATGTACAGCGAGAGAAAGATAATGTGATTTTTGGACAGCACCTATATTTTGTTCAGATGTGTTACCTGAACTTACGATAAGTGTGGAATGATTTGCCTTTTACAGTTGGAGCACAAGATTTTTTTATGAGAATGTGGGACAGTATTGTAAAACTTTTGAGAAGTATCAGATGCCACTGTTTCCCAGAATTCTTTATTGCTTGAGTCAGATATTATCTTCCACAATTTCTAACACATTACAGCAGCTTCCTATGTTTAAAACTGAGGTGATGTCTCATTCCAGTGATGTATAACTGGATGTATAACAAGCTCTCTGGATAAAGAACTCGATTATCATGAAGGTTATGGCTTGCAGTGTGATCTTAATCATCTGTAATAATTACAGAATGTACCATGCACACACTCATACATTCGGTCATTGTTTGATGTCTTAGTTCAAAAAGATAGCTCTTGTTAAATGGTTTCGTAAACATTGTTGTAATTGGTTTCTGAGCTGGACAGAGATGCAACAAATGGCTATCATTACCGCTCTTGATCGCTATTCTTTAGCTGCTGCTAGAGTGTATGTGTCAATATTGAATGAAATAGGGTTGAGCTCAGCTGTAAAATCTCATAGTTAAATGATTTGATGGCACTCATTAGCACAGAATTTTCGTACAGAATTTTCGTTGTACGTTGTTCCCATTTTATCAACTATTTGTAAAATTCCCTGGAGAAGTTATGTCAATGTTATAGTTAGACTGATGGTGAACGAAGGCCTTCAAAAATGACAATGAAATAGATCATGATTAGCGTGTCCTGAGTCATAGAATTCTGAATTTCAATCAATTCACCAGCTGGAGGCATCAGATTTTAGCTCAAGAACAATCTTGGGTCTACAGCAGCCGTTAACTTTGCATATCTTTTGAGTTCACGGTGTTGGATGTTTCTTAGATTTTCTCTGTCACCAGACGTTGTCCTTGCAGAGAGAGAAGCCCAGCTGTAGTTCCGCGGAGACCGCCATCATCAGTGCTCTGTCAGAAATGGTTCCGTGAAATACATCTCTGAATTTGTCACACAACTGGGACTCAAACTGAATATTTGAGTTTGTTTTATTCCTAAGTGATTTCAGTCTCTTTGATTTAAGATAAAATCAGGCTGGTGTTTGTTTCTTGATGGTCTGTTGGCTTGCCCTGGGTGATTGCTGCAGCAAATTGTAAGCCAGTGTTTTTCCTTTTGAAACCATTTCATTCCAGGAAAGTCCCAGGTATTATATTCAAATGATGGAAAGTTGAGAATCAATCATTCATATTTTTCCACTACCATATAGCACCACCCCCCCCAACCGGGTACCTGGATTTTTCATCAGCCCCTAGCGTTAGACCTTTTAGCATATACAAGGGGGTTTAATGCTTGCTTCTACTGTGAAACTGAACAGAAATTGAGTGTAGCGTTCACCAGGCTTACTCCAATGTTCCTCTTGTGCCCCACCCAGTAATTCTTCACAGCTGTTGCTGGAGGCCACCAGGATACAGGTGCACTTCTTTAAAATTAATGTGGATCCAGGAGTTAGAGCAATTCCCCTCCTGGCTTGGCTTCTCCTTGATCTTCTCTTTTCCTTTCTGTCTCTTGGACATGCTCTGATACCCCGCCCCCCCACCCCCACAACCTCAAATAATGCTCCCACTCCAGAACTCTCTGGAATATTGCTGCAAGTCTCACAGCTGACCCCAATTAATCGAGAATGAACTGACCTTCATTGCCTCAGCAAACTGTACAGACATCTCAGCTCATCACAATATCTCAATGGAGCATCAGCTAACATTCCAAAACGTATTTGGGCTTTTTGTGCAGACCTGTCATTCCTGGCCAGGAGACTGATCTAAGAACATTGCTTTCTTCTTACTTGAGTCAATAGCATACAGAGGTATTCAATGTTCTACATTGTATTAAACACAACACAGAAAACAAAATATTTTTGGTTTAGTTGTGATAGAGTTTGATAACAGCAAGAAAGAGATTTTAGCTCAGGTTTTGCATTCATGAATTTAAATAGCCTGTGTCATTATTTATCAATCTGAATAATTCAATGCAAAAACTTGTTCAAATCTAGGCAGTTTAATTTTAACTGATTTATCTTAACGGCAGGCCTATTGATGAATGTTGCTTGGCTTTGGCCAAGTTATTGGTGAATGGAGCAAACATTGTGGGAAATTATGATCTATTGTGAATAATGGCTAGCATAACTTATTTATGCCATAATTGCTTGAAACATGGCAGAAACCCAGTGCGAGTGAAACTCTTTCCCAATGATCTACAGGAAATGTTGGGCCATTGTTATGACTTACGTGTGAAGGATGACCATGTCAATGAGTTAAAGGAGAATAGTTAACATTAGCACTTTCGAGAAGGCAAGAAGGAAAACTGAGGATGGAGGAGGTAGTTGTTTGAAAAGTGCAGAATCTTTTATACCAGTTAACAAAGTGTGGAGCTGGATGAACACAGCAGGCCAAGCAGCATCTCAGGAGCACAAAAGCTGACGTTTTGGGCCTAGACCAAGGGTCCAGGCCCGAAACGTCAGCTTTTGTGCTCCTGAGATGCTGCTTGGCCTGCTGTGTTCATCCAGCTCCACACTTTGTTATCTTGGATTCTCCAGCATCTGCAGTTCCCATTATCTCTGATACAATCTTTTATACCATACAGGTTTGTGGGAATTCTTAAAATTCACTTGAAATTGCTAATCAGTGTCGGTTGATTTTGCTTTCTTGATTATTTTATTTCAGAAATGATTAATTAAATACCACTATCTATAAATCGAAATAGCTACTGAATAATCAGATCTCTGAATTGTTAGCACAAGAGCTATGACAAGCACTTTAAAACATCCAGTTACATCTCTCACAGCATGTTACCACTTGTAATATCCCGCTTTCCTGACAGACTGCTACACACAGTCTTGTTTTGTTGTTGTTAAAACAAAGTGTTATTTGTTGTTCTTATATCTCGTCTTCTGAAGTGTTTAAAATGGAATTGCTAAGGAAATGTAAATAAACTGATTTTGGGGTCTGACAAGATCAGAAAGCTGTGGACAGCTGTTGGCTTGTCTCATTTTAGGCAGAAATTAAGTTTGGAAACTGGGAGGGAAGTAATTTAAACTAGAATGAATGGCCGTAAGCAATTGGAAAATGGAGGCACAGTCTCAATAAGGAGTTGGTCATGTAGGACTGAGATGAGGAGTTTCTTCACTTGAATGATTGATTGTGAATATTTGTAATTAGCTACCCCAGAGAGCTATGGGTTTGCAATTGCTCAGCATATTCAAGACAGAGGTTGATTGTCCCATTAGTACTTGAAACACTAAGGGTACAGCGTGAGAAAAATAGAATTCATCTAGAAGACCACTGATAATCTTGTTGAATTGTGAACAAGGCTCAACAGGTGAAAGCCATCAGTCATCTTGCTTGTATTCTAATTAATTGAATCGCAAAATGTTTTAAATATGATAATATGACTTTATAGAAGTCACTTAGTCTTTGATAGAGTTATGCTGAAAAGGCTTCATTCATACATACTGTGTGTGTCCAGAAGAGTAGCCACGGTGTTGGCATTAAAATAACTTCACAGAGGCCAGTATCCCGTTATAAAATCACTCTCCATTTATACATGGAAAGTCCTTGTCTCTGGCATGGCCTGATTAGAGTCAGCACCCAGAGTGTCAGAATCTGACACTCCTCCTCTTTATCTGTCAGCCAGGGCTCCCTGATTGGATGAGATTAATAGCCCCCACTCAGGGAACTCCTATTTTCCACCTGACAGACCTCATTGCACTCAGTACAGGCATCAATACAGTTGACCACCATCTCCGTGTGCCAGCTACAAGTGAAGTAGAGGGAACAACACATATCCTCTGCTTCAGTATTGTAGATCTTCCGACAACATTTAACATCAGCAGAGCAGCACTCTCCACGATTTTGGAGAAAATTGGCTGATTGCTCAAGCTCCTTCGTCTCATCCATTCCCTTCATCGTATGTACGTTTAATGTACGATTTGATAGTGGCACTTGCAGTTTGAGTGAAGAATGGAAGGAACATGACTTTTAAGTGATAATGGGAACTGCAGATGCTGGAGAATCCAAGATAACAAAGTGTGGAGCTGGATGAACACAGCAGGCCCAGCAGCATCTCAGGAGCACAAAAGCTGACGTTTCGGGCCTAGACCCTTCATCAGAGAAGGGGATGGGGAGAGGGAACTGGAATAAATAGGGAGAGAGGGGGAGGCAGACCGAAGATGGAGAGAAAACAAGATAGGTAGAGAGGAGAGTATAGGTGAGGAGGTAGGGAGGGGATAGGTCAGTCCAGGGAAGACAGACAGGTCAAGGAGGCGGGATGAGGTGGTAGGCAGGAAATGGAGGTACGGCTTGAGGTGGGAGGAAGGGATGGGTGAGAGGAAGAACAGGTTAGGGAAGCAGAGACAGGTTGGGCTGGTTTTGGGATGCAGTGGGGGGAGGGCATGAGCTGGGCTGGTTAAGTGATGGAGTGGGGGGAGGGGAGATTTTGAAGCTTGTGAAGTTCACATTGAGACCAATGGGCTGCAGGGTTCCCAAGCGGAATATGAGTTGCTGTTCTTGCAACCTTCGGGTGGCATCATTGTGGCACTGCAGGAGGCTCATGATGGACATGTTGTCTGAGGAATGGGTGGGGTAGTTAAAATGGTTCGTGACTGGGAGGTGCAGCTGTGTGTTGCGAACCAAGTGGAGGTGTTCTGCAAAGCGGTCCCCAAGCCTCCGCTTGGTTTCCCCAATGTAGAGGAAGCCACACCGGGTACAATGGATACAGTATACCACACTGGCAGATGTGCAGGTGAACCTCTGCTTAATATGGAAGGTCATCTTGGGGCATGGGATCGGGGTGAGGGAGGAGGTGTGGGGGCAAGTGTAGCACTTCCTGCAGTTGCAGGGGAAGGTGCCGAGTGTGCTGGGGTTGGAGGGGAGTGTGAAGCCGATAAGGGAGTCATGGAGAGAGTGGTCTCTCCGGAAGGGTGGGGATGGAAAAATATCTTGGGTGGTGGGGCTGGATTGCAGATGGCGGAAGTGTCGGAGGATGATACGTTGTATCCGGAGGTTGGTGGGGTGGTCTGTGAGAACGAGGGGGATCCTCTGGGGGCGGTTGTGGCGGGGGCGGGGTGTGAGGGATGTGTTGCGGGAAATGCGGGAGACGCGGTCAAGGGCGTTCTCGACCACTGTGGGGTGAAAGTTGCGGTCCTTGAAGAACGTGGACATCTGGGATGTGCAGGAATGGAATGCCTCATCCTGGGAGCAGGTGCGGCGGAGGCGGAGGAATTGGGAATAGGGGATGGAATTTTTGCAGGAGGGTGGGTGGGAGGAGGTGTATTCTAGGTAGCTGTGGGAGTCAGTGGGCGTGAGATGGACATCATGTTCTAGCTGGTTACCTGAGATGGAGACTGAGAGGTCCAGGAAGTTGAGGGATGTGTTGGAGATGGCCCAGGTGAGCTTGAGGTTGGGGTGGAAGGTGTTGGTGAAGTGGATGAACTGTTCGAACTCCTCTGGGGAGCAAGAGGCGGCGCCGATACAGTCATCAATGTAACGGAGGAAGAGGTGGGGTTTAGGGCCTGTGTCGGTGCGGAAGAGGGACTGTTCCACGTCACCTACAAAGAGGCAGTCATAGCTTGGGCCCATGCGGGTAACCATGGCCACCCCCTTTGTCTGTAGGAAGTGGGAGGAATCGAAAGAGAAGTTGTTGAGGGTGAGGACGGGTTCGGCTAGGTGGAAGAGGGTGTCGGTGGAGAGGGACTGGTCAGGCCTGCGGGACAGGAAGAAGCAGAGGGCCTTGAGGCCATCTGCATGAGGAATACAGGTTTATAGGGACTGGACGTCCATGGTGAAAATGAGGTGTCGGGGGCCAGGGAATTCGAAGTCTTGGAGGAGGTGGAGGGTGTGGGTGGTGTCACGGACGTAGGTGGGGAGTTCCTGGACCAAAAGGGAGAAAATGGAGTCCAGACAGGTGGAGATGAGTTCGGTGGGGCAGGAACAAGCTGAGACAATGGCTCAACCATTGCAAATGCACAAGTAATTATTTACCAAAATTCACTGGATTCTGGGATGGTTCCCACAGATCGGAAAACAGCCAATGTGACACCACTGTTTAAAAAAAGGAAGTAGACAAAAAGCAGGTAACTCTCGGCCAGTTAGCTTAACTTTGGTCATGGGGAAAATGCTTGAATCTATCATTAAGGAAGAAATATTAAGACATCTGGATATAAATTGTCCCATTGGGAACATGCAGCATGGGTTCCTGAAGTGCAGGTCATGTTTAACTAATTTGGTGGAATTCTTTGAGGACATTACTTGCATGGTGGACAATGGGGAACCTGTGGATGTGGTGTATCTGAATTTCCAGAAGGCATTTGACAAGGTGCCACACCAAAGGCTGCGACATAAAATAAATTTGCACGGTATTACAGGTAATGTATTGGCATGGCTAGAGGATTGGTTGACCAGTAGAAAGCAAAGAGTAGGGGTAAATGGGTGTTTTTCTGGTTGGCGGTCAGTGGCTAGTGGTGTGCCTCAGGGATCAGTGTTGGAACCTCAATTGTTTACAATTTACATAGATAATTTGGAGTTGAGGACTAAGTGTGGTGTGTCAAAATTTGCAGATGACACTAAGGTGAGAGCAAAGTGTGCAGAAGACATTGAAAGTCTGCAGAGGGATATAGATAGTCTAAGTGAGTGGGCAAAGGTCTGGCAGATGGAGTACAATGTTGGTAAGTGTGAGCTCATCCATTTTGGCCAGAATAACAGCAAAATGGAATATGTTTTAAATGGTAAAAAATTGCAGCATGCTGCTGTGCAGAGGGACTTGGGTGTCCTTGTGCATGAATCGCTGAAGGTGGGTTTGCAGGTGCAGCAGGTAATTAAAAAGGCAAATGGAATTTAGTCTGCCGTTGCTAGAGGGATGGAGTTTAAAAACAGGGAGGTTATGCTGCAGCTGTATAGGGTCCTGGTGAGGCCACACCTGGAGTACTGTGCGCAGTTTTGGTGGCCTTGCTTGAGAAGAGACATACTAGCACCAGAGGGCGTGCAGAGGAGATTCACTCGGTTTATTCCAGAGTTTAGAGGGTTGGATTATGAGGAGACACTGAGTAGACTGGGGTTATACCCATTGGAATTCAGAAGAATGAGGGGAGATCTTACAGCAGCACATAGGATTATGAAGGGAATAGATATGGTGGAGGCAGGGAGGTTGTTTCTGCTAGCAGGTGAAACTAGGACTAGAGGGCATCGCCTCAAAATAAAGAGAAGCAGATGTAGGACTGAGGTCAGGAGGAACTTCTTCACCCAAAGGGTTGTGAATCTGTGGAATTCCCTGCCAAGTGAAGTGGTTGAAGCTACCTCACTGAATGTCTTTAAGGTAAGGCTAGATAAATTTTTGAACAGTAAAGGAATGAAGGGTTATGGTGAGTGGGCGGGTAAGTGGTGCTGAGTCTCAAAGATCAGCCATGATCTTATTAAATGGGGAGGGGGGAGGGGCCAGATGGCCTACTGCTGTTCCTAGTTCTTATGCTGTTATGTTCTTATGCCAAAATGGAGTTATTTCCAACAATTTTCTTGAGGTATGACAAGGTTTTCCAGTGAACAGGCTGCTGGTTATTTTTGTTACAATATGTTATTCTACCAATCACCTTTTACAATCAAACTAAGCGTAGGCACATCCTTCTAAAAGTTCATAAGTATTTACTTGAACCTCATTAATTTGATATTGGAGGTCTTACATTTTGAATAAATAAGTTTTAAAATTTGTTTAATTAAGAGAGTGCTTATTCACGCTTGACTTAAGTGAATCTCCATCTCAGAACAATATGACTACACAAGTACAGAAGAATGCAGCCTGCGTGGCAATATAGGTGTATCATGTTAAATTAGTTTCAGGATAAAGATGAATTGTCGTGTTGGTGCACTGCACATTGGACTTGTAGCTCTGTTTATGGAGAACCCTCAGCAAACGTAGGCTTCAGTACTCTGTTCCCTAGGAACACAGAGGAATGTATTCACTTCATCAGGTTTCTTGTCAGAATGGTGAATTTTTAAACTGTGCAACAGTGAAGATAATGGATATGAAAATAGATGAGTGGATTTAATGTTCTGTTTGACATGGTGTGGCCAAAGAAAACAGTTGATGTTGACACTAAAGAAAGGAGTTCTGCTTCAGTTCTGCACAGTTTATTGCTCTTCATATGGATCCGATCTCTCTTCTGAACAAACCTGCAGTTAGAGATAACGACAAAATTGTGATTATATTTCCTGTTATTTATTAACACTCTGGATTCTTCTGTGTGCTTTATTTTTCCGTGGCTTGCAAAAGCTCTCAGATACACAAGTCCCTGTCGTACTTACACATCCTACATAACCAGCAAAAGTTCATCCAGGAACAACTCCTCCTCTACTATATTTTGGACACAAACTAAACACAACAATTCACGGGAGTGTCATTTTTTTTGCCTCACTGTTCTTTGAGTAGTGCCTGACTGACCAACTGATTTAGATAGGCCAGGCAGTTGAATTGTATTTGGAATAAAACTTTGATGTCATAAATTGAAATATTTAAGAGGGCATAATTTTTAAAAGATGTTGAAAAGCTTGTGCATTATGGCAAGTTGTTTTGATAAGTCAATGCTAAGTCACAAATGTCTCGTTATCATCTTCACACAGCAAACTTCTTTTGGAAGAATCAGTGATTGAATCAATATGAGTCAGTTCTTTCACCAATGTGTTTGTTCAAATATGTATCATTTTATTCAAAGATTGTTTTAAAAAAAGTTCTGGCAGAATAATACCTTTTTACTTTGCCCCCTAGCCACACCCTCAAAAGCCCAATCTTTTGAGCTAAGTTGAGTGGATCAGTCAGAACGTCCACATTCCTGCCCTCCTACAGCCTAACCCTGTTTCCCAGGATGTACAGTGACAGACTTCATGGCCTCATTGTCATTCCAACTGAGAGGTTGAACCAGTTCAGTACCTCATTTTTTAAAAAAAATGTAGGATGAATAGAAGAAAGTAAAAGGCATGTAACCTATTTTGGGATAAATAATTATCTATTCATGTTCTGTTTTTAAAAATTAGTTCTCTGCATGGTCTGAAACTTGCAATGTTGTGTAATTTGCCCCTTATTTAGAGCAGGGTGGATTTCACACCCGAGGATCAAGTGAAAATGCAAATTAGCAGGCTCAAACTTGTATGTTTGCTGACATTTTTGGCTGCTTTATTTTCCTCAGTACTGGGAAAAAAATACTGTGCAATTTAACAACCAACAGAAAACAACATTTGCTGAGTACTGTGAGCATTCAATCTGCTGGTATAATCTCTTGATACCCATGTCTGAAAGCCGGTAACTTAGAAATTCTTTCCTCCTTTAATTTTTACTGTTTATATAGTATCTGTTATGATATCAAGCCATCAAAAGTACTTCATAACCTTTGAAGAACTTGTGTAGTTTAGTTAAAGTGGGATAGAATCATTGTTCTCTTCTCTGTGGTGTTAGTTGAAGGGTAAATATTAACCAGGACACCAGGAAAAGCCCTTGCTGTTCTTTGAATAATTCTATTTGATCTTTTTATGTCCACCACTTGTGGCTGAGATCCTGTGGACAAAGTGACAGGGAGGCTAACGGTGCTAGCCATTATTTTGAAATAAATTAGCAGCTTCCAGTGACTGCATGTGTATAGCTAAACACAGAAATCAGGAAGGTCTGATTAGCTGTGTTTTCCCCAGAAGCTGTTACATAGGTACCTCACTGAAAGATTCAGCATTCAAACAATTACAAGAAGTGGTGCAATTGCCCACTGGATATCTAACAAACTTGCCAAGAAAAATTGAAACTTGAGTAAGTGGGCTCTTAATGTTGAGTTCTAAATGCTGCCAAAAAAATCTGACGTTGAAAATTAATTTTTACGTGTGGATCCTTGTTCCTTTAGTTTGAATGAATTATTGAGTGGAAACAAAAATGTAAGAAGTAGTTTAATTCTGATTTAATAATTAATTCAATTTTTGATTTGCACAGTCTAAACCAGGAAGTGTCTCTTGGTGAGGTCTATTAGCCAGATTAGTTCAAGAAATATACTGTTGCTTGACCTGTTCATGCAGGTCCCAGATCTCCTCCTGTAGCAGGCAACATGCTACATTTAATCTGTAATTATTGCAAATTCCAATGCCTAAAGCAACAGAAGGTTGTGCGCAATACAATGTATAGCTGACACTATTTGTTTGTCATTTAATGAAATCGAGCCAGTCCATTTTAATGATGACAGTTAAAAGTTGATGGTTGTGATGGACCCCCTAACGGACATTATACTGCGTTCTGTTGATAGATTACCCGATGTGCTTTAATACTGAATTTACGACTTTCTGACGTCTTTTGTCAAGCAGAAGCCTTGCTACTGGGCCCAGCTTCATTTAATTAGTCCTGAAACCCGTTTCATCACAGGCACTTTTTAAATCCAGCTATCATTTTCTATTTTATACAACTGGTGACCTGTTCCATGCCTCTCATAAAGTTCTAGTTTTAAAAGTAGCCAAATCTGTTATTTTCTTTTACATGCCCAAATGTAAACTCTCAGCCTTCAGTTCTGCACTGGATGGAGAAGTGTTATTGTTTATTTCTAGTTCCCATTTAAAAATCTTCCTGTGGCCCTTTCTTTAACTTTCAATCTTCTGGGGACAGCAGGGTGGGACATTTGGTGGTGCTTTCCTGTAATTATGGAGTGAGATATCTATATCTATTTGCCTGCCAGCATTCCCCCACCTCTGCTTTGATGACACTTGACTTTTATCAGCCACTCCAACTGGGAACACCAAACTCACCTGAATGACTTGGTGTCCTTTGACACTCAGTTTTACAGTCAGTTGAGAGTTAGAGCCAGAGAGCTGTGCAGCATGAAAACAGACCCTTCAGCCCAACTCATCCATACAGACCAAATATCCTAAATGAATCTAGTATTTGGCCCATATCCTTCTAAACCCTTCCTGTTCATATAGTCATCCAGATGCCTTTTCAATGTCATATCAGCCTCCTCCACTTCCTTTGGCAGCTCATTCCGTACATGCACCACCCTCTGCATGAACACGTTGCCTCTTAGGTCCCTTTTACATCTTTCCTCTCTGACCTTAAACCCATGCTGTCTAACTTTGGGCGCCTCCACCCTGAGGAAAAGACCTTGGCTATTGACCCTATCCATGCCCCTCATGATTTTATAAACCTCTATAAGGTCACCCCTCAGCCTCAGATGCTCCATGGAAAATAGCCCTAGCCGTTTCAGCCTCTCCCTATAGCCCAAGCCCTCCAACCCTGGCAACATCTTTGTAAATCTTTTTCTTTGAAACCTTTGTTGTTTCACAATATCCTCCCTATTGTGGGGAAATCAGAATTGCATGTGGAATTCCAAAAGTGGCCTAACTTATTGTCCTGATTAGGCACAACATAACCTCCAAACACCTATACTCGATGCACTGACCAATAAAGGCAAGTATTCCAAACACTGCCTTCAGTATCCTATCTACCTGGTATTCCACCTTCAAGAAACTATGAACCTGCACTCCAAGGTCTCTTTTTCTATGTTGCTATTTGAGAAAATGATTTGGATGAAAATGTAGGTGGTGTGATTTGTATGTTTGCAGATGAGATGAAAATTGGAGGGGTTGTGGATAGTGAGCAAAGTTAGCAAAGGATGCAGCAGGCTCTAGATCTCCCTCTCTCCCTCCCTCCCTTATTTTATAATCATTCTTTTCTGATGATCTCCACTATTTTCACTACTCCTAATGGGGCTTCCTATATCACCGAATACCCAGGCCCAGAGGACATGCTCATGATTGCATTTATTGATATTGACCTCCCATGCCCACCCAATGCAGCTCAAACATTTGTGTCTTTGCCACAATGTTTACTTTCATGAATTGGGGTAAACATAGTGTCCTTGTGGTGAACATGGGACATGGCTGAAATTGGTAAGTCAGTGCGTATGAGCCTCCAGCTGAGCACTTGGTTGCTTCAAAGGCATTTTGCAGCAAGATGCTCCCCTTTCCTGGTTGATCTTTTTTTAATTGAATCTATTTTATTTTATTAAAGATTCATTGTTTAAGAATGTCTCTGAAAATCCAGGTCAGAGCCAAACACAAATACATCAGAAACATTGCACCACCGTACATGAACCTGTGCTGATGACGGCCTCTTCATGCATCAATACTGTTGTATTGCTGTGTTCTTTGCAGTCTCCCTTGGCTCTGACAATGCAGGTGGCTGGAAAAAGCAGCAGTGTAGTATCCTGCTTTTTTGGGCAAAACACTGCAGGGTTACTGACCCTGATATTGAAAGGGTAAATTTGTCTTTTTAATGTTAGTGTAACATTTTTTTAAATTGTCTTCCTATCTGTTTGTTTCTCACGGTCTTAGACAGCGCTTGGAGCACTGCCTCTGCTTAATCTAGGACCTTTGGTCTATAATTTTCATGCTATTTAACCAAACTATGACTACAGTACTTGATGTCATCCTAATGAGGAACTGTTTTAGAACAAACTGAAAATATGTTGGAAATGCACACCTGGGAAGAGGCAGTTTAATGTTCTGCTTGAAAGTCCTGTGTTAAATCACAGCCTGTAGAAAATTAAATGATTTCCTTTGTATATAGTTTATAGTCACAGAGTTAGATAACATGGAAACAGACCCTTCAGTCTAACTCATCTATGCCACCCAGACATCCTAAATTGATCTAGTCCCATTCCCCTCTAAACCCTTCCTATTCATATACACATCCAGGTGCCTTTTAGATGTTATAATTGTACCCACCTACACTACTTCCTCTGGCGGCTCATTCATTATGTGCACAATGCTCTGTTTGAAAATGTTGGTCCTCAGGTTTCTTTTTAAATCTTTCCCTTCTGTCCTTAAACCTATGCCCTCTAGATTTGGCTCCCTCATCTGAGGAAAAAGACTTGGGTTATTCACCCTTTCCATGCCCCAACTGATTTTATGAAACTCTGTACAAGGTTACCCCTCTGCTTCTGACCTTTAGGGAAAATAGCCCAAGCTTATTCAGCCAATCTCGGTCGCACAACCCCTCCAACCCCAGCATCATCCTTGTCAATCTTTTCTGAACCCTTTCAAGTTTCACAACATCCTTCCTAAAGCAGGGAAATCAGAATTGAACACAGTATTCTAAAATTGGCCTCACCAATGTTGTGTACAGCTGCAATATGACATTCCAACTCCTTTCCCCAATGTACTGACCAATGAAGGCAAGCATGTCAAATGCCACCTTTACTACCCTGTCCACCTGTGGCTCTGCTTTTGCACCCCGGAACCTCTTTGTTCAGCAATACTCCCCAGGGCCTTCCCATTGACTGTATAAATCCTGCTTTGGCTTTCCTTACCAAATTGCAACATCTCACATTTATCAAAATGAAACTCCATCTGCCAATCCTTGGCCCATTGGCCCATCTAATCAAGGTCTCATTGTACTCTGAAACAACCTCCTTCACTGTCCACCACCTCACCAATTTTGATGCCATCTGCAAATTTACTAACAGTACCTCCTACATTAAATCATTTATGTAATTGTTGAAAAGGAGTGGATCCAGCACTGATCCTTGTAGCATACCACTGGTCACAGGCCTCCAGTCCATCAGACAACTGCCTACCATCACCCTCTGTCTCCTACCTTCAGTTTTGTATCCAATTGGCTAGCTTTCCCGAGATTCCATGTGATCCAGACTTACTAACCAGCCTACCGTCAAGAATCTTGTCAATTGTCTTGCTGAAGTCCATGTTGACAATCTTCATCAATCTTCTTTGTCACCTCTTCAAAAAAATCTCCACTGAATTCGTGAGACATGTTTTCCCACGCACCAAGCCATATTGACTATCCCTAATCTGACTCACAGAATCCCTGCCCAACAACTTAGGCATCATTGACCTCAGGCGTAATGGTCTGTACTTCCCTGGCTTCTCCTTACTATCCTTCTCAAATAATGGGATCACACCCATGACTGTCGGTGAAGAGGCCCCGTAATGCCCTAGCTTCCCTCAAAGTCCTGGGAAATCCCTGAACCGATCCTGGGGATTTATCTACCTTTATACATTTTAAGATCTCCAGCACCGCCTCATCTGAAAAACAGACAGTTCTCAAGACATTACTGTTTATTTCCTCAAATTCCCTAGCTTCCGTGATGACACACAATATTTGTTTACTATCTCACCCATCTTCTATGCTTCCTCACGTAGACAGCCTTATTGATCTTTAAGGGGTCCTGTTCTCTGTCTAGTTGCTCTTTTGCTTTTAATGTACTTGTAGAATATCTTGGGATTCCCTTTAACTCTTTGTGCCCTCCTGATTTCCCTCTAAGTATACTCCTGCTACCCTTATGCCCTTCTAGGGATTCGCCTAATCCCAGCTGTCTATACTTCATATATGCCTCTTTTTTACTGACCAGAGCCTCAATGTTTCTAGTCATCCAGCATTTCCTACACCTGCTGGCCTTACCGTTTATATTAACAGGATGAGGGGGCAGCTGGTTGAAACTTACAGACTAGAATCACAGAATCACTATAGTGCGGAAGCAGTCCACAACAAGTTCCCACAGCAACTGTCCAAACAGCATCCCACCAAGACTCACACCCCTACCCTATCGTTGTAACTCTGCATTTCCCATGGCTAAATCACTTTTCCAGCATATCCCTAGACATGATGGGCAATTTAGCATTGTCAGCGCACCTAACCAGCTAATCTTTTGACCTGTGGGAGGAGACCAGAGCACCTGGAGGAAACCCACGCAGACGCAAGGGAGAATGTGCAAACTCCAGACAGACAGTCGCCTGAGGGCGGAATTGAACCTGAGTCCCTGGAGATGTAAGGTAGCAGTGCTAACCACTGAGCCACCGTGCTGCCACGGTCCTTGAGGCTAGTAATATTTGGATTACTCCCGGTGCCATGTACTAGTGAGTAGGAACAGGAGAATAGGGCAGATAAATGCCTGGCTAAGGAGCAGGTGTAAAGGACAAGAATTCACATTTTTGGACCATTGAGATCCCTTCTCGGGTGGAAGTGACCTGTGTAAGGAGGACAGGTTGCACCTGAATTGGAAGAGCACCAGTATCCTGGTGGGGAGATTTGCTGGTAATGCTCAAGAGGTTTTGAACTAGTAAGTGGGTACGACACCCAAAGGAGAGTGAGAAAAGAGATAAATCTGAGCCTGTTACAGTAGATACGGGGAGCAAGTTAAATAGTCAAGGCAGGCAAGCACACGGCAGAGGATGTGGTAAAACTGATCAATTATTTAGTTCAATGCAAGAGGTCTGATGGGTAAAACAGATGAACTTGGGACATGGTTGGGAACATGAGACTGGGATAACATAGCTAATACAGAAACATGGCTCAGGAATGGGCAGGACTGGCAGCTAAATGTTCCCGGTATAGAAAGAGAGGCAAGAGAAGAGGGAGAGTGGTGTTTTCGGTTAAAGATAACATAATGGTTGTATTTAGAGAAAATACAGTGAAGTTACTGGGTGGAACTGAGAAGTAAGAAAGGGATGATTCTTTATTGGGGTTGTGCTGTAGCCCTTGTGCAACACACACACACAGCACACACAACACACACGTCAACAGGAAATTAAGAGCAAATGTATAAGGAGATCTCAGATACCTGTAAGGAATGATGGGGTTGCACCTGGGTATTTGGTGATGTCGCAAGCGCCATGAGGAACGGTGGGGGAGAAAAAAGAAATCACCAGAAAAGAACAAGGACCAAGTAGAACAGGTGGTGCTGATGTTCAGATCTTACAAAATAAATGTAACGAAAAAGCATAAATGAATAAATGCTAAAGAAACAAAAAAGAACTGCAGGATAACAAAGTGTGGGGCTGGATGAACACAGCAGGCCAAGCAGCATCTCAGGAGCACAAAAGCTGATGTTTCGGGCCAAGACCCTTCAGCAGAAAAGGGGTATGGGGAGAGGATTCTGAAATAAGTATGGAGAGAGAGGGAGGCGGATTGAAGATGAATAGACGAGAAGATAGGTGGAGAGGAGAGTATGGGTGGGGAGGTAGGGAGGAGGTAGGTCAGTCCAGGGAGGACAGACAGGTCAAGGGGGTGGGATGAGGTTAGTAGGTGGGAAATGGAGGTGCGGCTTGAGGTGGGAGGAGGGCATAGATGAGAGGAAGACCAGGTTAGGAAGGTGGGGACGAGCTGGGCTGGTTTTGGGAGGCAGTGGGGGGAGGGGAGATTTTGAAGCTGGTGAAATCCACATTGATACCATTAGGCTGCAGGGTTCCCAAGCGGAATATGAGTTGCTGTTCCTGCAACCTTTGGGTGGCATCATTATGGCACTCCAAGAGGCCCAGTATGGACATGTCGTTTAAGGAATGGGAGGGGGAGTTGAAATGGTTTGTGACTGGGAGGTGCAGTTGTTTACTGCGGACTGAGTGTAGGTGTTCTGCAAAGCGGTCCCCAAGCCTCCGCTTGGTTTCCCCAATGTAGAGGAAGCCATAGCGGATGCAGTATACCACATTGGCAGATGTGTAGGTGAACATCTGCTGGATATGGAAAGTCATCTTGGGGCCTGGGATGGGGGTGAGGGAGGAGGTGTGGGGGTAGGTGTAGCACTTCCTGCGGTTGCAGGGGAAGGTGCCAGGTGTGGTGGGGTTGGAGGGGAGCATGGAGCAGACAAGGGAGTCCCAGATAGAGTGGTCTCTCTGGAAGGCAGACAAGGGTGGGGTTGGAAAAATGTGTATGGTGGTGCAGATGTTGGAAATCAGAAGCAAAATCAGGAATTGCTGGAAAAACGCAGCAGGTGTTCAGAAAGTGCAGGCTGGTTCTGGTGGGCTTTTTGGTGGGGGGGGTGTGATTTACAGAGAGAGAGAGAAATATAAGGACGACACTGGTCACAATGGTTGGGAAATTACTTAGAACTGCTACCAGTCAAAATAATTCTCCTTTCAAGACTTCAAAAACTTACCAGCAGTCAAATGCCTACAACTAGCACAAGTGATGTTGTCTACTGGGTCCACGTGTTCCAGTGTTATACAACTGAAAGAAGATCCAACATTTCCCTACTTAGATGACAGCACAAACATGGTAGATAACAGTCCAGTGGGTGCAGTGCATTGATGACCGACCAACCAACGCCGAATTGGAAAGGAAAAGGCAAATCAACAATTAAGTGGAAGCAGATATGGCATGACCATCAACAACTCACCTATTAGGAACCTTGATCCATCTGTAGTTTGCTCCTACTCCATCTCCAAAACACTCATATACCAAGTCAGCCAGTTACCCTTGGAATACCAAGAAGAAAAAGGACCATTTGCCTCCCACAAAGTATTCCAAGTTCAACTCAACCCGCAATAACTACTTTTAGCACATTACTTTCAATCCTGTTTAAAGGATTGGACACAAATGTTGACATCATCACTGTATCGATATGCAGAATCATAAAATCATCCAAGATTGAATATTTACATTTTTTTGTTGATTCGCATCATTAAGACTCCAAATCAGAAAGTTACTGCAACAGCTTTTCTAAAAAAAATGGTGAATCTCAAGAATGGACCTTCTTATTTATCAGTCACTGACTTTGTATTACCTCAATGTTCAAGCCCCTGGATGATATTTGCCCCATCTATCATGTTAGGGCAAGTTTGACAGCACCTGTACGACAGACCAACTAAGATACTACAACAGTTTTGAAGTTGACGATCTGGTCATCATTTCTTCTCCAGTTTCTGGGCAACAACTCCCTGTATCAAAAAGTGAAAAAAACAAGATCAATTGAAGGGAGGGAAGCCTGAGCTGGAGACAGGAAAAAAAACCTGAGCTCCACTTTCAGGATAATATAAATATTCACCAAGTTTCCAAAGCACCAGCAGCACCTCAAGTACTTCATCACACCGTTATCAAAATCAGGTCTTCTATGTTGAGAATGTGACCATACAACTAAAATATTTGACAACTGATGTCTTTCAACATTCAAAAACACTGAATGGTTGAGGTCTGAATGTTGCAGTTAGAAATGGAGACCAAACCACTGAATATTATTGAGCTGCAGGAACAATCACCTTATACCTTAATAAAGTATAGAACATTACATAGAACATTACAGCACAGTACAGGCCCTTCGGCCCTTGATGTTGTGCCGACCTGTCGTACTGATCTCAAGCCCATCTAACCTACACTATTCCATGTACGTCCATATGCTTATCCAGTGACGACTTAAGTGTACCTAAAGTTGGCGAATCTACTACCATTGCAGGCAAAGCGTTCCATTCCTTTACTATGCTCTGAGTAAAGAAACTACCTCTGACATCTGTCCTATATCTTTCACCCCTCAATTTAAAGCTATGCCCCCTCGTGCTCGCCGTCACCATCCTAGGAAAAAGCCCACCAGAACCAGCCTGCACTTTCTGAACACATTGTGAATCCACCTACCGTATAACTAGTTTACTTGTAAGCAGAACAGTGCAATGTCAAACCTACACAACTCACAAAAATGAACTCAAAAGTAACAGCACATTAGACTGGAATAATTCATTGACTGAGCTGACTTATCAGTTTGCTTGATTAACAGCACAATAACATGCTACTGCCATGGCACACCAACATTTGGGATTAGTCAGTCTCACTGGTGTTCCTGTGGAACAGGGCCCTTCATCACTGGGAAACATTCATTACATAGGAATGAGCGAAACAAGCCCTTCAAGTTGTTCTTTATTGATCTCAGGATGCAAAGATCATGAATTTGACCTGCAGTTATCAGAATCCTGTGGTGTAGTGAGTGCAAATATTTTCCGATTTTAACGGGGTTGGTATGATTAGATATGGAATTAATTTTTTTGTATGGATAGTGATGTAGTTTCTTAAGGACTTAGACCTGACCAGAGCAACTTGTTGTGTCCTGTTCCTGTTGTATTGGAACAGATAATGTAAATTAGTCACCATTTTTATCTTAAAATGGGTTTGGCATCAGCCCCAAATATGAATCCAGCTTCAACATCTCAGGGTAATAAACTGACTTCAAAGGGGCAGTAAATTATTTTTTGAATTCTGCCAGATGCCAAACATAACAGCAGACTGACTGCAGTGCAGGTGAGAGACCGCAAAATGCTTGTTGAATTAAATTATTAATTTAGTATGTGAAATCAGTGTGATGGCATTCGGTCCATTGCCTAAGCATATTTCTAAACCTTATTCAAGCAACATTTCAAGTTTCAACTTGTATTTCCCAAAAGTGATTTTTTTTACCCCCACAGGTAAAGTCATTCTTGGCACACTAACATTGTGACGCAAACAGCAAGTAAAGTCTAGTGGTTAAGTTCTTTATTGTGCGCCCCTACTCTTCTTTCTGTGTAATTATGCTGAAAGTTTGTTTTTCGTTCCTCTGATCAGACCACTCTGTGATCATTGATCCACCCTGGTGGCCTTTGTGTCAGCCCCTGTATAATCCCACTCCAAATCACTTGTCTTAATTGATGACCTCTACACGTGTGACAACTTTTAGAGGCAAAATATTGTATAAATTCACTTTTGAATACATGTGCGCCATATATTTTGACCAGAAGAACAGAAAGCTCTTGTCAGTAAAATGAAGAAAACCAAGCTTTGCCTGAAAGAGATTGCTTCCACATCACTGACTAGCTCCCTTCTCATTTTGTTGTAGTAGGGTAACTTCTGTCTTGATTCTGCTTCCTTTAAAAAGAAGCAGCTTTTATCAGCTGCAATGGTATTTTATGTGTACCATCGAGCCTACCAGTGAGTTAGATTTGGAGCAGGATTTGCAGAAAACAATCTCTTTTACAGGAACAAGAACTGGGCTTTTAAAGGAGTATTGAAACCTAACACCCACGTGAGTTCCAGTTCCTGACTCTACACTTGAGCAGAGTTGTTTCAGTAACGCTGTTTGTCAATGTCTGTCTTGGGTAAGAGGTGAGCTTGGCAATTGGTTAGTGGTATTGAGCACCTCCAGGAGGCTGGAGTCTCCTGCTTGACGCTTACAGGAATGGCAACTGTGATCAATCTTGCTGCTGCAGCAAATAGTTCCAGAGATGGCTCGCATGTCAATAGCAAGGAAAGTGGCCATGTAACAAGCTAACAATGCAACTATTTCCTCACAAGTAAACAACATCTTGAAGGGAAAGAGGGATGACAAGTTGGTTGCAGAGTGGTGCGCATGCCTTTTTAGAAGTGAGAGGTCTGAATGCATTGATTATTATGCCTTGGTAACAGAGTCAATGTTGGAGTTTGTTTATGCAGAACATCCCTAGGTTCAACTCCCAGTTTCAGTTGAATTAGTTGGTCTGAAATGGGTTCAGCATTTACAACTAACTTTGAAAGTAAGGAAGCAGCAGCCAGACTTTGCAAGACTATTTGGTAGTGACAAGAGATAAGGTGCCTTGTGTTGTAGTCACTCCAAGAATCAACTCACAGAATCAACAGTGTTAAGAATTGTTGCTTTCAAAAATGTCAGAGGAGAAAAAAAAATGTATTGAGAATGGAATCTCTTTAAAAGAAGAGCATTATTCTTGAATCAGTCCATTTGAATTATCCATCGTGAAAGAATGGAATCCTGTTGTGCCTTTGCATACGTCTCAATACGTTCTATTGACTAAACTATCAGTTCCCTGATCAATGTACCCACAAGATCCAAATTGGAAGTTTGTGACTCAATTTTCCATTTGATTGAAGTAGGCGGAGGTCAGAGAGGATAGGTTGGTGATCACAGATTTAGGAAAATAATGTTGTAATTGACAATACATTAGACAGCATTGAAATAGTAGGCTTCTGCCCCTTGAAATATGGCTCAAGGAATGCCACAGTAAAATGTTGAGCATTTGCTTGTGAATTTCAGTAACAGTAATCTCTTGAGCAACGATAAACAGAAGAAAGCTCCTTCATCCCTTGTGCAGAATAGTGCCTTTTTTACACTTTTTCTCTGTTATTAAGATTCCTTTTGTACCATCTGTCTGATTATACTGGGGCAAGGCACAAAAAATGAGAATTTTTGGAGGGTTTGAAACTTCAAAGAAGTGTTTTGCTTATCAGAGAATAAAATAATAAAGTGAGTTAGCAGTATGGAGCAAGTATTAAAGGTTTAGTACCACAGTTGACTGCACAACCTCCTACACAGTGTACAGTACCTTTGTTGTATAAAATTGTGGGATCTACCTGCTTTCACAGTGACAGAATTGTGTACAATACATGTTGGTCAATTGACAAAGATGGTACGTGACTCCATTTCACTAAATGTGTTGCTTTGAACAGATTGCATAATATTTGAAGTGCATAAATGACTCTTATTGAAACGTGCTGAGGCAAAATGCAATCAGTTTGTTAAAACTGAAAGAGCCCTAGATGCTGGAAATCAGAAACAAAATCAGAAATTGCTGGAAAAGCTCAGTGAAAGGCACAATCTCAACTGGAGCAACTAAGAAAGTAATTTCAGGTTCTTTGTACTCAAAAGGGGCATTGCCCAGCAACAAGTTGACTAAGATTAAGTCCTACAATTGAGGAATTATTGTGAAAAAACATAGTAGTTTGTGATTTGGAACAGGTGAGATAGTTTACAGAAGAAAAGTGTTACAAGTATAAGTGATTTTGTTTGAGAATGCTGTTGATTTAAGAGCTTTGAAAGGCTTTTGCGGGTTTTGAATGATCTCTTCGGAAGAAGTTGTCTCCTGCTATTTGATAAATACCCCTCAACCTTTGAACTCTGGGCCTGATCCTTTTCAAAGCCACTGGTGAATAATTGAAATGTTTCACATCACTGTCATCACTGAATGACAAGTAGCAATGATCTTTGAATGTCAGGCTAGCTCTTCTTGGCCTTGCAGGTAAAGGGGAAAGATTACTATGATTCCAAGTATTTAAGTTGATCTTCAGATCGTTGAAGAAAGTGCACAATAACTTGTATTAATTAAAGCTCTATGACCTTCAACTTCATCAAAATAATCTTGTGCAAATTGTGGAAGAGAATCTCTTTCAAGTTGACAAAGTGTGTAGCTCAATGAACACAGCAGGCGAAGCAGCATCTCAGGAGCACAAAAGCTGACATTTCGGGCCTCGAGCCTTCATCAGAGAGGCTCTCTGAATGGGGGGGTCTAGGCACGAAACGTCAGCTTTTGTGCTCCTGAGATGCTGCTTGGCCTGCTGTGTTCATCCAGCTTCACACTTTGTTATCTTGGATTCTCCAGCATCTGCAGTTCCCATTATCTCTTTCAAGTTGGGTTGGTGTCAGAATTGGAAAGGTTTTATCAGCCCAATAGGTTATAACAGTCACCAAATTGGCCAGTGTTATATTTTGTGCTGTCAGCAGATGCAGATTCCATTCTAATAAAATGTAAATGCTGAGGATGTCTTCTATTTGCACAACACGTCTGGGCAGAGAGTGACTTTAATTTGGCCAGTATCTGATCTAGGAGTACTCTGTTTATTCCTGTTACGATTGGAATTAATCCATTTGTTTTGATGTGATGGCTTTGGATCAATTTGCCTGGCATCTAGCTCCAGTCTTCCTGGAAATCTCAGTAAGTATTGTGAAGTGCCATTTGGTGATATTACTTTGTTGCATAACGTGTGCTCTGAAAGTGGAGCAAGTTCACTTGTTCCCAATATTGGATTTCAGTTGTGGTGCAAGTTTAATTTTATGGATTCTTAGCCGCCAGATCCCAGTCTACTCAGTATTTCCGTTAATTCTATTACCGTGTAAGCCATGTGCAGGTTGGCTTCATTAGACTGTATTGCTATTGTGAACACCATTCTTTGTGTTTGTTTTGTGATGTATTTCTTTTTTACTATCCATGTTCCTACAAACCACAATTTGCATTAGCTGTTTTTTTGATGGTATCAACTTTTAGCTTGCACCAGCTTTCTTTTTATGGTGTCATGCATGGAGGAATTGTTTCACTGATTCCCAGATTTCTATTTATGAATGTGCTGTCGATAAAACAAGCAAAAACATTTTGTCAATTGTAAAAATACTGTGCCAAATGATCAATCAACAACAAAATGTGTGTCTTGGTTTACATGTTCAAGGTGTCACAACATGGACACAGGACGACTAACGTTTTGTCATGGTCTTGTGTTATTGGCTGCAGGAACTGAAGGGCAGCGTGGGAAGAGATGGAGTCAAATGTCCGTGACTGTTGGCGGTGGGGGGGGGGGGTGGTGGTGGTGGTGGGAAAATGTGCTTTTTAATTCTGGGTGGGAGTTGGAGCTGTGGGACCTGAAGCTGGTTGCAGTCCATTAACCCCCAGACCATGAGACCGAGGAGACTCAAACTTATTTTCCTGAAGATGGTGGGAATGACATTGGAAGGTGAGGGAGAGAATGGAACACCATTCTTCTCAAGCCATGACCTGTGATCACTGGGAACAATCCTTGGAAAGGTCAAAGACTCAGATGCACCATTAAGGGGAAGGTGAAAGATCTGGATCGATTTTCTCTTGTTGAGCTAGTCAGCATACTCCTTCTCCCAGGCCATAAAGCCGTATGGTGGAAGAAAAGTTCTGTTAACCTGATCTGCTTCAGTTGTTCCAGATGGAAATAGTGTATGGTCTCCAAATTAAATAGACGTGCACTATCACTACCTCCAGAGGAAGGAATGTCCAACAAAACCAGCCTTGCCAGCAATGCTCATATCCCATGACCAAACAACAAATAGATTGGCAAAGGATGCTGACCGATGTCATCCCATCTGACATATTCAGCATCTGACTACCAACCTTTTAATTTCCAAGCTGTTGCTAACCCAGGAATTGAAATATTAAAGCAAATGTTGGGTAGCAGGATTGCATAAGCTTGGCCTACATTTTGACCTTCTGACATCTATCAGCAGTAAGGATGAATGTTAAAATTGAGCACATTATGCTGTCTAATTTGCTATCGATATGTGGTGGCTGCAATTGTAGAGACCAAGTTGAGTTTAATTTGTTCTGAACTATATATTATAGAAATATTGTATCATTGCATGCCATGACTATTGTTTTAAGATACTTGATACTCATACAGCTAGATAACACCTGAGGATGTGGCAGGATCGTAGGGGACTGCAATGACTGTTCTTTGACAAGGGCAACGGTGGGAGGGCAGACAGTTGATTCTGGCTCCTATTCTCGATCAGTAATTACAGATCTTCCTCCTGCCAACATTTACTTTCAAGGTTTCAAGACAAAGCCACTAGAAGTGTCTGGAACCGCACCCCAGCATGAGTCATGATCTTTTGAATTGAAGAGGGGAAAATTGAAAGGGTTACATGACCTTTTCCAATATTACCGTGTTGGAAAGTAGGTGAATTTCACTATGTACATTTGGTTTGCTGCCTGATGACTACTGTGTTCTGCCCTGGCAAGTACCAACTGCATGAGCAGTAGCTCTGTTGAAGGAGCAGAACTGAGATGCACTATTCCTACCTTCTGAAAACTGACTTGCAATGTCAGCCATGTCTATTATGTATATGTCTGGGAATGGTTGTATTTGAATCCTGGGATCCACTGTTCGAGTCAGATAACAACATTTTGAAGCATCTGCTGCCCACGTTATCTTCTCTCCTGCTTGATGATTATGATTTCTGACAACAGCCAAAAGGCATCTGGATTATAGAACAGCTCTGATAGTGTCTTGAAGTAGGTTTCTTAACAAGCTAATAAAAACTATCTGAGGAAGGCTAAAAAAAATCTTTACTTGCTATGTTTAGAAATTATGTGCATAAAATTGTTGTGCTTTAATGGCATTGGTAGCAATATAAGCATCTCCAAATAATTACTTTTTCAACTGAGCAACATTGAAAGCAACAGTGTTGACACCTAACTGTGAACAGAGGAAAAATGAACTAGCTTATTTTGCTTGGGCTCAAGAATATGAGACCAGAACCAATGCTTTGGGATTAAATGTGCTGTGATCATTGCATCTGCTGAAGACGGGATCAGTCAGTCATTCTGACACAGATAATGTGCAACTGCACTGGAGCTTTGATCACTCTGCCAAAAAAAACACACGTTGTGCTAGCCAGATACAACTTGTGAACTGAACGGGATAAAATAACTAACAGTCCCTTGGGATTTTATGCCACACTTTGTTCGAGTCAGTTCCCTTATATAAACAAACAGAATCCAATTAACTCATTAGCTCTTTCCCTGTAAAACTGGTAATTTTATTGACTTATGGGAAACTAATCTGTGGGTCTAATTGCAGAGGTCAAAGGAACAAATCCCTGGGTCCACCTTAATTTCAGCAATGTCATTAAAGAGCAGCCATGCTAAAAGTGAAAACAGTGGCAGAACTCCTCCGGTTCCCTGGAGAAGTAGAGATCATTTACTTCACAGTTATTGGGGAATTCCTTGGATGCTGTCAAATCTTAAAACAAAGTGATGGAAGTGGGAAAATTTTATTGGTGATGTGTTCACATTGGAGAATTACTTCCTAAAGTGATTCTGTATTCAGTTTAGGATCCAATGGGCAGTTGCCATTATGGATCGGTTAGTCTGTCTTCTCCTAATGTCCAGGGGCAGGTGAAGCATAGATTTTATCTTCTCATTCTAAGAGAATAGTCCTGCCTCTTTTTGTATAAATTTTGATTATTCTCTAATTTTTGTTGTCGAAGGTGTGACCGGAAAACATGATGTTAAGGTTTTCTGTGGGGATAGAGAGAATGTGAGTGAAGGATGGCTGCAAACATTTCGCAGGCAGCAATATTTTCTTGTCTGAAATCTTCTCCTAAAATATAACACAGTTTTAATAGTTAAAAATAAAATACAAATTTTCAGAGCTTCTTTTGAAGTGATTTGGTACCATGAAGTATGAGGTATGTCTATGATGATAATAAAAATATGACAAACGTAGGTTTAAAAGTTCACATTTTGCTGCTTAAAGCTGTCAATGTGATAACAAAAAATATTTGAGACAAGGTTATATATCATGGATAGATGCAAAATTACCAATATTTAAATGCATGTATAAGGCACTTCTAAGGTCTGTCCTCAGTGAAGCTGAATACTTAACTCATCTCCATCATTCTTTCCTGTTCTGGTAGGTTTCAAAGATGGTCAATTTTTGATATTTTTCTTTCCCACGAATTCTTTTATCTCTTCTTCCTCCTGAAAATGTTAGCTCCTTAGTTTGTAGAGATTCTGTGCCACCTGAAATGGCCAATATTCATGTGAGACAACATGCAAATTCAACGTGTTATTCAGTCCTAAATAAAGTACAGCTAAGCTTGATTCTGTGCTCAACTGATTTGCACCACCCTAGTACAGTGAACGAAATCTGGAGTTTTCAAATGACCTATCTACTCAATGGATAAATGCATTAACTTGATCAGTAACACATGCCACAGATCGGTTTCCGAATGTGAACCCACTAATTTTTTCAGTTAAAATGTCAATTTTGGAGGATCTGAAAAGCTGCTTGTAAAAGTGAATGTTTCCCCCTTTTTCTCAGATCTGTATAGCAGATTTCTGAAGAGAATACCATTTTGAGCCAAATGATAAGTGACTATTGCATGCCATCGTGTGAGGTGCGGATCCAAATAAAGAACTGAGTCATAAACTTCCAGTTTGGATCTTGTGTTTTTAACCAAAATAATAGCTGTACAGTTATATTAAAAATATCCCTGATCAAAGCCAAAAGTGTTTTGACCAATGAAAATAAGCAGATCCATTTACTCCACATTTGTAATTCACGGGGCAAATGGCATTCTGTGCATAGAATTCAAATGTACAATGGCTCGGCTGTCTCAGTAAATGGAGTTCAAATCAATCAAATCCATTGCTGCTCACTTTCTTTTATCCAATATAAAAAATTGAAACAATTTAGATGCTCAGTTTTCACGTTTGTAACTCTGGCAGATGAAATCCATCTACTTTCAAATTCATCCGCAAATATCAGCAGCTTATATTAGCTGTCTGATGAGATCACAGTAACGGGAGCTGTTTATTCAGCCTGTCAAGCTTGCACTTCAATCAAATACAATCATGGCTGATTGAACACTTCAGTACCTTTTGCTCTCTCTATCCCCATGACCCATTACGCCATTGATATTTGAAATATTATTCAACCTTTACTTTAAATATAATGAATATTGAGCTTCCACAGCATTCTAATGATTCATTGTGTAGTGCAGGATAACGTTCCTTAGGCTTCCTGGTAGGCAGCTACATGCCTGCCCCTGAATATTAGCCTTCAGTGATTTCTTTACAAGGACATCTAGCTCCTATTATCCATCTACACTTTTCAACCTTTCCAATTTCAAGAAATATTCTGAACATCTGTTTCTCCCACTAAGGTGGATAACCTCATTTTTCCATGTTTATGTTTCATTTTCCCTGTTCTTTCCCTGTCACTAAGTCTGTCCAAATCTGCCAGAAGGCATTGTTTTACATCTTTCTCAATAGTTCACTGTGAAATCTGTTGGTCTCTGAAGTTTTTTTCTCTGTACTTGTTTAGATTGAATTGTTGAGTGTATCATTGTGTTTTGTTTTGTTTAAGAGCAGACATCAGGTCAGCATGCAACAAGAATCTGTAACATTAGAGACACTTTATTCTGAATGGTCGCTTCCTGTGACAATTCTACGAGTTACAAATCCCTCATTTTCTTTTAATATCCTGGTACTTGGAGTCTCTCTCTAATGCCTGAAAGGTCTTGACAAATGGATGTGGAAAGGATGTTTCCTGTTGTGAGTGAGCTCATAACAAGGGGGGCACTTCAAGGTGAAAGTTTGTTTGAGAGAGTTGTGTGACTGGAAGTCTTTGCCTCAAGACACAGTGAAAGTAGGATCATTGATTACTTACAAAGTAGAAGTCAGGAGATTCTTGTTAGGCAACATAATCCAAGGTTATCAGCAGTAGATGAGAGTGTGGAATTCCAAGCACCAATAGATCAGCCATGATTTTGAGTGGTAGAGTGAGCTGGAGGGGTTGAATGGCCTACTTCTGTTCTTGTTCCTGTTTTTGTATGTTCATTCCACACGTGGAGTGAGTGGAACTGACTCATACATAAGATTGCTCTCTATGTTGCAACTGGACTCTTTAGAAGGATGTGTTGTTGCTTTGCAAATGATAAAACAGTTTGTGTTTGTCTAATTTGAAAGGCTGTTGGAATGGCATCTGATGACCATTTGTGGTGGTGGTTGGGGAACGCATTGGGGTTTGTGGGGAGTGGTGTGGTCAGCAGAATAAGGATCTTTAGCAGTTGTTTTTGGTTGGTGCTACACGATGTCAGCAAGAGGGTACACACATATGACCACTCTGGTTGCAGTGTGGTGACTTCTGTTCTTTTGGTCAAACATCTGTATTTTGAGTGGATTGTGTCCGGACTAATCAATGATCAGAGTCCGTTAGCCCTAATCTGTACCAGTATAAACTATGGCTTAATATTTAAGGGAAGGTTTACGCAGGCAGAAAGTTGTATGAAATTTCAACATAGATCTTAAAGGAAGCCACTGGTATGCTCTGTCACTGGAAAATTGCTAAATATTGCACCAGGTTGCACTGCACTTCCAAGAATCTATTGTCACTGGATTCCTGAATTTGTCACAAGTTACACCATTTCTGACCCACGGGGTCTGCAGATTGTCATTGATTTGGCACAAAGTGGAAAACTGCCCTTGTGAACAAGACCAGTCTGTGACCAAAGCAGGAAATGAGATGAGCCAGCTCAATCTCTATAGGTCAGAAATCACACATCACCAGGTTATAATCCAACAAGTTTATTTGACAAAACACTGAAAGAACTACAGATGTTGTAATTCAGGAACAAAAACAAAGTTGTTGGGAAAAACTCAGCAGGTCTGGCAGCATCGGTGAAGGATAAAAACAGATTTAATGTTTCAGGCCCGGTCATCCTTCCCCAGAACTGAGGAGTTCTCAGGAAGGGTCACCAGAACTGATGTTTAACTCTGTTTTTTCCTTCACATATGCTGCCAGATATGCTGAGCTTTTCCAGCAGGTTTATTTGACAACACAAGCTTTCAGAGCCTAACTCCTCCTTCAGCTGTTAGAAGGACTGAGGCTCTGAAACCTTGTGTTGTCAAATCAACCTGTCGGACTGTAACCTGGGGTTGTATGATTTCTGACCTTGTCCATCCCAGTCCATCACAGGCACCTGTACAAGACAAAGCATCTCTGTATGAAGCTATAATTCTTAACTTCATTACATTTCATTCCGCATGAACCATTTGAAATTGTTTAGTAAAGCTACACATCTGGATTTGTAATATGCACTTGTGACAGTAACTTTTGTTATTCCTTGATATTTCCCTGCATGGCTGTACATGAAAATGATGGAGGAGGCTGTTGGCAGAATTATGGAATGGACTTGTATACTCACTGATGCTCAGTTAGGCTTCAGCCAGTGACAGTCGGTTTCTGATCTCATTACAGCCTTGGTCCTTAGGTGGACAAAAGGACTGAGCTCCAGAAGGGAGGTGAAAGTGACTTCTAGATCCCATGGCAAAACTGGAGTCAATGAGAATCAAGGGAAAAACTCTTCATTGATTGAAGTCAATCCCTAAATATCACTGCAGGAGTTCATAAGGGTGTGTTCTAGACCCAACCATCTTCAATGTCACTATTTCACTTTCACTCTACCATAAGATCACAATAGGAATGTTTGTGCAATTGTCACTGTTCAGCACCATTAGCGGTTCCTCAGATTCTGAAGCAGTCAGTACCTATGTGCCTTGGCTGATAAATGGTAAAAGTAACATTCATGCCACACAGGTGTCAGAAAACAACCATCTCCAACACAAGAGAATCTAATCACCTCCCTTTATGTTTCAATGGACTTAGTATTGCTGAATCCTGCACGAGAAATACGTTTGGGTGATACTGTTGACTAGAAACTGAACTGGACAAGCATAAAAATACCGTAACTAAAATAGCAGATGAAGTTTGAACTTTGACTTCCTGAAGCCTGACCACCATCTAAAAGGTACAAGTCAGGACCACTATGGAATGCTGCCCACTTGCCTGAACAAGCGCATCTCCAACAATAATTGAGAAGGTTAACGCTGTCTGGGACAGGCAGCCCATTCTCCATCTACCACTTTCAATTTTCATTCCCAACACCACCAATGCACAGGAGCAGCAGTGTGTCGCATCTGTACGATGCTCTGCAACAACTCCTTAGACAGCACCTTCCAAACTCATGACCTCTACCGCCTTTTGAAAGATAAGGACAATAGAGACATTGGAACACCATCAGCTGCAGGTTTCCCTCCAAGCCACTCTTCATCCTGGCTTGGAAGTATATTGCTGTTCTTTCACTATACCTGGATTAAAATCCTGGAACTCCCTTCCTAACAGCATTGAGTATATCCACCAGCACTGTAAACTGTAGTGGTTTAAGAAGGTAGTTCACCACTACCTTCTCAAGGGTGGGTAGGGATGAGAAATAAATGCTGGGCCCAGCCAGCAATGTTCACTGGATCGGGGAAACAAGTAAAAGAAGATATGGCTGGCGACTGAAAATGCTGTTTATGATGTGTTCAAATTAGTTCATATTACAGAAAAGGGATTGCTGGAGGTCTTAAAACGCATAAAGATAGATAAATGCCTGGAATCTGCATCAGGCATTTCCCAGAACTTTGTGGGAAGCTTGGAAAGAGATTGTGAGGCCCCTTGCTGAGATATCTGTATCATCAACAGCCATGGTTGAGGTGCCAGAAGACTAGAGTGGCTAATGTTGTGCCATTATTTTAGAAAGGCTGGAAGGAAAATCTAATAGACTAGCGAACCTGATATCAGAGGTGGGCAATTTGTTGAAGGGCATTCTGAGGGATGGGATTTAAATGTATTTGGCAAGGCAAGGACAGAATAGGAAGAGTCAACATGGCCTTCAGCATGGGAAATCATGTCTCACTAATTTGAAGAAGTGACAAAGAAGACTGATGAAGACCACATGGCAGAAATTGTCTATGTGGACTTCATGGTGGTTGGCAAGGTCAGATCACGTGGGATCCAGGGAGCTAGCCAATTCGATGCAAACTTGGCTTGAAGGTTGGCCTCAGAGCTTGTTGGTGGAGGGTTGTTTTTCAGACTAGAAGCCTGTGACCAACAGTGTGCCACAAGGATCAGTGCTGGGTCTACTGCTTTTTGTCATTTATGTAGATGATTTGAATATGAATATAGGACGAATGGTTAGTAAGTTTGCAGACGTCACCAAAATTGACTGTCTCGTGGGCAGTGAAGATGATTATCTCAGAGTACAATGGGATTTTTGTCAGATACACTGATGGGCCAATGAGTGGCAGATAGAGATTAATTTAGAAAAATGTGTGGTGTTGTATTTTGTTAAGGCACACCAGGGCAGGACTTATACACTTAGTTCAGCAAGGCTCCTGGGAGCCTACTTAGACATCCGGGGGGACGCCGGTGCACAGTTCCTTGAAAGTGAAGTCACAGGTAGACAGGATGGTGAAGAAGGTATTTGGCGTGCTTGCCTTCATTGATTTGTTCATTGAGTATGGGAGCTGGGAGGTGATGTTGCGGCTGTACAGGACATTGGTGAGGCCATTTTTAGAATATGGCATACAATTCTGGTCTCCCCCCTATAGTAAAGAGGTTGTTAAAATTGACAAGGTGCAGAAAAGATTGACAAGATGTGAGGTTGGAGGTTTTGAGTTATAGGGAGAGGCTGAGTAGACTGGGGCTTTTTTCCCTGGAGCATAAGAGTCTGAGGGGTGACCTTTATAGAGATTTATAAAATCATCAAGGGCATAGATAGGGTGAATAGACAAGGTCTTTTCCCTGGGTATGCAAGTCCAAAGCTAGAAGGCATAGGTTTAAGTTGAGAGGGAGAAAGATTTTAAAGGGATCTGAGGGGCACCTTTTTCATGCAGAAGACGATGCATGTATGGAATGATGTGCCACAGGAGGTGGTGGAGGCTGGTACAATTACAACATTTAAAAGGCATCCAGGTGGGCATAATGAATAGGAAGGATTTCGAGGGATATAGGCCAACTAATGGCAAATAGTACCAGGTCAGATTAGGACGTCTGGTCAGTGCAGGCGAGTTGGACCAAAGGATCTGTTTCCATGCTGTATGGCTGTATGAACCATAGAATCCCTGCAGTGAGAAAGCAGGCCATTCAGCCCATCAGGTCCACACCAATCCTCTGAAGAGCATCTCAACTCCCTGCCCCATCCCTGTAACCCTACATTTTCCATGGCTAATCCACCCAGCCTACAAATCCCTGAACACTATGGGGAATTTAGCATGGCCAATCCACTGAAACTGCACATCTCTGGGAGGAAGCCGACGCAGATGCAGGGAGAATGTACATACTCCACACAGATAGTAGCCTGAGGGTAGAATTGAATCTGGACCCCTGGCACTGTAAAGCAGCAGTGCTAACCACTGAGCTACCATGTTGCATTGATTCTATGACTTTGATTCTTCATAACAGTCATGGTGCTGAGCGCAGGATTGAAACCAGGCCAAGACCATTTAAATGGAGTATGCATGTGGAGTTGAAATCGAGTCGGGCATTTCTGATTCTTGTAATGAGGGGTATTGGCAGAAGTGCTTCCTTTTGAGTTTGATTGGGAGGCTCAATGGGCCTATACAGAAGAAGTTTATGAGATAATATCTTCTAGAAGTCGTGTTGTGGAAGGCCAAGGGCTCACTTGCACTGCTGTCCTCCTCCAGTAAACGACCCCAACCCACCCTTTCATTCTCCCCTGTCCTCTGCCCGGCTAACTCTAGTTGGGAGTTAAAATCAGATCATTGAAATTGAAATAAGAGCACAACTGATTTTAGTGCGTTGTAACATTGTAAAATTTTTTTAATGTGGCAGCAGTGAACACCTTTCAGAAGTGCCTTCTTGGCTGTAAAACACCCTGGGATGGCCTGAGCTTGGGATGGGCACGACTCAACCTAAAGTGCAGCAAAGTAGAGCTTGAACTCTGACCTATACACAACTCCGACTGTTACCTATTTGGCGTACTTACATGAACATGAGCAACATAAATTGCATTTATGACTGCTTCCACTGGAAGATTTTAACAACATATTTTGAAAAATCTTGGACTGACTAAGAGCTGTACTGCTAGGCAACTATTACTACACTGCCCAACAGGACTGGCATGTGAATGGTACCAGCCACCCCAGTGGCTTTGTCATCTTTCAAGCAACTTGCACGTGTAACGTGAGTGCTTGTTCACTCCTCAAGTGTTCTAAACTGCATCCCCCATTTCCTGTGTTATCAAATGGGAAACCAAAATGATTTGCATCTGCCCTATTCAGCTTATTATTAAACAATTAAATGTATGTTTTGGACAGAATAGCTCTGCCTAACTATTGTTCATGTAGTCATTCCTCTTATCCCAGTAGTTCATTACAAAAGCATTGCTGCAAAACAACACTGGCATTGTCTCCCTTTGTATAGGATATTCCTGAGGTTTTATTAGGGCATGTCTGGCTGTGCAGGATATCACTTTGTGGCCAGTTGAGGAAGTGTTTGTCGAGGAAGGATCAAGGTCAACCAGCAACTTGAATAGGGCTGTCAAAAAGAAGTGAAAACAGGTTTGTCATGCTTCTTAGTTCTTAATCTATTTCAGCGTTCCAACAGAACATGTTCCCTAACTTGAGAACCTGGCTGCTAAGAATGCTCACATTTTTGAGGCTTAGGGTAGTTTAGAGGTACATGCCTAAAACATCTTGAGAAAGCAAGTTGGGCACTGCTGTGCAAATGTACTACGGCCTGTTGCCGGTTGACCTTGAAATTGTGATAGCTGCACCCAGAACAGAGCATTATCTAGAAGGCCGTTGTTGTCTGCAGAAATTAAACCAACTGAAAAAGGTTGACCTCAGTTGACTGACTAATATAATGAAAATATTTGCCTGATTTATAAAATGAGAATTCCTAAGGCATTGCCTGTTTCCTTAGAAATTCCAGCATAGAGGAGGCCATGTGTGTACACAGCACATCTGCTCTAATCATATTTCCCTGTTCTTCTGTAATGGCATTCAGTTTTTTTTCCAAGTGCTTATCTAATTCCATATTTGATAGCCAATGCATATATTCATATTTCTTCATAATCCTCTCTAATGTGTAAAACTAGTAGAATGCTGTGCTTTCACTTGAGACATGAAACCAAGGCCACATTTCTCGTAGGCGGACAAATAAAATGCCATAGCATTATTCTGAAGAAAGGCAGAAGCACAGTCCTTTCTATCTTGCCTAAGGTTAACCCCTTCATCTATTTTAGTGTTATAAATGATCAGGTTAATATTGTGTTGCTGTCTGTGTGCAAATTGGTTGTAGAAGTTCCTAATTACAACACTGACTGCACTTTCAAAGTGCTTCATTGGCTATAACACACTTTCTCGGTTGTGAAAGATGTGATGTTGTTATAAACAAGACAAAATTCTTTGTTTTACACCTTTCGTAATATTCCCTTGTTCCTGACCACCAATTGGTGCAATCTTTGATCAACTTGCTTTCTCAACTCCTTATAAAATTGTTTAGATTTCAGCAAGACCTTTTGATATTGTACTCGGAAATTAAAGGAAGGTCTCAAATAGCAGGCAAGTGTTTGAGGGAGGTAAAAATCGACTAAGGCAGCAAATGCAGTGGGGAAAGAAAGCACATGTAAATGGGTCAATGAGTATGAAAGATTCGCAGCTGGGGTCCTTGCAATTTACGTTAACATAGAAATGATTTGGAGCCGGGAACAGAGCAGAGCTGTCCTAGTTTATAAATAGCAGCAACGTACAGGAGTTTCAGCTGAGAAGAAGAGCACAACCAATTACCCAGGGGACTGGATGGATTGGAAAGGAGAGGGGATTAAGTAGCAAAGAATAATCGAGTTGGACAACTGCGAAGTCACAAATCTAGAACAATTATAGGCTACCACTTGAAGGCAGGAGAGGAATTTGGGGTATTCAGGATAATTCATTAGAATCAACATTGTAGCATGGACCAGCAGGAAAGGAAGCTACTTGCAGATTGGGATGTACAGCAGGAAGAAAAATGCACAGAGACTGGTATAAAGCACTGGTATGGGCACACATGGAGGGCTGCAGCATGGACATTCTTGAGTTTCTTTGTGGATTTAAAATAAATGTGCAGATTTGTTCTGCACAGCTGGCACTAAATTCTCTTCCAGCAGTGTAGAAATATCACCCACCCGTCATAACGCATTGCAAGTCTGAATTGAACTGAGCTGTTTAGAGGGAAGAACAGCAGATTTCTCACAAGTCACTAGTGTGAAGCTAGTTTCTTATTAAAGTATATATTTCACTTATGGTGTTAGTATTCGAAGATTGCTGGTGGATGTTGTTTATTTTACTTTTAGGTATTTTGCTTTCTGAATGGAGTTGTATGTGTGAACTAAGTAACTGATAAGGTCCATGAGGGTAGTTTATTTCTAGACTGGATTGCTTGTAAAATCCCTTTGAGGAAAGTATCCTGTTAGTAAGAAACTTCTGTCAGGAGACCCTTTTGATGGTTTGAGTATTATGACAATACACGTCTTCATGAACCAGCCTCATCTATTGATCTCCAAATGTCTAACTTATGTGCTTACAGGGTAAAGGTAACACCAGCTGACATCGCTCCATATCTGGTATGGTAGACTTCACACATGCAATGTAAACAATGAATTGATGTTTTTTTTTCCCTGCCAACAGATTGCTAACCAAAATATTTACTGCTAGTTTTTGCAATTTTTATACTACAGCCTGTTTCCAGTAGGGCAGCATGAGGGCGCAGTGGTTAGCACTGATGCTTCACAGTGCCAGAGATCTGTGTTTGATTTCAGCTTTGGGTGACTGTTTTGTGTGGAGTTTGCACATTCTCCCCATTTCTGTGTGGGTTTCCTCCAACAGTTAAAAGATGTACATGTTAGTTGGATTGGCAGTGGTGAATGTCCCGATAGTGTCCAGGAATGTGTATATAAGGTGGATTAACTCTGGTAAATCTGGGATTACTGGGATGAGATGGTTCTAGGTGGATAGTCTTTGGAGGGTCGGTGCAGACTCCAGGGCTGAATGGCCTCTCTCTGCACTGTATAGATTCTGTAATTCGAAAGCTACCACTAGTGATCTTTAGTGAATTGTATTTTGTGTCTTTCCTTGGTAGATAAATGTGGACATTTGCAAATGATCTTTCTGCACTGTTGCTTAATTTTAGATACTGCAATATTATTAGATTGCCCTAACTTTAGGATAATGGGTGGAAAAGGGTTTTAAAAATTATTGTTTATCAACCTATACAGACATACCTCCTGTGCAGGCAAATGTAAATCTTAAATTTCTGTCCCAGAAATAGGGACACTACCACTGCTTTACAAGATGCTTTACACAATTGCTTGGCCTGTAAGTCAAATGTATGATCCAAACTGAAATAAAGAGGCAATTATGTTTGGGGATAGGAGTGTTTGAATGCAAGTGAGGTCAGTCAGGTGACCCAGAGAGTGGGGACCGGAAATGTTCTGAATGTCCAACACGTGAGCGTTTCTGGCTTAGAGTGAGGTTGAATGATCATGATCACGTGTTTCAGAGAGCCATTCAAGATTCCACTGAATCTGCTTAATGATGGAATGATGTATGATATTGGGTAATGTAAAATGGTTCATGAGTGTTTGGAGCTTTGTCAGATGAAAATCAGTTTTGTTTGAAAGAATAAATATGAAAATCGGAATGCCAGCTGTCGTTCAATCGAAGTCTGAGTTTGATTTTTTTTTCATGAAGCAGAAATTACAGCAAGGCATGAGTAGCTAACAGGTTCATATTGCTGCGCTTCTCATTTCAGTGGATTTGTAGTGTCATACAACAGGGATCTTTGCTTTCATTTTACACAGTAGTTTTATTATTAATGTCCAGTATTGATCCTGGTCTCCAAGGTGCATTTTGCAAGATCAAGGACAACTTTGCAAACTTTTCCGACCTATTAGTGGTCAGACCAAAAGACAACAGGAGCAGTTGTAGGCCTTTTGGCCAACCAATTCTGCTGCCATACAAGATCATAGCAAATCATCAGTTTTACTTTCCTGACTTATCCCGATATCCCTTGATTTCCTTTATTTAGTAAAAATTTGTCTGTCTCATCTTTGAATGTTCTTGATGACCCAGCCGATACAGCCCTGTGCGAAAAGACCTCCACAGACTCATTGCCCTCTGAGAGAACAATTTCCTCCTTATCTCTGTCCTAACTGGGTGGCCCTTTGAGATTAATCCCTCTAGTCCTAGACTCTCCCACAAGTGGAAATCACCTATGCTCATCTACTCTGTCAAGCCCCCCCCCCTTAAAAATCTTCTATGTTATGATAAGGTTGCCTTACTTTGTTCTAAACTCCAGTGAGAACAGGCCCAACCTCATAAGACCGTCCCTTCATTCCTGGTTTCAGCCTAATTAAACTTGATTGGCACTACACCCACAAGCATTCACTCCCTCCACCACCAATGCTCAGTAGCAGCAGTGTGTACTATTTACAAGATGCACTGCAGAAATTCACCAAAGATCCTCAGATAGCACCTTCCAAACCCACGATAACTTCCATCTAGAAGTACAAGGGCAGCAAATATATGGGAACACCACCACCTCCATGTTCCCCTCCAAGTCACTCACCATGCTGACTTGGAAATATATCGTCAATCCTTCACAGTCGGTGGGTCAAAATCCTGCAATTCCCTCCCTAATACCCACAGCAGGATGAATGCAGCGGTTCAAGAAGGCAGCTCACCACCACCTTCCCAAGGGCAACTAGGGATAGGCAAGAAATGCTGGCCAGCCAGCAACACCCACATCCCACCAATGAATAGAGGAAAAAAACATTCTCTGGGTTGCCACCAAGGCCAGTATACTTTTTCTCTGGAAAAGAATCCAGTGTTGTTCACGGTATTCCAGCTGTAGTCTTATGAGTGTCTTGTATAGACTTCCCTTTTTTATACTGCATTCCCTTTGAAATAAAGTGCAATTTTACATTTGCCTTTCCTTTTACCTGCTGAACCTGGGTGCTAATCTTTGTGATGTATGCATGAAGACTCCCCAAATCCCTCTGTGGTGTAGTTTTCCCGCAGTCTTTCCCATTGAAATAATATTCGGCTGCTCTATTCTTCCTGCCAAAATGCATAACTGCTCATTTTCTCCCATTATGTTCCATCTGTCAAGTTTTGTTCACTTACTTAACTTGTTCATATCTGTTTTGTACACTCAGCATCACCGTCACAACCTTCCGCCCAACCCATTTTTTGTGTCATCTGCAAACTTGGTGGTAATTCATTCACTTTTGCCACCCAGGCCATTAAATACATTGTAATTGTGGGCCCAAACATGAATCCCTGTCACATCCCATAGTGAGAGATTGCCATCCTGAAAATTTCTCACTAATTACAAATCCCTGGCTTCTATTAATTAGCAATTCTCTATTCATGCTAATATTACTACTTTCAACTTTGCATTTTTAATAAGTACCTTATGTGTGATATCTTGCCTAGGGAGTTGATGGCCTAGTGGTATTATTGTTAGATTATTAATCTGGAGACCTGAGTAGTGTTCTGGGGATCTGTGTTTGAATGCCCCCATGGTAGATGGTGGAATTTGAATTCAATAAAAATCTACAAATAACGGTCTAGTGATGATCATGTTGCCACTTTGTTGGGAAATTCCATCCTGTGAATGAATAATAAAATAAAAAACTCATTTAATTGCAGTCTAGAAAATCCAAATATATTACATCCATTGTTTCTCTTTTGTCTTTTCCAGTTGTTACCTTTACAAATAACTAAAAATTTGTTCGGCATAATTTTTCCCTTTATGAAGCTGTGTGCACTCTCTTAATTAATTAATTTGTGGATTTCTAAATGTGCTGCTGACTCATGCCTTGTTAGAGACCCCTGCATTTTCCCACTATCAGATGTTAAGTTGTCCATGTTGTCAGCCTCCCTTTATGAAATACAAAGTTATATCAGCCATTTTCCAATCTTCCAGGACTTTTCCAGAGTCTAAGGATACTTGGAAGATTAGTACCTGTGCATCCACTATATCTCTTCCTTTTAATAACTGAGAATGCATCAGCTCCAGGGGATATATTAGCATTTGGCTCCACTACATTCCGCATGACTTTTTCTTTTGTAATAGTTATTGTATTTATTTCCTCTTGCCCCTTTTTGTCCCTTGAACATTTAGTAATTTTGGCAGTAAGCATCATACAGATGTTAGGGGTTAAGTTTGGTAAAATCTCAGTCAATTGAAGGCTAGAGCATGATTAAATATCTCCCAAATTCTAGTTGCTGAGACCATTGGGTCACATTATTACAAGTTAGAATTTTCTGTTCAAGAAATACTTTCAACTGTTGTAAACTGTCACTCAAGCAGAAAATAGATAAAAGTAACAAAGATGTAAGAAAATTCCTGTTCAGTTCCATGCATTACCATGGATGTATTGATCCGTGTAAACTGTGCTGTATGTGTTCTTAAGTGAATTTTGAGTCATGTTTTGCTTGGTGTTTTGAACTGCTGCCAACATTGTTAAATACTTGCATGAGCACAAAATTGAAGTTGCAACCTCGTGAAGCAGAATCCAAGAGTAATCAGTTCCTGTAAATGAGGAGATGCAATTACTCAAAGCCTGTGTATTCTTCCATGGTGTTCACATGGAATTCATCCAAGGTGATTGCTGTTATTGTTGTATTAAAATTCTAAAATTGGGTTGTAAGGTTTTCTTAGCATTTAGTTGTGAGGTTGATTCATTTGTTTGTATTGTGCTGCATTGATTTGATGTAAATTGAGCTGAATGTGATACAGATGTGGCAGGTTGTGAAGCGTTGTTTTACCTGTGGCTTGGCTGCTTTGCAAAATGCTTAGACATAATGCCACTTTTATCCACCTTGGCTTAAATGTGGGTGAGTCTTTTTTGGATTTGTGTTATTTGTTTGTTTTAGTGTGTGTATGTTTCTTTTCAAATCGATAATTTACTTCGTTGGAACTTAACAATTTTATTTTCAGTGATGGGATTATGGACTTCCTATGGTTGGGATATTTCCAGAGCGTATTTCAAGCTACTTCGTGCTGCCTACTTCCTCAGTCTATGTCATGCACACCCTAGTTATAAGTAAAATGTCTAGACCGACAACAAGAGCCAGTTTATAAAAAAACAAGAAAACTGTGGATGCTGGAAATCAGAAACAAAAACAGAAATTGCTGGAAAAGCTCAGCAGGTCTGGCAGCATCTGTACAGAGAAAGCAGAGTTAACATTTCGAGTCCAGTGATCCTTCTTCAGAACTGAAGAACCAGTTTTACATTGACTCTTGGTGACAGCCATCATCTAACTGAGCATGATTTCCAGTCTTTGAGAATATTTCCTGGTGATGTCTGATTCCTCATCAAACTATATAATGTCATGACATGATTTGCCAGTAAAACCTAGCAGCTTATATACATAATGACATAATTTGTGGATAATCTTGTGACTCAATTATGCTTAGTATGCACACTGGCCATCTTGTCATGGCTGCATCGAAAACCCACAATTCATTTTACCACCAGTGCAGAGGTTGACTGGCAGTGGGAGTCCAGTGTACATTCAGGATGGAAACATTTTGTGTATGTCTCTGAATCTCTGCCCAATACTCTCTCAGTTCTTTTTCTTTGTGCAGTCTGATTGTTGCATTGCCACCTGCATTATGAATTGTTGCATGACGATGCACCTTAGCAGGGAATGTTGTGTCCGCTCTATTAGGGTAAAAGGGTTCTCCAAATTTGACACTAACGTTGTGAGAAACTTTAGAGAAATGTAGAAATGATTTTCAAACCATTTGTCCGTGGCTTATGCCGATCTTCCATTGACATTACAGTGAAGGATTGAAGAATGTGAAAATTCTACAGTTTTGACTAGTAACACACTGAACCTTTACTAGATAATTTGGAACTTTTCTGCTTGATGACCTGTAACAGACCTATTATCTTTAAATTTTCATAAATTGAATGGCAACACACCACTCAAAAATGACACAAGTGCACAGTGGAGCCTTCTGCTACTGAAAAAGGAAAAGTTAACTTAGATACAAACTGGCAGCTGAACAATAAACATGAAAGTATGAAATCAAAATAATATGTAACACTCAGGGGGCCATTCAGGTAGTTAAATGGGCTTTTTAAAAGGCTCGACAGGTGAAAGACTGCTATGTGATGCACAAAAATATCTGCAAATCAGTAAAAAAAGGCTGTAAGCATCGTTAAATTCAACAGTGAAAAGAAAAGGAAAAACACAGGATAAAGCTTTAAGATGAAGGAAATCAAATGAAAGGTGAACTGGACAAACAAGCAAGGCCTGAAGTTGGTGCGGTCAGAATTCTGCCAATAAGAAAGATGCCAAAATTTTCATGTTTAATTTGAGCAAATTACTCAAATTATCTCGTGTCTTGTACACCAATCAAAATGCTGGTGAATGTGTTTATCAACATTCAGAATTATTATTTTAACATACTGCTGTGCATTTGGCCGTTAGCTAGCATCTGCTTCTACTACAGTATCTTGCTTTGTATATCCATTTGCTTGCCAGTGCTCTTTTTGTTTACAATTCTGCTTGCATGGATAAATATTAATCAAGAAGAACATTCTGCCCTGAGCATTCAAGCAGAGGAGGATGCAAAGTACACATTATGTCTTCCGCTACACATCTGATTGCTGGAATGCTCACAATCTGTTTTCTTGCTCACGTAATATCCTTCAGTGCTGTTTGATTTCTTTTTCTGTACTACCACCAAATCTTTATTCTATATTGTAGCCAATTCACTTCTGTTTCTGATTTCTTACTGTTTATAATTTCTTAATTATCTCAAGCTATAAATAGTTACTTTGAACTTAGTTCAGAAACAGGCATTTCAGCTCAACAGAACCAAACTCCTCCCACCCATCTGCAACTCACTATGTCAGCATGTTCTTATATTCCTTTCTCCCTCAAACATTTGCCTGGCTTCCCCTTAATGAAAAGCTAAACTGTTAACCTCAGCTACTTCTTATAGAGCTGTATCCCATATTCTTACTACTCAGGATTAAAAGGAGGGTTTATCCAGAATGCCTTATTTCAGTTATATTTATGCCCCTTGTCTGATTCTGCATATTATAAATATCCTTTCTGGGTATAATAACACATAAGGACCCATTCAGAGCAGACCCATTTTTCATAATTCTACTGGGTGCATATTTCCTTAAGGAAATGGTCAGGTTACCTTAATTTAGGGTGGCCTAGTGGTTCAGTGGTTAGCCCTGCTGCCCCACAGCGCCAGGAACCCAGGTTCAATTCCACCCTCTGACGATTGTCTGTGTGGAGTTTGCATGTTTTTCCCTTGTTAGTGTGGCTTTCTGCTAGGTGTTCCGGTTTCCTCCCACAGTACACAGATATAAATGTTAGGTGGATTGGCCATGCCAAATTGCCCATGGTGTTCAGGATATGGTGGTTATGTGCATTAGCCATGGGAGGTGCAGGGTTACAGGGATAGAATACGGGGATGGGTTTGTTGGGATGATCTTGAGAGGGTTGATGTGGTCTTGTTGGTCTTGAATGGCCTGTTTCCACACTGTAGGAATTCTATGAATTTCTTGGTGGAAGAGCCTCTTGAGATTTGTAGAGTCATACAGCAGGGAAACAGACCTTTTCGGATCAACTCCTCCATGCCGACCAAACATCCCGTTCTGACCTAGTCCCATTTGCCAGCATTTGGCCCATATCCCTCTAAGCCCTTCCTACTCCTATAACTACCCAGATGCTTTTTAAATGATGTAATTGCACCTGCTTTCTTGACTTCCTGTGCCGGCTCATTCCAGATGTGCACCAATCTCTGCCAAGAAAACTTACCCCTCAGGCCCTTTCTACATCTTTCTCTCTGACCTTAAATCTGTGCCCTCTAGTTTTGGACTCACCCACTCTAGGAAAAAGATCTTGGCTATTCACCCTAACCATGCCCCTCATGATTTTATAAACTTCTGTAAGGTTACTCCTCGGCCTCCAACACTCCAGGGAAAAATAGCTCCAGCCTATTCAGCCTCTCCCTATAACTCAAACACTCGACTCCCAGCAACATCCTTGTAAATCTTCCTCTGTTTTAATTTATTTTCTGGACTGCCTTCAGAATGAGTCACACTTATCCTGTGATGGTGCCACACTATTTGAAGAAACATTTGTACAAGGCAGATGCCAGTCAACCTGCACCAGCTTTTTCTCCAGTCCATTTTCTTTTTCATTCTGTTGAAGTGGTTAACTTTTTACTGGATATGATTCTTTAGTGATTTAGGCACGTGGTGAACCCTTGATGTCTTAGTTATTGTTAGTTTAAACAATTAAACCTTCAGAGCACTCCTGTGAAGCAGGAATCAGGATTCTGTGAAATGTTCTTTTTAGATCAGGGCATTAATGGTAGTGCTGTACGTGCTAGGGAAGGTGAGATGCCCCAGATCGTTGGGCGGGGTATTGAGTACAAGAGTTGGCAGGTCATGTTGCAGTTGTATAGGACTTTGGTTCGGCCACATTTGGAGTACTGTGTACAGTTCTGGTGCCACATTACCGAAAGGATGTGGATGCTTTGGAGAGGGCGCAGAGAAGGTTCACCAGGATGTTGCCTGGTATGGAGGGTGCTAGCTATGAAGAGAGGTTGAGTAGATTAGAATCATTTCCATTAGAAAGACAGAGATTGAGGGGGGACATGATTGAGGTCTACAAAATCATGAGGGGTATAGACAGGGTGAATAGCAAAAAGCTTTTTCCCAGAGTGGGGGACTCAATTACTAGGGGTCATGAGTTCAAAGTGAGAGGAGGAAAGTTTAAGGGAGATATGCGTGGAAAGTTCTTTACACAGAGGGTGGTGGGTGCCTGGAACGCATTGCCAGCGGAGGTGGTTGACGCAGACACGTTAGCGTCTTTTAAGATATATTTGGACAGGTACATGGATGGGCAGGGCGCAAATGGACACAGACCGTTAGAAAATAGATGACAGGTTAGACAGAGGATCTGGATCGGCGCAGGCTTGGAGGGCCGAAGGGCCTGTTCCTGTGCTGCCGGTTTCTTTGTTCTTTGTTCTTTGTTGGTGTCGGTAGCTTAAAATAACTGATGCTAGTATCATTGGATAACAGTTGGAAACTACTATTGAGAAAATGAATTGCTTTCTTTTTTAAGTACTTCCTCATCTGTCTCTAAAGCAAACTGCTGCCAGTATGTATGCAGTTTGCTAATATTTTATATTTAAATTAATTGTATTAACTGCTCTGCTGTGTTGTTGGCAGTTGTAGATTATTGCTTTTAAACGAGGGAGTGCTGTCTCTCAGACGAGTGGATGAGATATCCTGGCAGCAATGGACTCAAAGATTGGTGATGCAACAACTATTACAAAGTCAGCCCGATAGCTAAAACATTGGTTGCGGTGATCTGCACATTTGTTTGTTCAGCATGGCTTAATTAAACATCTTAATCATTTAAGACTTATACTTTGGATAGCAAAGTTCTGAGCACTGTTCGCCAAGGTTTAAAAACCTGAGCACTGAATAATCATTTACTGAGACACCAGTACCTTTTATTTGCTCGTTGCAGAGTTCTCTCCGTCCCACCATTAGTTACTACTGCATTAAAATGTATAATACAAATGTTTGCCAGCTTTTCAACCTGACATTGGTGACTTTTGACTTCACCTAAGTGTGTGTGTTTGTGTCGCGCACACGCGCATGTGCTTAAGGTATATTAACATCCAGGAGTTCCTGAAAGGATTGTTTAACGATTTGTGCAGTTGCTGGTCACTACAGGTAAAGCTTTTTTGAAAAAGCATGTCAGTGACCCAGAAATGAAGCGTAACAGGAATGGGTAAAATGCAAAGGAAAGTTGCATTAGGTCATCAGCCATTTCAAATGTGAACGTAACTTTTTGTAGTTTTGAGCAATTGTTTCACAACCTACCTCTTGCTCCTGCCAAGATCCACATAAATAACTATGTGCCAGTGACTGTTGTAACTTGAAGTCAGCAAGGTGTTTTGAATTCTATTTGAGATTATTTGCAATGTGAATGCAACAACTTGAAAGCAGAATTTCACTTCTCACTGAACATGTTGCCAACGTGCTGAAAGGTTTTCATTTGGCAACAACTCGTAGTTTATTGCAGTTAGAAATAAAACAGTGACAGGTTTCTGCAGAAATTGAACCTTTAGGACTGCAGGCTTTCACCCTGTTATAAGCGAGAAAGTTACTGGTTGATAACAGCCGAGCTTCAGCCGGGTGATTTTTTTTTGGAGTGAAATACTTTTAGTGAAGAGCTGAATAGCTTGTTAGATTTGATTTGTTTTCCTTCACAGTGGGCTTTGCAGTCACTTGCTGGTAATTATGAGACAGCTTACTGAAGGTAAAGTTTTTTTTTATCTCCCTGCATTGACAAATTCACAGCAATGAGTTCCCAAAGAATCTATGATTTTCAAACTTATAGTGAACAGAGAAAATCAATCAGCCACGCTGATAGAGTAAAAATTGCAAACTTTGCAGTGATGTTGTCTCATCACTGTTGAATGTTCTAATTACTTAAAAACTGGCAACATGAACTTGTAGTTTGAGCTAGGATGCTCCTGCTGGTCTAATGATACACCTGTGAAGACCTTTGTACATTTTACAAGATGAAACGCGACATATAAATGCAGTTTATCTCAATATTCTTTGGTTAAATACTATAAAAATATCTCGTAATGGCTTTACGGATATTGATGCTGCAAGCTGAAATGTGTGCATTAACTAGGCTCCTTGGTATTTCATTTCCAAGGCATATCATCCATTGTTTTCTTAAGAATGGATTCGAAACAAAAAGGTCACAAGTGATTCTCCAAATTAACTTGATTTCAAATCAAATCTTAGACCATAAGACCATAAGACGTAGGAGTGGAAGTAAGGCCATTCGGCCCATCAAGTCCACTCCGCCATTTAAATCATGGCTGATAGACATTTCAACACCACTTCCCTGCACTCTCCCCGTAGCCCTTGCGTCCTTCTGAGATCAAGAATTTGTCGATCTCTGCCTTGAAGGCATCCAACGTCCCGGCCTCCACTGCACTCTGCGGCAATGAATTCCACAAGCCCACCACTCTCTGGCTGAAGAAATGTCGTCTCATTTCAGTTTTAAATTTACCCCCTCTAATTTTAAGGCTGTGCCCACAGGTCCTAGTCTCCCCGCCTAACGGAAACAACTTCCTAGCATCCACCCTTTCTAAACCATACAAAACCTAAATCTTAGGCTGTGTTCATCCCCGGGTACAACTGCCATGGTGTGTATTGTAAATCAGAATTTAAGACCATAAAAATGTAGGAACAGGAGTAGGTTGTTCAGCCCCTCAAATCTGCCCTGCTATCCAATAGGATCATCACTGATTATCTAGTTTATCTAATATCTAGTTTAAATACATAGTCTGTTGGAAATACTAATATTGCACTCTGTACTATATTTAAGCTGTGCTTTCAAAGACCCCATAGGTATTAAATGTCTAAACTAAATACATTTTCTCTGTTAGCACTGAAGTGGTGATTTTTCCTTTTAACGCCCCTGTGAATAATGCCATTATTTGCTAAGAATCACTTGCTCTTCCACAATTAGCCAAAACATGTGGCACGATTTAGTTGGTGTTTGTATTCTACTGACAAAATGAATATCTGATGATGCCTTATTACCGCACTGGCTGAGCTGTCAGTATGTAGTTCTCTTGTCTGCTATTCATGTATAGCCGGAAAATTGAAAGTCAAAAGTGACACTCTGGAATTTGGTGGCTTGAGGTGGGAAGGGTGTGGAAGATCCTTGGTGACTACAGACTTTTGTAATTGTAAAAATGAATATTTGAGTATTTATTTTCCCACTTCTGATCTAACAAGGCATTTGAAGAAATGCTTTAATATTACATAAGAAAAAATCTTCATACGTTTATCCTATTAAAAACAAATGTATTTTACTATATCCATTTTTATTAAAACCTTTTTTTAAAAACTCTGAAAAGTAATTTACAACCTTCATCTTTGTTCATAATCTTTGGCTGTCATCAGATGGAATTTCTGGTAGACATCGAAGTTACCATGGTAATGGTTAAGGGAGGTGGTCGCAGTAAGTCGAAATAATGTGACACACCTCAAACTGAAAAGCTTCAGTTAGAATTCATAAATCTTTTTTAGATCACTGTCTGGCATCCACTCGAATCCTACCTTCCTGCATTACCATAGTTTCAAACTGAAATAGATGATTCATTTAAATTTTATTTTATTTTAAATTTTGAGTCTGAAATCAGTAGTGGGCAGTTTGTTGGAGAGAATTCTGAGAGATAGAATTTACATGCATTTGAAGAGGCAAGGACTGATAAGGGATAGTCAACATGGTTTAATGTATGGGAAATCATGTCTCCCTAACACGATTGAGTTATTTGAGAACTTAACTAAAAAGACTGATGAGGGCAGAGCAGTAGATGTGGTCTATGTGGACGTTAGGCTTTGCCAAGATCCCGCATGGTGGTCTGATTAGTAAAGTTAAATCACATGGGCTTCAGGGAGAGCTTGCCAACTGGAGGCAAAATTGACTTGACGGTAGGAGACAGAGTGGTGGTGGAGAGTTGTTTTTCAGACTGGAGGCTTGTGACCAGTGGTATTATGTAGGGATTGATGCGAGGTCCACTTTTGGTTGTCATTCATAGAATTCTCATCCAAATAGTTTATAAGAGACATTATTAGTAAATTTGCGGATGACACCAGAATTGATGGTACAATGGACAGTGAAGGAAGCCATCAAAGCTTAGAAAGAGATGTAGACCAGTTCGAGTGGCAGATGGACTTTAATTTGGATAAATGCGAGTTATTGCATTTTGGTAAAATGAACAAGGGCAGGACTTGTATAACTAATGGTAAGGCCCTGAGTCATGTTGTCAAACAGTGAACGAGACCAGGGATTCGGGTACCTAATTCTTTGGAAGTTGCATTGCAGGGAGATAACATGGTTAAGAAGGCATTTGGCATGTTTCTGTTCATTGTATAGATCATTAAGAGTTGGTGGATGTCATGCTGAGGTTGTATGGAATGTTGGTGAGGCCATTTTTAGCGTACTGCGCGCAGTTTTAGTTGCACTGCTGTAAGAAGGATATTATGAAATTGGAGTGGGTTTAGAAAAGTTTTACAAGGATGTTATCAAGATCAGAGCATTTGATTTACAAAGAAAGGCTCGACACACTGGGTCATATTTCACTGGAGCTTAGGATGTTGACGGGTGACCGTACTGAGGTTTATAAAATCATGTGGGACATAAGTAAGGTGAATAGCAAGGGTCTTTTCCGAGGGTGGGAGGAGTTCAAAACTAGGGGCCATATTTTTAAGGTGAGTGGACAAAGATTTAAAAGGGACCTGAGGGGCAATGTTTACACACACGGTGGTTCGCATGAGGGATGAACTGCCAGAGGAATCATGACTAAATATCTGTGATTTAGTTGACCTTGAGCCAAGTTTCTGACCCCACGTCCTGTCATTACAAAGACCGCCTACTTTCACATCTATAATATCACACTTCTCCACTCTAGTGCTCTCTATTTGCTACTGAAGTTCTCATCCGTGCTTTTGCCTGCACACTTGAATATTCCAGTGATTTTATTTTCCCCAGTTGGTTACCTTTCTTCTACCCTTCATGAATGACAGCTGCCCAGAGCTCTGCTTCTCACATGCTAATTTTACACCAAGATCCATTTACCCGTCATCCGTGTGGTGGCTGACCAACACTTCTTCCTCCTGGTATACAAATACCTCAACTTTACAACTCTTATCTTCAAGTTCAAATCCTTCCACACCCTCATCCTTTTCATATTTCTGTAACATCCTCCAATTATACAACTCTCTAAAACTGTGTTCTTTGAACTCTGCCTCGAAATCCTTCACTCCAGCATTGACGGCTGTGCTTTCAGCCTTAAACATCAAGGGGCCGTCTATTTGTATCTCGCCCTTTTTAAGGCTCTCCTTTAAAATGTATCTCGTTTAAAAAAGCATTGGATCATCTCTTCCAATTTCCCTTTTTTTTGAGTAGTATCGACTTTTGACACATCATGTTTTATGGAGCACCTTCGGCCACTTTACTATTTTAAACAAGTTTGTTATTGTAATTTGTTGTTGATAGCTCATGAACACTTAATGCCATTTTAATGCATTCCCTTTTTATTCCAGTCATAAATACCAGACACAAGAAAAAATCAGATGCTCACTGATACCATATTGTTAAAAACTTAAAATCAGATGTATCTGTAATTTTTCTCATGGCTGATTCAAAGTATGCATGTCCATAAACAGAGGCTTATAGATTCTAGCCTCTTGAAAAGTTGCTGTTTCTACACCACTTTGGCATGTTTAGGAATTGTGATAATACCCCCAAACACTCATGTCCAGCTCATTCATGGTATCCTCAGTCAGGTGCATGTGTAAGTTCTTTACTATTCTGTTCTCTGTAGAGCTGATTAGTACAGTTGGCTGCTGATATTTGGTTTTGTTTCTTCTAGCAGCTTTAGGAGTCTCTTAGAAACATAGAAATTAGGTGCAGGAGTAGGCCATTTGGCCCTTTGCGCCTGCACTACTATTCAATATGATCACGGCTAATCATGCAATTTCAGTATCCCCTTCCCGCTTTCTCTCCATATCCTTTGATCCCTTAAGCTGCAAGGGCCACGTGCGGCATCCTCTTGAATATATCTAACGAACTGGCACCAACAGCTTTCTGTGGGAGAGAATGCCTGGCCATTTTCCCACCTCCCTTACCCAAGGGCAGGGATGTTCATCCTAATTTCCTACTGGAACCCAAGTTGGCTTCAGGATTCTCGGTCTTTATGTTGTTAGCCCTTTTCCCCAATCGTGCAACAATGAGCAGGAAAAGCACTCCGTTGCTGTGAAATGCTTTAGGACATCCAGGAAGGGAAATGTCGATGCACATTTCCACTCCCCTCCCTTCCACCTCCTAGCCCCTCCCCCAATTCCAGAGAAGTTGTTTTGTGTATCAGAGATGAAGCTGGACATTCTTGGTTTAGCAGAACAATCTGTCCAGACTGAACAGCTGGACATTCTTGTGTGACAGGTGAGATCAAGTGTCCAGCCCTGATACAACAAATTGCATGGTTCCCCCATGGAGGCAGGAACAGGTGTCCTGGTGCAGGGTCTGTGTAAATTCTGAAGACCATGTCCCAGGACAGTTGAAGCCCACTAGTTTCTCTTTGTACTTGTATGAGTAGTAGAGCTCATTCAAAACTGACTGTTGTAAAAAGGAAAGCTTGTTTTAAGCTGCATCCGAGACTTGGTTTATATTGCTCACTTTTTAGCTAATTGATCTATTAACTCACCTGACACACATGAACATTTCTCATGATAGCCCATGTACATACCGCCTTTCTTGTTTAAATTCCACATTACTTGCATTCATATTATTCTCACACATGCTGTAACTGAGGTTTTTTCCAAGGTTTTAAAATACAGTTGTTGAGATCAGACTTGTTCCTGATAGAGCTCTTGAAATTGAAACTCAAATGTGCCTTGCCAAACGACTATTTTGTCCCTGGCTATAAACGTGTTGTTTCATGTGATGATGGATTATCTGATGTGATGGGTCTGTGTCTGTTGAAGGACATGCATTTCTTCATTAGTCAGTGTCTGTCAGGTACATCAATCTGCGTCTTGGCTCTAACAAACTTGAACAATTTTAGGTGGGGTCAAAATGAGCTGTGTTAACTTATTTCTTGCCAAATTTGTGAGATTCCAGATGAGAAACATACTTAAAACCTTTCAGTTTCACAAAACAAATTCTTTAGTTACAATAACAACCTATTAACATTTTTGGTCAATTTTCAGTCCATCTAAAGAATCAACCAATCACACCCATATTTTCCTCTCTGAGTTCCTGATGTTAATCCCACTGGTTTACTATTACACACTTCCAAGCAGTTGTGGGGTAATTTTCTCTTAAAAGAAATTATAGACTCTGATTTTAATGTTGGTTTTGTTAAACATTTACAGATTCTAAAGAATATTTTTTTCTCTGTTAATTCTTGTTAGAATCTCGGAATCATTCAATAAGAAGAGGCCCTTTGGCCCATTGAGTCTTTACCACCAAAAATATACTGCTATTGACACTTGTCTCACTTGGCTGCACTAGGCTATATCGTTGAACGTTCTTCTTGCATTGCATGCTATTTGTGCTCCCTTGTAGACATCCTGCTGACCAAAGGGCATAAGGGCCTGGATTTTACTTTCATAGTGAGATTTTCATTGGAAATAAACGTGGGTGGGAGTCCACCCCATGACCCTAACAGATTTCCTGGAGGTCAGTGGTTTGATGTATTCTGTTACTTTTTTTTGAGCTGTCTCAGTGTTGTCTTTTTTTGTCATGTGCTTTTAGGGCTGTAATTGAGCTTTTGGCTTCAAGGCAAACTGATCATGAACAAGGCCAAATCAAGAATTGTATGTTAGGCTCATATAAAGTGTATTATACGTTAACATTTATGCTCCCTTTCAGGGTTTTCTGAGGTATGTCAAATGTAGAGTTTGTTACACCACTGTTATCTACAATCAAACTAACTTCCACCTGTGATCTCCCTACTTTCTATCTGACTGACTCCGCTGACACTTAAAAGAGACCTAAGGGGTAACTTTTTCATGCAGAGGGTGGTGCATGTATGGAATGAACTGCCAGAGGAAGTGGTGGAGCTGGTACCATTACAACATTTAAAAGGCATCTGGATGGGTACATGAATAGGGAGGATTTAGAGGAATATGGGCCAAATGCTGGCAAATGGGACTAGATTTATTTAGGACAAGTGGTTAGCCTGGATGAGTTGGACCGAAGATGTATGACTCTGTGATACTCTGGCCTTCACATCTTTGGGAAGTAGCTCTGTGACATTCATCACAAAGTTGCTTCTTGGTTCTAAAGCTTTGACAGCTCAGGCTGGTAGAGGAATACCATTGTTCCAATTCATATTAAAACTTCTGTATTGCCTGGCATAGAGAAATTGATTTCACTAACCAATGTAACTATTTGAGTTGGGAACCTCTTCCCACCCCTGTGTTATTTGTGCAGATGGTCACTGGGAATGTTTTTGATGGCCAGCAGCACTAAAGCACTAATAACAGGAAATCAATTTCATGTTACTCTGTCCTTATCCAATATAACATAGAACATTACAGCACAGTACAGGCCCTTCGGCCCTCGATGTTGTGCCGACCTGTCATACCGATCTCAAGCCCATCTAACCTACACTATTCCATGTGCGTCCATATGCTTATCCAATGACGACTTAAGTGTACCTAAAGTTGGTGAATCTACTACCGTTGCAGGCAAAGCGTTCCATTCCCTTACTACTCTCTGAGTAAAGAAACCACCTCTGACATCTGTCCTATATCTTTCACTCCTCAATTTAAAGCTATGCCCCCTCATGCTCGCTGTCACCATCCTAGGAAAAAGGCTCTCCCTATCCACCCTATCTAACCCTCTGATTATTTTATATGTTTCAATTAAGTCACCTCTCAACCTTCTTCTCTCTAATGAAAACAGGCTCAAATCCCTCAGCCTTTCCTCGCAAGACCTTCCCTCCATACCAGGCAACATCCTAGTAAATCTCCTCTGCACCCTGTCCAAAGTTTCCACATCCTTCTTATAATGCGGTGACCAGAACTGTACACAATACTCCAAGTGCGGCCGCACCAGAGTTTTGTACAGCTGCAGCATAACCTCATGGTGCCGGAACTCGATCCCTCTATTAAGAAAAGCTAAAACACTGTATGCCTTCTTAACAGCCCTGTCAACCTGGGTGGCAACTTTCAAGGATCTGTGTACATGGACACCGAGATCTCTCTGCTCATCTACATTACCAAGAATCTTACCATTAGCCCAGTACTTTGCCTTCCGGTTACTCCTACCAAAGTGCATCACCTCACACTTGTCCGCGTTAAACTCCATTTGCCACCCCTCAGCCCAGCTCTGCAGCTTATCTATGTCTCTCTGCAACCTACAGCATCCTTCGTCACTATCCACAACTCCACCGACCTTAGTGTCGTCTGCAAACTTACTAACCCATCCTTCTACGCCCTCATCCAGGTCATTTATAAAAATGACAAACAGCAGTGGACCCAACACCGACCCTTGCGGTACACCACTAGTAACTGGTATGCATAGTTCGTACCTCTTGACATTGAATTGCAAAACCTGCCAATCTGTTTCCATTTGTGGTCAATGTTAAATGCCCCCATGCTCCAATTTAATGCTGTGTGTAAATGTACCTAATGTTCCCTCAAATCTTTTATCTAGACTATTTGTGCCTTTAGACTTAACCGAAGACAGAAATTTGTATTAGTGTTTGGATTCTCAGCTGCAAGTAACTAAATAACCACTTGTGCTGTTTAAACTTAGACATGACCGTTGACACGCGGTGGGGACATCACAAGCAGCGTTTATATTATGCTTACACATAGTTGCATCGACATTTTTGAGCAATGTTGATCAGATAGTAGTAGCGAGCAGGAATCCTGGTAAATATCTTGCTGCCCCGCTTCTTCTCCATCTCAGAGGCATTGAGCTGACTGTAGGTTCCCTGCCAGGGACAGTAACAATCCTTGCAGGCTGAGATGGAATGGCCTGGGAAATTGAATTTCTGCTGCACAATTCCTGTCTCTTTACATTGGAGATGTTGGCAGGTTCTGATGGACGTAAGAAAAATATTTACTACTACCAGCATCTCCCCTGCAACCTGTGCCCGGGACAGACAAACCCTTTACGCCACTTTAAGAACATAGGAACAGGAGTAGGCTACTTCGTCCATCAAGTCTACCCTGCCTTTCAATACGATCATACCTGATCAAATAGTTCAATGCCATTATACACCCCAAACCCATAACGCTGTAAACCACTTGTAATCAGAAACCTATCAAACTTTACCTGAAACATACTTAAAGGCAGAGTGTCCAAAGCCTTGTGTGACAGAGAATTTCACAGTTTCACAATCCTTTGAATTTAAAAAAATCTCCTCATCTTGGACCTATGCAGTTTGCCCTGATTTTTATTTTGTGCCATTGTTTCTGAGATTCTGAACCAGAGGAAACCGCTTGCTTGCACCTGTCCTTTATCATCTGTCCCTTTTAAGTATTTTGTGGTTTTCAAATTTATTTTCGTACTTCAAACCGCTGGAGAATACAAGCCCAGTTTGCCTGGTCTCTCTCTTTCTTAAGACAGTCCCACCATTCCTGGGACCAAGTCTGGTGGACTGTCATTGATGAAAATTGATTCGATTCAAATCAAACAAATATTTCTTTTACCAAAAAATGGAATGTTGAAATGTTTAGTATGGTTTGAAAGTCATTTTCAGTCATTTGCATGGTAGAATAGAGCTGAGTCAGCCCAGCTTCGTCAGGGGAAGCCATACCTAACAAATTTGTTAGAATTCTTTTGAGGAGGTAAGGACCAAGTTAGATGAAAGAAAGCCAGTGCACATGATCTATTTGGATCTCCAGAAGGCCTTTCACAAGCTGCTAAATAAGATTAGAGTCCATGGTGTTAAGGGCAAGTTATTGGCATAGATGGAGAATTGACTGACTTGCAGAAGGCAGAGGAGTAAGAATAAAGGGGTCGATTTCAGGATGGCAGCCGGTGACTAGTGGAGTTCTGCAGGGGTCAGTGTAAGGACCATGACTATTCATGTTGTATGTGAACGATCTGGACAAAGGGACTGAGGGCATTTTTGCTAAGTAAAGATAGATGGGGGGACAGGTAGTGTTGGGGAGGCTGAAGAAGGACTTGGACAGGCCAGCAGAATGGAGAAGTGGCAAATGGAATACAGTGTGGGAAGGTGTGAAGTTATTCATTTTGTTCAGAAGAATAGGGGTGTGGACTATTTTCAAAATGGGAAAAGGCATCAGAAATCTGAAGCACAAAAGGATTTGGGAGTCCTCTTTCAGGATTCTCTTCACTTGGCAATTAAGAAAGCAAATGTATTGTTAACATTAATTTGAAGAGGTCTAATATACTGGACCAGAGATGTCCTGCTGGGGCTACACAAGGTGCTTAAAGTTTTAGCAAAGATTTGTAGCTCGGGTTGTAAGTGAGGTTGTTGACTTGCTTGCTGAGATGGCTTGTTCTCGTTCAGATGTTTCTTCATCATGCTACATCATATCATCGCAAATATAAGGGGCTGGTCAGACGACATTTGGAATATTGTGAGCAGTTCTGGGCCCTGCATCTAAGAAAGGATATGCTGGCATTGGTGGGGGTGAGGGGGACGTTTATGAGAAAGTTCTGAGGAATGAAGGGCAGTTTAGAAGGTTAAGAGGGGATCTAATTGAAATTTACAGAATAATGACAGGCTTGAATAGAGTGGATGTGGGGAAGATATTTCCACCAGTGGGAGAAACAGCAACAACGTACAATGTCCTTTTATTGTCATATATACTGCATTGTAGGAGTCAGGTGAGAAGCTTCTCGTGGACCTCTTAGCTACAAGTACCTAGGTACAATTCTTGGATACAGCAGATGAATAGAAATAGTTACTTAAATAGAATCAAAAATAAGTTTAAAACTATCAAAATATTGAGGGGTTAACACTACAGTGTTGTAAAGTAAGGTTTGTCCCCTTATACTCGTCTCCGTGCTTATTTCCTATGGCCTACTAGGAAGCCCCTGGTCAGGAACCTTCAGTGCAGAAGGCATCTAAATTTGAAGTGGTAAGTTTTAATCCAATCAAGAATAGAATGAGTCTGGTCAGAATATTTGGGCCTGTTTCTCCATGTCGACTGCCCAATGTGTTAACTGTTGTCGACATCCTTTGTCATTTTTTCTGTGTTTTGCTGCCTCTTTTTAATAGCGATAGTTTATATCAAGCATCCAGATTTCTTCATTGGGGTGTTCAGTGATTGAATGAAAAATTTTGAGACAATTAGATCATCAGGCAGGGACAACCTACTTGCACACTTCAGGCCTTCAGTTATGTGAGGGAGGCTTACAGAAAGATATTTTGATAACTCAGTTTTTACAAACAGGCCTCTGACTAACATCAATCTGTACAGTCCTACGTTTGGACTGCAGCATGCTGATAGCAAGGATTGAGTCCATCCCATCCATGGACGGGCAAAAGCATCCAAGACTTCCCATCTTGAATATGATTCTGAGATGACAGTTGCTGGGCTTCAGGTAGGGAAAGTTATTGCGTCTCATAGTGATGTTGCCTATTATTCCCATTCTCTGTCAAAGCCCTACATGAAGAATTATCACTGGGTCGAATTATGAGGAGCTTAGAGAAACATCACAGTGAGAATTAAAAGCTTCATTGTTTCACTGAAATTCTGGAATTATTGTACTTTGGGTGGAAGAGAAAGGTGGTCACAAACACTCAAGATGACCTGAACTGAATGCATAATTTTTCTTAGGGAAGCCTCCACGATCAGTTTATTGGAAATCTTGATTTAACAAGATTGCAATGTGCATTGTGTGATTGACAATCAAATAATAACAACACACAAGGCAAGAAATCTCAATGACTTTGAAACAACAGAATTGGAGCAAACTGTGCAAAGAAGCAAAGGGAAACAGAGAAGGACAGTAACAGAAATTGCTGGAAAAACTCAGCAAGTCTGGCAGCAGCCGTGGAGAGAAAACAGTGACCCTTTTTCAGAGCCGATTGTAGCTCCGAAAACACTGGTATGTATGCCAACAAAGGTGTAGGGGGAGGGGCTGTTCTAAATGTAAGGTGAGATGGACCTCTGAGAGCCGGGTAGACAAAGGAATGGGTAAAGGTCCACCTGGGAGAATCAAGAGCTGCTAATGGGCTCTGTTAGTAGCTGTCAATGGGATGGTTGTTGTAGCAGCCCGTGTGATGACAAGGCCCATTGTGTGATGGTTATGGTAAGGAGAAGGTGTTCCAGGCCTAAAATTATTGAAAATGATTTTGAGTCCTGAAGGTTGTAGAGTCCTCAAGTATGTTTATTTTATAGAAAAAAATAAAATTATGTTCTTCCAGCTTGCGCTGAGCTTCACTGGAGCACTGCAGCAAGCCCGGGACAGGGATGTTGGTCAGGAACACAGTGGTGTCAGCTCAGGATCATTTTAACGTTGAATAAATTCAAGAGGTGTCTAGATATAGCATTTGGGGTGAATGGGATCACAGGTTACGGGAGGAAAGCAGGATTAGGGTATTGAGTTGAACAATGATTGTGATGAATGGTGGAGCAAGCTCGAAGGGCAGAATGACTTCCTCCTGCTCCTACCTTCTATATTTCAATGTTTACAGACAGAACACAGTGTTCTGCAAAGCTGTCACCCAGTCTGCGCTTCATTTCCTCAATGTAGAAGAGACCACATTGTGAGCAACGAATATAGCAGACCCACTGACTTCTGCAGTTACCTTGATTTGATTTATTATTAATACAGTGAAAGGTATTGTTTTGCAAATCGTACCTTACATAAGTACATCAGGGTAATAGAACAGAATACTGAAAATAATGTGATAATGGGAACTGCAGATGCTGGAGAATCCAAGATAATGAAATGTGAGGCTGGATGAACACAGCAGGCCCAGCAGCATCTCAGGAGCACAAAAGCTGACTTTTCCGGCCTAGACCCTTCATCAGAGAGGGGGATGGGGTGAGGGTTCTGGAATAAATAGGGAGAGAGTGGGAGGCGGACTGAAGATGGAGAGAAAAGAAGATAGGTGGAGAGAGTATAGGTGGGGAGGTAGGGAGGGGGATAGGTCAGTCCAGGGAAGACGGACAGATCAAGGAGGTGGGATGAGGTTAGTAGGTAGATTGGGGTGCGGCTTGGGGTGGGAGGAAGGGATGGGTGAGAGGAAGAACAGGTTAGGGAGGCAGAGACAGGTTGGACTGGTTTTGGGATGCAGTGGGTGGAGGGGAAGAGCTGGGCTGGTTGTGTGGGGCAGTGGGGGGAGGGGACGAACTGGGCTGGATTTGGGATGCCGTGGGGGAAGGGGAGATTTTGAAGCTGGTGAAGTCCACATTGATACCATTGGGCTGCAGGGTTCCCAAGCGGAATATGAGTTGCTGTTCCTGCAACCTTCGGGTGGCATCATTGTGGCACTGCAGGAGGCCCACGATGGACATGTCATTCTAAAGAATAGGAGGGGGAGCGGAAATGGTTTGCGACTGGGAGGTGCAGTTGTTTATTGCGAACCCAGCGGAGGTGTTCTGCAAAGCGGTCCCCAAGCCTCCGCTTGGTTTCCCCACTGTAGAGGAAGCCACACCGGGTACAATGGATACAGTATACCACATTGGCAGATGTGCAGCTGAACCTCTGCTTAATATGGAAAGTCATCTTGGGGCCTGGGATAGGGGTGAGGGAGGAGTTGTGGGCGTATACTGTATCCATTGTACCCGGTGTAGCTTCATCTACATTATTTAAGAAAGGCGGGAAGGAAAAGCCAGGGAACTGTAGACTGGCGAACCAGATGTCAGAGGTGGCTAAGTTGTTGGAGGAAATTTTGAAAGACAGTATTTATGTGGATTTGGAAAGCCAAGGAGTGGTGCTTGGCTTTCTGCATGAGAAACCATGTCTCACTAACTTGATTGCCATCTTTTCAAAATAAACTCAAAGAGCATTGGTGGATTTAGCAAGCTGTTCAACAAGGTTCCATATGGTAGACTGGTTAGCAAGGTTAGATCACTAGGGGTCCAGGGGAAGCTAGCCAATTGGATATGAAATTGGCTCAAAGGTGGGAGACAGAATGTATGCATTAGGGTTGGTTTTCATTCTGGAAGCCTGTGACTATTATGCTACAAGGATTGATGCTGGGTCCGCTGCTTTTGGTCATTGATATAAATGATTAGGATGTGAATGGAGGAGGTGTGGTTATCAAGTTTGCAGATGACACCAAACTTGTATTGGAGAGTGAAGAAGATTATCTTAGAGTGCAATAAGGCCTTGCTCAAATGACCCAATAGGTCGAGGAGTGGCTGACAAAGTTTAATTTAGATAAACTTAAGGCATTGCAATTTGGGAAGCCAAACCAGGGGAGGACTTATATATTTAATAGTAGGCCTCTGAGGAGTGTTGCCAAGCAAAGAGACCAAGGAGTGCAGGTGCATTGTTCCTTGAAGGGGCAGTGGCAGCTAGACAGGTTGCTGAAGAAGATGCTCAGCATGCTTGCCTTCATTGGTCAGTGCATGGAGTTTAGGTGTTGGGACGTCATGTTGTGGCTGTACAGGACATTGGTACAGGACACTTTTAGAGTACTGCATTCAGTTCTGGTCTCCCTGCTATAGGAAAGATCTTGTGAGACTTGAAAGGGTTCAGAAACAATGTACAGAGATGGTGCTGGGATTGGAGAGTTTGAGCTATAGGGAGAGGCTGAAAAGCATGGAACTTTTCTTTTCATGGGGCATGAGAGGTTGAGGGGTGTCCCTATCGAGGTTCATAAAATCATGAAGGGCATGGATAAGGTGAATAGCTGAGGTTGTCTTCCCAGAGTAGACGAATGTAAAACTAGGGGGCATCAGTTTTTAGATGAGAAGGGTAAGATTTAAAAGAGAACTGAGAAGAGGTGAGAGAAGCAGAAAACCATAGCCGTGTTCAAGAAGCACCTGGATGAATACATGAGCAGAAAGGAAATAGAGGGATATAGATCTTGTCAGTGAAGAAAGTTTTGGTATGGAAGGGCAAAATGTGTCAGCACAGGCGTGGGGGGCCCAAGGGCCTGTTCCTGGCTGTATCGTTTGTTGCTCTTTGTACAACATTGAAAAGGCACCTGGAAGGGGGTTTGAATAGGAAGGGTTTAGAGGGAAGTGGGTGAAATGCATTCAAATGGGACTCAATCAGTTTAGGATATCTGGTTGGTGTGGATGAGTTGGACTGAAGGGACTGTTTCCGTGCTGTGTACTCATGAAGAAGGGCCACTGGACCTAGAACATTATCTCTGCTTTCTCTGCGCAGACTTTGCCAAACCTGCTGGGCTTTCCCAGCAATTTCTGTTTTTTACGATTTCCATTCTTCTCAGTTCCTTTTTTTTTGGAAAAGGACAAAAGTTGTTCTTATTTCTTCTAGTAACATTGCCATTTTCTGTAGCAATTAGTAAACCGAAACTACTAAAATATCGTTAATTATTAGGCTTGTATTGTGCATATGCTGAAATGTATTCATGCTCCTGTTTCTTATTTTAAACAGTCTTCAATGATCAGCCCAACAACAGGGTTGCATGTTGTACAGTCCATCATGTAAACTGAAGATTTGATTTTACTGGACTTGAGAAAAAAAATCAAATTAGGTTTGTTTCCAGATGTTTATCACTTTATCTAGCCCATAACAGTAGATTAATTGTTGGCATTCTAAAGTACATAAATGTTGTATTCTTTTGTTTAAATCTGCACCGTCTTCCTTCTGAGCATATTGCCCTCAAACATTATTTGGAATGTTGGCATTGCAGCAATGAATGTGAAGGATCCCGTAAGGTTTGGAAATAAATAAGTTGCAAGCTTGGCCAGAAATCGCGCTGCCTTCATTTCTCAGAGTGTGAAATTGTGCTGTGCTGGATGGCACCCAAATGGCTGTTCTTCAACAGTCCGTCAAGACAGCATACAACAGCAGGCTGCTCAATCTCAGAGGACATCACCGCCAAGCTGCTTCCGTCTGTAACAGACATTTGCCAATGGGTGCCTTTACTGCCAGTCAAAAGATGAGAAAAGTCTTGTAGATTTTCCTGTCCCTGGTATAGGGAAGCTGAGGCCAGTTGGAACAGCAGACTTGTGTCCTGACTGAAACCAACTGACTCGGCACAGAAGAAGCATTGAAACCTAAGACTAAGAGTTTGTTTCACCCTATTTTTATGAAAGAAATCATTGGAAGACCTCATTATAATTTAATTGTGTTTATGAAGGACTGCAATGGGGGAGTGATGGAATGTTACATTATCTATCGCATCGGAAAGCACCATCTCAGACTGTGGAGCAGCTGCTGGAATGCGAGCATTTATTGTACGTCTGAATTTTTCCTGTGAAACTTAAAACCTGTTCTGCTACAACTTGAGAGAGTTGTGCAGGTTCTCACATGGTGTTGACAGTGCAGGTGAATTGAAGAGCTGTGGTATTGAATTACCATTTAATGTTGTTCAATAATGTAGTATTGGAGGTTCAGTGCAGCTAGACTGCATCATGTATGTAAAGGAATTGCCTAGTGAAATGCCAAATACACAAAGAAACATGCTGCTTGGCCTGCTGTGTTCATCCAGCCTCACATTTTGTTATCTTGGAATTCTCCAGCATCTGCAGTTCCCATTATCTCTGATAGTGTTGCAAAGGCTGTTCACCACTTTGAAGGTGGTTTACAATTTTATTCCTGTGGTTGTTCTTATAGTTACCGAGATTTGTCCAATTACATTTGACCAATTTTTTTTTAAAAAGTGTTTGGTAAGCATCATTTGGTAATACAGAACCTGTCTATGCTGTAAAAAAATACATTTTGTCAAAGCTTTTTGTTTTACAGCCTTCAGAACAATTCAAAAACAAAACACCTTTGCAAACAGAACAGTATTCATATTCAAGGAGATGAGTGTGTTTGGTTGCAAGTAGACTTTGATCGATAGAGATGTTGCTGCATAAAGTGCACCAATAATGATCACTGACAGTTCACTGCCAAGCTTTGATTAAATTTTAAAGTAAGACAGAATGACTTTGGTCAAGATATTACGCAGAGAAGGGCTGTTGCCTATTTTGTGGGGTTGAAAGAGACACAGTGTGTCTTCATGTTCCTTCTGTCAAGGGCCATGTGTGTTAAAAGTGTTTCAACAGCAATGAGTCAAGTGGTCTAGAACAATCTGGTATGAATTTGAAGTAATATTTGGAGTATATAAAAAAAACTGGTGTGCTATTAACTGAGAGAAGTTGCAGCATTAGCGTGGAGACCGTTGTATCTTGGCCTTAAGGAATTAAGCCCGAGTTATAGAATACAAAGGCAGTTGAAGGAGTAGTAAAGGAAGGATCGGAGGTTAAATCTGGGGATAAATTTTGGAAAGAAAGGCAATAAAAAGGCAGGCAGACGAGGTTAATGAGAAATAGGCATGTTTATGAATGGCAAAAGGAAGGTTAAGCATGAAGAGTTCTAAAAAGAAAACGCGAGGGAGCAGATTGAGAGGAAATATTGGACAATGAAATAGTTGGAGGGTGAGAGATTGAGGAACAAAAAAGGAAAGTAAGATGTAGTCACAGGAATTATTATGGGCAAATAGGTAAAAGTTGAAATGGAGGGAAACGTTGAAGTTGTGTATTAAATGCAGAACATAAGATAAGAATGTTCAGTGCAAGGGAGAATGATGAGAGATGGTACAAAGGTGATGGAATAGGATTGAAGATCGCACAGTCTAAATGTATGTTTTTAAACAACTGCTTTAAGAAAACTGTCTAAGAAAACCTGTTCACATTTTAATGGTTTGTAGTAGGAATGTAATAATTCTGGGGAGATTGATCATTTTAATACAGAACAGAAAAAAGAAGAGATTTTCTTAGCAATACTGGACTTACTGGGATAACATTATCTTGCTGAGAAAGTAAATGGAACAATGCACTGAGAACCTGTATAGAATTTACTGAAGCTCGAAATGGCATGAAATGTGGCTGCAAACAAGAGGGCCACTGTTGACTTAACGCCTGGCAGGTAACTCCTTGTAGTCGACTTTTAAGTAAAGTTATTTTAAACATTTTCTACAATGTTCCAAAATACTCAACAGAAACTTCTTCACTTCAGTTATACTTTTGCTCATTTTCACTCTCATATTTTGCCCTGGTGTCCTCTTGCCCTTGGTAATCAAAGCCTTCAGATATTTGAATGAGCCAAGCGTATACAATAGTTTTGTAAGGGACTTTTAGTACATTTACAGAATCTTGCGAAAGTTACTTGTGAACAAAATTCCTGTCACCTGAGACGAGCATGCTAAGCACATACAGGCATGGACTATTTTCTAAACAGTGAGAAAATTCATAAAGCAGAAGTACAAAGGGATCTGGGAGTGTTGGTCCAGGATTCTCTCAAGGTTAACTTGCAGGTAGAGTCCGTGATTAAGAAAGCAAATGCAATGTTGTCGTTTATCTCAAGAGGGTTGGAATATAAAAGCTGTGATGTGCTTCTGAGACTTTATAAAGCTCTAGTTCGGCCCCAGTTAGAATACTGTGTCCAATTTTGGGCCCCACACCTCAGGAAGGACATACTGGCACTGAAGCATGTCCAGCGGAGATTCACACGGATGATCCCTGGAATGGTAGGTTTAACGCACGATGAACGGCTAAGGATCCTGGGATTGTACTCGTTAGAGTTTAGAAGGTTGAGCGGAGATCTAACAGAAACTTACAAGATAATGTATGGCTTAGAAAGGGTGGACACTGAGAAGTTGTTTCCGTTAGGCGGGGAGACTAGGACACGTAGGCACAGCCTTAGAATTAGAGGGGATAAATTTAAAACAAATGACGAGACATTTCTTCAGCCAGAGACTGGTGGGCCTGTGGAATTCATTGCCACGGAGCTCAGTGGAGGCCGGGACGTTAAATGTCTTCGAGGCAGAGATCGATAAACTTTTGATCTCAGAAGGAATCAAGGGCTACGGGGAGAGTGCAGGGAAGTGGAGTTGAAATGCCCATCAGTCATGATTTAAATGGCGGAGTGGATTTGATGGGCTGAATGGCCTTATTTCCACTCCCATGTCTTATGGTCTTATGGTTTTTGTGATATTCGCATTAAGTCATTTTGGACAGATATTTGAATCCAGGCACCATGCTAATTGATTTGAATGTTCTTATGGAATTTAATAATTACTTGATTGTGCAGTCAGTTCCATGACTCTACCCATACAAATTAATGCATTAGTTTTGTTTGGTCATCTATTTTCCTTCCTTACAAATGTTGTTTATGGTGTTAATTTACATGCCTGTTTCACTGAAGTTAATGGTGCCTTTAATACCACAGGCACAGCATTGGAACATGAGTAAGCCATATAGCCCTTTGAGCCCGCTCTGCCATTCAGTCAGATTGATGCTGAACTGGTTGTGGTCTCGGCTCCACTTCCCTGTCTGGTCCCCGCGATCCTGGACTCCCTTGTTTAACACAAATCTATCTAACCCGGCCTTGAATAAATTCGATGACCTAGCTTCCACTGTTTTCTGGGAACCAGAAGTTGACAGACTAACTAACTTAAGTCAAAAAATTCTCGTCAACATTGTCCTCACTATCAGATCTCTTATTCTTGAGCTGAATTCCTTCATTCTGTGTCTCACTCCAAGGGAAACATCCTCTTAGAATCCACCTTATAAAGCTGATAAAAGTCCTATTCACCCTTACACTCTGCCTCCTGCAAATTAACTAATCCTTTATCCATGCTAGTATGTTACACCTTCCACCATGAGCTCTTACTCTATGTAGTAACCTTTAATGTGACACCTTACCAAATCTCTTTTGGAAATCCAAGTACAACACAACCCCAGATTCCCTTCTATCCAGTTACCTGTTAATTCCCCAAAACGGAATCTGTGGTTGTGTTATCAGAATTCATGGTGTAAGGGGTAACGTATCATTCTTGGAGGTAATCATAGCTGTCTGAGATAACATGGTGTAGAGCTGGATGAACACAGCAGGCCAAGCAGCATCGGAGGAGCAGGAAAGCTGCCGTTTCGGGCAAGACCCTTCTTCAGAAATAGACTCACTTTAAATAGTTGAGCAGTATTTCCCATTCACAAAACCATGTTGATTCTGCCTGTGCCATCTTGTGCAAAAGCCCCAAGCTGCAATAAAACCAGTGCCCTCATTTCTATTCCAGCTTTAAGGGAACTATTTCACACAATGTTGTAAACTGTATGTGAGACATCTACCAAAAATTGAAGGGAACCACCACTGTTACAGATGTGGTTACCCGGAATCCATAGGCAATTCCCCTGAGAACTATTTCTGCCAAGTTAGCGACGAAAAGACTAATCCAGTTCTTCGTCCAGTGTGGATCATCTAGCTAAATCGAGGCATGAGTATTTTGGGTGTAACACAGCTAAAGTCCACAACCTACCATCTACCGTCACAGGAGGCTTTAGAACAGAACCAGCGGACCCTAATCAAGCTATACAACTCTGATTACCTCCATGACTGGGATGGAAGAGGTTGGATTTCTCTTGTTTGCTGAGTGAAGTTCACCCAATGAGCCCATAGCTTTTAGGCTGTTGGAATTCATTTATAGACATGAAGTAAGAGGTCCCCTGAAACTCATCAGTGAGAGATGAATCTCCTACCCGTATTCTGGGAATGACCCATGAAAACCAGCAACACAGCCCAAGAACTCTCAAATCTCCCAGTCATGAAAAGGTGGACAGAACAACCACCTACTGCTTCCTTCCCCTCTGTGGGTTATTTAATTGAATGTTTGATACTCAGACCATAGAGAAAAAGAGAAGGCTGTTAGATCAATATATTGTAAAAATACTGTGATCAGGGGCAGGATAAACAAGTACAGGTCAGTCAGAAGGACAGTGGAGGATATGAGGCTTAGTGTGAATAAGAGAGAGTGAGGCCTGCAAAATTCCCAAACTGATTCGCATACCATCTGAAGAACTAACAGGGAACTGTTTGGTGGTTTTGATACCTGCTTTTGTATTTAGATGCAAAACGAGGCCAGTCCACAGCATTTAAAGGAGCATAGGCACAAACCAGAATACAGAATATTTGCCACACATGGTGCGGATGTGGGGGAGACCCTTTCCATAAAATAGCAACCATCTTCTGAGGTTTCTAAGAAACAGGCCCCAATATTTGGAAAGAAACCCAATCATTCCCAGTAGATTGAATGCCCAAATGCCCAAGTTTGATGGTCCCATCAGGTTCTGTGTAGACTACAGGAGTAATCATATTGCAACCAGGGTTGACTCCTACCCAGGACTGTTTTGACCTGGTTAGAACAAAGAACAAAGAAAATTACAGCACAGGAAGAGGCCTTCTAGCCCTCCAAGCCTGCACTGATCCAGGTCCTCTAACCAAACCTGTCACCTATTCTCCAAGGATCTGTATCCCTTTGCTACTTGCCCATTCGTGTCTGTGTCTTGATACATCTTAAGTGACGCTATCGTGCCTGCCTCTACCACCTCCACTGGCAACACATTCCAGGCACCCACCACACTGTCTGTAATGAACTTTCTACTCATATCTCCCTTAAACTTTTCCCCTGTCACCATGAAATCGTGACCCCTAGTAATTGCGTCCCCGACTCTGGGGGAAAATGCTTCTTGTTATCCACCCTGTCTATACCTGACATGATTTTGTAGGCTTCAATCTGGTCCCCCTTCACCCTCCATTTTTCTAATGTAAATTATCCTGATCTACTCAACCTCTCTTCGTAGCTAGCGCCCTCCAGGCAACATTCTGGTGAACCTCCTCTGCACCCCCTCCAAAGCATCCACATCCTTTTGGTAATATGGCAACCAGAACTGTACGCAGTATTTCAAATGTGGTCAAACCCAAGTCCTATACAACTGTAACATGTCCGGCCAACTCTTGTACTCAATATCCCGTCCGATGAAAGAAAGCATGTCATATGCTGCCTTGACCACTCTATGGACCTGTGTTGCCATCTTCAGAGTACAATAGACCTGAGTGCACAGATCACTCTGTGCATCAATTTTCCCCAGGGCTTTTCCATTTACCATACAGTTCACATATGCTATGAAGTGCCATTTTTACAAAAAAAATAGATCTGTTAAAGATGCAAGACCCTTTAAATACCCCGAGTTAAATATGCATCGGTCTTTGTCACAATTAATGTCCTTTTCCAATGTTAGAGTTATGCCGATTGGTCTAAGAAGTGTTCTGGTTACTTTCTGAAGGCTGCTAATCTGAGTAGTAGCTGGTGTTCCTAACTGTAGGATACCAGAATGACACTCAGGCTAAACCACATGGAAGCCCTTCTTGGGAAGGTTACAGTTAGTTGATGTAGTGTCAAACCTTGAAAGAACAAGTTAGCAAAAGAGTGAGTAATTAGTAAATTGGGTGAGTCCTTTAGATGGTGCTTTTGGGGCATCCCTGGCTTGGTGTCAAAGGTGGAATATCTTGTTCAAAATGAATAAGAGTTTGCTGTCAATGGTTGTTTTGATATGGCTTCTGGTGGACAGATTAATCATTTTTCATTCCTTCCTTATTTCACAAACCCGTTCAATTCCTTGGCTTACGCCATGTTCTCCTTTCCCTGAAATCTTTAATGATGAGGTTTAAGACTAACGTGATAAATGACATGGGGTTCATCATGGCTGCACTGTAAGTGGTCAAAAACAGCATAGATGCCATTTTTCTCGTGGCTCATTGCCTGTAGTGTCAAAACTACCCATGCTATTATGTACTACCTGTAAAGATTACTCCAAAAATATGACACGTCTCTGGTGAACTTTGTTTTTGCTCGTGTGTTCTTCTTGTAGGCTGCATTTAAATTCTAATTTTGGATGTAAATATATTGCGTAACAACAAAATAATAGTTGAACAACATTTTGCAAAAATTAAACTATGCAAAGATGTGAATTTTCCTGTGTATCTTACATTTTATCCTGTCTATAAAACTGTAACAGTAGTATGTTGAACAGAGATCAAAATAGTAGAATAACAGTGGAATAGTCAGTCAACTTGATCTTCCCAAGCACAAGTAACAGACTGTGTCTTTTTGACAAATTAACGCTGACATTGCAACCGCAGTATGAAAGATGCCCAACTGTCAGATTAATGTAGCAGCCATCCTAATATTTAATTGTCACTTGGCCTTGAGAGGGTGGTGTGAACTACCAGCTTGGACTGTTTGCAGTATTCAAAACCCAGGCTTTTGACCAAAGACAGCGAATAATGATATAGTCCCAAGTCAAGACAGTGTGTGAAGAGGGGAACTTGGAGGCCGTGGTGCTCTCTCACATTTGTTTCCCTCGCCCTTCACATTCATTAGAGTTGCAGGTTTGGAAGGTGCTGTCGAGGAAAACTTGTTGTTTCCTCACGAGGATGTGGTATGTATCATGGGATTTTTGCTAATCAATTACTACGTGATGCTTCAGCAGGAAGTAAGGGAGTTGTTTGAGATTTTATTACTTGTAAACTATCAACGGTTTCCTGTCGGGCAGATTGAGTGCTGTGTTCCGATACTCTGTTCTGTGTTCTCTGTATGGCATGCATTTCTTCTAATAAAGTAACACAAATAATGGGACAAATGATCTATTCTTCTGTAACTCACTGTCCAAATTGTACTGTGAATGACTTTGGCATAAAGCCTAGGGCACTGAAATCATGTCTTCTTTCTCCTTCTCATTAACTAATTCTGTTAATATGATACGTGGATGAAAAAAAACATGCTGGTATTCAAGTTCTGTAATTCATTACAGTACTATCCTAACTTGTCTGTAAAGAGAAGATTCTACATATGATTCTTGTAGGCTTCTGTCAGATTTATAAATATGCAAGTTTGTAATGATAATCACCAGTGGATTTGTGTGTATTTCCTCTTAAGCTTTTTTGTTAAAGAAATAACCCTGCTCAAAATACCAATGTCACACTCATATTTACTTGTAAAATGCATGGAAGTGTGTCTCTTGCTATATTAATAATTGATTTGGAAAATACAAAGCAAATGATGGTTGAAAAATAGATACTGTATCTCTGGATTGTTTTGTAACTAGACCCCAATTTTTCGGATTTTGCAGGTATGCTGTAAGTTCAATGACTCTTAAGTTATTTCAAAAAGAAACAAAAGATCTCCAATGTCAGTGTAACGTTGGTGCAGTACTTCTATCACCAGAAAAATGTTATCCAGCAGAATTCTGATGTTTGTCAAACTTGTGATATTCAAGCTGCATGACACAAAATAGATGAAACATGAATGAAATGAGAGTGCAACCTTTTGAAAATAGGCTTGAAATTTGGAACTGTTCGCAGCAACTACCATTGGATTCACTGTCAGAGCAAGAAGGCTTTGGTCATCACTGTTCCCAAATGTATGCACACTCACAGCCTGGTGACAATTGGTTAACTGAAGTATCAGAGATAATGGGAACTGCAGATGCTGGAGAATTCCAAGATAATAAAATGTGAGGCTGGATGAACACAGCAGGCCAAGCAGCATCTCAGGAGCCCTCTCTGATGAAGGGTCTAGGCCCGAAACGTCAGCTTTTGTGCTCCTGAGATGCCGCTTGGCCTGCTGTGTTCATCCAGCCTCACATTTTATTATCTTGGTTAACTGAAGTGTTCTGTTTCTAACAGTGTGCTTCAGTTAATTTCACAATCAAACAAATTTCTCCAAAAGTTTTTTAAAAAAGTGTTTATGTTATCATAATTGTTCTATCAGGACACCCACAGTAGGAAGAGAATTGATAAATTTTTACATATTGGCTTCAAACTTTGACTCTTTTATTTCTTTTGCTGTAGCATCTGCCATTTCTGAACATAGCTTCTGAATATTTAATAGACTTTTGGCACATGCCCAACTTTCTGTCATGTCTCTGTTTATGTCAATAGACTCGTAATCCTTTCAATCACTCTTTTCAACAGATCTATTAAGATCAGGCACACACACATTTGAACGTTGCTACACGGCCCCAGCTTGGCAACATTTCTACGTTTATTCATGTAACACTGTCCTTTGCTCTTAGATCTCAACTTTTTGGCAATAACTGAAAACTGCCAGCTAAACAAATCAAGTTCTTCACTTGGATTCCCCAAGAAAACTTCACAACTGTTTGGACCACAGTATTCCAAAGACTTTCACAGCAATTCATAGAGCTGTCCCACAGTTCTAAATATGTTTTTAGAGACACTCAGGAATGGCAGGAACAGTGTGTGTCCAAAGTAGACTTATTTGTTTCAATGGGTAAGTGGCCCTTCAGCATTCAAGTTATTAGAAGCATGACATAAGATCATGTGACTCAGGGGGCAGAAGTAGGTCATTCAGTCAGTGAGTCTGCTCTGCCATTCAACGAGATCATGGTAGATCTGATAATCCTTTACTCCCCTTTCTGCCTTTTCCTCAAAACTCCTGATTTCCCAGATTGATTAAACATCCGTCTCACCCTTGAATATACTTAATGACACAGCCTCATTTGCCCTCTATGGTAAAGAATTCCACAAGTTCACTACCCTCAGAGAATAAATTTCTCTTCATTTCTGTTTTAAATGTGGAATCCTGTATTCTGAGATTATGCCCTTTGGCCCTAGACTTGCCCACAAGTGGAAACAACCTTACTGCACCTCCCCTGTCAAGTCTTGTAAAAATTTTGTAAGTTTTAATAAGGTTGCCTCTCATTTTTATACCATGCTCCCTTTGAAATCAAGGCCAACATTCCTTTGCTTTGCCAAGCACTGAACTCAGATGTTAGCTTTTGTTTAATAAACGTTCTGATAAATCTGGTTGTAATCCTACTGATGTCCAATTCCTGTCTGTCAGTAACATGGTCAATTCTTCTTATTCAGTGAGGGACAAGTAAAATAGTGCAGAAAGGTGAGTGATAGAGTCATAGGGCCAGGCAACAGCATGGAAACAGACGGTTTGATCTGACCAGCCCATACTGACAATGTTCCCAAACTAAACTGGACCCACCTGCCCGTGTTTGGCCCATATCCCTCCAAACCTCTCCTATTCATCGACTTATCCAAATGTCTTTTAAATGTTGTAACTGTACCTGTATCCACACAGAGACCACTCTGTGTGAATAAAAAAGTTGTCCCTCAGTCCTTTCTAATTCTTTCTTCTCTCACCTTCCAAATGTGCCCCTAGTTTTGAACAACCCCACTTTGGGGGAAAGACAAGTCCTTTGCTATTCACTTTATCCGTGCCCCTTATGATTTATTCATACCAACCTTAAATTCAACTCAGTATTGTATGTCCCTTTAAAAATGAACCATGTCAATTTAACACAAATCTGTGACTGGTTTGTCATGTGGCAAGCATATTGATCTACAGTACTCTGCTAGGTAGGAATAGCTAAGCATTGACTGACCTTCTTGCATTTGGAGTCCTCTTTCGAACAGAAAATTGCACAGCTAGAACAACATGATAATTCGGACCTGATTCTGAAACAGGAGCAAAATGACTGAGACCTAACACCTGGATTTGAGTATAATGGGAGGTTGTTTGTGTGGTGGGTACAGGTTACATGTTCATTGAATTTAAGGATCCTTCTGTGAAGGTCTGGAGATGTGTAGGCTGGTTTGAATAACCATGGTAAATGTGGGGTTACAGGGTACAGCCAGGACCTGGGTCTGGGTAGATGCTCTTTGGAGAGTTGGTGCAGACTCAAAGGGCCAAATAGCCTCCTCTCACACTGCACATGTTCTGTGGTTATATATTAGAATTATCACTGTAATTGGACCTTTGTGATTGTGAGTCACATGTAACATTTATAACTGAACTTTTATCTTCACCCGTAAACTTGGTTGATGTTTGTATTTCTGAAGGTCAGCAGTTTCCATTTAATAATCCTTTTACATGGAAGCCCCTCTTGCTGTTTTACCAATGGTTTTTATACATTTTCAAATTCCTGGCTGCCGTGTCATGTTTATGGTTTTGGGTTTCTTTACCTAGATCATGTAGGTTAAAGTTGTCACATAAAATATAATAGCTGTCTCACATTTGTGGATTTTGACATTCGGAAAAGAATGCAATGAAACTGTCAAAATATTGAAAAATTGCCTTGAACACCAACTGGGAAAGTGCCACATAAAGCAGTGGGATAATGAAGACAAATAAATGGTGTCTTGTAGGCGCTGACAGAAAAAAGCTCAATTCATGATGTCTTTTGTCATAATTCACTTCTTTATAATGCATTTAAGTCAAATGATCATTTTAAACTTCCAGCACATACATTAGAATTAGTCATTCTTTGTGGTTGCTAAATGATGAGTGCTTTTTAATATGATGTACATTTGGTTATCTGAGCTTGCAGTGGTCTGATTATCATACCTCAGTTGAGGAGTGCAATTTGCAATATTGGTAGCAATGAATGTAGACATACTAGCATGTTACCCAGTGTTTGTGATTGGAATGTTTTATTGCTGTTAAGATTGACACAAGATTCTTTATCAAAATGCAAAATGGAATTAAAATATTTGATTGAAGAGCTGGGTTTCTCCCTCATTTGTGTTCACTTTAGAAACCTCAGATTCCAGCAACACCCCAGCATTAAAAGTGATGTCGCAGATAGACAAGACAGTGAAGAAGGCATTTGGTATGCTTGCCTTTATTGATCAGTGCATTGAGTATAGGATTTGGAAGGTTCTGTTGCAGTTGGGCCCATTTTGGAATAGTGCGTTCAGTTCCCATCTCCCAGCAATAGGAAAATCGTTGTTAACCTTCAGAAAAGATTTGCAAGGATATTGCCAGGGTTGGAGGTTTTGAGCTATAGGGAGAGGCTGAATAGGCTGGGGTTATTTTCCCTGGAGCGTCAGAGACTAAGGGGTGACCTTATAGAGGCTTATAAAATTGTGATGGACATGGATAGGGTGAATAGTCAAGGTCTTTTCCTGGGGTAGGCTGTCCAAAACTAAACAGCGTAGCTTTGAGATGAGAGGGGAAATATTTAAAAGGGACCTGACCAGTAGCCTTTTCACATTAGGGTGACACATGGAGACTGACACAATTACAACATTTAAAAGGCGTCTGGCTGGGCCCATGAATAGGAAGGGTTTAGAGCGACATGGGCCAAATGCTGGCAGATGGGACTAAATTAATTTAGGATATCTGGTCAACATGGACATGTTGGACCGAAGGGTCTGTTGCTGTGTTGTACATCTCATTTGACTCTATGTGGCAACTGACATATCTTTTGTTTCCTTCGGAATAACTACACAGCCATTAGATGATACCTATTTGGCAAAACATAACATGACCAGTTAACCTATTGAGATAACAATATGTAGAGCTGGATGAACACAGCAGACCAAGCAGCATCAGAGGAGCAGGAAAGCTACTCAGGCCTAGACTCTGTTCACTTAATAAAAGCGTACAAACCCCAATAACAACAATCCCTTGAGGAATAAGTATGTCTGATGTCTGATTATTACAACTTGCCAAACCACAACTTTCCAAATTTCTTTGGCACCTATCATAAATAACAAGACACCAGATTTTCTTCAGGATCTTTTCGTACTGATCAAAATATAGGTGGCTGGAAAGGGTATATCATATAGGTGTCCCATTTGGAGTTGTAGGTGATGTTTATTCACTCTCTAACTATTCCTAGTTTTTAAAAACTGTTGATGGATCAAACACTTGATTTTTTTTTTGATCTCCAGGGATTCTTAGTCTACATTCCAAAAGTCTGGAAATGTCCAATTTTCACTATTACTTACCTTGTTGACAAAAACCAATTATGCAGAAACAGCATGAGATTACTCCTACATTGCTCTCGCTGCATCTCAACATTCAAAGAGCATTAACTACCGAATCAGACCCATTTCAATTTTTGCAATCCTGAGATTGTAAAACTTGAGTTTCTTTACCATATGAACACACACCTTTTTATCCTTTACAATCTAATCAGATGCCTCCTGAAAGTTCTTACAGAGAAGATCTACGGGCAGTTCCCTAACTACCATGGTAATGACGCTCCTCAAAACATTTCAGTTCGTCAGGCATGATCTACTCTTCACATATTCATGCCAAATAGCTTTGATCAGCAGCTACTTTTTCCAGCTGCTCTCTCTGATCTTGGATTCCAGTAACTTCCATGTATTTCATATTTTATCCTCTGTCCCTTCCTTCTTTTAAACAATGGAGTGAAATTTGAAACATTTCAATTTGAAGTTAAATTCATGAATTTAGAGGGTTTTGGAAAATTATGCGAAATTTCCTAATTTATTTCCTGGAGCATCTACAATTTTGAAGATTTGTTTGTATTGTATTCAGTTATTTTCTGAATTGCCTTTTTTGTTTACTTCTAAACTTGCAGTAATCCAATTCCACCACCATTCTGGCTTGGCATTTTTAACTTTCATTGTGTTGTTCTCGGTAAAACCGCAATTAATTTCAGTTCCAATTTTATATGTCGTGTTCACTGATCACAGTGTGGTTTCATTTACCTTCGGGTGAGCAGACACCAATAAAGTGACCATTTTGTGGAATGCTGGGAGAGATATTCCACAATTGTGATTCTGAACTTCTGGTCTCCTGTGATTTTTACCTTTTTCCGGATTTCTCTCTTCATCTTCTGATGTGGTGAGAATGAACATCACCGGATAGCACTTCATTTTTGTTTTAATTAATCGCTTCATAAGTCTTCTTGTCCTCACATAGCCTTCAGGATTCAATTTCAAATTCATCAATGTCAGATCATAATCTTTTGCCTTTATTTTCTGAATGGCAGTTGTCCAAGTTACTGCTTGTTCCTATTTATAACCTCCAACAGAGCAATCTTTTTTCTTAGTTTGATTATCATCAGTTTTAGTCCAATCATCCCTGTTGTCCTTTCATCTCTTTTGCCTTCCTCCTCATCACAAGCATTCTCTTTTGTTCTTTCTCTGTTTCTCCACTTGCTTAAAGCCAATTCTATCTTGAAATTTTTCCAGTTCTTATTTTAAAAAAAAGTCATTGATCTGAAACAGCAGCAGCATTTCTGCACAGGTGCTGAGTGTTTCCAGCACTTATGGTTTTATTTCAGATTTTCAGCATCTGCCGTGTTTTCCTTGATGAATACTACTGCTCATTGTCTTCATTTTTACCTGTCAGACAAATCCTGCTATTGCTGCCTTCCCCATTACCCCCTCGCTTCTGACCAGCTTTAAGTGGTCCACATTCTCCTTTTATCTCTCTCCCTTTTCATATTTAGGAGTACTTTGTTGCATTTATTTTTATTCCACTTCACTGTACATCCAGAAATTATTTTCAGCTACATTACTTGTTTATACAAAAATTACACATAAATGAATAGTTATAATAAAAGAAAACTAGTCTCTCAGAGGTCTGAAAGAACTTTGAAAAAGATGCAAAATTTAGAGAGTTAAAGTGAAAAGCAGCCTAAGACTGCACTGCAGTATATAGCAGTATTTAGCTCTTGCAAGTTTTTTTTCAAAAGTTCCCCTTTGGCAGATCTTATCACTTTTATCAGTGCATTTTATAGCTCTCCCACCCTGTTGGATTTGCACTGCTTGCAGATTATCATTACTCAACTGTGGTTAATGTAAAGTAAACTCCAAGCCCTATCAACTGTAAAAACAAAGGATTGTTGACATCAACCAAGTCCTGAAAATAGCTTTTGATAGATAAGCTGATGTAATGTAGAGGATTGTTGCAAGGTATCAGGGCTTACTTGCCTATCTGCCAAGCTCCAGTTGCCAGGTTCCTTTACAAGAATATGATAAAATAGGATTTGTCTGGCATTCTCACTGTTCTGGATAATGAAAAACATGCAGCTTGGAAACATTTGGAAACCATTTTCAAGAAATGTAGTTTAACCTAATGGCTCCGTGCCTACTTTTTGTTTTAAAATGTTGTGACAGTTGGAATTTGGGTTACAAAGTTGAGAAGTACAGAATGTTAGACTGTTCAAAATCCCCAATCCTGCAGATTTGCATTAATGCAATTCATGGTTGTGAAACTGTATGAAAAGCCTGGAATCTGTGGTCATGTTACTCCTTCGTTTATCATGATGTGGGGAGTCACTTTTAAAACCTGGGGGGGTTATTGTGTCAGCCTAAAAATGTACCTTGCCAGAAAGGATAATATCAACGGATACAAAAAAACAGCATTTCTCAACCTCCCGACAGACTATCAAGAACAACTTTAAGTCATCTGTTGTAAAATGTTCAGCATACAAGATTTCAGCCATGTTATGTTTTATCGTAAAAATTCTACAACTGTTGAAAATCTGAAAGAAAAGCAGAAAATGTGAGAAATACCCAGCAAATCAGTGAGCACCTGTATGTTGTCTAAATTCTGATGTGTAATCTTTCAATGGCGCTGAAACAGAAAGGTGAGCAGGGATGTTCAGTTGGGTTGATAAAATTGGGAGTGTGAATGGGTAGTGAGGGAGAATCAACAGATACTTTTAATCCACAAAATGGGCATCAAGTTCAAAAACAAGTAACTTAATCTCATGCATTCATTTAAAATATTTAAGAGTTATTTAAGTTTTCAACAGTTCTGGCAGGAATGGAAGATAAGTTCAAGTGATTACTTTGAACTGGAATGTATTAGCCTACAGCAAACATTTCAAAATCAACCACTGGATGCTAGATAGCCATTTGAGGTTTACAGGGTTAAGACTGGTGATTGCGTCCAGGCAGAGTGGCAGAGTCTTAATTAAATTGGAGTTTGCACATCGTTAAGATTGGGTGGCTGGCTTTGGGATTAGGGAAATCAACCTGGAATAACAAAGATGAGGGTGAAAAACCTTAAATAGTGAGTTGAGGATTAAGGCCATTGATATTTTGGAGGTGGAAATCAGAAGTCTTGGTTTTGAAATACTTGAGAGCTTTGAAACTCAATGCAGAATTAAACAGAACTATGAAACAGCTGATTGTGAGGCTCCGTAAGCGGAGGTTGTTTTGAACGCTGCAGGTAAGATCCTGCGAAGTGAAGGCTCATAATTAAAGCCACCAGGTCCGTTTTGGTGCTGTGAAACAAAGTCAAATCAGGAGGATTTGCACAAGTAGTGGCACGGGAGTTTGTTGATGATTCACTTGAAGAAATGAAGATTGAAATTGGAGTGCAGTCAGATAGCAAGTAGGAGTCCAGCTGAGTCTTTGAAAGAGAGATAGTAGTTTTGAAGGAGAGAGAAAACATTGAGGAAGAGGAGTATTTCATCTGTGTCTTGGAGGAAAAACCAGTCTGAGGACTGGAGATAGATAAGAAAATTGTACAGTTTTATGGCATGTCCTGGAGCTTGGCAGTTGGACCAAGGAGAGGCCAAGGTGGTTGAGCAGATAACCTCAATTTCGGACAGAAATTCATGAAATCCTCACAGCTGCCAATTGAAATGAAAAGGGAAGGGCAGAGAGAAACATCAAAGGGAATCATTTACTGTGGAAGAGAATTTGAGGTTGGCTTGTTGAAACAGTTTTTAAAAACATTTAGTGATGGATTTCTTTTGTAATAACATTACTACTATTTCGCTTTCATATTTCCTCTGAATTATAGAGTACAAAATTAAAGAAACATTTACACACACACATACATATGTGTGTCCTCAGGCAATATTTAATATTTAAATTTTAAAACATGCAGAAATGATTGACTAATCACAGACCACAGATGCCTTTCATTTTGGTTTAGGTAGTGCAATTATATTGCTTGTTAAGGTTTTGTTTGCTGCACATGTATGAGAGACTACGATGAAGATAACATCACCTGATTTGTAGCCCGTTTCTTACTCTGAGGGCAGATCTAAATCGCTCTCTCTCTCTATGGTAATTGTCATCTTTTGGATCATGATTTTGTTCTGTTGAAGCATTCTTTTGTTCTCCTGCTTACAACTCCACACCCTACCTTCTACAGCCTTAATTCAAATGCACGTTTGTCAGATGCAGGTACATGAATTGTCTGGAAATGCTAATGCATTTGCTGTTCAGTGTTTGGTTGCACTCATCAGTCTGAAGTGCAGACAGATCACACTAAATTCTCCTCTCACAATGCCAATCATATTAACAATATCAACTATGTTATCTATCAAATTGTAATAGCTTTTTTTTTCTCTCCAGATGGTATTCACATCATTACCGCACTGTGTACATTGAGAGTGACCATCATCACTGAAGACATGCTGACGAACAGCATCACCGTACGTTTGGAGAACATGTCCCAGGACAAGTTTCTGTCTCCACTGCTGTCGCTGTTTGTGGAAGGAGTTGCTGCTGTGTTGTCCACAACCAAAGATGACATTTTTATTTTTAATATTCAAAATGACACCGACGTTAGCGCAAACATTCTGAATGTAAGTTTCTCTGCATTGCTGCCAGGTGGAGTAAGAAATCAATATTTCCCTTCAGAGGATCTGCAGGAACAAATTTACCTCAACAGGACATTGTTGACCACCATCTCCACTCAGAGAGTCCTCCCATTTGATGACAATATCTGCCTGAGGGAGCCCTGTGAAAACTACATGAAATGTGTCTCAGTGCTGAAGTTTGACAGTTCGGCTCCTTTTATTTCATCTGATACTGTCTTATTCCGACCCATTCATCCCATCAATGGACTGCGTTGCAGGTGTCCTCCTGGGTTTACTGGAGATTATTGTGAAACGGAGATTGACCTTTGTTATTCTAACCCATGTGGTAGTCATGGTCTCTGCCGAAGCAGGGAGGGAGGCTATAACTGTGAATGTCGTGAAGACTATACAGGTAAGTGTCTCAATTGTTTCTATTTGTAATTGATTTATTTTAAATGAATACCTGATTCTGCTTTAGAATGCATTATGTCTTATGAATTTTGCAATCTGTTTACCAAAGCAAGTTACTGCAAAGTTCAAAATTATGAAATAAAACCAGAAAATGCAGGAAATGGTTAGTAGGTCAAGCAACATTTGTGGAATAAGAAGCAAAGTTCAGGACAATGAATTTTCATCAGAACGAGAAAGTTTTAGCGAAGTAAATGGTTTTAAACAAGTACAGAAGCCATATATCCAAGATGGTGGCAGTGGAGTAGGCAGCATTTGGGCTTCTCAGCCTGGGCTGATATGCTTTTCTTTTCTTTTCCTCCTCTTCGTTTCTTGATTTTTGTTATTTTTCCTTTTATTGCCTGCACCGACTTATGTGCTGGTGAAGAGCTCAGTCCTGGCGGTATCAGTGGTGATGGCATTGTCAAAGAACGCCGAAGGAGTTAGGGAGGTGGCTCTGATGGGGTTCCAATGCGAGACTTTCGGTTGTGGTGGCTTTCGTGGTGGTGGCATTGTGGACCCGACTCTTGGCAGGGGCGGCAAAGCGATGGCTTAATCAGTGGTAACATTGTGAGTTGCTTACTGGACTCTGGCAGCCACAGTGCGGTGATGACTAAGTGAGACTCTGGCAGCAACATTGTGGCTGTAGCAGTAGAATGGGAATTTTGTTGGCAAGGTAGCGGTAGCAGCATCAGTAGCTTTATGGGCCTGGAGTGAGATTCCTGTCAGCAGCAGTATTGGAGCTGTGGATAAAGAACAAAGTTGGCCTCCCTTTCAGTTTTAACTTTATTTTCTAATTTTTAAGTTGTTCAAAATGGCACCAGCACGTGGCAAGAGTTGAAGCTTTTCACTGTATTTTCCCTCAAATACAAGTGACAATAAATCCTTAAACAATTTCAATTTAGAGGCAGGAAAAGGAGGGCAAAGAGAAAGAAAGCACCGGAAAGATGGTGATAGAGTGGAAAGTGATGAGGTTAACTGACAGAAGGGATGATACTTACAAGGCAAAAATGGACCAGTGAGTAAACCAAAGAGATTTAAATGGTAACAGCGGAAACATTTACTGCCAGAAGAAAAGGGACCAGTGGTTATGTTGTGAAATTGTTGGACTTCTTGCCTGGATGGCAAGAAGTCACTGGAGGGGTGCCACAGGGTTCGTTCCTTGGGTCCCATCTATTTACAGTCAACATTAATCACTTGGATACAGGGATAGAAGGAAGGCTGTATACCCACACTTGTGGACAACACTAAAATATGGGGGACAGTAAATTCCAATAAGAATGTAAGAACCTGACAAATGTATATAGATAGGTTAGGAGAGTGGACCAAAATGCAGCAGATGGAGTTTAATGTGGTTAAGTGTGAAGTCATGCATTTTGGTCGGACAATTGGGAGGCTGACGTACTACCTAAATGGGGAGAAACTTGGAGGTGCTCCAGTGCAATAGGATCTGGGTGTCCTCATTCATGAGTCACAGCGTGCAGGTACAGCAGATAATAAAGAAAGCAAGTGGAGTGTTGGCTTTTATAGCTGAAGGAATAGAATATAAATGTAAGGAAGTATTGGTGAGACCACACCTGGAGTGTTGTGCACAGTTTTGGTCCCCTTACTTGAGAAAAGTTGTAGTGGCTTTGGATATGCAGTTCAGAGGATTTTCGCCATATTCATTGCCAAGATGCAGGGTTTGTCGTTTGAGGAGAAATTGAACAGTTTAGACCTAAAATGCCTGGAATTTAGAAGAACATGGGGAGATCAAATTGAGGTGTTCACAATGATAAAAGGTACAGATAAAACAGACATGAAGCCAATGTTTCCTCTTGTGGGCATTTTAGTGGGATGAGAGGTCATAGTCTTAGAATAAGGGGTAGCAAATTTAAAACAGAATTGTGGAGAAAGTACTTCTTCCAAATGGTTGTGAATCTGTGGAATTCGGTACCCCAAAATGTGGTGGATGCTGGGACAGTGAGTAAATTTAAGGAGGTGTTAGAAAGATTTTAAATTGGTAATGCGTTGAAAGATTATGGAGAGAAGGCAGGAAAATGGAGGTGAGGAGCATATCAGCCATGATCGAATGGAGGAGCAGACTTCAATGGGCCAAATGGTCTACTTCTGCCCCTGTATCTTATGAACTTATAAACTTGACACCAGAATGCTATAAATGTTGAAAACTATGTATTTTGATCAGAAATCTTAATGAACAATTCAAATTTTGAATGGTATAGATTTATAAAAACAAGTCATAATGGATTTTTTATGGATGTATGGTCGTGTTCTGCTTCAGTTCTGACCTGTTGGTGTCTCGGTGGATGTAACACCAATGTGGCTGGAAATATGCTTGGAAATGATCTCCACTTTCTTTCTCGTGTTACTGAAACTGGTTTCAGGAGGGTCATCGGCTGATGCCAACTATGGATGGACAGGAAAGCTCTGTATTTATGTTGTGGGACCTTTCATAAATGCTCCACAATCTTGTTTATAGAAAAATAAGGAAACCAGTTTGCATTAAAAAAAGACCCACAGTAGCAATGAGATAAATGACCAGAAAAGATTTCTTTATTGATAGCAATTGAGGTAAAGTTTCCAGAGGGCGTTTGATAAGGTGGCACATAAAACCTTATTGTAGAAGGTAGGAGCTTGATGGTAATGTATTGGGGTGAATTAAGAATTCATAAATGAACTGAAGATAGAATGGTGATTAATGCGTCTTTTTCAGATTGGAAAGACATCAGTCGTGGAGTGCCGCAAGGATTATTGCTCGGCTCTGAATTATTCATTATCTATATAAATGACTTGGAGGAAGGAGCAGAGTGAAATTTATCCAGTTTTGCTGCTGATGCAGCAATAGTGCATGTTGTAATTAAGGTGTATGGAATATGCAAAGGGAAATGGATAGATTGAGTGGGTGTGTGAAAACTTGGCAGATAGTTTAATTTAGCAAAGTAGGCCGTGCACTTTGGTAAGAAGGATCAAGAGGCAGACTTTTATTTAAATGGAGAGAGAGAGAGAGAGAGACTCTTCATAAAATTGCAGAGGGATCTGGGTATTCTTGTGCATGAATCACTAAAAGATAATTACTTGCTGAACCTGCATTTTAAGAAGGCAGATGGCATTTTGGCCTTTATTGCCAGAAGGCTGGAGTTTAAAAATAGAAAGTTCTATAGTCTTGAAGCCACCATCTTGTTGAAAAGCGAGATGGAAATGCAATGGACACATACATCTTTGGCATTAACCTAACATTATTCATTTGTGGTTGGTTTTAGCATACAGTTACACTTGATGACAGATTTGTCTGACATGAAAGACTGTTTGTGAACAGTGTTTAGAGTTCTGTATCTTCAGTTGTAGTGTTTGGACTAACTTTCAGTTGGTCTTGCTCATCTATGACAAGGTCACCTCACTGAGCTTGTGTCAGAGATAAACAGTATGTTAATAAACAGTGACGTTCAATTAATCAGTTAGGGTTAAAAGTTAGTACAGAAAGTCTAAAGTGGTATTTCCACCAGTTGAGGTAACAGATGGATCTATAATTTTGCAACCAGCCACATCTTTCCTTGTACAGTGGTAGTATATGGAAACTAAATTCCTACTTTAATTTGCAATAATAATTAGAAGCCTCTTCAACAGATGTTCTATTATGCATGGAGAAGAGAATAGCGACCCAGATTTAACTTTTGTTTTTCAAAGGTTCAAACTCATTGGACAGCTTGTTCAAAGCCAAACAACCTTCAATTTCTTCAGTGGTAGCATTGAATTTGTAATTTGTAGCTTGTACCTTGCTCATGAATAAAATAGAAAACACTGGAAATATACTTTGCAAGCGTTTGAAGACCGAAGATGGTAAAGCCCCTTTGCTGGATCTGCAAAGTGAAATCTATGATGCTTTGTGGGATAACAAAGGAAAGAGAAGATGGGAAAATGTAAGTTAATTAAATGTATTACCAGTAACTGAAAAGATTAGAAGTAAACAAAAATCGAAGAACTGAATTGAACATAGGATTTATAGGAAAGATTCTAATAGGGATGACATAAGAAATTAGGGAAGAACATCAGAGTAACAAAGAGATAATATTAGAAGAAGTCTCAAAAATGCTGAAGAGAACAGAAAAATACTCCTACAAATATATTTGCAAGAAAATAAGTATCAGAAGTACAATTGGACTCGTGGGAAGAGAGAAAAATGCTGTAATGGAGAGTGAACAGTATACAGAATACGACAAACAGAAAGGGCAATCAAGCTATTGATCCTGAATCACAGGTCAGGAAAATTAATAATCTCTTTAAACTGTCTTTGGAATTTTTCATCCTTTCTAACAAAGTTTAGAAAAGGATTGTGTAAAGGGATTGCATCAATTGTGAAGGAATCTACCATAATTTTCTTGGAAAATAAATACATATCCTTGTAACTCAGCAACTCTTAACCTGGAAGCCGTGCCAACAGGAAGGAAGTTGAAATGCATTACCGTATGGCTGGCTGGGAGACTGGAGAGCTGCAGAAAGAAAGAAATCTGCACATAACTGCCAGAACTTTTGGATGGACTGTGCCAATGGGCTAAAAAGGTTGGATAGCTGGGAAATGTTGAACAGCTGAATATTTTACTGGAAAGTTGACCTGTTAAACAAGAGCTCTAGAAAGCTATGGCATCAGGATTGTCACAGCTTGAGGGAGAGAGGCTGTAGAAATATGGCTGATGATAACTGTACCCACAAAACTGTGTGGTGAAAGCTGCTTTCGGATAGACTCCTTGCACACCTTGTTTGAATAAAGAACAGCATATTCTGGAATAGTTTTATTAACATAATGCCATGTGTCATTGGAGAGTAAGGCAGGTGGGACTTTGGGATTCTATTGAGAAGATAAGTGGCCAATGTAACTTTTTTTAAGAAAGGCATATTGAACTAATCTGAATCTTTATAGGCCAAAATAATGTCAATTGGAAATATGTTTGAATCTTCCTTTCAAGATTACAAATCAGTAAATATCTTGAAGAGCAAATAATTAGCCATTACCATCATAGGTTTAAGAAATAAGATTGTCCCTACAAACCTGAGGGCTATTTGAGGAGGTGATATACTTGACAAATATAGTCTAGCTTTGGACAAGTTGCAAGACATTAATTGATAAGATTATTTGAGATTAGTGGGAAGATAACTCCTACTTGAATTCCTCCCCTCTAATCACTCTCTGATTTAATTTGTTAAGGTCAGCTTCTCAGAGTGGATGGAAATAGAGTCCTGCTCTGGGACTGCTTTGGTTTGCTGGAAATGTCAGTGGTTTGGATCAAGGGCGAGAGAGAGAGAGAGTAGAGTCTACATTTGCAAAAAAAACACTGAAGTAGAAGACAGACTAAATAATTCTGTGAACCACAGGAAGCTATTAGCTGAAAAGAGATTAAAAAATCACGACTACACATTTGATTAAGAATAGTGAGGTGATGTAAAAGAGCAGAGAGATTTGAGAGCGGAGGTTGACAAGCTATTAAAAGCAGCATTTCAAGTGGATAAAACCATAATGAAACTGAACAGCAAATGGAATTCTGTGTTTCTGGCAAGAGGTGTAGAACATAAAAGTCAAAATGCACATCTGTGAGTTTTGTAGGCTGCAGCTACAGTACAGTGTTGCAGGTTTGGGCATACAGCTTCGGAGAATACTGATCAGATTCTTGAGAAATGCTACTGTTGATATTCGCTGGCACTCTGCTGCCTTGTATGAGAAAAGGCAAGCATGAAAATAGTCTGAAACATTTGGGCCCATTTTAATTTAGGATTTCTGAGGTGATTTACAGAGGTATTGAAAATGATGACAAAATATTACTCGAGAGCAAAATAAGACATAGACGTAAGATGAAATATGAGGGACTTGGGACAGAGAGCAGAGAATGTTTCTCAATACATTGCATTTATATTAACAGAGTTAGTGATTGAAACAGTTTCTATGTCATCATTTAGGAATAGGGAAGGTAAGAAGTTGAAGGAAAGAGGAAACCAGGCAGGTCAGTAAGTCTGGGACTATCACTTGTGTGGAGAAGGATAATTGTTAACTCCAAATGGTTAAATCACATTAAATTCAAGTTGTATTGTCTGTGTCATTCTCTGCAACAACTGTTAGGAAGGAGCAGCTCGAGGATTTCAAAGCTTGTAAATGAATGTTTTGTTAAAAGGCTAAATTCAGGTGAAATATGCTGGATGATTATATTAAAATGGTATCAAAAATGTTGGAAAAGTTACTGTGAAATAAGACATGCAACTAATGCACAGTAGAAGGAAGTGAAGTCAAGTAACACGCAGGAAGGAGAAATTGGTAACAAGATAGGAGAAAGGCCATGGTCAGAATTTGTTAGTCAGTTTACAGATCAAAAAATTGTACAGAAGCCAGAAGTAGAGTGAAATATTATCTCTGTTGCTCACTATTTCAACTCCTCCGTCCATCTCTGGTCTCATCTCGGTGCCTTTGGTTTTCCAGAATATTCCGATAAAACACAAAGCAAACGTCAAGTATAGTGAAATATTGGACTAGACGTTTGTTTTGTGCTTTATCAGAATATTCTGGAAGACCAGGCACCGAGGTGAGACCAGAGATGGACAGCGGAGTTGAAATGGTGAGCAACAGAGATAATATTTGTACACAGAATGAAATATTCAGCAAGCAACTATTTGTCTACATTTCCCAATCACGAGGAAACCCTCAGGTAGGGCCTGGTGTGGGTGTAGGGGGATGTGATTTGTCACTCCTGAGTTAAGCAATTCCAAGCATTCTTGTGAAGCTATTGAGTTTTGTTTTGTAGAATTTGTTTCCCCTGTTATGGAACCAACTAGCCTGCTTTGATTTGATTTTTAAGCAGCATCTCTCACATCTTTCATTTCATTTCATTTGAATTTTGATAAGTTGTCTGTAGCTACCCAAGTGTAATAATAAATAAAATCCAAGTGATAGTGTGATTGATTTGAAGCTAACTGTCATTCCCCTTTTTTGATGCTTTTAACTCCACGGCAAAATGAATGTGCAACAAAACACTGCTTCACAAACAGACTTGCATTTGTGCAAAAAAAAACTATTGTAAGAAGGACAGGAAGTGCCAAGTGACTCTGTCAACTGATAAATTCCCTCCATGTGATGATAGGGCAGGGTATAATTCAGTGTAACACAATCTCCAATCTTTCCCTTCTTACTGCCTCGATATCCAATGAACTGTTTGCTTCCTGTGCATAGCGATTACATTCCTTTTCTTCCTTAATGCTCTCTTTTCCATAAACTAATTATTTGTAATGTCGTCAGGTGATGAGAGTTGACTTGTCTTCATACGTCTAGGTTTGCCAACATAAAAGGATTTAAATACTTGAAATCATCTACAAAATTGGATGAGACAACAATTAGCTAATTACTTTTGAAACTGGCCTGGTTTCCTTTTCTAGAGAGTCAGTCTGAAAAGAAGACAACCTAATGGTTACATTTACATGAGCCAGAATGAAGGTAACAGTGTAAGGTTTTACAAATGAAACTGAAATAATCAACGATTGAATCTTTAAGGTGCTTCCATATGAAGTGGTGTTGTCTGAAACTATGACTTGTGTACTGGTGAGAGAAGATGGAGAAAGAGACCCAAAATTGTCATGCGTGTTTTGACTTTCAAGTAAATGTTCCATTTACATTATAATTTTTTTCCAGCAGTAACATTTAAAAGGAAATTATTTTGGCAAAGAAGGCCAGTGCAGATAGGCAATGATGACAGGATCTCAGTTAGATGGCTACTGCAATTTCAGGTCCTTTTTGCTTGTTTTGTGCAGATGGTATGTGATAATAGTTCGTATCATAACACATCATCGGTGTACTCTAACAGAATATCCTCATGGAGAGTATTGGTAGGTTTCTGCCTCCCATTCCTGACAAGAATAATTTGTCTATTTTGTTAGGCCAGTGTTCTTTTAAATTGTTTTTAATCTGGTGACAAATGTCTTTTTGAGGAGTTTTATCTTTGATCAAGACAAAGGAATTCATTTGTGGAAAACATTTTGTAAAATGCAGTCTACTCAAAGAAAAGATAAATTTGTCTAGGTGCACAAATTTGTTGGTGGTGCTTACTTTCCATTTTGTAGGCTGTGGCTGGGCCTAAGTTGGGTGGGATAGTGAATTGGTTACTTCCCATAAAAGGAAGATGATTGGTTAAATTACCAGTCTTGTTTGTGGGAGCTTGCTATCTGTAATTTGGCTGCTGCATTTACTGAGTTACAGCAATGTCTCCTCTTTATAAAATACTTCAATTGACGGTAAAGGGCTTTCCAGTGAGTCGTCAGTGTTTGTGAAAGACACACATCAATGGAAATTGTTCTTCACAGGGAAAAAACACCATCTGTGTTGCAAGATAAAACACCTGCTTGGTTTATAAAGGAATATCACTGCAATTATATCTTAAATGATTCCAAGATTTTTCTGTCTCAGAATTCGATTTCATGTTTTGATAACTCTCTTAAAAACTAAGTTGTTGACATTAGTCATTGTTCTATTGGTATCGATCTGCCTCTGTCCAGCTTGCAATCTTTATACCGCTCTTGCAGATTTTTACTCCAAACTATTTCCTACTCGATGTATCTCTCTAGGATTGCCTCTCTGCTACTAAGCTTCAAGGCTGCATTATCTGTGTTAACAATAAACAATTAAAGGAGTAAAATTTGATGAGATATGGAGACCATTGAGTAAGTAGGATGTGGGGTGGCAGGAGGAGGTGAGGAAATGATAGAATTAACTAGATTTGTCTTCAAAAGAGCCTATGCAGACCAAATTGAAAATCACATGGTATCTTTGACAATCCCATCATCCGTACAAATCCGTAAAATTTGTATAAGCTTCCTCCAGGTAGAAGCATTTTCTCAATCGAATTAACATCAGTGATTCTTTTGTTCTTGCTGTAAGTTCAGTTGTTGTCATGAGATGATATTTCCCCTTCATTTGTTTCATTTGCATCTTGTGTTGTGCTTGTGTGGAAAGTACCACGGTACATTTTCATTCCACTTACTACTTTTAGCAGTAAGAAAGGGCGTGAGTATCAGATAGTGCATCTTCTGTTTGTATTCACCTCCAGTTTTGCCTCAGAAACTGTGCTCGAGTGAGCCAGTTCAGTCCATGTCATTAACAGGAAAATGTACTGGAGGAGATATTTCATTGGATGTTAACTGAATCTAGAGTTCCTGCTGAGCTGATACCTGGCTGGAATACTGCTCGTAGAAACTGGATGCTCCGAGCTGTGCTGCTGCCCTTTCAGATTGGTCCATTGCAGATGCTTCAGTCAACAACTTCCATGCACACCAGCAAGATCACTGCAGAGCAGTGATGTGGGAAGTGGATGCTTCTTGACCACGAGACCAAAAACTGCTTTCACTGTATGCAAATAAAGCCCATAGCCACAAACGCTTAGCACTCCCCATGCTAGAGGAGCACTAATTCCTGTCGCCAAACAGGAGTTTGACCCCTGCTCTGTTCACGGACACGTGCGGTTTCTTCAACTACTGAATTCATTGCTATGCAGTGCAGAGTGCTGGGGCGTGGAGTGATGGCATCTGTCAAATGTGGGCCATCACTGATGCAGGCAGCTTCCTGGGATATCAGTGTCAGCAACATCACAGGCAATACAAATGCACTAGCGACAGTGGCATCAGAAAACACAGCCTTTGTGTAAATATGTCAGTAATATGCCTGCTTGCCGCCGCTCATCTATTTGAATAAGTCAAACCAGAAAACTGGCATAAAAGTTGTTCAGAAAGCCATTCCCACTCTTCAATTGTCACCTGGGAAATATACCATTCATTTTCCATAAAAAACAACAAATAGCCAACTTGTTGCATGTCTATTGCATGTAAGGAGCCACTCAGGATCCGGCTTCACAGTTCATTTGATTCATAGGACCACCGCATGGGAATGTGGCAAGTACCTCTCTCCTCTTCCAATGGCACACTGGACCAAATTGGCAATGCAGCAGTGTTGTCAGTATATTGTAAGAGGCAGAGATATTTTCACCATGTCCAATTTTTCTTGAAGAAAAATCAACTCGTGGGTCAGACTGAAGAAAATTGATTTGCACCTGTACATGAGGGATTTATGTGGTACTGGAATTATGCATTTCATGTTAAAAAGTTGCATTAGTACCTTGCCAATTATGTTTGAATAATATATTTAAATTTGAGCTTTGTTCTGTTATTTTGTGTAATCTTTTATTCCAGTACTGTGTGGTGGTTTTTCCACCTTTTTTGCGACACAGGAACTAATTTGCCTCCATTCTCTTACTGTCAGTGTATTTGGCAATAGTCTTGGGAGAAACATGAAAACATTCATCAAGTAGAGACTCCATTGAAATTCATTCAGTTGAATATCTGTAATTATTACGTTTTCTACAAGGGTACAAAAATCCCTCGTGCTTTCCAGAAATGAATCTTTTGTATGCACAATTTCTTCAACACCTGAGTCTTAAAAGCACACTTTGTTGAAAGAAATTTTTTAGAAAATGTTATTTGTATTCAACTGAAAATGATATTTGTCGATAATCCTTGCAGCAACAAAATTCTGAAAGCCTGATAGGAATTTTGAAGAATTTACTGTGAGGTAGCTTGTGAGCTTCAACATTGTAAGCATTAGATCAAATGTTGTCCAAACACAAGCAAGTGAATGTCCAGTACATACACTAATAACAAGCCAAATGCAAAAACAGAGCAGCTTTCAGAGGGCAAATCTTCCATATACTGCAAAATGGGTAACCTCTGAGTGTGCGAGGATGGAAAATTTTAGCCTTTGTATTTGACTTAGCAGTATTGAAGAAACACTTTGCATCTGAATCAAGTTAGTAGAAGGCACGCATTTGCCACTTGATATGTGATCCCTTTTACTATCTGCCTGTTCCAGTAGCTTTGGTTATCCATCTTTGAAAAGCAACCTCACCAAAAATGCCTTATTTTGTTTGGGTGGCTTTTATTTACAAAACACAGTGTCTCGTGGTGCTACTTCCTGTCCGTGCTACTTGTACAGTCTGGGCATTATATTTATGATGACATAAGCTATGCTTATTATCACCCAGAGCAACAATAAACATAATGCAATGAAAATTGTTATGTTTGTAGCTGAAATAATTTTAGTGCTGCTTTGGAATGACTTGAAGCATTTACAAAGTAGAACAACATCTGTTTCCTTGCAATGTAGCACATAGTTGAAGTATCCATAAAGCAGGATGGGACAAAGGACACATTCTAAAGATACTTATCAGCACTGAGTCTGTTAGTTTCATTACACAAGTAAACTGTCCCGTGATTGTTAGGGCTACAGCTTTATAACTACAAAACTGGATTTGCTGAGTTTCTCTGGCTTTGTCAAGAATCAGCTAAAGCAAGGCTTCTGTTTTTTTTCCTTCGTTTGTTCTGCATTAATTTTTTTTTAAAAGACAGTTAGGCACTGAAATGGAAACCTTTGGCACTGATTGAAACCACTGGGCTAGGGTTAATTTAAGCAACTAAAAAGACCTCTCCTTCATCTTTGGATAATAGCCTAATCTCCCCTTTCTAAAGCGTTGATGCTTGCCCCGTCCATGTGTGCCAAATGATTTCAAAACATGAAAGACAGTGGTGAAGTGTTAGGGCACTTTAAAAAGGCCCCAGTTGATAGTGTCTGTGACATTGACACTAATTGGACTGTGACAGCTGCTATCAGACTTAATTAAATGCAGACAACCACTGCTTAGCCTGCTTTTCTTCCTCCCCTGAAGCAATTGGTCAAGTTTATAACAAAGCATTCTTCAAAACAATTCACAAAAACAAAACTCAGGATACAATAAACAGTAGTAGTATTAGCATTGTAAATTTCTCATTGCCCCCAAGAGCTGATGAACAGGTTGAAATGGACTCTTCCACTTACTGGTAAGGCCCAAAGTATTGTACCTTTGATGAGATGCAGACAATCTCCACCCCGAATCTTGGTTGGTTGATACACTTATTGCAAAAGACGCATTGCTTCCAATGATAAAATTGTTCATTAAAAGGTTTATGCTCCCACCAATGTACACCTCCATCTTAGCAGCACGTCATGTTAGCAGAAACCATACGGAGCATGGAGATGTCTTTATCAGAAATTAGGATCATTGAAGGATGTAATGCAGAAGGAAACTATTTGGCTCATGCTGCCAGTACCAGCTTGTTAGTAGATTAATCAATCTAATTAATCCCCAGCTTTCCCCTTTGCCAAGTAATTTGTTTCGCCCTCAGGTATTTGCCTAATGCTCTTCTGAAAGTTATTATGGAAGTTGCCTCTGTCACCAGTTTTGGCAAAGCAGTCCATACTTTGGGTATTCTGAAAAGAAGTAGTTTCAGAGGATGTGCAGGTAGTGATTTTTATTGGTGATATCATTTGTATTCTACAATCACATGTTGGGCAGTTTTTTTAAATATTCTGGTATTTTAACCAAGTCCAAAACAGACTCTCAAAACATAGAACATAAAACATAGAAAAGTACAGCACAGTACAGGCCCTTTGTCCCACGATGTTGTGCCATGGAATAATCCTAATCTAAAAACAAAATAACCTAACCTACATTCCCCTCAGTAATAATGGGAACTGCAGATGCTGGAGAATCCAAGATAATAAAATATGAGGCTGGATGAACACAGCAGGCCCAGCAGCATCTCAGGAGCACAAAAGCTGAAGTTTCGGGCCTAGACCCTTCATCAGAGAGGGGGATGGGGTGAGGGTTCTGGAATAAATAGGGAGAGAGGGGGAGGCGGACCGAAGATGGAGAGAAAAGAAGATAGGTGGAGAGGAGAGTCTAGGTGGGGAGGTAGGGAGGGGATAGGTCAGTCCAAGGAAGACGGACAAGTCAAGGAGGTGGGATGAGGTTAGTACATAGGAGATGGAGGTGTGGCTTGGTGTGGGAGGAAGGGATGGGTGAGAGGAAGAACAGGTTAGGGAAGCAGAGACAGGTTGGACTGGTTTTGGGATGCATTGGGTGGAGGGGAAGAGCTGGGCTGGTTGTGTGGTGCAGTGGGGGGAGGGGACGAACTGGGCTGGTTTTGGGATGCGGTGGGGGAAGGGGAGATTTTGAAGCTGGTGAAGCCCACATTGATACCATTAGGCTGCAGGGTTCCCAAGCAGAATATGAGTTGCTGTTCCTGCAACCTTCGGGTGGCATCATTGTGGCACTGCAGAAGGCCCATGATGGACATGTCATCTAAAGAATGGGAGGGGGAGTGGAAATGGTTTGCGACTGGGAGGTGCAGTTGTTTATTGCGAACCGAGCGGAGGTGTTCTGCAAAGCGGTCCCCAAGCCTCCGCTTGGTTTCCCCAATGTAGAGGAAGCCACACGGGGTACAGTGGATGCAGTATACCACATTGGCAGATGTGCACGTGAACCTCTGCTAAATGTGGAAAGTCATCCCCACAGTGGTCGAGAACGCCCTTGACCGCGTCTCCTGCATTTCCCGCAACACATCCCTCACACCCCACCCCCGCCACAACCGCCCAAAGAGGATCCCCCTCATTCTCTCACACCACCCTACCAACCTCCGGATACAACGCATCATCCTCCGACACTTCTGCCATCTACAATCCGACCCCACCACCCAAGACATTTTTCCATCCCCACCCCTGTCTGCTTTCCGGAGAGACCACTCTCTCCGTGACTCCCTTGTTCGCTCCACACTGCCCTCGAACCCCACCACACCCGGCACCTTCGCCTGCAACCGCAGGAATTGCTACACTTGCCCCCACACCTCCTCCCTCACTCCTATCCCAGGCCCCAAGATGACTTTCTACATTAAGCAGAGGTTTACCTGCACATCTGCCAATGTGGTATACTGCATCCACTGTACCCGGTGTGGCTTCCTCTACATTGGGGAAACCAAGCGGAGGCTTGGGGACCGCTTTGCAGAACACCTCCGCTCGGTTCGCAATAAACAACTGCACCTCCCAGTCGCAAACCATTTCCACTCCCACCTCCCCCCCATTCTTTAGATGACATGCCCATCATGGGCCTCCTGCAGTGCCACAATGATGCCACCCGAAGGTTGCAGGAACAGCAACTCATATTCCGCTTGGGAACCCTGCAGCCCAATGGTATCAATGTGGACTTCACCAGCTTCAAAATCTCCCCTTCCCCCACCACATCCCAAAACCAGCCCAGTTCGTCCCCTCCCCCCACTGCACCACACAACCAGCCCAGCTCTTCCCCTCCACCCACTGCATCCCAAAACCAGTCCAACCTGTCTCTGCCTCCCTAACCTGTTCTTCCTCTCACCCATCCCTTCCTCCCACCCCAAGCCGCACCCCAATCTACCTACTAACCTCATCCCACCTCCTTGATCTGTCCGTCTTCCCTGGACTGACCTATCCCCCTCCCTACCTCCCCACCTATACTCTCCTCTCCACCTATCTTCTTTTCTCTCCATCTTCGGTCCGCCTCCCCCTCTCTCCCTATTTATTCCAGAACCCTCACCCCATCCCCCTCTCTGATGAAGGGTCTAGGCCCAAAACGTCAGCTTTTGTGCTCCTGAGATGCTGCTGGGCTTGCTGTGTTCATCCAGCCTCACATTTATTATCCTACATTCCCCTCAATTCACTGCTGTCCATGTGCATGTCCAGCAGTCGTTTAAATGTCTGAAATGACTCCTTTGGCTATTTTTTGTAACTGGTGGTATCAAGCTTAGAAAAACAGCTGGAACTGGTTGCTTTACAACTGTCAGTGCTGAATATTGAGTAGTTGGCATTCCACCATTTCTAACTGAGTCAATATTAAAAATATCCCAATGACCTATTGCAACAGTAGCTGCAAGAGAATGATCAGGCATGTGACAGCCCAGCGGTCCATATTGAGCAGTTAATTCATTTATTCACAAATTATTATGTTTGACATAATGGAGAAGCTTGGAGATGGGTTTCAATATGTGTTGCTACAATCTTACCCTCACCTAAAGGTGCTGATACAGCAAGAACTGCAGTATATTATTGAAAACAAGATAAATACAAAAGCAAGTAAACTGCTCTTGAAGATTGCTCGGCCTAATGATGAATTGTACGCAATAGTGTAACTGTATATTCTCTCCTGTGTTTTAGGTGAACATTGTGAAGTGAGCAGTCGGTCAGGCCGCTGTGCACCTGGAGTCTGTAAGAATGGAGGAACCTGCATTAATCTACTTGTTGGTGGCTTCAGATGTGAATGCCCATCTGGCGAGTATGAGAGGCCATACTGCGAAATGACGACACGTAGCTTTCCTCCACAATCCTTTGTGACGTTCAAGGGTCTACGGCAGCGTTTCCATTTTACTGTCTCCCTCATGTGAGTAAATCATCGAAGGCAATCTCATTTTATTAAATCTCCCAAGGAAGGGGAGCCCAATTCAGTGTTCATTTTGAACTGCACTGAAGCATGGGAGTCAAGATTGTAAAGCTCTGCCAATGACTTGGGCCAATATTTACCAAAATTTGGGAAGTGATAAAGACAACTTCTACACTTGTGATGTAGAACTCTAGGGCATAAGTACACAATTGTATATTAGTACAGAACCATCACGCCAATCAGGAAACTAGAATTCATGGAAACTAGAACATAGTAGCAAGGATGGGTTTTGGAAGTAAAGTTGTCATTATAGAAAAATGGTGATCTCATTGACTCCACTTTCTCATGTTGAGAAGATTGAGAAAGAAATAGGTCGTTTTGGTCTTGGATCATGTTCCATCATTCAAAGTGGTAATGGCTGATCCAAAATTTAATTACATGTAGCCTCTTTTGCCCCTTTTACTAAAACCTTAGCCAATAAAAAAACATCAATTGCAGATTATGTTTAACAATTGATCTAGCTTCAATTATAGTTTGCAGAAAACAGGCCCAAGCTTCTCTAATACTTTGTGTAGAAATGTTTCTAAGTTTTATCTCGGAATGACCTGTTTCTACTTTCTGCACAATGCTGCCAGTCACAAACACACAGCCAGCAGAATCTATTTTTCTGGAAAGATTCAATGTGTTCCTTGAAACACTTTAAACTTCAGTCAAATCACTACTTGACCATATAAATTCCAGGGAATGCAACACAGAAATCTGTAGAGTATCCTAATCATTTGAGCTTAGATTCTGGTAAAAGTAGATTGCCCTTATTTCTAAGGTGTTGTGCTCATAGTATTCCAGGTATTGTATAATAGTGACATAATGTTGAAATCTATTACCCATTAATTTAAGTCATCAATATCCCTCTCATTTTATATTTCCATCTATATTGCTTGTTGTTCAATCTACTGTGTAATTGTCAATTCTGGATATGTGGCTTTCTGGTTGCTCCTCTAAGTAATGAATAAGTGCAGCAAATAGCTGAGGTCCCAACACCTTGAAGGACACCTCTTAGCCACACTATACCAAGTGGAGTACTTGCCCATTGATCTTCCTATATCTTTCTGTCTGCTGAGCCCATTTCCTCACCAGGTCAATAAATTGTCATCAATTCCATCAGCTTCAATTTTGACCAATATATGTTACGGGGATTTTTATCATGTGCCTTCTGCACATCCTGAAATAATATCCAGAGAAATTCCCCTGTCTGCTTCTGGAACCACCCCTTTTTAAAAAAAAATGTCATTCTGGTTCTTGGGGCGTGACCCACCTTTTTGAACAAAAGCCAGGTTGGCACTCTCTGCAAAGAGGACGGTGTGGACAGCCATGATAAATGCCGCAGCCAGGCTAAGGAGGAAAAGTTTACCACTTATCCCAGTTGCACAGAATATAATTTATCACTTTGACAAGGACTGTGTTGGTACTGTGACAGAGGAAGAATATTGGAGTGAATTAAAGGTGGAACTGTGGGTACAATTTTGGGAGAAGATAACACATTTATGGACTTTGGAGGGGAAATGAAGGTTGGAGGTCGGATTGTAGTTCACAAGGAAGGGAGATTTGAGGTGTTTTTTCTGAGAGGAGGAGTGATGATAACAGAATTAAAGGAGAAAGAGACAGCACCTGAATAGAGAGAACTGTAGACTTTTCAGTTGCACTCACATGTGATTGTGCAGGAGAAACTGGATAATCAGCAACTCAGTTGGAGTAGGCTGAAGGAACCATGAGGTGGATTTAAATAGACTAAAGGTATACACATCACAATTTGTCCTTCTGCTTTCATTTCACTAGCATGTTTCTTATCTTCACTACTGATCTAATTACTTTACATCGTTTAGCTTTCCCTTTTTTAGCTGTCATGTCTAATACAGTTTCTGATGTTTCATTCCAGTCTCCTTCCTTTTCTGTGTTTTTGAACTTGTTGTTATCTTAACGCACCTGTTTATTGCTTCCATTTGCACATAGCTCATTACATTGAAATCCTTGAGAGTCTGATCTCTAATTTAGCCCTATGTTCCCAGTGTTTTCCAAGAAGAATCTCTTGCCTACTCTTCCCTGTGTCATTGATCTAAACATAGATCATAATAAAAGAATTCTTGCAAATCCCCTCCGATACCCTTTAAATGCTATTCAGGATCTCCCTCATTCTGCCACTGTTTAGGCAGCATGTTACATGGGATTCTCAATCCTGATTATAATGAATTGTATCCCTTCTTTGAATTGTTGAATCCTCTACAAATATCAGATTACTTTTTCCCTTCTCCTCCTTCCCTGCCTTGGACAGCCTCCTGCTGCCAGGTACAATGATCATCTTGCTTGCTGCCGTAAGTCCGTAAGATATAGGACCAGAATTAGGTTATTTGGCCAATTCAGTTTGGTCCGTCATTCAATTATGGCTGATATGTTTCTCAATCCCATTCTGCTGCTTTCTCCCTGTAACCTTTCCTAACCAAGAGCCTATCTATCACTCAATGACTTGGCCTCCACAGCCCTCTGTGGCAGTGAATTCTACTGATTAACTACAGTCTGGCTGAAGAAATTCCTCCTCATCTCAGTTCTAAAGGGCTATTGCTTTACTCTGAGACTGTGTCCCCACCTTGGATCCTAGTCTCTCGTACTGGTGGAAATGTCTTCTCCACACTCCTCCTATCCAAGCCTTTCTTTATCCTGAAGGTTTCAATCAGATTTCCACCCATCCCCTCAACCCCACCACCTTATTCTTCTAAACTCCACTGAATCAGACCCAGAGTCCACAACCACTCCTCCATTGTGACAGACTTCACCTTCTGGATCATTCTTATAAACCTCCTCTGGGCCCCCTCGAACACCAACATATCCTTTCTTAAATACAGGGCCCAAAACTGCTTAAAATATTCCAAATGCAGTCTGACCAGAGCATTATGCAGCGTCAGCAGTACATTTCTGCTCTTGTATTCTAGCCCTCTTGAAATAAATGCTAACATTATATTTGCCTTCCTAGCTGCCAACTGAAACTTAAGAGGATTCTGAACTTGGACTCCTAAGGCCCTTTGTGCTTCACAATTCCAAAGCCTTTCTATCTGAAAATAGTCAACGCCTTTGTTCTTACCAAAGTGCATAACTTCACAGTTTCCTGTATTATATGCCAACGACCAATTCTTCACCTACTTTCCTAGGGTGACCAAGTCCTTCTGCAGCCTTCCCGTCTCCTCAACACTATCTATCCCTCCACCTATCTTTCTATCATCTGCACAGTTAGCAACAGTACCCTTATTTCCTTTGTCAATCATTAATACATATAACATGAACAGTTGTGGTCCCAACACTGATCCCTGCAGAACTCCAATAGCCACCAGCTGCCATCCTGAAACAGATCCTTTTATTCCCATTCTCTGCCTTCTGCCAGTCAGCCAATCCTCTATCCATACTAGTACCTTGCCCCTAATAGCTGGGACTTTTTCTCTTATTGAGCAGCTTCCTGTGCAGCACCTTCTGAAAGGACCTCTGAAAATCCAGATAGATCACGTCCACTGGCTTTCCTTGTTTTCTGATTCTTCAAAGAATTCTAAAAGATTTGTCAGACGTGATCTCCCCCTGACAAAGCCATGCTGACTCTCTCCCATTTTACCCTGCACTTCCAAGTATTCTGAAATCTCGTCCTTAACAATGAATTCTATAAATCTTATCAGCAACTGAATTCAGGCTAGGTGACCTATAATTTCCTATTTTTTGCTTCCCTCCCTTCGTTAACCAGGGGTGTAATATTGGCCATTTTCCAGTCCTCTGAAACCCTCCCTGACTCCAGTGCTTCCTGAAAGATCACCACTAACGCCTCCACAATTTCCTCAACTATCTCCTTCAGAACTTTGGGATGTAGTCTGTTTAGTCTAAGTGACTTATCCACTTTCGAACCCTTCAACTTCTCTTCAGTGATGGCCACTACACTCTCATCCCGACACCTTTGAAGTTCTTGTGTGCTGTTGGTGCCCTCCAGCAGTGTTTATCCTTACAGCATGCTGCGACAAGTGAAAGTACTTGTTGAACAGGATCAGTTTTGATAGAACACCACACTCTCTTTAACCTGGGCAGCCATCACTTTGCACTCTATTCATCAGACTAAATCCTTTCTGAACTTGCACCTCTTCACCTTGCTCCTCTTCCAAGCTATCAGACAATACTGCCAGAGATAATGGGAACTGCAGATGCTGGAGATTCCAAGATAATAAAATGTGAGGCTGGATGAACACAGCAGGCCAAGCAGCATCTCAGGAGCACAAAAGCTGACGTTTCGGGCCTAGACCCTGCCTCTCCTTTTGAGCTTTAGCTACAATTCACGCTCCAGCTTGGAGATTTCTGAGATGGAGACATTGACTCCTTGTGGGACAGTCTCACTGTCCATGAATTCCTACATACTGCAATCCAGACACACAACCTGTTCCATCATATCCTAGTCTAGTCATCACAGAGATGCATTATTCATTTATTGTAACTTTGTCATTTTTTTTGTACATTAAACATTAAACATTAAGACACTTCACAAAAATTCAAAAACTTAATAAATACTTCAAATACTTAATGCTCTACACTCATGTGAACCGCAGTAAGTACGAGAGGCAAAAGAAGCAGCACCTATCCCTTCTGTGCAGAATTCCCATCTTTTCCACACACTCTCAATGCATTCCAGTTGTGACCTCTTTGGGCATCAGGTCTAAGCTATTTAGTTTTAACGACCTTTTTCAGATCCAGCCAAATTATAATTGCTCGGTCAGCTTCCCTTCTTCCCTATAATTGATTCCTTCTTCAGGCCGTCACTTACCATTGACAGGGATGGTAAACTTCCACTGACAGGTACCTTCTACAAGCTAACTTGTGGTTCCTTTTTCAGTTTTAAAGTTCAAAATTATATTCAAGTTTTAAATTGAATTTCTGTTTGAAACTGCTTAGAGCTTCGTGTGTATGTGTGTGTGGTATATGCCAATACCATTGTGCATCCAAGTTTTGCTGTTCATACAAAGATAGGTGGAAAAGTAAGTTGTGGGGAGGAGACAAAAAGGCTGCAAAGAGAGAAGGACAATTCAATTGAGTGAGCAAGAACATGGAAGATAGAATGTAATGTGGAGAACTGTGAAAGGAAACATAGGGTATTTTGGAGTGGTGGGAAGGCATGGAATTGTTGGTATTCAGAGGGAACTGGGGGTTTTCTTAAAACATGAACAGTCAGGGATAGCAAACAATTGGAAAAGCAAATGGTGTGTTTGCATTTGTTCGAATGGAATTAGGGTATAAAAACAGTCAAAATGTTTTGCTATACTTTTGTCGGGCCTTGGAGAGATGACACTTCCGGGATTGTGAGTGGTTTAAGTTTACCTAAGAAAGGTAGAGGGAGTGTGACAAAGGTTTACCACATTGCTTTATGGGATGAGGAGATGTTGAGTAGACAAAGTCTGTATTCTCTAAAATTTAAAAGAATGAAAAATATTCTAATTTAAACACATCAAATTCTGATGGGACTAGATTCTGAGAGGATGTCTCCCTGGCTGAAAAAAAAACAGACTGTTAAAAGGTCATGAAGCTTTGGGATTCTCTGCCCTGAGGATTGTACTGCTTAGTTATTAAACACTTTCAGGACAAAGAAGAATGCGTTATTGGATATGAAGGCAATTAAGGGATTTGAGAATAATGCAGGAAAATGGAAGTTGTGGTAGAAAATCACCTATGATCCAACTAAATTGTAGAGCAAGTGCAAAGAGCCAAGTGGCCAACTGCTGTTTCTTGAGTTCTTCTTCAGTCTCTGGCTGTACACCTCCAATTCTAGCCTTCTGTAGGTTTTGGACTTACATTGCTCCAGGTGCCTAACTTTGAGCAATCCACTCTAAACCTCTCTCCTCCTTTGGCATGCTACTTGACACCTAATTGACCAAGCTTTTACTCCATTATCCACTTGTGACTCAGTGCTAAATTTTATTTGATAATTGCTCCTTTAAAGAGCTGTGGAACATTTCATATCTTTAGTGTTTTAACTTAATAGATTATTGTTGCTTTGTACATTGTTTACCACTAGTCCAAGGGTAAAAGAGAGAACTAATGCTGTTTGAGAATTCACCGCAAGTTCTCCAGCTGACCATGTATATATTGCACCCTGCCAAACCCTGCAAGTTTCACTTTCTGTTACAATGGTGGGAGCAGTTGTAATCCGAAGGACACTCTTCTGCACATTTTCTGGCCATGTTCCCTTTTGTGACCACTGTAGACTACCATCTGAGAGATTACTGGAGTGATCTGAGAGACGGCAGTGCTCGGTACTTGCCGTACCTGAGGGTGGTGGTGCTTCTTGCATGAGCAGACAAGCATGTCTCCTAAGTAGCTGGAAACCAGTTGTAACAGCCACCTACATGAGATAGTCGTGGGACTTTTGCCAAAAATGGCAATACTTGTGTTCTTTGGACCTGGAGGAATATTTGGCAGAAGGGAGAAGGTTGTTGGAGAGCTACTAAACAGAATGTATCCTAACAGTGTAGAAAACTGCCCACTGAGCTGCACCAATCCCAACAATGCAATTATCAATGATCTTTCCCCAATGTCCCTAATTCTACCTAATCTTGGAGCCCAGGGTGAAATACGTTGCTTCAAATTCATGACGATGTTTGCTGCAAGTAATCTGTTTTTCTGCAATTAATGTGTAGTTTGAGTACAGATTGCCACAGTTTATGAATTCAATTTTAGTTTCATGAAGCATTTACTCATAATGAGATTTCATGAAGTACCAGTGCAATTATGCTCTTACTTGTGCAGTGGCTTTGTGCTGAATGCACCAGTGGTACTCATATGTATTTCATTCTTATCAAAGTGTGCATCAGTGAGTTTCCAGTCAAAAAATTGCTTTTAAAAAACTTACTGGTAGATGGCTATGAGTGATGTGCTGTGACATTCTGATATGTACAGTTGTGCATAATGTGTCCAACTGGTAAGTGACAGCATTGAAAATAGGCAAAGGAATGTAATTTAGTGTGTTGTGCTCTTAGAATGTGAAACACACTGTAAACCTCTCCGATTGTGACTTGGGTCATTAATTATATATTCCTTTGCTTTCACTCTAGTAATACTTATACTTGGAAATCAAGGATTATAATCTGTAGTTCGCATATTCTGTCTCTACTGAGACGTTTATGCAAATAGCTGATTTGTTCCTTTTTATGTTAAATTTGTATTTCAATCAATCTTCTCTCTGAATTCATTGGTTGGATTGATTTTTAATTTATGCACCCTGGCACCTTGCCAGGGAGATATAAAATATACTTGTTATTGAAGAATGCCTCTCGTTTTTTTCACAAAGAAGGCTTTGGCTCTACTTTGCATGAGTGCTGCTTTGTGCATGTTAATGAACTGGGGCAGATCTTTATACAATGGGCAGCATGCTAAATTCCAAATATCCACTTGTTTAAGGTTGTCCAAGCACTGGTACACTTAACAGAGTCTTATTGACATCACCATGGAGATAATGCTTGGTACCCCAGAGATTCAAAGGTAGAACAAAAACTTACTGCCAGCTTGTGTCTTTGGGAATGACAAGAAATACAATAATACTGTGATTTGATTTAGTGCAACAAAAATCATAAACAGAATATTATGACATAACCATTTGGCAAGTTTACAGGTTTACTACTGAGTATCCGGTCACACTTTGTGTCTGCTGTTTTTGTTCTAGCAATCAGCTACTTTTTTTTAAAAGAAAGCGTATTCTCCTCATGTTTAAAATGGCGACAACGGGTAGAGAACCCAAATCCTCCATGGTGGAGATGCGGCCGCTGTCCTTAAACTCCAAAGGGAAAAATGTGAACCAAATTTTGAAAATCTAGAAAGCTCTGCATGTTTGCATGCAAAATTATTGCAATTATCACCATTTACGCTGAGAAAGCAATGGGAGATCTTTCAGTGAAGAGATTTCTTTTCCAGGTGTATATTTTTGAAAATGTACTTTTAAAATATTTCTGGTATTTTGTAAGGATTAAAATCCCATTTCAGCACCCTTCCGCAGTCGGCTGAAGCATTAATTAAATTACAGTTTTTCCTAATTGTACCCAGTTCAGTGTTTTGCAATAATTTATCCAACGTATTAAGAAGTGTACAGTTCTAAGAGAATTTCTGCTGTCAAGTGTTTACTGTCATGCAGGAAACTTTTATAAATGTGCTGGGAAAAGTATTTAGCTGTTTGGTCATCTTACATTTTACAAAGTTTAGTTATGGTTCAAGTTCTGAGTTTTCATAATAAGTAAGGCCTTCCTGAGAGGAATATTGCAGTTCATTAACATGACTAATTACTGCAATGGTTGCGTACAAAGTAATCCAAGTATAAGAGGATTTTACTCCCAACACTCCAGTCAAACCTCAAATAATCATAGCCTACGTCGAGTTGACAAACGTATTTTGTCTCTCTACCGTTTTCATCTCATTCCATGCAATTATCTCCATTATTCTTACGTCCTGCTGTGATTTTTGAATTGCTACTTTCCCTCTCGGTCTCAGTTCACGCTTTTCTATTTGGTTAAAAATCCTCGACATGGTCCACAAAGAACAGTATTAGCAGGAGACAGACCTGAATCTGGTACTGAGTGGTGCCAGTTAAATGAAATGGCATTGGAAGAATGGGAAGCAGGAAGCTTGTGTAATCCACTTTTTAAATGGTGCTTTGGGACTGAAATCATTCAGGAGGAAACCTGAGAAAGAAACTGACTTGAGTATATGGCGACTCACACTCACATTGTGAATTCCCAACTATAAAATTAACTTCCCATATTATTAAAAATAACAAGGTGAAGAGCTGGATGAACACAGAGGCCAAGCAGAATCAGAGGAGCAGGAAGGCTGATGTTTCGGGCCTAGGTCCTCCTTGTCCAGCATCTGCAGTTCCTACTATCTCTTCCCATCTGATTAACGAGTATAAACAGGTTTTATATTTGCATTCAGAAAGGCAAACGTAACCACTTTAAGTCTTCTGTTGTGGCTTGTGTGTCTGTTGGAGAAAAGAAAGAAAATCACCTTCATTTTGAGCTGTGTATATAAAATATCCCACTGTTACATTTACCCTATGATCTACTGCACTAATTTATCTCAGTACTTGGTCAGTCATATTGGCTGAGATTTTGCAGTAATAATAATGCCAAAACTGTTAAAAATGAAACAAAATGTGCTCTGACAATATTCTGAATGAGTTTGTAAACATGATCAGTAATAAGTATCTAAGAAATGTTCATCATAATTGACAGTTGTGGATGATTCATGTTCAAGCTGGAAACAATCTGCTGCCGATGAGTTAATGTGCAAACTACTGGATTACAGGATTACACTGTGATTAGGTAAACAAGCTGCAATTTGCAACTAAGATTTGACAGGAGACTTGGGCAGGAGAGTCTTCAGCTCAAGCCTGAAGCATGAAAAATCTCGGCTTTAAACTGGTCACTGATACGTCTATTTAACCTGTATTAGCTGAGATCGTTTAAAGCTTTAAAACTATTGCACTGCCTTTAAATTAAATAATCCTCTAAAGTTGAAGGGTTAATATTTCCACTTGCTCTCCACTGGATATTGATGAGTAGCACAAAATGAAGGGTCTATTGTTGCACTGATACTTCGATCCCCTGAAGGCACACAACTGGCACAAGTATCACTCTTGTGGCAGTACTGATGAGAAGAAGGCTTCATGAGGTAAAGCCTTCTCTTACATGCCAGAAGCACTTTTGCAACTTGCTTGATGGCCATATATACTGTGCCTGTCGGTGCACGTTTACTGGTGGTCTTTATCACATGACCTAACTCGGCCCGTTTTCAGTGCTTCTTCACAATTTTAATAAACCTGCCTCGCAAATGAAGCTTTCAGCTGCAACAGGTTCTGTCAGCTCTATGATTACTGATCAGTGAAGAGCTATCTGATTCCACTCCCCCCTCCCTAGCCTAGAGGCACAAAAACTACTTACAATGCCTTTACCGCCGTCCTGGAGATCAAGTTTGCTCAGCACAGGGGTTCCAGCAGGAGGAGGCTTTCCAGTTTGCGTAGCTCGGCTCCACATCAAAAGGCGCATTTTTAAGATTGAGCCAATTAGGATTACAGAAACACAATTTTATTGTGAGGCAGATATCTGAATGTAGATTTACAGAAATAGTAACAATTCATTTTGCATGGAATTTCATTTCATGGCCATTCTAATCTGGTTTGATTCTTCTGGTCCAGAGAGGCAATCATAGTTAGCTTGTCACCATGTTAATATTTATTTTACATTAGTACCGAGCTCTGCAGGAATTCTGACCCTTACTCCTTCAGAAATTCAGACCACAGTTGAAATGAACACAGCCTGTGCCCTGCAGGATAGTTGGGGTCGGTGAAACCGCATTCCCTTTTACAGCAGTCAGTGTGCCGTGTTCGGAGAGTGAAATGTGTAACAGGCCTGCGAGAAACTTTGTGACAGCGCCTGTGAGGGTAAGTACTTCAGGCAAGAGTGAGGTTAGGGTGCCAGGCAAATGACAGAGTACTTTAGCTGAGGATGGTTGTGGGTATTGTCAGAGCTAGTGGTGGAGGTATGCCAGTGTTTGGGGGAGTGGTGGGGTGGTAAAAGGGAGAAGGAAAAAAGACGGAGAGGAATTACAAGATAAATGTGGCCGGATGCAGTCTAAAATGAATCACTGCCTAGAAAACCAAACACAACAGCTGGTAGGGTACTCATTAAAATTCCAGCACTAAATTCACAATTTTGAAAACCTAAACTATTTTTAAAGCAAACCCACTGACACTGACTTCTAGTGATACTTAACCAACAGATTTTGCCCAAAGTCTGGGTAATTTTAAAACAACAAAAAAAATTGAGAACAATACATGGCCTATAATGGCTGGATAGAAGCATTAAAATGATCACCCCAGAGCAGTATATATATTTTGAACAGTGCATAATTTCCAAGTGTCTTTCTAACATCGATGGAAAGAAATTTGTTCACAGTCTAAAATACTGCAGGGCTGACAGACCAGATATGCTTTCAGTAAAACAAGTAATGGCCAAATAGTAGTCAGTGCAGAGTTATTGTTGCCTTTCTTAAAGAAGCTGACCATTTAGAAGTGGGACAGAAGGGGAGGAATGGACTTTAATTTTTAAGTGGATCAGCTGAGTAGCAGGTTTCATGCAAATATCAATTCTGATGTTGGCCAAGAAGTCACTTTCAGCAAAGGATATTGCTGACAATATTTACATTTCCAATGCAGTCATGATAAAACAAGAATATTATGTCAAGAAAATAAGTATCCACATGGCTATCTCATGTCAAACCAGCTACACAGAGCTTTGAGTAGTTATGGTGTACTGCTTCAAGTTCACAGTAGGCAGATTTTTGCTGTCAATGGCAAAGCTAAGGTGCTCATCATTGACTTAGAAGCAAACTGCCTGCAAAAACCAGACAACTTCTTTAACATGCTTTTCACCTTTCCTGATGCTGTCATGAGGTTCTCTAGGCATCCATTGGAAATTATACTATCAAGCAGGCTAAAGAACCAACCACATTGATGTATTCTCACAAATGGTAAAACCAGAAAGTGAGGAGTGAGCAAACGATATCTGAATCAGTCATTATCACCATTTTGGGGGCAACCATTCACTAGTGACTGAACTGAACCAGTCATCTAAATATTGTGGCTACAAGAGAAAATTACGGGCTCAGAATTATGTGGTGAGCGACTGACCACCAGTCTCCCAAGCATCCATCCATCATCTAAAAGGTACAAGTTATGAGTATGATGGCATACTCCTCACTTTCCTGGATGAGTGCAGCTCCAATAATATTTAAGACTCTCAACAATATCCAAGGCACAACAGCCAACTTGATTGGTACCCAATCTAACACTTGCATCATTCATTCTTTCTCTACCATCAACACACAGTGGTGGAATCCACAGGATATAGAAACAAAGAAACAAAGAAACCTACAGCACAGGAACAGGCCCTTCGGCCCACCAAGCCTGCACCGATCCAGATCCTCTGTCTAACCTGTCATCTATTTTCTAACAGTCTGTGTCCGTTTGCGCCCTGCCCATCCATGTACCTGTCCAAATATATCTTAAAAGACGCTAACGTGTCTGCGTCAACCACCTCTGCTGGCAACGTGTTCCAGGCTCCCGCCACCCTTTGTGTAAAGAACTTTCCATGCATATCTCCCTTAAACTTTCCTCCTCTCACTTTGAACTCATGACCCCTAGTAATTGAGTCCCCCACTCTGGGAAAAAGCTTTTTGCTATTCACCCTGTCTATACCCCTCATGATTTTGTAGACCTCAATCATGTCCCCCCTCAATCTCTGTCTTTCTAATGGAAATAATCCTAATCTATTCAACCTCTCTTCATAGCTAGCACCCTCCATACCAGGCAACATCCCGGTGAGCCTCCTCTGCACCCTCTCTAAAGCATCCACATCCTTTTGGTAATGTGGCGACCTGAACTGTACACAGTACTCCAAATGTGGCCGAACCAAAGTCCTATACAACTGCAACATGACCTGCCAACTCTTGTACTCAATACCCCGCCCAATGAAGGAAAGCATGCCATATGCCTTCTTGACCACCCTATTGACCTGCGTTGTCACCTTCAGGGAACAATGGACCTGAACACCCAGATCTCTCCGTTCAACAATTGTCCCTAGGACTTTTCCATTTACTGTATAGTTCGCCCTTGAATTTGATCTTCCAAAATGCATCACCTTGCATTTGCCCGAATTGAACTCCATCTGCCATTTATCTGCCCAACTCTCCAGTCTATCTATATACTGCAGCAATTCACCAAGGCTCTTCCAACACTACCTCCAAAACCCATCAGCTCTACTATCTAGAAGGATGAGGGTAACAGATACATGGGAACACCACCACATGCAAGTTCGCCTCCAAGCCAACTCTGGCTGGACTTGGAAAAGTTCATTGTACCTTCAGTATCAATGGTTCATAGCCCTGGACCTGTTTTCCTAACACACTGAGAGGACAGCAACAGCACATGAACTGTAGTGGCTCAAGAAAGCAACTCACCGCCTCAATGACAGTCAGGGGCGGACAATATATGCTGGCTCAACCAGCAATGCCCACATCCCATTGAATAAATTAGTGAATAAGAAGTCAATAGCGCTGAATTCCTTCACTATTGGTTTTTGAATTTTACAGACATAACACTGTTTCTTTTCCCTAACCATTAAATGTTAGAATGTTGATATAATTAGTGGATTGACCATGGCATTGCCCATAGATAATCCTATTTTTGAAATAGTGGTACTCATGTCTCCTGGATTCCTCTCTGTCTAAAGTGATTTAAGAACATAATTTATCACATCACTAGTTAAGGTTAAATCATTCCTCATTTTACTGATTCTAAAAGTCATGCTCAGGCCTTACACATAATGCTGGCAATGTCACCTGCCAATTACCAAAACTTGCATAAGTTGCAAGCTTCTTTCTTATTATAAACCTTTGCTTTCTGTTACTTACATTGTTAATTTTCCTTTATTTATATTGTGGTGAAGTTGTGTAGAGTACTTGTGTATTGCAAGGCAGGACATTAGAATTTGTCTGTAAAATGATGGGGCTGGGGGGTATGGGGCTGAATAGTCCAAGGCACTTTTAGTAGATATGTTTTTTCTTGGCTTGGAGATTTTTAAAAAAGGCTGCGAGCAGCAGCAGGCACAGAGACTTCCTGAAATTGAGATATTTGCATCATGAATGGTTAACAACCCAGACAGTGGTCTTGTTTCGTTATTAAAGCAACCAGTTTGAATTTCAGCCAGTTAATTTAAACCAGGCACTTAGAGACTAAAAGACCAATTACATCTAAATGATGTAACCTAGGACCAATCCTGTTGTAAGAAATTGAAGTATAAAAGGAGAGCGTATTTGAAAATTGGTGTGAGAGCAACTACCAGTGTTCGAATTGACAATCAGAGGCCATAAAGGGAGCATTGCTCGCTCTCTCAGAATTCCCTGAGCTCTCAGAAAACCATCATCTGACTCAAGGTACAGCAGCAGTCTTAGTTAATATACCTGACACAATAATTTGATGGAGAAAGACCTTCCTGACTGAGGAAAAGCAGAAAAGGCACTGAACATTCTGGAAGACACAACCTGGCTATAATTTCAAGACACTAAGTTTTAAGTTTTTTAAATTAATTTTGTTTATATAAGTGGGACTTCTATCTGTTTATTCAGGAATAGTTGGTAGTTAAGGGGTGAATTGTTTTGTGTGTTCGTACTTTTGTTAATTTTTTCACTGTTAGAGTTAGGTAAATAAGTTGTTACTTGTTGATTATACAGCGACTGTGAGGAGTACATTTTCTTTATCCACCTCTTTATAACAGAGTCGGGAGTGAGAGACACATTATACCACTTTTGACATTTAACAAAATGTGAGGTGAGGCGAGCTTCTCTGGGAGTTTTGATTTTAATTATCACAGAGGTTCAACCTCTGCTTCATAACACAATATTTATTAAAAATGCAAATATTTGATTAATTTGTTATTCATCTCTTCTTGTTTATTTATGTATAGAAATAAAAGGTGTTCTTCTTTCCAATTGTTCTTGCTGAAGCTGTTATCAGTAATGGACTGGGCTGGGCTCTTTTTATGGAATTTTCAAGTATGAGAACTGTCATTTGAAGGGTAGGGAAAGGGATGTGACTGGCATATGGGCCCTTAAATAGGCAAACATCCTTTTTCTAAATGCAAGACCAACTCTTTTAAGGAGGAAATGTGAGGTACAGTTGTCCCATTGAGTTTACCGAGGTTGACATTGAAATCTGGCAGTCAGTCTACAACTGGTACCACATTGGCAGTATTTCTGCTTGGGACTGCCCTCCATGTATCAAAGTGACCAGTTTCACGATCAATTCTCCTGAGCTAGTGAATTTGCCAGGGTCAGTGCTGGTAGTCACCGGAAAATCTGTGCTGTTTGTATTTGTAAAGGTGCATTGTAAGGGTGTCTGTCCCAAAACCCCAGTTAGAATGGCAGAAAGGAACCAGTTTAAGAGTATCACAACAGCCATAATCTCATTGGTGGATCAGACTCACTGGTTTGAAATGCCTATTTTGCTGCTCCTACATCTTATGCCACTCAAATGGTGGCAAATTGGCCTGACTATTCTGAAGCAGATTGTCTTCAGGAACCTTTTATTTGTGGAAGAATTGTCCTCCTGTGGGAAATTGGCTGATGGATTATCTCTCCCCCAAAAGGTTTGGAGACTATTAATGTCCCCAGTGGGACTTGCATCCCCTCGCATGATTTCCAGTGAGGTCAATTAAGGCTGCAAGGGGCATAGTTTTTGTGGGGCTTGGAACAAGCAGGCAGGTTGAGTGAAAAACCTACCTTGGAAATTGAATTAGGGCTGGTGCGAATTGATGGAATCATAGTGTAACTATTCTACTTCAAATTCAGCATGCATTGATGGATTAGAAATGTATTTACATGTATCTAAATGAATACATGGATTTACGGGTCCTTTCTAAGTCCCATATTCAATATGCCATGACAAGGTGAGACACACTACTGTTATAAGTGTACAACAGGATAGGCCTCCTTAAAGCAACTCCTGCATACCTTGTTGACTATTCTTCTTCTCATTTCCCCCTCTACTGCAGGTTTGCAACAAAGGAGAGAAATGCCTTACTTCTTTATAATGGCCGTTTTAATGAAAAGCATGATTTCATTGCGCTAGAGATCATTGAAGAACAAATCCAACTGACATTCTCAGCAGGTAATTTTTTTTTATAATTTAGCCTATTTTTCTAAACCACCTGTTCAGTGAAGTTATTACACAGCTCTGGAGCAGCTGGGGCCTGAACCTGGCTCTCTGCCCAGCGGTAGGGACACTATCGCTGAACCACAAAAGACCTAAAGCCTACTGTACCAGATATTCTCAGGCAGTCTCTCATCTAAGTACTAACCCATTCTCAGCAGGTAGGGCGACAATTGTTATTGATTTCATCCAGAATATAAAATAAATTGTTAGAAATTCCCATTGGCCATAGCGGACATCAGTTTCACTGTCCAGTTAATGCATAATTAACCACAGAGGATCAGATTATAACTCAAACTTGATGTTCTTTAGTTAATGTAAAAGCGTAAAGTTAGTCCTAGATTCAGCACACTTGGTAGAGGATAAGCTACTATGGAAATGATGCCTGAGCAGAGCAGCTTTATATTGCTTTCCCAAACATTGTGGTTTAGATCTTTTACCCACCCATCCCCAGAAAAACAATACTTGACATTTTCACGCAAACTTTGACAAAATATGATCTGAATGAAAAAGTTAAATCTGATTCAGGGCGAGATTGTAAGAAATGCAGATGCTAGAGTCAGACATAACAGTGTGGAGCTGGAGGAACACAGCAGGCCAGGCAGCATCAGAGGAGCAGCTTGAGGATCCACAGAGAAAACTGTTTTTGGAGGATCTGGATGTAGTGTATGTGCTTCCCTGATGCTGCCTGGCCTGCTGTGTTCCTCCAGCTCCACACTGTGTTATCTCTGATTCAGGGATCAGTCCTCAAAAAGTTACACACTTATGTGGGAAGGAAAGTAGTCTTTGAAGAAATGTTAATCGATAATGACCTTTGCAACATGTACAAAAAATGCCTCAAGTGTTGCTACTCATTGGCAAAAGCTTACAAAGTTAAGAATTGCCTGCAGACTTAAGAAGTGAAGGGCCACATGTTGATCATTTTGAGAGTCCAATAAGAGAAAGGTGGTGTGTAACCATAGGTCCATTTGTGCTTTAATTTGTACCAACTTTTACAATCTAAGTAATCTTTACCATCTGTTTTCACTTAATTCCACTACTTACATGTCTTTTGCAGCTGCTGACTGAGAATATCCAAATTTAATGCTGCTTTAGTCATTCTTCTAAAAATACAATGCTTCATAATTTCCTTAATGTGAACTTCTTAAACATTTGTGAATGCCCAACGTGGCAAACCTGCCAGTTTTTTGGATGTTTCAAGCAGGTTCGGTGTTTAACTAGCTGCTGAGACATGTTGAAGTCTATGTTTCAGTTGTGTGACTCTCAAAACCGGGCCTGAGTTTTGCGCATTTCCAGCCGTCTCATTTTCAGAGGGACAAAATGTGAAATGCGCTTTCCCTGTTCACAGAGCACTATACCTGGGGTTGTAGAACGTCTGCAGCTCAAAAAAAATCCCACTTTTCCAATTAGAGGATTGTGTTTGGGTGACTATGAAACACGGAAGCAGAAAATAATAGCAGTAGGAAAGACACTTGAGCACCAAATTGAGGAAGAATAATAATAATTTCATATATTTACCAATTGTATAGTAAAATAAGTCAGTGATTTGTGGGAATCCAGACAGATTGTCTGTCATCATGCTTTTGAATTCCCTCCCAATGTTAATGACCTTTTGAAAGGAATGAGAATTCAAGGCCAGCATTTTTGTTGGGAATGTTTTTGATAAAGGGGATAATAGATAATTGTTCACCCCTCTAAAAAAAATGGAGTAGGAGTGGAAAATAAACCTTTGGTGGCATTATCCTGTATTTGGTGAAATGAGCAAATGCTGAAGTTCTGTTTCCACATCAACTACCAAATTTTGAGTTGGGATTGAGTAGAGGTGTTAAAACATTGCAGAACATGCATTCTTTGTCAGGCAAGTACTTTAGAAACAAAATATTTTCTAACAGTTGTCTGAGTAATGAAATCCACAGCTTTTCACCATTTTATTGATGCAATTTGACTTATTTTCATTTCGCTTCACCTTTTTTCAATAATGAACAAAGATAAATATTTCATCAAGGTGTGATTTAACATCTACTGACCTCCTGCAAAAAGTGGATTTTCATTTCTTAACCAAATGGTGTTTGGGGCTTATTTTGCTCTACATTGGCCTCTGGAGGTTCCATGGGATAAATCTAAAATAGTGCTTTTGCTTAATCCTTCTATGGAAGAAAGGACACTTTCATAGCCTGTACACTTGAGATTATGCTGCTTTACATGACTTAGTAATTCCTTAAAATATTGCTGCTAGCCTCATGCTGCTGCTTTTATTAACATGAGTAACTTTAGATCAGCTCAGTCTGTGGAACTGAGTACAGTACTGTGTGGTGTTTCTCACTAGGTGTGCCTCAGTCCGATATATTTTTGGCTTTTTTTCCCAAACAGTTTACTCAATGCATTGGTGGTAACCGTCACAGCATAATCATCAGCCTCATCACTCTTTTTGACGGATACTTGGCTGTAAACTCCTTCTCCCTACCAACCTATCTTCTCTAACTTTTAACAAAATGCACTTTAAATAGGATAATCCTAGTAACATTATGCTGATAAGCTCAAGTGGAAGTAAAATGATATTCAAATCCTCTGAATAAAATTTGAATATCAAATTTAATATTTTTGCACTACCTGTCAAAGGTGTGAAAAAAATTTCAAAGGAAACAGATTCCAATATAATTATTTTTGCAGACCAGTTTATATAGAAATTGCAGCAGCATTTTTCAAACGAGTTTTCTGCAGTTGTTTGTCATTCCCTGATTCCCCTGTACTGAGTCCTAATTATATTTTATTATGTTAGATATTCTAATGCAGCACAGGCTACACTGACAGAATTCTCCAAACATTCCAGCACTACTACGCACTTCTATCACCTCAAACATCAAAGAAAATGTTGCAGTGGGACCTCATGTGCTGTTCTATGATCTGCACAAACAGAGCACAGGACTGATCATTATAGGTGTTCTTTTTTAGTTCATTTATAAGTGTCCAGCTTGTTGATGGACGTGAACCAGATGCTGTTAGAGAAAATGAAGGCCAGGCAGTGAGGTTTTCTTTGCTACATACTTCAGATAACTCATTCAACTTCTTTCAAGATTTAACGTTTCAGTGTAATTGTGATTGTGTTGGCATGCATAACTGAAAGTCTGATCTACTATATGACTTTGTATATATACTTATTTATATACTTTATAGTATATGACTTTGCAAAGACAAAATCGGGACACTACAGCATAGCAGGGTTTGTCTGAGTTCCTGCTCAGACGATTTTAAGTTAGCACTGTTCATTTTAGTTGGAATAGTATTTGACAAGTGAACATTGATAGGAGCTGAGAAATTTTCTTTCCCAATTAATGTAGTACAGCTTCTGTATGTGTCTGTATATGCTTTATTCGTTTTCATGAAGGAAACAACATGCCTTTTTTTTGTTCAAATTTAATGAATTTAACTGATTTCACTGGAGCTTATACCCGTTATTATAACCTAGCTCTAGCTATGCTTCCATTAACAAATGATAATTAAAAGGGATGGCAGTATGTCAGTTGTTTTTCACTTTGTTTAAAGATCAGATGGGCACTTCCAAAGTGCTCAACATAATATAAATTTTTAGAGAGAACGATTATGTGAGACCCACCCTGCATCCAGCCTTTCAATGTCTTGCAAATGCTTGTTTTTATGAATGCTTGCTCCGTTTTCTTCTTCAGAAAGAAGCCCAAAATAAATAGAGCCTAGTTCCTTTGTGTAAAGGTTCAGAGTCCACAACATATTGACTCAGCGGTTGTTTCTCTTTGTGCAGCTGTTACTCATGCAATAAATGTGCAATCAGGCAGCACTGTGGCTCAGTGGTTAGCACAGATGCCTCACAGTGCCGGGGACCCAGGTTCAGTTCCACCCTCAGGCAACTGTCTGTGGGATTTTGCATGTTCTCCCCAGCATGGGTTTCTTCTGGGTGCTCCGCTTTCCTCCCACAGTCCAAAGATGTACAGGTTATGTGGTTTGGCCATGCTAAACTGCCCATAGTGTTCAGGGATGTACAAGTTAGGTGAATTAGCTGTGAGGGAAACAGAGGTAGGGTCATTAGGATTATGGGGCCCATGGGGTTGGGTGGTGAATCTGGGTGGGATGCTGTTTGGAGGGGCAGTGCACTTGATGGGCCAAATGGCCTACTTCCACTCTGTAGGGATTCTGTAAGATCTTGGAGATGTCTTGATAAGCCCATTTATATCCCACCTACTCAGATGCAGCCAGCAGACATCCCAGGACATGAGTTATTTTACATGATACCATAATAATATTGTAAACCTTGATTTAACCGTGAATATGTACCAGATGGTGATAATATTCCAGATACAAGATTACATGTGAATTATATGATCAGTGCCTTATTAGACTCCTATGTGTACTAAATACCAGATTAGATGTGCTATAGATATTTTTAATCAAACTGTTGAAATGTGTTTGACAAATCTCCGGAGCAGGCAGGTCTTGATTTCCTGGTATACTGGTTCAGAGCTAGGGACATTATCATATTCCTGTAATTGCATTATATATCAGATATTCAGTTGAGAGGCTGGATCATAGCTTCTCTTCACTTTCTCAAATAATTCTCCTGTTGGAAATGTTGAATCTTTTCACTGTATTTTTTGGCAGAGACAGGGTGTGCAGAAAATGTTTGATGCTCATCAAGGGAAACTGACACTGGAAAACTTTTTTGTTCTTGAGTACACATGCTGGCATGAAACATTCTTGAGTCAAATATGAAGCTTAATTTCACCTTTAAGTTCGTGAATAAAGGAGAACAGAATCCATGAAGATTCAATTAATCTGCTTTCATAACTTACCTTACTCTGCTTTTCAAATGAAGGGTGAGAGGAAGTTCAGGAGAAAGACTGATGCAGATAGAGGGAAGAGAAAGAGTGAATGTTCAAGTCTGCCATAGCATTTCAGGGGTGAAACTGTAGAGAGTCAGCAACGACCAAACACTGAGAGAAAAAGGAAGGGGCACTCCAGTAAAACAATCTGATGTTTCCTTCAGTGTCTTAACATTCAAATCACTGAGGCTTGCTGTCAGACAGATTGTACAACAGCAGTCATCTCTAAGAATAGCATGAGTAGACCCAGAATCTCCTAAAACCCTAGGAAGCCATTCAAGTATTCAGTTGTAAACAGTTGTGCTATAAACTTTCTATTTAGTTTGAATTGGAAAGTGAATTGAGATCAAATATAATGAGTTAGCATTTCTACCAAGATACCAAGTCAAATGTGCTTCTTTCTGGCATGTGAAAAGAGGCCAGCAAAGCCATTTTTGAGATCAGGTTACAGACTTCCACACAAAACTGTGAATATCTCAGCCAGACAACAGCTTGTGTTTGATATTGTTTGCAGCCATTTGGGAGGCAGACAGCAGAAGATGCGGGCGGTTAGTAATGCACTTAAAGTCATGTTAGTGTCAGTTCTGCTGCACACAGAAGGTGTGTGGAAACTCAGGCTCAGATTGAGGATAACAGCCAACTCAATTTTAAAAAAAGAATCTGAAAGAAGAAAGCCAGAGAGAAGGAATGTACACGTTAGCCCCCACACTGAAAGTCAGCTCAGGGATCAGTTCTGCTGATGTTTCCAAATGCAAACTCTTGCATTTCACCTCAGTAAAACAATCTGAAGATTCCTTTGATATCTAACATTCAAACTGCTGAGAGTTACTGTCAGACAGATTGTAGAGCAGGTTATGTTACTCCCTACAATTACCCTAAACTTGAAGATGTTACTTTAAAAGTTTCATAGTTGTAACAATTGGCTAAAAATGTGGTAGAGGAGTTTCAGCAGCAGCTTTTAAAAGGGAATTGGATCTCACCTTATTGAGCAGGAGAGAGATGAGCGACTGCATAATGATATTTTGTTTGTGAAACCCCACTAGTGGCATGGATTCTCAGAAACAAGTGTTCCTACACATCTGACACATCTTTTGTTTCTAAAGATCTACCAGTTTGTGCTGGATACATATTGATGGAATACTTTGACGAGAGACTCAAGTTTGCAGCAGGGACTGAAGGCAATGACTTTACTCTTCCAAATATATAATTGAAAATGAGATTTCTCAGCCAACAGCAGATGTTGGACAAAGCAGTCTGATGGTTTTGAGGCTGAAAGGGCGAAGGGAGGTAGCAATAATCTAAAACTGTGGTGGAACAGGCAAGGAAGCAGAAATTCCATCACCTTGGACAATATTATCCAGGACAAAAAAGTGAAGGCAACAAAAATTGGAAACTTCCAGGATTGCAAGGAACTATTTTAAAGTTTTAGAATTATAATGTAACACTGGTTTGATATGCACACAAAGTTTCGTCCTAACTGAATCACTGATGTTTAACAGGAGAGTCTACTACGACAGTGGCACCGTTCATCCCAGGGGGAGTGAGTGATGGAGAATGGCACTCCGTTCAAGTGCAGTACTACAATAAGGTAGGTGAAGGATGAGATTTACAGAATATCAAACTCTAACTGAAATGGGGGGGGAAAATGTGTTTCTGTGAATGAACATGAATGAGTGTCTGATATTTTTATGAAGGGAGGTTCACGAGAATGATTGCAGGAATGAAAGGCTTAATTTATGAGGAATATTTTGAGTCTTCTGAGCATATGCTTGATGGAGTTTAGAAGGATTGGGTGGTATCTAATTGAAACTTACACAATACTGAAAGGCCTGGATAGAATGAACTTTGGGAAGATGTTTCCATTCGCAGGAGAGACTAGGATTCAAGGGCACAGCCTTAGAGTAAAGGGAACACCTTTTAAAACAGAGATGAGAAACTTCTTCAGCCAGAAAACGGCTAATCTATGGAATTCTCTGCCACAGAAGACTGTGGAGGCCAGGTCATTGAGTGTATTTAAGATGGAGATAGGTCCTTGATTGTTAAGGGGATCAAACATTATGGAGAGAAAGCAGGAGAATGGCATTGAGAAACTTAACAGCCATGATTGAATGGCAGATCAGACTTGATGGGCCGAATGGCCTACTTTCTGTTCCTATGTTGTATGGTCTTATTGATGTCTTTCATCTTTTGCAATGCCAATTTAGTTGGGAGTTGGCAAGTATGCATCTCAGTTGTTGACTTCAGTTATTCATATTTATCAGACTTTGGGGAAGAATCTATAATTGTACAGCTAAGCCTGATTGCCTTTTCCATTCACTGGCTGTTTCTGGTCAAATTTATTAAGCAGTACTCAGTTGTCCAGTCGTCCGCTTTGTATTGTGATGAGCAAGAAGTTTCATCTCTTTGTGGCTCACAGACTCGTTTTTACTTTTTGGACACAGGACAGCCACCAAAATGGAGCTGAAAATGTTTGTTCATAGTGCTGTGAGCTTTTGATAAGTTCACAGCCTATAGAATAAGCATTGATAAAACAAAATAGTGATATTTCTAAATGCTTTGACCACTGCTGTATTTAGAGTTTTCTTCCAATTTACTCTCCCTGCTGTGCCTCTTCTGAGAATGACTATTCATGCTGGAATGTGGTACCTGCTGTCCACAAGCCCATTCTTCATGTGTGCACCTGCATGTCCATGAACTGTTCAACTATGACGACCGTCAGTGCTGAAACTGTGAAATCTGTCTGTGTTTCTGCCCGTTCCTCCTCCTCCAGCTTATACATCACCTACAGCCAAAGGAGACATGTCATTGGGCCTTTGCCCAAAGTAGCTGTGTACAGAAAATGGGGGGAAAATGTAGCCAAACCTGAGACTGACTTGAATTTCCTCATGGCTGAGTGTAAACTTAATTGATGGAGGGGATCATAATGAATCATTGTTACTATGGGCAGTGACATCACCAGCCCATTGGTCTGTTGCTTTTGGTATTAGCCTAATTGTACAGGAACTAATTGGCGTTGCTCCATTCTTGATAATGGAGCAGGGGTAATATTGTTGAACCAGTAATTCAGAGACTCAGCCTAATGCTGTGGAGACGTGGGGTTAAATCCCATGGTGCCAGCTGGAGGAATTTAAATTTGGTTAACGAGTCCTATCTCATTAATGACGTCTGTGAAATGATCAATGGCCCTAAAAACTCATCCAGTTCACTAATGCCCTTAGGGAGGGAGGACTGGCACCTTTACCCAGTCTGGCTAACATGTGACTCCTGACCCACAGCAATGTGGTGAACTCCAATCAGGGACTAATGGTGGGATGGCGGCAAAATTATACCAGGGAGAGTAATCCAGAGACTTGAGTTGATGTCTTGGAGTTGTGGGTTCAAACTTAAGTTCAGAGATTTTGACAAAATAAAATTAGATAGGATTGTGCGTTGTGATGGAGATTTAAAGTGAGTTAATTTTGATTTAGACAGGTTTCCCACTGACTCAACACATGGCAGATGCAGAACAATGTGGCTAAATGTGAAGTTATATGCTTTGGTGTGAAAAGCCCAAAGGAAGAATATTGTTTAAAAGGTGACATGTTAGGAAGTGTTAATACACAAAGTGATCTGAGTGAGTTCAAGGACAGTATAAGCAGTTAGACAGATACAGCAAGCAACTCGGAAGGCAAGTGGTATATTGGCCTTTATTGTAAGAGGATTTGAGTTCAGAAGCAAGGATCATAGAGAATCATAGAATCCCTACAGTGTCAAAACAGGCCATTCAGCCCATTAAGTCCACACCAACCCTCTGAAGAGCACAACATCCAGTCCTGCTCCCCTACCTTATCCCTGTAACCCTGCATTTCACATGGCTAATCTACCGAGCCTACACAACCCTGGATACCATGGGCAATTAAACATGGCCAGTCCACCTAACCTGCTCAACTTTGGATTGTGGGAGAAGACTGGACCACTTGGATGGAACCCACACAGACACAGAGAGAATGTGCAAACACCACACAGACAGCTGCCCAAGGGTGGAATCGAACCTGGGTCCCTGGTGCTGTGAAGCAGCAGTGCTAATCACTGAGCCACCATGCTGCCCTGCAGGAGGGTGTCTTAATGCATCGACACAGGGCCTTTGTAAGACTACAGATGGAATATTGTGTGCAGTTCTAGACTTCCTCCTTAAGAAAGGATATTTCTGTCATGGGGGAGTGCAGCGGAGTGTTACTCAGCTTGTACTAACGATGGCAATTCTCTCATATGTCAAGAGATTGGTTCATTTAGGCCTATATTTGCTAGCGTTTAGAAGGATGAGGGGATTTGAGTGAAAAGTATAACATTTTAACAGGGCTGAACCGTCTAGATGCAGGAGAATGTTTTCCCTGGGGAGTCAAGAACCACGGGGCACAGTCTGAGAATACAGGCTACACCATTTAAGACGGAGGTGAAGATGTGCCTTTGATCAAAGAAGAGTGAACCTGTGAAATTCTTTATCACAGCGGCTGTGGAGGCCAAGTTACTGCATGTATGTTGAAGGAAGAGTTTTTTTTAGATTTTAAAGAGCATTGAGAATTTTGAGGAAAATGTGTGATATGGCAATGAAGTACAGGACTATCCATGATCAGATTGAATGGTGGAGCACGTTTGAGGACCCGAATGGCCTACTCCTGGTCCTAGCATCAATGTTTCTGTGAGGCTGTGAAGATACCCTTGAAGCAGTTCTTCTGTCTCCTGGGACCTGCTTGCCCTGTGGCAAAGTTTGGAATGGAAGGCAGGGTTTGGAACTCTTGAGTCAGGCACATGAATGATGTGATCCAATCTTACAGTAGTTTAAACATAAGCACTGCCTCAATACTAGGGATATTGCCTGAGAAAGGACAGTGAGTATAATCAGAGTAGTACAGTGTCGATGGAAAGGAAATTCACTTTCCTGGACTATTGATTTGTAGACACGTTCATTGTCTTTTTAATTCTTTTCACTTGCCCAAGGTGACAATTGGCTCTTGTTTTACCCTGTGTCGTGTTCTGGTTATTAGGTCATCTTCACTAGACACTGATAATATTCTTGGGATTAGTTTTGATCCTCAGTTTTCCTGTTCATTTCTTTACTCAGGGGCAATTCAATGAATGGAAGTCTTTTTCTCACCTGATATGTTGCTTTCTGTTTACATTGTATGTATTTCTGTACCTTTTCCCATCATTGCTGTGACACTTGACTTCAACTCGGTTACATTAAGCAGTCAACTACATTTTAATACAAGAACAAAATACTGCAGATGCTGGAAGCCTGGAATGAAAACAGAAATCTCTGCAAACTTGATTTGATTAAGGGGAACAGACCTGACACCGTAACTCTGTTTTGCTGTCTGGAGAGATGCTGCCTGAGTATTTCCAACATTTTCTGTTTTTACTCTCATTTAATTTTGACATTTTATTGTAAATCATGAAATACAAGATGGAAAAAAAAATGCCACAAAGACTAGGGTAGAAATAGGAAGAACTGCCAATGCTGGATGAACACAGCAGGCCAGGCAGCATCAGAGGAGCAGGAAAGTTGGCATTTCGGTTCAGGACCCTCCTTCAGAAATGGGGAGAGGGAAGGGGAGCGCAGAAATAAAGAGAGAGAGGAGGGGTGGGGCTGGGGAAGGTAGGTGGGATGGTGATAGGTGAGTGCAGGTAGACAGTGGTGGGGATTGGTCAGTGAGGTGGGAGAGGAGGATAGGTGGGAGAGAAGATGGACAGCTTGTGTCAGTTCAAGGAGGTGGGGAAGACAGGGAGGTTGGTCATGGGATAAGGCTGGGGATGGGGAGATTTTGAAACAGCACATTTAGGCCAATGTGCTGTCAGCTCCAGAGGCGGAATATGAGGTACTGCTCCTCCAGGTTGTGGGTGATGTCTTTTGACTCTGGAGGAGGCCCAGGGAGTTGGGGGTGGGGAGGGGGGCACGAGTTAAAATGGTTGGCACCTGGAAGGTGGTGGTGTTTGTCGTGTACAGAGCGCAGATGCCCTACCAAACAGTCTGCGAGTCTCCACTTGGTCTCATAGATGTGGATGAAGCCACATTGGGTCGGTCCAACCTGTCCATCTTCTCTCCCACCTATCCTCCACACCCACCTCGCTGACCAACTCCCAGCACTCCCGACCTGCACTATCACCATCCCACCTACCTTCCCCAGCCCCACCCCTCTCTCTTTACTTCTGAGCTCCCTTCCCCCTCCCCACTTCTGAAGAAGGATCCCAGCCCAAAACATCAGCTTTCCTGATCCTCTGATACTGTCTGGCCTGCTGTGTTCCTCCAGCTTCACACATTGTTATCACAAAGACTAAGGCATTTTTGACTTATTGCAATGGTGTAAAATGAATGTTATCCAATTGAGATTATTTACTCAAGTTGGCAATTTTCCTTTTCCCCCCCAACATCAACAGATAATTGACTCACGATTGTTCATTGTTCATCAATGCTGAAAAAAACGTTTTACAAAAACTCCACATTTCTTGCTCAATGGCAATTAAAGTTTAAGTCTGTAAATCCTCCTCATAAAACTGACTATCTGACAAAAAAATATGGGCGTTAACCCAAATGACGGTTTATATCCAGTCTGCTTAATAATCCATCTGACCTCAGGCACTGTAGTCTCTCTCATGATTAAGTTATTTTCCTGTAAATTCAGTGATGCAGGCGGCTCGCTGAAAACGACTTTTTTTTAATCTGAATATAAGAATATGATGTGCACCCTCCCTTGGGAGGAATTTAACCATATGATGACTGGTGCTCATTATCAGATTTGCGTTGTTTAACTTTTCATCCATTTTTGTTGGCTTTTTCATGAGTTGTAGGAAAACCCTTTTAAACAGTTGGTCACCAAGTTTAAAGGTACTTCAGCCTGCGGAGCAAACAGCAATAAAGTCATAGAATCATACAATCCTTATAGCGTCAAGAGGACATTCAGCCCTTCAAGTCTGCACTGACCCTCTGAAGAGCATCTCACCCAGTTCTCCCACCCTGTCACTATGATCCCGCATTTACCTTGGCTAATTCCACCTAGCCTGTCCGCACAGACAATCACCCAAGGATGGAATTGAACCCGAGTCCCTGGGACTGTGAGGCAGCAGTGCTAACCACTGAGTCACCGTGCCAGTCAGAAGTTTCTTAAAGGTAAAGCACAAAGTAATGAAATGTTTCCTTCATCCAGTCTTTGATAAACTAAGACTGCTCTCCCTTTACCTCTGGGATTGGCTGGAAAGTTGACCCAGTGTTTAACATTTCGTTGCTGAACAAAAATTGCAACCGAACCACAAAGCGTTCCCAGCGGAATGCAGTTTGGATAGGACCGTGCTTGGCACCATGCTTCCCAGTGTTTAAACCAGGGTCAGGTATCATATTCTGAAAAATAATGTTGATAGAATTTTGTTCCTGTGTGCCAGAGGGGAGCCTGCCTTCAATGTACCTGTCCGCAGAGCAAGCAACTTGTTCTCATCTGTAGATTACTTTAAAATTGACCATTTTAATTATCTTCAAGTGGGTACACGAGGCACATAACAAATACAAAGTTGTGGTTGACCCAGTTTGTAAGGAAATTGGACTTTTTAAGCAGTGTTTCTTTGCAGACATTTCTGGATTCATCTTCTGTTGATTGATTGACTCCCAAAACCATTTTTTAATGATGATTCTTTCTTTTGCTTTTGCGGTAACTGGTAGATACTAACCAGTTAACATTGCCAGGCTGGTTTGCTTTCCATATATTGAACAAATTCAAACCTGATTCAATTCTGTGATGCGGCACCATCACATTTACGGCCATTAAAACAAAGATGGTCTTTGAGTACGTCTAAACCATAGTATATTTTGGAGCACATTGGTATGCTCATTATTATATATCCCACTGTAATTTGTCAGTCACTTACATTCTGTCAGGATTGCAACTTATCCTTTGTGATGGTTATGTGAAATGTTCAGAAAGTAATTTCTGGCTACTGGGAGCAATTTCAACCTTGTGTTTCCTTCATTAGTTTTCTCAGTCTGATCGGCTGGGAAGCTTTTTGCTGGCTTTTGAATTTTCCGTAAGTATGCACACAGGACAGCCTCGGCTGGTATGTAAACATACTGGGTGTGGGGCAGACATTAACAAATACAAATGCGAAGTAGTGTGGCTGCCAAAAACCAGAAACTAAACACTTGAAATGGTAGTGATATTCAGCCAGTGTGGCAGTATTTGCAGAGAGGGAATCATTCAGATTGAAGCTTTATTTGAATTGGCAAGAAGAGGTGGCAATGGGACAGGTAAAGCAATGGAAGATTTCTCAAGAGAGAGGTGCCAAAAGGAACAGGAATATCAGGGCCAACAGCAGCTGTCAGAAACACATGGGGTGGAGGTCATGATATGAAATTATTGAATTCACTGTCAAGACCAGAAGCCTGTAAAGCGTCTAGTTGAAAGGTGAGGTGGTATTCCTTAAGCTTCATGGAAATAGTGCATGAAGCTGAGAACTGAAAGGCTGAAGTGTGGAATTAAAATGGCAGGACACTGGAAATTTGAGATCACGCTGGCAGACTAAACAGAGGTGTTGCGCTACCCAGTTTGTCTTCGCAAAACTTCCTTTTTGTGGGGTGGGGTGGGGTCAGGAAAAGGGCAGCGAGAGCTATCCACTAAATTGGAAGAAAGGCAATTGAGTCACTGTTCAACCTGGAAAGAGTGGCCAGAGTCTTGGAAGGTGAGAAAAGAGGAGCTAAAAGGACATAGGCAACAATTTCTGTGTTACTGCGGGAGGGAGAGGAATTGTTGGGATGAGTTGTTGGGAATGACTGCGTGGACCAGGGTGTCGTTGTAAAGGAGGAGAGCCTTTGAAAGGCTGATGGAGGAGAGTAGGGCCACATATGCTTTGAGATGGGATCATGTTGAAGGTAGAGGAATTTTGACAAGAGTGAATAAGTTGGATCAGGTGCAGGGAGATTGGATTGGGGCAGCTGGACTAAATAGAAAAAGTTGCCAAACACACACAGAAGCCTTTTCCAGTCTTCAAACTTCCAGGTTTTAGCTAAAACATTCCCAGGTCCCTTGTTTCCAGGACTGAAAGTCTCACTGGGTTTTATTGGACTTCTGGAAGGTAAGGGACTGCTTCACAGGCAAGGCAAGTGTCCTTGCAGCTGTCCATGCTCCTCTTCCTCCAGCAGCCTCCCCTGGAACACTCCCTGCAATCAGGCTGCTTCGAGTCCAGGAACCTTTTGGAGTCAAAATGTGCACTTGTGCACAGAATGCAACGAACCCCAGAAATCAGTGTTCTTGTGCTCCTGATTCATTTTCCCCTCTCAACATCTTTGCAAGTTACAAGATTTCTCTGTTCTGTCTCAAGTGCTGCCCGGTTTGCTTGTCCACATGATAAGTTTTCAGTCTCATGTGGAAGTTGGAGAGGAACAGAAGAGATTGATCAAAGAAATGCACAGCAGGGAGGGATAGATAGTGGACAGTCAAGTCCTCCTGTGCTGCTGGGAGTCAGCTCTTGGTCCCTAACTGATGCAGGCCCATTTTGCACATGGTGCGGGTGTGTGGGAAAACTACAAAGGAAAAACACCATAGCTGTTTAAAATCTCTCCACATGTTTCATTGTTTTGGAAAAAGTACAAAAAGAATCAGAAGTACTTGTGTGGTAAACAGTCACTATTACTTGTGTATTTTCAATGTGTATATTTAGTGTGTCTTTTAAGGTTGAGAAATGCCAGCTGATAGAACATAGAACATTATAGCACAGTACCGGCCCTTCGGCCCACGATGCTGTGCCGAACTTTTACCCTAATCCTAAGGTCTGTCTAGCCTCCACCCCTAACTTATACTATCATCCATGTGCCTATCTCATAGCCGCTTAAATGCCCCTAATGAGGCCGACTCCACTACCCTCTCCGGCAATGCATCCCATGCCGTAACCACTCTGAGTAAAGAGCCTACCTCTGTGTCCCCTATATCTACCTCCATTCACTTTAAAACTATGCCCCCTCATTATAGCTACCTCCACCCTAGGAAAAAGTCTCTGGCTGTCCATTCTATCTATACGTGTGATCATTTTGTAAACCTCTATCAAGTCACCGCTCATCCTTCAATGTTCTAAAGAGAAAAGCCCTACCTCTCTCAACCTTTCCTCGTAAGACCTACGCTCCATCTACCCACCTGGTAAATCTCCTCTGCACCTTTTCCAATGCTTCCACATCTTTCCGATAATGGAGCAACCAGAACTGTATACAATAATCCAGACGTGGCTGAACCAGGGTTTTGTATAGCTGGAGCATAGCTTCACGGCTCTTGAATTCAATCCCTCTATTAATGAAAGCTAACACACCATACGCCTTCTTAACAACTCTATCTACCTGGGTGGCAGCTTTCAGGGAACTGTGAACATGAACCCTAAAATCCCTCTGCTCCTCCACACTGCCAAGAATCTTTCCATTAACCCTCTATTCTGCTTTCAAGTTTGTCCTTCCAGAATGAATCACGTCACACTTTTCAGGGTTAAACTCCATTTGCCACTTCTCAGCCCAGCTCTATCAGAAATCTTTTGTGCTGATACTGAATATGGTCTTGCTATTTAGCCTTATTCCTCATAACCTTTATTCTAGACCTGTTTTAATCTAAATGATTATTTAATCCATAATGTATGAAGTTTGAGTATTATTATGAATAAATCAGTAAATTTAAAATCACACTTTCAGATCTTGATTGGCTTGTGTTGGAAGCAATGGAACTGGAGGCAGGAAACAGGAAATAAAATCTGGAAATAGTCTGGAGAACAGATAATGAACTTAACTCATAAAATAAAGAATAAAAGTGTTATGTTACAACTTAAACTGTATTTCAGCACACATTCCAGAATTGTTTTTGACAGATATCCTGTATCAAATTCCAAGAGAAGTCAGCATAAGGAAGCTGGTGGGTGTGAGTGCTGCTAATTCAGTTTTTAAAATTTCAATCATGTTCCTTCCTGCTGGTAATTATATCATGCATAAGGATATCTCCTCATTTTGTAGTCCAGTTATATGCTCCTGTAAGAGTCAGAAGCAAAGGGAGTCTGTTGCTGAATTTTCTGCAGCCAATGAAGACATGACTGGAGGCCTGGGTCCTGAAAACAGGAAGGAGATTCCATCAAGCTGGCTCTGTGTGACATGTTCCTGCTTCCCCAGGATTGTGTTGGAGCCGCATTGAGGATGGGAGTGATTAATAGCTGGCTGCAGCAGGTAACTGGGCAATGCCTTTGAAGGTGACTCTCCTGGGGCCACTGCCTGGTTTTTCCATGCAAGAGGTATCTGACGTGCCTGAAGTTTGTTCCAGTGGCAGGCTGCATGGACATCGGAGCTGGAGTCTCCATTCAATAGAAGGAGGTTCTGCTCCAAACGCAGGTGGAAACCATGGCTATTTCTATCACAGTGATGAGTTTATGTCTGATGGGGTCTTTTTTAATTTATTCCTTTAGTGTCTGGTGACCCCCAAAAATGTAGCTACCCTAGGGCAGCATATTTCCTCAGTGGTTAGCATTGCTGCCTCACAGTGCCAGGGATTCCATCCTCGGGCTGTGCACAGTTTGCACATTCTCCATGTCGATGTGTGGTTTCCTCCGGGTGCTCCTGCTTCCTCCCGAAGTCCAAAGTTGTGCAGGTTAGGTGGATTGACCATCGCAAATTGCTCATAGTTTCCCGGGTTGTGCGGTCTAGGTGGGAAATACAGGGTTACAGGGATAGGGTAGGAGGTGTGGCTCTGGGTGGGATGTTCTTCAGAGGGTCATTGTGTACTTGATGGGCCAAATGGCCTGCTCCCACAATGTAGGGATTCTACAATGACTGTTGAGGTTCTCTAATACTTCATCTACGCCCACTTCTGGTAGTGGGGCCACTGGTTTACCACTGCACAGCACCTACTGCCTCCTGTTGGCTCTTCAGATTTGGGCACCATCCTTAATTGAATGTGCCTCCTCGAGTCAACCACATTATGGCTGGCTTCTCCAATGTTCCTTTTTGGGTTCCCTGCCAGCATCTGTAGGTTCCAGATCTGTATTTCATGAAAATCCCACTCATGTGCTTGTTGATGCATGTTTGATGGGAGAGGTTGCAAAGCACAAGGGGATAAATACGAGAAGGACTGCTGGCAGTCAGTTCTTCGTGCCTGCCTAATGCATGGCATGTGTCACACATCCCGTTAGGAGAAAGAGAAAAGTCCTTGAGATACTATTGTATATTTCAGGTAATTGGTTCAAAATGGATGCACACCTCACAGGGGTGTTCTCCATAGATACCACTGACACCTTGCTCTTTGCCAAAAAGAGCTATTCATCACAGGGGCTGTTGGGGCTTTTCTGTTGTGAAGGGTCACAGACAAGGCTAACCTTATACTGACTGGCAGTGGGGTAAGTTCATATTCTGCTAAGCTTAGTGAATGCAGGAACCATGGCTGATTTTTTTTTTATTTTCTGAGCAATCCCCAGAAATTGTAGTGCCACGTTACTACCTTATGTGATGTCAGTCAACTCCACATTGATCGGGGATCAAGTTTGGGTCCTTTTTAATCGTTGACAACTTAACCCCATAATCAGAGTTTCAGACAAACTGAGAAATAATGAAGATTTTCTAAAATTCCTGAGCGCTTATCTGCACCATTTATATACCTGAACTGTACTGTGTACTAATAGTTCCTTTAATAACCAGAGGATTATTTGTTGGCATATGAGTTGTGTGTAAATTCAAGCAGCACACGTGAGGCTGCGTGTTTCTATGGAAAGTACCAGAAGAGTCCAACAGGACAGACAGTCTGATTTGAAGAGATTGAAACTGTTCAGCGACTCATCTAAACTTCCATCTAAAAACATCATAACAACTCATTAGAGTAATGAAATATGTGGCTGTTGTCAAGTTCAGTAGTTTAATAATATTATTTGTCTGACTTCCTTTGCCAAGCAGTCAGCACTATTTATCCATGCAGCTTCTTTTTGTTAAATGGCTTTAGTGTAAAATGTGACTGGGAAATTTACAGCTTCCTGTTTAAAATTGATTCATCAGCTGCTCTACTCATGATAAAGTGTAATGGATTATGATCTGAGGTCCTTGTTTGAAAAGGCAGGAAGATAACAGTGTGGTATAATTTATACTTTGTTTTCATTGAAAGCAGATATAAAAACATTCAGTGCCTGGTGGAAAGCACTGTTTTGAGCTGCCAGGACTAATGTGCGATTTATGACTTGAGATTGTGATCCTAAAGAGTTAAACTCTGCAGCATTTAATAAACACATTGTATACCTCATTGGAACAACATACCTTTGATCAAAAAAATTCGTATGTTTTAACCTGAATGAAAGATGTATTTGAATGTGGTGTGTCGGTTCATTAATGGTTGTTCACAGTGCGCTTACGTGACTTAAAACTCAGCCTGTTGTCAGGGAAAAATAATGAAAGTTGGGTTTGATTCCTGGAATATATGTAGGAAAACATTGCTAAGGTACTTTCATTGAGGCATGAGTAATGGTCATGCTACTGGATTGGTAATCCATAGCCCTGGTCTAATTTAATGAACACTTTGAATTGAGAATTTGAATTCCGTTAACTGTAGAATCCCTAGAGTGGAAGCAGGCCATTTGGCCCATTGAGCCCACACCAGCCCTCCAAAGAGCATCCCACCCAGACCCACATTCCCGCACCCTATCCCTGTAACTCTGTATCCTGCAGCTAACTCACCTAGCCAGCACATCCCTGGATGCTATGGGGCAAATTAGCATGGCCAATCAATCTAACCTGCACGCCTTTGGTCTGTGGGAGGAAACTGCAGCACCGTTGGGAAACGCACATGACACGGGAGAATGTGTAAACTCCATACAGACAGTCGCCCGAGGCTGGAATCAAACTCTGGTTTCAGGCATGCAAGGCAGCAGCGCTGACCACTGAGCCACGCTTAAAAAAAAAATCTGCAAAACTGGCATCAGTAAAAGTAGTCATGAAGTTTTCAAACTTACAGAAATAACACCCATGAAGTTTTATCACAGGAAAGGCCAATAACATAATGACAGCAGAAATTTCTACCTGTCTTCAATAAGTTTGTTGAAATTGCTGTTAGAGATGATAACACGTGGCAAATGTAGTTGATCTCCCTGTTAAAATATCCGTTTGAAGACTATCATGCCAAATTTTGCCCATTAATATAATCAACACTGCTTTATGATTCTGATTTTTTCAGTCAGGCTGTAGCGTGCAGTGTGTGAGAATGGGTACAACCACTGCCCAAACCCCAAGTTTAAGATCGGAGCCTCCCACACGCTGATGTGCAATTGCTTTACCAATCTTACAATTCAAAGTTTCGGTAGGGAGATGAGCAATGTAAGCGATTATTTTATCTTGGCTTTTCTGCAGCCCAGTGGACTGTGGCATAAACTTCTCATAAGGCGAGTGTATATTACTGACAAATAATATTGTTTAATTCCTGGGTCTTGTGAATCTGTAGTCTCTCTGCTCTATTGCTGAAAGGGTAGACTTTGGCCATCTGATCCACCTGTCGTTAATTTCTGATCTACATTTGTCCATTTCCTTCTTGAGTATTCTCTTCAAAGTTCAACTGTTTAACAAATAGTTTTGCCACACACCATCCTCCACTCCCCTTTTTTCCTTGATTTGGGGTTCATGTTCCTAATGCATGTGGTACTTCATAAATTCAAGTTGGTGTTGTTGTGCCAAAGTGCTCACCTCTGAAATTGGATTTCCCAGATATATATCACTATAATGCTCATTAGCTGTGGAATAGCTGTAGGTTGCTGAATACGTGAAGCGGTCACTGAAATGTCAACTATTTCCAGTCTGAAGTATGTTTAAATTTTATTTCAATGTAATATTGCAAATTCATGCGGACATTCCACACATGTCCCATCTGAGTCTTACCTAGAATGCCTCATGCATGTGAATGAAAAGTAGTACATTATCTACTTAGGACAGCACAGAGTGCGGAATCCATTTTTCATCAAATAATTATACAAATACCCAGAAATGCCAAGAATGTAATTTGAAAAAATGAGATGGGAAGAGATAAGGAAATGAGTACCAATTTGCTTACAATAATGAAGCAGTCTGTCATCAAGACTATCTGTTCTAGCACAACAACTTCTGTACAGTAGATACTACCACAGTGTAAGAGATGGGTACAGAGAATAAGGGAGTCCAAGCAGACATGTAATTCAACTCTGGTTTCAGTTAGCTTTGCCATAAATGCCAATGTACGCATCAGAATGGTTTCCATGGTGCTTTTAAATAGCATTGAACTGGTTCCTGTAATGGTTGAGGGCAAAACATTAGTTAATTACAATTGGTAGAAGCTGACGTAAGGTGTCAGAGATTTAAATTGTTCTCACTGATATTTAAATTTGACATGGTAGAGGGTCTCACAGCCTCTCTCACTCTGGCTGGTGAGCATTCCCCAGTGTTTTCAATCCTAAATGGCATCTGTGTTCTTTCTTGGGTAAGTTTCACCAGTGTGTTCACCCTGGTGGCATTACTTTGTGCTTGTTCCTCTCCAGTTATTGAATAGTTGACATGTTGCTGTTTTAATCTGTTTCCTATTTTATTTCCCTAAAGCCTCAATTCACAGAAAAGCAAATAAATGTTGTAATTTGGAAAGTGTCCATGCGAACAAGTTGCACATTTTGGTCCTCTACTAAATTTGATGATTCTGAGCAATTTTAATCTTGTCAAATTTCATCTGGCCAGTCTGTGTGTAAATTGGAAATACTGAGAAGCTCCAAGCTTTGGGAGTCAGCTGACTGATCTGTGCATTCATTAGAACTCCATCGCCAGTTACCAGCGGTTGTGGTCACCTTAAGCAGCGTACATTAACACTTAATATGAGCTCTCTGGAAATTCCACACCTTAAGAAAAGTGTGTGGAGATAACGAACGGGGGTGGCACAGTGGTTCAGTGTTTACCACTGCTGTCTTACAGCAGCAGGGACCTGGGTTCGACCCCACCTTTGGGTGATTGCCTGTGTGGAGTTTGCACATTTTCCCTGCATCTGCATGGGTTTCTTCCAGGTGCTATGGTTTTTTGGCCCAGTGCCCAAAGATATGCAGATTAGATGGATTGGCTATGCTGAATTGTCCATAGTCTCCAGGGATTTGCAGGTTAGAGGGATTAGCCAAGGGAAATGTAGGGTTCTAAGGATAGCTGAGGGTTGGGTCTGGGTGAAATGTTGTTCAGAGGGCCAGTGTGGATTTGGTGGGATGAATGGCCTGCTGTCACACTATAGGGATTCTACAATTCTGTGAAATGACAACTTCACTAAAAATTCTAAGGGAAACAATGTTTAAGGGTTAATGGAAAAGATTCAGCAGAGTTTATGCTGGGGACTGTTCTTGATAAGATTATGGAGGAAGAAAAACAACTCAGCAAACATTTGTTTTGTTTGAAATGCTGTTGGGTAGCAGTTTGTACAGGAAGAGGACTGGCGAAACTTCACATGGTATGAATAATGAATAACTAATGTAATGGGATAATAAATAACCAGATATAAATAAGGAGTACAGTAAGAAGCTGACAACCCTCAAGTACATAATCGTGGAAATTTTACATCAGTTGTACCCATGAGTAAGCTCTTATTATCAGCCGCTTTGAATAGAGGATTATTAAATTTTTTTTAAAAATTTGCATTCGGTCAATAGGTAACAGAAAATCCCCGCAAAATCAGCAATCCCAGAGGCAGAGATTCCTCACATTCACAAAGATTTTTTTAAAAACCATCATTTAGTTTCTAAAACATGATTTTGTAGGGATGGTATAACCATGAAGGTATATGGGAGTGAGTTAGACATAACAGGCTTCCGTTCATTAATTTGTGAATTAAAATGTAAGTATGAAGAGGAACTGCTTTGCATTGACAGGTATTGGTGAATGTTTGGTCAATTTGAAAGACAACTAAACAAGAGAGTGCAGTCAGCGGGAAATTGTTTGGGTTATTCTTTGGGAAGTCCCTGCCAATAAGTTTTTTTAAAGTGTATGAGCAAATCTAGTTATGATTCACTTGGTAACGTTCATTGCACTTCAGGATGCATGCAGATTTCCTAATGAAAATGAAATGATTCCTTTGAAATGCTAAGGTTCCATGACCATCTAGCTCTGTTCAATCCGGCGTAAAGCAGAATGTTATTGTTGCTCCATTTTCCAAGCACTTTAATTCAGTAAGCTCTGGTTCTTGTTCTGTGTTCTGAACTGTGACAGAGACCAATGTCCTATTTATTTGTTTAATGTTTTCTTGGCAGCATTGACAACTTTGTAAAGAAGGATGGTTAGGAAAAGACCTATAACATAGTGTTGAAGCTTATGATCTAAGGTATCAAAGAGAGTAAATTCTATTTAGATTTCAAGCGTTTGAAGAATATAAAGAAGATGAAAGAACAGAGGGATTTAGAAATGTGTTGCATTCCTACCAAAGCAATGAAAATCCACCACATGATGAAGAAGGAAATCATGCCTGATATGTTTCTTAAGATAACTGCAAGAATCTAGCTTACCCCATGTTTTCCTATCTTTGAAGGTAGTCAAAACTATTTTCCAGTATATGTGGGCCCATTCAAAAGCCAAGCATTGTTTGGAAGAACCTTGATATTTAGCTGGCTAATAAAAACTTCACATTCAGCATGACTAAATAGCCAAGTATTGGTAGAAGTAGAAACCACTGGTGTCCTTCAGAAGTATACTTCATATTAAAGAAAAACTCTCACAATAAAGAAGACTGACCATTATCAGAATGCTTGTTTTGGATACTACCACATGTTTAGACATTGAGTTAAAGTAAATTAAGCTTCCATAGGGGAGACAGACAGACATTTGTAGTAGAATGCTTGGATGGAATTGTAAACCAACAACCGCAGAAGAAAAAAGATCCACTCGTTTTCCTTGATAAGATTTCATATCTGTCAGTGAATACCACGAGTTGATGGCAAAGATAACACCCAGCCCTTCCTTAAGAAAGTTCAAACACCTGGAACAGTTTAAAGAAGCTAATAAGATTTATTAAAGAGATTCTTCTCCTATTTGAGTCCAGAAGTAACCTAGATTTGATCATTATCTGAATTCGTGTTTATACAACATTCTTCTGTACTCTTGTGAAATTTGCTCAAAGATGATTCTTACCTGTTGCTGATATTCTGAGAAAAACAGTGTGGAAACAATTTAAGATTTGCCTTGCACTAATTTTGAAAGGAAATTTAATTAAGATCAGTGGGATACTGAGCCTTTTTGACTCTTGCGGCTGCCAAAGTGAACATCAGTGAAGGCTGTCCAAAATCAATTCATTTTTTCCCTTTGTGCCTTTTGATTTCTGTGTCATTTCTCTCCTCACATTGCTTCAGTGAATACTTCATTCAAATGTTTCATTCAAAGTTTGCGCAATAGAAATCTTTTCTGTTCGAAAACATAAGTCTTACCAAAGAGTCGAAGTACAGACCTAATTTTCTCAGCCTTTGCCGTTAACTGGACACAGTTTTAGTTTGGAGTTTTACGTAGTGAGGATGAACAAGTCCCTTGCTTGTTCCTTGATTCCTGTTCTTACCCAATTTGAGGTCGTTGAAGTACCTGGAAGTACTGGCTCATTGGCACTTGTACTAAATGAATATATAGTCAGATTAGACCTTGGATCCACCAGCTGCCTGTGGTTCAGTGCCAGTTGTGTTTAACCATTCGAGGCACAGCATTTTCTAAGCTGTTAATGGTTGCCCATCAGACTTTTCCAGCAGTTTAGCGACTTTTTTTACTTTGAATCTTCACTTGTTTTGCCTCTAAATAGCACACAGGGCTGTCAACGTTGGATAAGATGTGAAATGCCCTTGCATGATCAACTGAAGTATTTTTTTGCATTAGAGAAGTCATCACAATTATGAAGGACAGGCTCAAAGCATCACACAAATCAATGGAAAGCCATAGTGCACCATTACTGACATTATTGTTCCTGGAGCATATACCATGGTGTTAAGACTGCAATTATTGTCCATCTATAATTATCCTGATCACCGTGTCCGGTGGTAGTTCTTGTGGTGAAGATACTGTGCGGTTTTAAAGAGGGGTATCATTGCAACGGTTAGTGTCAGGGTTCAAAGTATTTTTTGTTACAAAGGGCTTCTCATGAGGTTTTCGTGAGGACTGTGTTTTGATTTTCAGGGGCTCCTTCTTCAAGCTGCCAAACTCCTTAATTCAGACTCTTGGGAGCAATATGACTTGTAGTTGTGTGGATATTTGGGGTATTTGGACGTTCACAGAAGTGGCAAAAGAAGAATACATCAATGTTCCCAATAATGATCACTGCTCCATTAAACTGAAAGCCACAAAGCACAAGAGAAGCATTCATTTCCTCGACATGACTGTATTTAAATAGGCACAAGTTAGTAACAATTCCTTTTTTAAAAAACACTGACGCACGTCTATATAAACATAACATTCTGAACATGTGACCTCACCAGTCTGTAGAGCAACTGAATGTTTGTTTTATCTCTAACACAATTGTTACACCTCAAATACTTTGTAGTATGTAATCTATGATGCAATAAGACACAAGTGCAAATCTTTAAGAAATAAAACTGTTCAGAATTAAGTTATGCAGTTGACACAGTGTTCATTAGAATAGTCCATTACATTTGCACCTTACCCCCACATATTAGTACAGTTGAATTGCTGTAGCTTTACTCGAGGTCATGAACTGTGGGGTCAGAAGCGAGCTGGTCAGGCTGGTCCACTATCCATTGAGATCAGTGGTTGATCTGATCATCCTCTTCCACTTTCTTGCCTTTCTCTGTCATCCTTTCTTCCTTCGCAGGTTAAAGATGTCTTATAGAGTCAAAATCAGAGATGTACAACACTGAAACAGACTCCTCAGTCCAACTCGTCCATCCCAACAAGATATCCTATATTAATCTAATCCCATTTGCCAGCATTAGGCCCATTCTTCTCCAAGCCCTTCTTTTCGTGTATGCATCCAGATGCCTTTCGAAATGTTGTAATTGTACCACTCCTCAACCCTTCCTCTAGTGGCTCATTCCACACACGTACCACCCTCTGCATGATCTTGGCCTTGAATATACTCAATGATACAGCTTCTACTGCCCTCTTTGGTAAACAATGGCACAGATCCACTACCTTCTTAGAAAAGAAATTCCACCCTATCTCTGTTCTGAGTGACCCTTTTCTTTGTGGTTATACCTTCTGCACCCAGACTCTCCCAAAGGGGAGAAACTGCGTACAATTTTGACAGGAATTTCCTACATCACATTTCTTCTTCGAGTTAGCTGGGTATTCCCTTTATTGAAGAGTTTAAAATGTTTTCCTGCTCTTTTATATCCTTTCCAACTTTTGTAGCTCCCTTCTGGTGCCCACTCCCCCTTCCATGCTGTCCTAATGTCTCCAGCACCCCATACCCCACACAGCAAGTACGGAAAAGACTCGCCTATGATTGGAGGAGCCCATTGTGTGTGCCCATTCAAGTTACATGGGCAGTTTTTTCCAATTAAGTTCACCCACTGCCCCAGTATATTTTGACAGGTGACCAGGGTGACATTTCCTGTTGAACACAGGAGCAGCTTGAATGAGGAATCTGTGAACAAAGCTTCATGTGGGTATTAAATATCATACACAGAATCCTGTCTTCCAGTAGCTATGTAGACAGTCTGATTTATGTTTTTCAGTCTGTACATCAGGTAATAATGCAGTTGGGTTTGGTATTGTAGTTCACTGTACAGTAACGAGTAGGTTCTTAAAAGCAGCCAAGTGCTGGCTGAGAAGGTTTGTGTTATTGACTTGTACAATCCTGTTTTCTGTGGTAAAATGAATGCAGTAAATGAGCTTCAACTGCCACAGTTGAACATTGCATTTTTCAACTTATTGGCACAGTGGATATCTGTGTGTTATTTAAAAATGTTAAATATGATGGCTTAAGCTAGTTAAAATACTTGGCATTCATCTGTGTGTTCAAATTCTAGTGCACGCTGTGTGGGTGACAAAAAATCAAGATAGGAACAAGAGTTACCTCGCCCAAGTTGTGAGAGTTGTGAGAGTTGTGAGAGCATGGAATGCGTTGCCAGCAGCAGTTGTGGAAGCAAGGTCATTGGGGTCATTTAAGAGACTGCTGGACATGCATATGGTCACAGAAATTTGAGGGTGCATCCATGAGGATCAATGGTCGGCACAACATTGTGGGCTGAAGGGCCTGTTCTGTGCTGTACTGTTCTATGTTCTATGTTCTAAGTCCATTTCCTAACTCCACTTTACTGTATAATCCCTTATTGCCTTCTTGATAAATAAATCTCCGGATATCAAATCAACAACTGATCAAACATCAACTGTTGTTGCAGAAGTTTCAAGTTTCCAACACACTCTTTATAAGTGTTTCTTTGCTTCACCACTGAATGGTCTGTCTACATTATTTAGCCTTATTTTATTTAGCGGCAATTCCTCCAAAATTGGCATAGAACCACTCAAAAGATTGGAAAATCTAGGTTCATTACATGTTGAGTTTCTGTAACTTTTTTAAAAATCTGTTTTGATGTCATAGAGCTAAAACCAGTGTCTGCAAAACTGACCACATTGAGAATAATCACTGGTGGGAGCTTTCACACAATGTGCTTGTCTGCAGTCTTTCAAGTCAACACTCACATTCAAATTGTTCTTTTGAGTACAAACATATTGAATCAAACAGTTACAAGTGAACATTTGTTACATGTAACAATTAATTGCTTCTGTCACTGGGTTTTTCTTTTGAGGTATGAAATATTTGAAGTTAGGCACTTCAAGTAATGATGAATTCAATCAAACTTGATAAAATTATTGCACCTAGTGAGAGAGAACTGTTTGGAATAAGTCCTCTCTAACTAACTGCGTGTGCTAATTCCCTCACATACTGGACTACTGACTCATCCAAATCCAATCTCCAGTAAAGCAGCAGTTGAATAATGCACATTCCATTAACCAGACCAGATTTCTCTGGTCATGGGTGTGTAAACTTCTACTAAGTATTCAGGCCCACTTTCTGTTGGCATGACAGTAGCTTGAAGTGGATAGGAATTATTGACATGCTTTGGTCAACTTTATCCTTCAGGGATGTCCAAACATTTGACTTCCTGGTGAGGTTGTGGACCAGTTTTTTTTCTGGATTTAACACAACGTTTAAATTAAATTCAAGGTGCAGAAAAAGCTGTGGAAACTGCTTTCTGCAATGCCATGAATTTTTTTGAGACATAAGTAGCTGCATTTAATACATTTTGAGATCACAAACACACTGACAGTTGTTACAAACAGACTCAAAATTGAACATAATGCCAAAACCAAAGCACTGCTGATAGTGGAAGTCTAAATAAGAAAATGCAGGAAACACTCACCAGGTCAGTCAATATCAGACAGTCAGAAAGAAATAGACTTAATGTTTCAGGATGAAGACCTTGGTTTGGATATCACCAACATGAAACTTTGAGTGGAATTTAGTGAGTACAACCATGCTCTCGCCCATTGGTTATAGACATTATAAGGCCCCTGCATCACTCCTCTCCAAAAGGTCCCATGTAATTAGAGTAATCAGGCACATTATGGAGAGCTTCAGGCCTCCAACACAAGAAGATGCCAATTTTCTTTCTTCCCACAAACCACCACCACCCCCCCCCGACTTACTGAATGTTAACTAGTCCAACACCAGTAACTCTTTAGTACCAGTAATGCAAAATGGAGTGGTGGTCCCTGTGACTAGTACAGTATTGTCAGACTTACTTCCAGTTCATTTATCTAGGAAGACTAAAATTCCCTCTTGCAATGCATCCATTTGCTTCTTTGCTTCCCTTTTCCTATCTGGAAGTCCACTATAGTGCTTTAGGAAATCTGCAGAAAGAGAAATGAGTTCCATCACTGGGACAGGAAAGTACAATGAAACTTTTGATGTTGTGTCCCTGCTGTCTCAAAGTAGTAGTTTTCATTCCCTATCATTAGTTCTGGAGCTAATGACTTTGCATTTGAGACAGTTTTACACATATTACATCCCCAAATCTAAATCATCAAAAAAAAAGCCCTTATTAGTCCAAAGATGTGTAGGTTAGGTTGACTGGCCATGCTAAATTGCCCATGGTGTCCAGGGATGTGTAGGTTAGGTGGATTAGTCATGGAAATGCAGGGTTACAGGGGTAGGGTAGGGGGTGTGGATTTGGGTGGGATACTCTTCAGTGGTTTGGCGTGGACTCAATGGGCCGAATGGCCTGCTTCCACTCTGTAGGGATTCTATGATTGTTACCATTATAATTCCTTAACATTGTTCAGTTCGTTGCCCAATTGATGGAAAGAATACACAGTAAATTTTACTGTGAATAAATGGATTGAATTATCAATGAGAGGTATCAGGTGTATCTCCTGAAACTGCACCGTATCCTGGTCTTGTCGAAAAGCATTACTGAAACAATGCTGACTCTTATCAATGTATATAAAAGTTTTAGGATGGTTTATTACTTGCAAAAAGCAAAATACAGATTTAAAAATCTTTGCAAAACATTTTTGAGCAAATGCAAATGAGCATTCCTTCTTTTTAGAAGAGCAATGCAAAAAAGGCAAAAAAATTCAGTTGCTCTTTTGATTGTCAAACAATCTGGACATACGTTGAGTCAAGCCGTCGTATGGGTCAGCTAATCAAGAGAAATTGAAAGCAGCAACAATAATAAGTCAGCAATTAACTTCTGGATTCACTTTCTCATAATATACTTCAAACAATGTCTTTAAACTGTTGCCATTGTTAGCTCTAATGCAGGGCTACTTTGCTGCAGACCAAAGCCTAACCATGAGTAGCACCACTGGAAATGAGCTAGCAATTTGAAATAAAAGAAATTTAGCAAAAATTGAAACTGCCTGGATGATTAGTTCGGAAATGCATTGCCCTTTGAAGCTGAGGTTTAAGTGACATGGGATGTCATGTATTTAGCTGGGGCAGCAATAGGATTGTTATAAATGGCCTCAGTACTGCTGAGCTGAGAAGTGTAAAATTATTGATTATTTTGCTACTTTGTCGCGAGTGGAACTTAAGTTTGTTTAGGTATTAAATGAAGACAGGACTGAACTTAGCAGCATGCCCCTACATTTGACTAGTCTGCCAGTAATTCTAAGCCAAGAACTTGATTTTATTTAAGATTTATATGACGGATTTTTAAAAAAAATTACTTGCTTATTATTAATTATTTGGGAAAGGAGAGGTGTTTATTTTATATTAAGGTGCTATTAAAAGCCGTTTGTTTTTCATCTTTATGTCATCGACACAGATGGCTGGTAGATTTAGAGAAGACATAAAATATTTGGAGGGATATGGCCGAAGCACAAGCAAGTTGAGTTTTGGATTATGCTCGTCACGGTCCGGTTGGACTTGAGGGCTTGTTTCCGCTACTCTTTAAGTGAAAATCAGCCAATAGGCTTGCTGATGAAAGTACCAGTACTCTGATTGTATTTAATGAGACTATGCTGAGGGGTTCAAATAAATTAACAGAAAAAATAAATAATATTACATTTTGTCTAATTATTACATTAAATGTACCTCAAGTAACTGCCAAGTCTTGTGTATTAGGTCGGAAGAACGTACATTGGCTATTGAGTAACCACTGAATGCCTAATCAGATGTAAATTAATCCTATTGGATCATAGAGTAATGTTGGCTCTGAAGGTACTTGACTGATGTGGTGGCAATTGATGGGTACCGCACCATGATCTGGGGTGTAAATTCAGAACAAAGCACAGCTGTCTGGTAGTAGAACAACCTGAAATCAATCTGTGCTGGCTGTGACCTCACCCCATTCAGCAAACTCCCCTGTGACGCGCACCAGACTCCTGCTATTTGGCTCCACCCACCTTGTGCGATTCAAGAAACCCCATCCCTATTCCAGAACCCGCTCACAACTGTAATTAACTGCCTGTAATCCATTGATCTTGTGAGGTGTGACGAGTGCCGACAACTGACTCCAAAAACGAGACCCAGTTTCTTGTGAGCATTGTCTCGGACCAGAACTCATTTGATGAGCTTGTTTTAATTGAATGTTTCAGCACAATATGCAACCTGTGTCCTTTGTATTCCTAATAGAAAAAAAGTCACAGTAGCGTTCAGCTGTGAGATCTGTTATGATAAACAGTGATCTCTGCACCCAACTAAAGTATCTGTGGGGTGTTGGTTTGAGACTTGATCAGGGATCTCTTATTTCAACTATCAACAGCTGACTACATTAAAGTCACTTACGAACATGATCCAGTGACAATAAGTATGGAATTAAATGATGCAGCTCTCAGTCACCTGAACAATATATGTAAGAAAAAAAAGTAGCTGGAAAAGGTCTGTGTAAATGTAAAATAAATTCATAAACATAAAGTAAAGGCTGCCTTATTGTGTTGAGCATTGATTTACAGTGACTGCCACAGCTTGGGATTACTAATAATAGCAACAAATGGTGGTGAGGTGAAGAAACCAGAAAAACATGCCCATTATCCACGGAGAGAAAAGGCCTCAAAATTCTCTTCTGCTTCCTGAGAATGTGATGAAACAATAGTGATGACAGTTTGAGCAGCACATATATCTTTTGTAATGCTGGTTCTCTCTGCGGTATGAGGTTCAGAAGCTAAAAGTTGGTTCAAATTCCTATTCTGCTTTCATAACATCAGTTACTACTACATTTCAAAATACTTAATTGGCTTGAAAGTACTTTTGAACATGTGATGGATATGAAAGTTACTGAGTAAATGCAAAGCTTTTCTATTTTCATCTTTCATTCTTGTTTTCTCACTTTAAATTCATGAGCTTGTTTTTCTCCCTTCCCACCTTCCAGTTTTTGTTTGCACTGTGCTGTTCTGGTGAATTTTTAAGATTTTGCAACTTCTTTGAACTTTAGTTCTTATTTCTTTATTTGTGGCCAATCCCTTTCAGTATTACACTTAACTCATTATTCAGATTCGTGTAACTCTTAACTCAAGGATGTACTGTTTCCTGGAACCCCTGAAGGGAAAAGATCTGGAATTCCCTAGCTAAACTTTTCTGTCACTGTAACTGTCTCTCCAACTTTGATATGCTTCTTCAAGTCTACTTCTTTGACCCGGCATTTGATCATCTGCCTTGCTATCTATGTTCTGTGGTTCAGTGTCAAGTTTTTGAATGATAATTACAAAATATCTTGGAATGCTTTCCTACATCAAAGGTGCACTATAAGTGCAAGATGTTCTTGTTTCAGTCTGAGTTTTTCCAGAAACTGGGAACTACTGTGATTCAGCAGGAGCATGTTCTTTGCTCCTCTCAGTTGAAGGTGAAGTTTGTTTCCAAAACTGTTGAGGTGCTTTCTTCTAGCTAACACTTGTTCATGTCAAAGTCACTGTGGGGCTAATCCTTTTGTGATCCTTGACTATGAGAGGAAAACTCTGTTGTGACTCTCATTTCTGGTTTGCTCACTGTTGACTGCCACAGGGCACAAGTTACGAGAGGAAATTATGAATCAGTGATCATCACACAGTGCATTCGATGTTAACACTTGAAGGAAAAGAGAAGGGGTAGGATATAGGAAGAGTTTATGGACAGGAACTCCAAAATATCGGTTTGCTCTAGGGCCTGTGCAGTTTAAAATCAGGATCTATTTGACATTTATTTTCAATGGATTTCCTGCCAGCAGCCTACCACATTGACTGACTGGTTTGTTGTCTGTCAGGCTGGGAAGTGACCAGCCAATGACCATTCTGAGGAAGGGTCACCGGACCCGAAAGTTACCTGTAATTTCTCTTCACAGATGCTGCCGGACCTTCTGAACTTTTCCAGCAACTTCTGTTTTTGTTCCTGATTTACAGCATCCCCAAGTTCTTCTGTTTTTTACCAGGCAGTGACTGTGCAAGTCCAGCGTTGACTGGAGGGGCAAGTGGTACATTGTTGGAGTGTTGGTGAAGGAGTATGGATCTGGCATTTCTCCTCTCCTTCCAGTTTCCGGGAGTGCGAAAAACTTTGAATTAAAATTACGGCACGTGGCTTTTTAATCGATTCCAGTGATTGCCAAACCTCCTGTGAGAGTAGGTTGGTCACTTACCACTGCTCTTGTACTCCCAAGCTGTCTGTTTTAAAACAGGAAAGAGTGGTTTGGGGTTATGTTACCTGATTTTTCTTTCAATTTTCTGAGGAATTGATACTTCTCCTTCAAACTTTTAGCACCATCAACTATTGGCAATTCAGTCAGACTTTGACTATTTGACACGTTATCCAAAGCAGAGTGAGTACATTTGAATTGTCAGAAAAGTACAGTGGAAGAATTCTCTTCATTTTTCTCCACATTACAGCAGCACACAGTGTAGTTCGACAGGGATGACATACATTATCATATTACTTTTATAATAGTGTATCGATAACTCTAATTATTACTCAAAACAAATATTCCTGTGGCACAAATTATAATGTATTCCACAGGATTCATAATTATGCCCCAGGAATTTAATTTTAACTGAAAAAATTTGGTACTTGACAGCTATATCAATTCATATTTGAACTCTGATGTAATTATTGGGAAGAATGCTGTGATTCAGCATGGTTTTGCTGTATTATTCAGCACCAGGTATACATGTGTGTCAGGTAAAAATATTCGATTATAGCCACAGTTTATTTCCTTTCTTTCCTTTCTATGGGGAAACGTGTTAAAATATTTGGTCTTTCTCTTTCTGTTGTAATCTTTGTGTTGCCATCTGGGGCACTATCTGAGGTTTAAAAGGGAGAAGCCTTAAATCTCAGGCTTGCACCAGTTTAAGTAGAAACTAGACATTGGCAAATGGCTGGAAGTGAATGAGAAAGGAGAATCAGTTCCTCTCATTGCTTTTCTCTTCTTGGCTGGCAGCATCCTCGCTGTGCTTGAAAAGCAAAGGTTGGGAATTTTAGCTTTGACAGAAACGTCTATCCTCTATCATTCTACGGTGCAGCAACTGTATCATCATCGCATACGTAAGCACAACTTCCTTGGACACAGTGTTAATGATTGTCCATTGCTCTGGTTTTTGGAAATACTCTTTAAACTGAGAAACAAGATTGAAGGAAAAGTAAGATAACAAAGTGTGAAGCTGGATGAACACAGCAGGCCAAGCAGCATCTCAGGAGCACAAAAGCTGACGTTTTGGGCCTAGACACTCTCTGATGAAGGGTCTAGGCCCGAAATGTCAGCTTTTGTGCTCCTGAGATGCTGCTTGGCCTGCTGCATTCATCCAGCTTCACAATTTGATATCTTGGATTCTCCAGCATCTGCAGTTCGCATTACCATTGAAGGAAAAGTATCCCAGTTCAAGATACTACCAGGGCTGAAAAATAAAACAGGACATTTGGCAAATCATTAAGTACTGATGCTGATCTTGGATTTTTAAACTTATGGAAGATAAACTGAGGGAGAAATTAGGATCGAGTCCTGAAGAAGAAAAGATTGTGCTGGTGGCTGTAAGATATTTGAAGTTTTTAGTTGTATGGGTATTGTTGAAAGCTTGATAGTGATCATCGCTGTCCAAGCAAGGCTCCTTCAAATAATAACTTCTGCTGGTGATGTGATGAAATTCCAAGATAAAAACATGGATTATGTGTGCTCTGTATTACATATAACTATGTAAACAGTATAAAATTACAGAGCTGCTATGAGAATAAGTGGATGGACAAAACTCAGGGTGGGCAATGGCAAGTGGTACTAGCGAAACTATTAATCCAGAAACTCCGCTAATATTCTGGGGATCTGAGCTCAAATCTCACCATTTAAAAAAAAAATCTGAAATTAGGAATCTTCTGACAACCATGAAATCATTGCCAATTGTCAGAAACACCCATCTGTTTCACTAATGTTCTTCAAAGAAGGGAATCTGCCATGTTTACATGGTTGAACCTGTATGTGGCTGCAGACCGTAGCAATGTGGTTAACTCTTAACTGTCCTCTGAAATGGCCTAACAAGCCAGTCAGTTCAAGGGCAGCCAGGGACAGGCAAAAAGTGCTGGCCAGCCAGTAAGTCCCTTGTCCCATGAGGGAATAGAAAGACAATGATGCCAAATGGATTCCCAAGTGAGTATTTATGAGGTCACCTACCTTGGAACAAAAATGAATAGAGTATATTCTGCAAAACTAAACAGTGACAAAATCAACTCAGGAGTCCATATACATGGATCATAAAAATGGCATGAACAAGTATGGAATATAAACAAAAAGCTCATAGAAATCTGGCATTGTTTTGGAGAGGGCTGGTATATAAGGGGAATAAAAGTTGTGCTTCAAATCCTATACAGAACCGAGTTGGGTAACATCTAGAATACTACATAAAAACTGAAAGAACTGCAGATGCTGGAAATCAGAACCAAAAACAGAAGTTGTTGGAAAAGCTCAGCAGATATGGCAGCGTCTTCTGAGGAAGGATCGCTGGGCCTGAAACGTTAACTCCAATTTCTCTTCACAGATGCTGCCAGAGCTGCTGAGCTTTTCCAGAAACTTCTGTTTTTGTATCTGGAATACTGCGTTCAGATCTGGCATTACATCTGTTGGTCTTGGTAAGAATGTTGGACATTTATGGGAGCGACATTAAACTCGAATTACAAAGAGATATTGCATTTCCTGAAATATGAGGGTTAATGGCCAATATAATTAAAGTTTCCAAAATACTGTTGGGAACACATGACTTTAAATGGAGAGAAACTATTTCTGCCGATGGGTGAGTCTCAGAAATGGGTATGTAGCCTAAAGATTAGAGCCAGGCCTTTCAGAATTGGTATTAAGAAACACTTCTGCAATGGGTGGTCAGGATTCTCTTTTACAATGGGCCAGAGATACTAGATCAATTGTTCATAAAATCTGAACTTCATTGGTGGCATTAACGAAGTTGGAACAGTAGTTCTGTGGAGTTTGGTCACATCAGCCATGATCTCATCAGCAAACTGGCTCAAGTGGCATACTCCTGTGCTCCTGTTGCAATGTATTTTGATGCCATTTATGCCTGCAAGTTCCGTGAAAAGAAATTGAATTTTTTTTCCCCAGTGGTATCAGTGAAAGTATGACATTTTTCAAGCTTTGGCTCAGGAAAATATAGTTTGAAATTCTTTGAGATGTGAGAGAATAATCACAAACAAATTTCCACAAGTAATTACAAGATTTTACTGTGTAGAGCAGAAAATTATCTGGAACCAGCATGACAATTCTGTTCTTGTCTTGTTTTCTGGCAACAGTATCCCATTCTTAACCATTCAGATAGGAATATTCAGTCAGGTATATCAAGTAAAGTTTTCAACAGTTTCTGTCATGTTTCAGTAACTGATAGTCAAAACTTACTTTGTTTTGTGTTCAGATCAGCTATTCAATGAACATTCCCTGAGTACAGTTCAGATTTCTATTGAAGTTGTTGTTCAAAGTTTATTTCATTTTTGCAGTTATTTGAATCTTGCAGTGTTTTACATAAGAATGTAAGGAGGAGAGCCTATTACACCGTTCACAAAGCTCATTACCCTAACCCTAATCTTCGACCTCACCATCATACCGCATCGTCATATACCTTCATTTCCTTCTTTTCCAAAAATTATTGATCTCTATCTCAAATACATTGTAGAAGTTTGCATCTGCAGCCCTTTAGATGGAGGATCCCAAAGATTCACACACATATGAGTCAAGAAATTTCTCCTCCTACAATTCCAAATGGTTATCAAACTTGGAATTGAAATGTGACCCCTAGTTCTAGGCTCTCATCAGTAAACATATTCTCCCAGCATCTATCTGTAAAGCTCTTTAAGAATTTTACATGTCTCAATAAGATCAGATCTCATCATGCTAATCCTACAGAATGTAAACCAGTTTAGCTCATTGTCTCCTCATAAGATAGTGTTCTTATCCATGAAATCAATCTGATAAAACGTCATTGGATTCCCTCTTAAGGCAAAGAGCCCTGTCCTCTGGGCTAAAAATCATAAGTTCTAGTCCCAGCTGTGCTTGAGGTGTGTCATGAAAGATCCAAGCAGGTTGATTTAAAATAACTACTCTTTCTGAGGTATGGAGACCAAAACTAAGCAGAGTACTCCCTCCCGTTGTGGTTTTGCTGAATCCCATATATTTACAGTGTAGAGTCATCAAGTCAGCTCAGAAACAGATCCTTCGGTCCAACTCTTCCATGCCAAGCAAGTTTCCCAAACTAAACTGGTCCCACTGATCTGTTAAACCTTTCCTTGTCATCCTTTGAGCTGTGAGAGAATAATCACAAACAAGTTTCCACATGTAATTACAAGATTTCACTCTGTGAAGAGCAGAGAATTATCTGAGACCAGTATGACAATTCTGTTCTTGTCTTGTTTTCTGGCTTTTACATGTTGCAAGTGTCCCTGCATCTATCACTTCCTCTGGCAATGCTTTCACAAATGAACCGTCCTCTGTGTGAAAACATTGCCCCTCAGGTCCCCTTTAAATCTTTCTCCTGTCACCTTAAAAATATGCCTCCCCATTTTGAACTACCCCCTCTCTAGGAAAAGAACTTTGCTATTCACCTTATCTAGGTCCCTTGTGATTTTGTAACCTTCTATAAGGTCACCCCTCAAACCTCCTGTGTTGGAGTGAAAAAAATGGTTCCGACCTGTCCAGCCTCTGTTTATGACTTAAACCCTCTATGCTAGCAACATTCTGGTTACATCCTGTGTGACGTCAACATAATGTCCCGACTCCTATACTCGGTCTGAGCAATGAAGGCAAGCATGCTAAATGCCTTCTTAACCACCCTGTCTAGCTGTGATGCAACTTTCAAACAACCATGTACCTGAATCTCTCGGTCTGTTTGTTCAACAACACGACCAGGCCCAATGCCCTACCATTAACTGTATAAGTCCTGCCCTTACATTCGGGTAAAACAAAGAATATCTAGCATTAATCCAAATTAAACTGTATCTGCCACTCCTCAGCAAATTAGCCCAATTGATAAAAATCCCTTTGTAGTCTTAGATAAGCTTCTTCACTGTCAACAATTTGGTGTAATCTCCAAACTTACTAACATTACCTCCTAAATTCTCATCAAAATTGTTTATATAAATGACAAACCAAAAGTGAACTCAGCGCCAATCCCTATGGAATACAGCTGGTTACAGACATTCAGTCCAAAAAACAATCCTCCTCCACCAACACCCTACCGTCAAACCAATTTTATATCCAATTGGCAAGTTCTTCCTGAATTCCACGTGGTCTAACTTGACCAATTAGTCTACAATGTGGATCCTGATCAAAGCCTATGTAGACAACATCCGTCCCTTTGCCTTCCTCATTCTTTTAGGTAACGAACCTCTAAAAAGACTGAATCAAGTTTGAGAGACATGATTTCCCACACATGAAGCCATGCTGACTATCCCTGATCGATCCTTACCTCTCCAAATGCAAATAAATGCAAGCTCTCAGAATCCCCTACAACAACTTGCCCCCCACTGATGTCAGACTCACATGTTTGTAGTTACCAGGCTCCTTTTTATGGCCTTTCTTAAATGAAGGCAAAACATTAGCCTCCCTCCAATCCTCTGGAGCTTCAAATTTGATTATAGATGATACAAACATGTTTGGCAGGGGCCCTGCAATTTCTTCCCTAACCTCCCACAACATCCTGGGAAACACACTATCAGATTCATGAGATTTATCCAACTTTGTTTTTTGAGACCTCCAGCACTTCCTCTTCTGTAATTTGAACTGTTTTCAAGATGTCAATATTTAGTTCCCCTGAGTTCCCAAGGCTCCATTTCTTTCTCCACAGTAAAAACTGATGCAATATATTGGTCCAGTAACTCTCCCGTAACGTTCCACGCGTGACCTTGTTGATCTTTATTCTCTCCCGAGTTGCTGTTTTGATCTTAATGAATTTGTAGAATCTCTTTGGGTTATCTGTAACCTATCTGCCAAGGCTATCTCATATCCCGTTTTTGCCCTCCTGTTTTTCTCCTAACAATGCCCTGATACCCCTTTATTCTTCAAGAGAATCACTTGATTCCAGTTGTCTGTACCTAATGCATAATTTATTCTTATTCTTGACCAGAGCCTCAATATCTTTATTCATCTACTGCACCCTACTCTTAGCAGCGCTATCCTTCACTCTACTAGGAATATAATGCCTCTGAGCTCTCGTTACCGCACTTTTGAAAGTTTTCCGCTTGCCAGTCATTCCTTTAACAGTGAGCAGTCTACTTCAATGAACTCTTCAATGTTCCTATTTCATTGCCATCAAAATTTGCCTGACTCCAGTTAAGAACTTTAACTTTTGTACAAGGCCTATTCTTCTCCATAATTATTTAAACCTAATAGAATTATGATCACTGGTCCCAAACTGCTTCCTCACAAACATGTCAAGCGCTTGCCCTGCCTTATTTTGCAAGAGAAGGTCAAGTTTTGCTCCATCTCTAGTAGATGACTTCTTAATTTTTATGACAAAGACATTGGAGTTTATTTTCTTAACTTTTGAGGTACCCCTGCGTATTGAATTTCAGTGATTTGCACAAGGACCCAAATGCCTCAGATATCTAGTTTCTCACATTTTGTACTGTATTAATATTTATTTTTCCCACCAGAGTGGATCATTTCACACTCCTCCTTAACATATTCACTCCTGCAATTTTCTTGCCCAATCACTTTGCCTAAATCAATTTACAGCCTCTCTGTGCCCTCCTCGTAGTTTATTTTTCCAACTTACTATATATTATCAGCAAACATCATGGCATTGTACTCTATCTTTGCATCAAAATCATTGATGTAGGTTGTAAAAAACAGAGATTCAAACACCGATCTTAGTTGCACTCCATTTGTTAGACATTGCCATCCCAAAATGGTTTGTTATTTGCTCCTTTCTGTTTTTTATACAATAACCAATACAAAAACCATGCTAGCATAAATTACTCCCAATCAAATGAGCTCTATTTTTGCTTGACACAAAGTCAAAAAGTTGTTAGAGCGCAGTGGGAGATTGTTAAGCCAATCATGTCTGCACTGACTCTTCAATTGAGTATTTCACTTAGTGCCATTCTGTCTTCTCCCCATAGCCTTGCACATTGTTCCTATTCAAATAATTGTCTTATTCCCTTTAGAATGCCAGCGTTGAATCTGCATCCAACACTGTCTCGGGCAGCAGTTCCAGACCCTAACAATTCATTACTTTTGGCTTCTTTTCGCCAATTACTTTAACTATGTGTTTTTGTTCTCAATCTGTTAAAAAATGGAAAGGATATCTCCCTAAGTACTTTGTCCAGACCAATTAGTATTTTTAATGTCTCTGTCAGTTCTCCTCTTAATGTCCTGTTCTTCCAGGAAAACAGTCCAAACTTCTTCGGTCTGTCTTCACAGTTGGAGTCCTCATGTCTGGAACCTTCCTTGTGTATTACTTCTAAATTACCTGACATTTTTGCACACAATACCAGGCAAGAGAGAATCTGTGTAATGCCCCTTGGCATTCAATGACATTATGTTCACCGAATCCTCCACTATCAACATACTGGAGCTTACCATTGATCAGAAACTGAACTGGACTTGCTATAGAAGCAACAAGATCAGGCTGGGAATTCTTCAGTGACCAACTCACTTTCTGATACCTCAGCACCCATCCGTAGCCTACAAAGCGTGGATCAGAAGTGTGATGGAACTTTCCACTCTGTCTGGATGAGTGCAGCTCCAGCAACACTCAAGAAGGTTAACAACCCGCTTCATTGGCACCACATCCACGAACATTCATTCCCTCCACCTTCAGAGTTCAATAGCAGCGGTGAATGCCATCTTCAAAATGCTCTGCACAAATTCATCAAGCCTTCCTAGATCGCACCTTCCAAACCCACGACCACTACGATCTAGTATGGCAATGACCTCAGATATAAGATCCTATGCCCCTCCAACCCACTCACCAGCCTGAATTAGAAATATATTACTGTTCATTCACAGTTACTGGGTAAAAATCCTGGAACTTTCTCTCTAATACTAAATAAACTGTAACAGCTCAAGAAGACAGCTCTCCATCACCTTCTCAAGTGCACCTAGGGAAGGACACTAAAAACTGACCCAACCAGGAGTACCCACATCCCATGAATAAATTTAAAACAAAATCCCTCCAGTACCTTCAAATTCTTCACCAAGTTTGGTGTCTAGACTGGCAGCAGTACTCCTGCCAAGGCTGGACAAGCATTTTATACAAATTCAGCATAACCACCTTGCTCTAAATTATTTTATGCTGTCTTAAGGAAGGCCTTAAAGGAAGAAAAATGTGGCATTTTATTGAATGCTTTCTGAAACTTCAAATATGTTATATCTGTTCATTTTCCTTTGTTTCTGCTGCCATTGCGCACTCAAAATATTCCAATATTGACAAACGTTATTTCCTCTGACCCATAACTTGTGATTTTCCAAATGTTACGTTATCACATCCTTAATAATAGATTTAATGTGTTCCCTTGATACTGACATCAGCTGAAGTAAGATATAATTTCCATGTTTAAATACATCTTTCTTTCTTGGCTAGTTGGCATTTGCCACCGTCCAATCCACAGGGACTGTTTGATAATTTAGGGAAATTGTGGAAGATGAAAGCCACTATCTCTCTGTAACCATGTGTTTTAAAAGCATACAATGCAGATCATTGGGTCGAGGAGATTTGTCAGCTTTTAGATCCATTCGTTTTTCCAATAATTTTTCTGAAATAATTTAAATTATTTTATGTTCCTTACTTGCTTTAGATGACTTACTGTTTCAGGTCTGTTCTTTATCTGTTCTACTGTGGTATAGAAGATGTTAGTTAAACATTTCTGCTGTTTTCTTTTTCTTCGTTATAACTTCCCTGTTCAGTCCCTTCCTTTTATGGGAGGTTTATATTTACTTGTGTTAACGCCCACCTTTTTACAAGGCCATCAAACTCTTCTTAAATCTGGTTTTCTATTTCTTCTCGTTTATTCATTCTGTATGCTCCATCCTTCATCAATTTATTCTTCATCCTCCAGAGAATTAAAAAAGAAAATTAATTGCTCAGGCTAACTGCTAATTATTGACATCATTGTATTTCATTTAGAAAAGACTTACAATCTTAAATATCTCTAATTAGTGATAGTTGCACTTGCTTTTTCTGAGAAATGGTTTCCCTCAAAGTATTGGGCATTTATTGAGAATAATGATTTACTTCTTTAAGTATTTGCCATTGCTTATCCACTAATATATCTTTTAATCTGTTCTCCATTCTACCGCAGGACTCCAAAATTGGATTTATTTAAATGTAAGCCCCAGCAAAGGACTCAACTACATCACTGATATGAAATATCTTGATATGAAATTTATAATATAGTGTTCACTGTTTTCCCCCATCGCCATCCCCAAATCTTTTATTGTAAAATAACTAATTAACCCAGCTTCATTGCATTGTGCTCGTTCAGAAGCATCATGTTTTCCAGTTGGTGATTCATCATTTTGTTCTGGAAAGTTGTCTTGAATGTATCTCATGAACTTGTCCTCCACATTTATTTTTTAACCAGTTGGCTTGTTAACCAGTTTGTATAAACATTAAAGCCCCCCAGTGATTACTGCATTACCCTTCCCATGTGCTTCTCTAATATCTTGAGCTATGCTGTGTCCAAAGCTAAGGTTGTTGTTACAGAGGTTATAAACTATCACTTTGTGGTCAGTTAGCTCATTTGACTGGATGGCTGGTTTGCAATGCAGGGTGTTACCAACGACTTGGGCTCAGTTCCCGCACTGACTGAGGTTACTATAAAAGTCCTGCCTTCTCGACCTCATGCCACATCTGAGGTGTGGTGGCCCTCTGTTTAAACTCGCCACCAGTCACCTCTTGCTAATGAGAGAGTAGCTATGACCCTCTCGGACTTTGGTGAATTTACCTTAAATTATTGCTCGCAGTGATTTCTGTCATATTATTTGTTTTCTTGGTTCTATCCATTCTGATTTTCCATCTGAAATTTTTGGGCACTAGGACCTTCTTTGTCACCCTTTAATTATCAGTGCTACCCCATCTCCTTTTTCATTTTGCCTGGTTTTCTAAAACTTAGGCATCCTGGGGTATTTAGATACCAACTTTGAGCATTCTGCACCACACCTAGGTAATGAACATTAAATCAAACACATTTTAATCATGCCCTTAATTCTGGATGTGAGTTTGCTCGCTGAGCTAGAAGGCTCGTTTTCAGACGTTTCGTCACCTTTTTTTTTATTTGAAAAAATATACTTTATTCATTGAATGTACAAAAAATAAAACATTTATACACCTACCCAGTCATGCAAGCCACTCCGGGTTACCCGGGGGTACGTACACCAACTAAAGGGAAAAAAAAACAAAACAGAGAAAAAAGAAACAAAGCAAAGAAACCGCCCCGGCAGTCGTCACCCCGCACAGTCCCAGTTGGCCCCCGGCCCAGTTGGGGAAGGCGCCAGCTGGGCCCAGTTACCAGATAGGATTCTTTTCCCTTTTCTGGACGAGGGGGCTCATACGGTGGTCTTTCCCCACCGCGCCTTGGCGGCGGCTGCCCCAAGCTTTAGCGCGTCCCTCAGCACGTAGCCCTGGACCTTGGAGTGCGCCAGTCTGCAACACTCGGTCGGGGTCAGTTCTTTCAGCTGGCAGACCAGCAAGTTGCGGGCAGACCAAAGAGCGTCTTTCACTGCATTGATGGTCCTCCAGGCGCAGTTGATGTTGGTCTCGGTGTGCGTCCCCGGAAACAGCCCGTAGAGCACGGAGTCCCGCGTCACGGAGCTGCTCGGGACGAACCTCGACAAATACCACTGCATCCCCCTCCAGACCTCCTGCGCATAGGCACACTCCAGTAGGAGGTGATCGACATTCTCGTCCCCCCCGCAGCCACCTCGAGGGCAGCGTGCGGTGGTGCAGAGATTCCGGGCATGCATAAAGGATCTCACTGGCAGAGCCCCTCTCACCGCCAGCCAAGCAATGTCCTTGTGCTTGTTTGAAAGTTCTGGCGATGAGGCATTCTGCCAAACGACTTTGGCAGTCTGCGTGGGGAACCACACGACGGGATCCACCCTCTCCTTTTCCCGAAGGGTCCCGAGGATACTACGTGCTGACCACTGCCTGACGGCCTTGTGGTCAAAGGTGTTTCCTTTCAAAAATTTCTCCACGAAGGACAGGTGGTACGGAACGGTCCAACTACTCGGAGCGTTCCGCGGCAACGAGGCCAGGCCCATCCTTCGCAACACCGGGGACAGGTAGAACCTCAGTAAGTAGTGACACTTGGTGTTTGCGTACTGAGGATCTACGCACAGCTTGATGCAGCCACACACAAAGGTAGCCGTCAGGGCGAGGGTGGCGTTCGGTACGCCTTTTCCCCCATTTCCCAGGTCTTTGTACATGGTATCTCTGCGGACCCGGTCCATCCTCGACCCCCAAATGAAGTGGAAGATGGCCCGGGTGACCGCAGCGGCGCAGGTCCAGGTAATAGGCCAGGCCTGCGCCACATACAACAGTACCGAAAGCCCCTCGCACCTGACAACCAGGTTCTTACCCGCGATGGAGAGGGACCGGAGCGTCCACCTGCCCAGCTTCTGCTTAAATTTGGAGATACGCTCCTCCCAAGTCTTAGTGCATGCCCCAGCTCCACCAAACCAAACACCCAGCACCTTCAGGTAGTCTGTCCTGACTGTGAAGGGGATGAAGGAGCGGTCGTCCCAGTTCCCGAAGAACATGACCTCGCTCTTACCCCTATTGACTTTGGCACCCGAGGCCAGTTCAAACTGGCCGCAGATGTCCAACAGCCTACTCACCGACCGACGATCGGTGCAGAAGACGGCGACATCATCCATGTACAGGGAGGTCTTGACCTGAAGGCCTCCGCTGCCTGGGATAGTCACGCCCCTCAGGCTCACCTCCTTCCTGATGGAGGCGGCGAAGGGCTCCACACAGCACACGAACAAGGCAGGAGAAAGCGGGCAGCCCTGCCTGACTCCAGATCTAACAGGAAAACTGTCTGATTCCCACCCGTTGATCGAGACTGCGCTAACGATGTTGGCGTAGAGCAGCCGGATCCAATTGCGGATGCCCTCCCCGAACCCCAATTTGGAGAGGACGTCCCTCATGTAAGCATGAGAGACCCTGTCAAAGGCCTTCTCCTGGTCCAGGCTGACGAGGCAGGTGTCCACCCGCCTGTCCTGTACGTAGGCGATCGTATCCCTGATGAGCGCGAGGCTCTCAGCGATCTTCCTGCCCGGCACAGCACAGGTTTGGTCAGGGTGAATCACCGACTCCAGGACAGACCTGACCCGGTTGGCAATGACCTTGGCCAGGATTTTGTAGTCCACGTTCAAAAGTGAAATGGGACGCCAATTCTTAATTTCTTCCCTCTCCCCCTTCCTCTTGTAAATGAGGGTGATGATGCCCTTCCTCATGGACTTGCACATTTCCCCTGCCCGAAGCGCACTATCGTACACCTCCAGCAGGTCCTGGCCGACCAGGCCCCACAGAGCAGAATACAGCTCGGCCGGTAAGCCATCACTTCCGCGAGTCCTATTCCTCTGCAAGGACTTGAGGGCTCTGGCCAGCTCGTCCAGGGATATCGGCCGGTCCAGCCACTCCCTCGTGCCATCGTCTAAGACCTCCGTGATAGACGACAGGAACGACTCGGAGGCCGTGCTGTCCGTGGGCTTCGTGTCGTACAGTCCGGCATAGAAGGATCTGCTGATCCTCAAAACGTCGGGCCGAGACGACGTCACCGAGCCGTCGTCCTCCTTCAGCCGGCTAAGCACAGAGCTCTCTTTGTGCACCTTCTGAAAGAAGAAACGCGAGCACGTCTCGTCCTGCTCCACGGAGCGGACCCTGGACCGGAAGATTATCCTGGAGGCCTCCGCGGCGAAGAGCGAGGCTTGCTGGCCCCTCACCTCGCGGAGGTCCTCCGTGACATCGACCCCCATCAACTGCAGAAGGAGCAGGTTCTGCACCCTTTTCTGGAGTCGCGACAGCTTTCCCCGCCTCTCTCTTGCCTTCTGAACACCCTTGAGGACAAAGAACCTCTTGATGTTCTCCTTCACCGTCTCCCAGCAGTCGCCTGGAGACTCAAAGAGGGGTTTCACGGTTCTCCAACCGGCGTACTCCCTCTTAAGCTCCTCGACGTTCTCTGGGGTCAACAGAGTCGTGTTGAGCTTCCACGTCCCCTTGCCGGCCGGCTGGTCGTCCTGTAAGTGACAGTCGGCCAACAGGAGGCAGTGGTCAGAGAAGAACACCGGCTCGACACCAGTGGATCTGACCGAGAACGTCCGTGACACAAACAGGAAGTCTATCCTTGAGCGGATAGACCCGTCTGGCCGCGACCAGGTGTATCTCTGCTGCACTCCGTCTGCAGGGGTGCTGAAGACGTCGAGCAGCTTGGCGTCCTTCACCGTGCCCATCAGGAATCTGGACGTGACGTCCAGTTGAATCCCCCCACCCGCTGTCCCCACGCCGGATCTTCCATCTGCATCAATGATGCAGTTGAAGTCTCCGCCTAGGATGACCGGCCTGGACGTAGCCAGCAGGAGTGGAAGCCGCTGCAGGACGTCCAACCGCTCACTCCGTACCACTGGGGCGTACACGTTGATCAGCCTCAGGGGAGCATTCCTGTAGGTGATGTCAGCCACTAGGAGGCGCCCCCCCACCACCTCCTGAACTTGAGAGATGGTGAAGTTGTGCCCCCGCAGCAGAATAGCCAGGCCCGAGGAGCGACAGTCATTACCCCCCGACCAGATCGAAGGCCCACAGGTCCAGGCGCCGGACCATTTCCCGTACCTGCCGAGGTGCGGTATCCCGCACTCCTGCAGAAACAGGAGGTCCGCCTTGATGGTGGTCAGGTAGGCCAACGTGGACACACATCTCGCGGTTGACTTGACGCTGCGCACATTAATGCTCGCAATTCGCACCCCCATTGTGGGCAGTGACCGCAGTACCCTCCCCAAGTCCAAGGTCCAGCCCCTCCATCTGTCCCTTCATGCCCATTGCCCGGGCTAACTGCTGGACGCTCTCTGGGCTCAGGAAACCGTCTGTGCTGCCTTCCGGGTGGCATCCCCCCGCCAGGGGTGCGGAGGCAGGAGGGTCCGGCTCCGGATCAGGCTGGGGACGTGCTGTTTCCTCCTTCCCGCCTGGAAGTTCCGGGGGGCCCTCCAGTGCTCCAGCGGCACTTGACTGGGTGTTGGAGTGAGCCTCAGGACGCCTCCCGTCACCTGGAAGCGGGGTGCTGCTTTCCTTCCCCCTCGAGACCTTTAACTTCTGCTTCGGGTGGGCCCTCTCCGAATCTTCCTCGTCAGAGGAGCTCTTATAGCCCCCCTGTAGCTGCCTCTTCCCTCCTGATTGTTGCGGTTCCTGGGCCCGTCGACGCACCTTCCTCCTCGCTTTCCGGACTGTAGTCCACTCCCTTGGGTCGCCTGTCGCCGCCTCCATTGGCTCCGGGTTGTCGGGGGGGATCGGAGCCTGCAGGGGTGCTTTGCTGGCCTCGGGCCCATCCTGCAGGGCTGGGCCCTCCTGCACGGCCTGGCCCTCCTGCACATTAGTGGGGTCCTTGCTGGGCCCTGGTGCCTTCCTCTCCTCCGGGGGGGCTGGCCCCGCATTTCCCCTGCCGGCGACCTGGGCGTAGGTGGTACCCCGCCGCGGGCATGCCCTATAGAAGTGGCCCGCTTCCCCGCAAAGGTTGCAGCTTCTCTCTCGTGGGCAATCCTTTGCAAGGTGTCCCTCCTCCCTGCAGATGGTGACTTTGCAGTCGGCCGCCACGTGACCTGACCTACCACAGGCATGGCAGACTTTAGGTTGCCCTGCATAGGTCAGGTAGCCCCTGCTCCCGCCGATCGCGAAGCTGGACGGTGGGTGTGCGACATTCCCGTCTGCGCCCATCCTCAGCGTCACCTTGACCTGCCTCTTACTCGTCCAGATGCCAAAGGGGTCCACGATGTCAGTTAGGTCCCCTTCCACCTTCACATACCTTCCGAGGAAGGTCAGGACATCAACTGCTGGCACATGCGGGTTGTACATGTGTACAGTCACCATACGGCTCCTCTGCGCTGGCATCACGAACAGTGGGACAGCGGTCAATACAGAGAGGGGGCCCTCACCTCCTTTCTCCTTGAAAACCTCCAGGAAGCGCTCGCAAAGCTTGGCACTCCGGAAGGTCACATCGTAAAAACCCCCTCCGGGGAAATCCTGCAGGCAGTAAATGTCCGCAGCAACGAACCCACAACAGTCCAACAGGACCCTCTTCACGAAGAAGGTGCGGTCCACAGGTGCACCTTCATCCACCTTCTTTACGGAAACACGGATGGTGTTCCGGACCCCCTGACCTGGGGCACGAGCACTTGCCGCAGCCATCGTTGCAGGTTGGCTGCTCCCCTGAACCAGCGTTAGGCCGAAGCCAGCATTAAGATCCACTGGTCGCAAGGGTGCACAGCCAACCCGACGTCCTCCTTTCACCTCCAAGACTGCACTCTCGTCCTCTCAGTCCACAAGAGAGTGGGTCTTTATTGTGTTCGAGATGTGAGCTGGTTCACTGAGCTGTAAGGTTTGTCCCCAGATGTTTTGTCACCATTCAAGGTAACATCATCAGTGAGCCTCCGGCGAAGCGCTGGTGTTATGTCCCGCTTTCTATTTATCTGTTTAGGTTTCCTTGGGTTGGTGATGTCATTTCCTGTGTTTGTGATGCCATTTCCTGTTCTTTTTCTCAGAGGATGGTAGATTGATTTGGAGCCAATCTGTTTGTTGATGGAGTTCTGGTCGTTGCTGAGAAATCGGCGGACTGTGTTCATTGGGTACCTGTTCTTTTTGAATACGCTGTGTAGGTGATTTTCTTCTGCTCTTCGTAGTTCCTTTGTGCTGCAGTGTGTGGTGGCTGGTTGGAATAATGTTCTAATGCAGCTTTGTTTGTGGGTGTTGGGATGGTTGCTCCTGTAGTTCAGTATTTGGTCCGTATGTGTTGTTTTCCTGTAGACGCTGATTTGAATTCCCCATTGGCTGTTCGCTCTACTGTGACATCTAGGAATGGCAGTTTGTTGTTGTTTTCCTCCTCTTTTGTGAATGTTAAGAACACAGTCCGCCAACTTCTCAGCAACAAACCCAAACAAACAGACAAAACGTGCCCAGAAACCATAACCACTCTCCCCTACATCAAAGACATTTCTGAAATGACTGCCAGACTACTCAGACCTCTTGGCATCACGGTAGCCCACAAACCCACCAACACACTAAAACAGCAGCTAATGAACTTAAAAGACCTTATACAGACAACAAGCAAAACAAACGTCATCTACAAAATACCTTACAAGAACTGTGACAAACACTACATTGGACAAACTGGCAAAAAGCTAGCCACCAGGATACATGAACATCAACTAGCCACAAAACGACATGACCCACTATCACTCGTATCTTTACATACAGATGAGGAAGGACACCACTTTGATTGGGACAAAACATTCATCCTAGGACAAGCCAAACAGAGACACGCATGAGAATTCCTAGAAGCATGGCATTCCAACCGGAACTCCATCAACAAACACATTGATTTGGAGCCAATCTACCATCCTCTGAGAAAAAGAACAGGAAATGCAGGAAATGACATCACCGACCCAAGGAAACCCAAACAGATAAATAGAAAGTGGGACATAACACCAGCGCTTCACCAGAGGCTCACTGATGATGTTACCTAGAATGGTGACGAAACGTCTGAAAACTAACCTTCCAGCTCAGCGAGCAAACTCACATCCAGAAACTCAACCTGAGCTACAAATCTTCTCAGAACTCGCTATCTCTCCATTTCCATACATTTCTCATCTCTTTTTTTCAAATGCTCCTTAATTCTTGCTTCTTTGAGTCTCAGTATTAAAGTTTGTTTGATAACAGTCTTGTGAGACGTTGAGGACTTCTTCCCAGTCAGTTTCATTCAGTTTTTCTGACCCGATGGTCTTGGATGTACAGCATGAGCTTTGCTAATGTTCTACACAAGCTAACTGCAATTTTCGGCCAGTTAAATATTTATAGTGAAATAAATGCAAAATATTGCGAATGTTGGAAATCAGAAATTAAAACAGAAGTGCTAGAGAAACACAGCAGGTCTGCTAGCATCTGTGGAAAAAGAAACAGTTAACATTTCGAGTCTTGTACTTCTCTCCTTCAGGACTGAAAGGGACTGGAAAGTGATCGTATTGATGCTGTTGATAGAGGGAGAAGGGGCAAGTGGAACTGTTGCTGAGCGTGTTAAGATAATGAGAGCGCTAATGGTGATAGAGGAGTTTTGGTGCAGATCTGTGATCATGGTAGATGTATATAGAAAAAGGGTCTGTTCTGCTGAGAAAAACCAGTGCCAAGGGGACACTGGAGGTGAAAGGGAGCTATAATCAGAATGGAGGACAGTATTCATGGTCTGAAGTTGCTCAACCTGTTAACAACATTAAGTCCTGAAGGGTGTGAAATGCCTCAGTAGAAAATAAGGTGCTATTCTTCCAGTTTGTGCTGACTTTTTCGGGAGCAGCGCAGCAGGCCTTGGACAGAAATGTTAGCATGGGGCATGATACTGTATTGAAATGGCAAGTAACTGGAAAGTCAGGATCATTCCGACCGAGTGGAGTTATTCCACAGAACAGTCGCAATTCAGTCTATGTTTGGTCCCCCCACCTGTAGAGAAGACCACATTGTGAGCAGTGAATACAGTGGACTGGATTGAAAGAAATCCAGTAAAAATTATTAACAGTTGCTGGGAGGGGGCGATGTGTTTGGGGGTGATATCCTGCTGGAGGTGGCGGAAACAGCTGATCCGTTGAGTGTAGTGTCTAACAGGATGGGAAGTGAGAACAAGAGGGAACCCTATTATTGTTCTGGGATAGAGGGGAGGGGTGAGGGCAGATATGGCCAATTGTGCTGACAACCACGTGGTGGGATTTGTTGAGTTAATGGAAGAGGAAGACGTGTCAGAAGCACACCTGTGGAAGGTGGCATCCTTGGAGCAGATGAAATGGAAAACCTGGGAGAATGGAATGGAATCTTTGCAGGAAGCTAGTTGTGAAGAAGTGGAGTAAAAGGAACTGTCGGAGTTCGTGTGTTTGTAATTGATACTCATGGACAGCCTATCCCTCGAAATAAATATCAAAGTCATCTTATGCAGTCTTGAAAGTCGCTGAATATTCAGGGTCACCAACCTGCATCTAACATCCGAAATCAGTAAATGGAATCACGGCGTAAGTTTGTATTGCCTTTGGATAATTAAAAAATTGACTCTCTGAAATGGTCCAGTATGATTGATATCCATGTGTGTTAGGAAATCGGCTGCCTAAATCAACATAGTAGGTCTCTAATTGAAATGTCTTTTAGGGAGCTGTGCAGCCTTTGATTTGTGGTCCGTGATTCAATCATCCCTTGTTAATACAATATCGCATTTTCCCATGGACACGCACGGCCAGATCAAAGCATTTTAAAAATGCATTGTCACTAAGGTTTTGTGCATAACTGTCAATGTACAAAATAGTCTATTTTTTTTTCTGTTGAGGATTGCTTTCAGTAAATCCTCTCTCCCTTTTAAAATTTGGAACTGACTTTGTGGCTTTTTCATTTGAAACACAGCAAACAAATTACTTCAGCGGATTTTACAGGTAAATGTTTTGCCACCATGTGATCACCATACAGACTGTATATGTGCCTGTTTTGGAGGGAGAGAAAGCATGTTGGGCCCAGAATTCTTGTAAATACCATGCTTGAACTGATTAATAGTAGGTTTCTGAGCGAACACTAGAGAAAGTAGTCGATGGGTTTTGCTCTGTATACCCTGCGGGGAAACACTTGGCAGCAGCTTGCATCTTTCCCACGGTTTAGCCCAGATTTATGTGGAGAAATACAGGCCCAAACACGCATTGTTATATTTAAATAAAATTCTTCCTGTGTTCACTGTATGCATGTTGTTCTGTTTCATAGCTCAACATATCAGGAATAATTGAAATAGGGTAATCTGACTCCTGTTGCCTGATGCAGAAACTAATTGATCTGTTCTTCTGTTTAGCCAAATATTGGCAGATTAGGTATTCCTCATGGGCCATCAGGAGAGAAGGTTGCAGTAGTTACTGTTGATGATTGTGATACTGCAATATCTGTGCGGTTTGGAAATCGTATTGGAAACTATTCATGTGCTGCTCAGGGAACACAGACTGGATCAAAGAAGTAAGATCAAATAATTTAAATAATTTAATTTAATAATTTAAATGTTTATAGAGCCATCGAGTCATACAGCACAGAATCAGACCCTCCGGTCCAACTCATCCATGCTGACCAGACACCCCATTCTGACCTAGTCCCATTTGCCAGCATTAGGCCCATATCCCTCTAAACCCTTCATATTCCTATACCCATCCAGATGCCTTTTAAGTGTTGTAATTGTACTAGCCTCCACCACTACTTCTGGCTGTTCATTCCATACATACACCACCCTCTTCAAGAAAAGTTTATCCCTCAGTTCCTTTTTCAATCTTTCCCCTTTCACCCTAAACCTATACCTCTAGTTTTTGATTCCACTGCATTCCAAATTCTTTTTGTTCAGCAACGCTCCCCAGGACTGTACCATTAACTGCATGAGCCCTGCCCTTGTTTATCATCATTGAATACCTACAGTGTGAAAACAGGCCCTTCAGCCTAACAAGTCCACACCGACCCTCAGAACATCCCACCCATCCCCCTAATGTACACATCCCTGAACACTGCAGACAATTTAGCATGGCCGATCCACCTAGCCTGCACATCTTTGTGGGAGCATTTTGGATCACCCCGGAGGAAACCCATGCTGACATGGGGAGAATGTGCAAACTCCACACACTTGCCCAAGGGTGGAATCGAACCTGAGTCCCTGGCACTGCGAGACAGCAGTGCTAACCACTGAGCCATCTTGCCTTACCAAAATGCAACACCCCGCATTTAGCTAATCTAAACTCCATCTGTCACTCCTGAGTCCATTGGCCCATCTGCCCAAGGCCCCGTTGTGCGCTGATATAACCTTCACTGTCCACTACAGCACCTGTTTTGGTGTCATCTGTAAACTTACTAACCATGCCCCCCTTTATTCACATCCAAATAATTTATACAACTGATGAAAAGCAGTGGACTCAGCACCGATCTGTGTGGTACACTGCTGATCCAGTCTGAAAAACAACCCTCTACCACCACCCTCTGTCTCATACTTTCAAGCCAACTTTGTATCCAAATGGCTAGCTCTCCCTGTATTCCATGTGACCTAACCTTACTAACCGGCCTACCACACGGAGCCTTGTCAAATGCTTTGCTGAAGTCCATGTCGACAATGTCTACCACTCTGCTTTCGTCCATCTTCTTTGTCACTACTTCAAGAAAAACTCAATCAAGTTAGTAAGGCATAATTTTCCCTGCACAAAGCCTTGTTGACTATCCCTAATTAATCCTTCCATTTCCAAATACATGTAAATCCTGTCCCTCAGGGTTCCCTCCAACAACTTGCCCACCACTGATGCCAGGCTCACTGGTCTATAGTTCCATTGCTTTTCCTTACAGCCTTTCTTAAATAATGGCGTCACATTAGGCAACCTCCAGTCTTCTGGCACCTCATTCAGCCCATCAAGTCCATATTGACCCTCGGAAGAGCATTCCACCCAGATCCAGACCCAGCCTCCTGCCCTAGCTCTGCAACCCTGCATTTCCCACAGCCAATCCACTTCACCAGCAGGCCTATAGACTGTGAGAGAAACCTCTCAAAAAGGGGCCCAGCAGTCACTTCCCAAGCTTCCCATAACGTTCTGGGATACATCTGATCAGGTGCAGGGGATTTATACTTCTTTCCTTCTTTTGGTTGAATAGAAATCCTCCAAATTTATTAAAAAGGCAATACATCAGTCTTTTTCAACATTGACCCGTCCTCTGACTCTTTCTCCCTTTTTGTGGGACAGCACCTAACATCTATTTGATTGCTCTCTTTCCTACAAAGTGAGATCCAGCCATGGCGATTTGACACTTTAGGCCATAAGATGTATAAACAGAAGTAGGCTATTCAGCCTATTGAGTCTGCTCGGCCATTCAACGAGATCACGGCTTGTCCAATAATCCTCAACTCTACATTCCTGTCTCTTTTCACCGCACCCACCGCCTCAACCATCTTTGATTCAGGTTGATTAGAGATTTAAAAATCTGTTAAAGCATCATGACCCAATGTGCAATCTGACTGTGTAGGCCCACCCCTGCACCTTAGTGCCCCAATTATTAGGTTTACTGTTTTGACAGTTGTTATGACATTAGAAAATAATAGTCTTCATAAGAATGAACAAAAATATTCTGTTTTAATTAAGATGAGTGCAAAATCTGACCAACACCATGTTGAGAAGATTTGAATAGAAGTACAAGAGCCGAGTTTTCCTTTCCTTAGCTGCTTTGATTCTTGATGGATTACAGTTTGGCAGGAAACACAGACACACTCCAGTAGTTCACCCACGGGACAGTTGCTCAGATTAGGGCAGCATGGTTGTTCAGTAGTTAGCACTGCTACCTCACAGTGTCAGGGACCTGAGTTCAAGTCCACCCTCTGGCAACTGTTTGTGTTCTCCCCGTGTCTGCATGGGTTTTCTCCATGTGCTTTGATTTTCTCCCACAGTCCAAAGATGTGCTGGTGAAGTGGATTGGCCACGGGTAATGCAGGGCAACAGGGATAGGATAGGGGGCTGGGTCTGGGTCTGGGCCTGGCTGGAATGCTCTACAGAGGGTCGATGTGGACTTGATGGGCTGAATGGCCTGCTTCCAAACTGTAGGGATCTTTTAATTGCCAGAGGAAATGATAGTGGCTGATACAATTATGACATTTAAAAGGCACTTGGATGGGTGTATGAATAGGAAGGATTTTAGAGGGATATGGGCCAAATGCTGGCAAATGGACTAGGTTAATTTAGGATCCTTGGTTGGCATGGACAAGTTGGATTGACAGGTCTGTTTCCATGCTGTACATCTCTGACTGTGTGAGGGGCAGCCACCTTTTCAAACATTGACCTATCTGTTCCTCATGACCGTACATGTGTCTTCCAGCTTTGGTCATTAGATTACAGGATAGGGCTCGGAAGTGGAGCATGAGTTAACTTTAATTTTTCTTTGGATCCTGGTCTGGAGCGCTGAGGCCAACCCTAACAGTGCTATTGTTTTGGCTGATATCAGCTTTCCCTGCAGATCAGGAGTCCAAGCTGCAATCAGCTGATATCAGCTGCAATCAGCTGATATCAGCTTTCCCTGCAGATCAGGAGTCCAAGCTGCAATCAGCTGATATCAGCTGCAATCAGCTGATATCAGCTTTCCCTGCAGATCAGGAGTCCAAGCTGCAATCAGCTGATATCAGCTGCAATCAGCTGATATCAGCTTTCCCTGCAGATCAGGAGTCCAAGCTGCAATCAGCTGATATCAGCTTTCCCTGCAGATCAGGAGTCCAAGCTGCAATCAGCTGATATCAGCTTTCCCTGCAGATCAGGAGTCCAAGCTGCAATCAGCTGATATCAGCTTTCCCTGCAGATCAGGAGTCCAAGCTGCAATCAGCTGATATCAGCTTTCCCTGCAGATCAGGAGTCCAAGCTGCAATCAGCTGATATCAGCTTTCCCTGCAGATCAGGAGTCCAAGCTGCAATCAGCTGATATCAGCTTTCCCTGCAGATCAGGAGTCCAAGCTGCAATCAGCTGATATCAGCTGCAATCAGCTGATATCAGCTTTCCCTGCAGATCAGGAGTCCAAGCTGCAATCAGCTGATATCAGCTTTCCCTGCAGATCAGGAGTCCAAGCTGCAATCAGCTGATATCAGCTTTCCCTGCAGATCAGGAGTCCAAGCTGCAATCAGCTGATATCAGCTTTCCCTGCAGATCAGGAGTCCAAGCTGCAATCAGCTGATATCAGCTTTCCCTGCAGATCAGGAGTCCAAGCTGCAATCAGCTGATATCAGCTTTCCCTGCAGATCAGGAGTCCAAGCTGCAATCTGTTGCTCCTGTTTGTACTTGTAGTTGTGCACACAGTGAGAATACAAGAATCAGGCTTGTTCAGCTCTCCACCCGCGCTATTTTCTCCACACACCTCACTGCCCCATTTCAGTCACCAGGATAACTGCTTGGATAGTGCAAAAATAGGAACAGGAGGAGGCCATTTAGCCCCTAAAACCTGTTCTGGCATTCTGGCCGGCATCAAGGCTTTCTAGCCTGACTCTTTGCCCCATATCCCTTAATATTTTTGGTTGATAGAAAATCTCAGTCTCGAATTTAACTTTAATCTTAACTTGGTGTAAATTAGTGTTTGAGGGATAGACTTTGAAACTTCTGTCATCTTTCACTACATCAGTTTCACTCCGGATTAGTATGTCTGTGTTTTCTTTAGGCTGAGACATATAGTTCTGGAGTCCCCAGCTAGTGGAAATACTTCCAATTTACCCTTTCACGTCCCTTTTTTGTGTTGAAAACTTTGACCAAATCACCCACAAACTATAGCAATTGCAGGGAATACAAGCCTGATTTATTTAAACTCTCAGTAATTCAACCCAAGCAGAAGCTGTTGCAGACAGAACAAAACTTTTGCTTGGCTGTTGAGAGAGTGAGCATTGTGACTCAATTAGCCGCTTCATATTGATAGTCATTTGTAGACATTGGTGTTGTAATTGACCACTATTGCTGCTAATTTGAATTGCTGTAAATCAAAATATAAAAGTTAGTTTAAAGCCTAAAATGTTACAGCTGGTGCTGCTGATTCAATTGTATTGTAAATTGATTTAGAGTGCCTGTGAGGATTTATATTTTAAGTAGTTTTATCTCAAATTCCAAACTATGTTATTGATCAAAAAAAATGAGAGGCCAAGGAATGAGATCACAAACAGGGTTTCAATAATAGTTCAGTTACAAGCTAATCCCCTTATAATTGGATTAAATGGCTTTCAAATAAAATAAGTGTTTGCTGTAAATGTAATTCATTCATTGTATCATTGTAGAAAACTGGCTCTCATCCTTCTGAGAGTAGCCCAAAGATAGTAACGAGATCTGCGCCATGTCCTCTCAATCTTTGTTAGGGCGCGTAATTGAAAGACAGTCATTCGATCAGAGTGATAGTTATGTGTCTTTTAAGCCCTCTGCATTACTTATGTTTGTAAACGATTTTCTTCCCCCAAACCCCACACCCTTATTTCTGTGACACTAATCTGAAGCTGAGGAGGAAATGATTTATTTGTCTTCTTTAGGTCTCTGGATTTGACAGGCCCTTTACTGCTTGGTGGTGTCCCCAACCTGCCTGAAGATTTCCCTGTGCGTAATCGGGAATTTGTGGGATGTATGAGAAATTTGACCATTGACAGCAAGCAACTTGACATGGCTAGTTTTATTGCCAATAATGGTACACTTGCAGGTATGATCAAAACTTGCATTATGCAAAGTTACTCATGGTTCAGTTTGAAATCACTAATGGTAACAAGGAACACATCTGGCTCGTAATGTGCAGTTGTGTATCAGCTCTGAAGAAGCGTCATTCAACCCAGAATGTTAACACGTTTCACTCCACGGGTGCTGCCAGACCTGCTAAGCATTTCTAGCAATTTCTGATTTGGTTCCGATTTACAGCATCCAGGCTGTTTTGTTTTTTATGTGCAGTCGTTTTGTTGCTTTATTTTCAAATGGAGATTGGGTGTAGAACCTAAAACTTATAAGTGCTTTATAGCAGGTCTTGCTAGCCTAATTATTTGTTTAATTAATGAGTGGCTTCATATTCATTCTGTGTTTATCTTGAACACACAATTTGAATTTTTTAATGATTTATACTCATAGGTGTCGGCTTTCAAAACATTGGCTTTACTTGCAGATTTGATTCAATTCATAGTGAAAGCAAGTTATATCCAAACAATATGTGCAGGAAAGTCCTGAGAATTTTTTTTAACTTCAGAATAATAAAATTGTGTAAAAATATCCTGGAGAAAAAATTAAATTTGAATATTGTAACTAGATTAAAGAGGTAAGTGAAAGTAATTCTAAAGAGAGGCCAACTGGGGAAATGGTGAGAAGGTCAGGTCTGAAATTCATTATCAGTGGGTGGGCTTGTTGGTTCACATGGCCTTCATTGTTCTTCAAAAGCTCTTGTGCATTTTTTGGAACATGTGCCACTTTCAACGCTTCTGAAATTTTGATACATAGTAATCATAAAAGAACAAGACAGGAAATGAGTACATTGGTGCCTGGAAGGAAGAATTGGTTTGTAAAACAAGCTATGATTTCTCTGAAACACACCCTGGCTTAGAGATTTGTTTTGAGCATTTTGAATAACAGTTAGTTTCTCACAGAATGGCATATTGGTGTGCAGTGAGGTATCGCCCAAAACATATTTCCATCCCCATTTCTCTGCCATGATCTAAATGTTCGCATTTTCTATGAAACTATTGCATTTTCTTAAACTTGGAAAAAAGCACTGTCACTTCCTTTATAAGCTGAGAGGTGCTTGCATTCAGAAAGTTTGTCCCCCATTGAAAAGATGTCTCTGAAAGGAAAAGTAGATGGGTAGCAAGTAACAGCAAAGTTTCCAGGTGTATTGGGATCACTAATAGGGCTAAAAGATTTATTGTGAGTACCTGCTTCTTTGATTACAGGATGTGCTGCTAAAAAGAACTTCTGTGATGTAAATGTTTGTCAAAATGGTGGACATTGTGTGAACAAATGGAATACATACAGCTGTGAATGTCCCATGCGATTTGGTGGCAAGAACTGTGAGCAGGGTGAGTACTTTTACTCCAACAGAAATAAAAGAAAAAGGGCTTTCTCTAATTAAATGTGAGCCAAAATTCGTATCTCATTTAATCCACTAGCAAAATCAACAAGAGTCATCAGAGAACTGGCCAACCTGAACTGATTGAGTGGTATCAGTGAGCTGGTTGACTTATGCACTGACCTGAACTGGTCCAGTGAACATTTATTTCAGGTTTCCAGTTTAAGGTCTTTTAAGGCTTCATTTTTCTACAGCCAATTAGGTTCTTACACCTGATCCTAAATCACTTCCTGCCCGTCAACCCTAAAACAACACAGGCTCAGATGATTGTGGCTACTTTGCTGAATAGACATATCTGCAAAGGTAAAATCATCCAAGCTCCTCAAAAGCAGGTGGATATTTGGTACACTTCCAAAAAGCAAAAATCCCCATTTGTCAAGATATTTATTTAACTTCTCTGTAAAACAAAGCCAAGAAACAATGGACATTGGTGCAGAATTAGGCCATTCTGAACTACTGCCATTCAACTTAACCTGGGCTGATCTTCTATTTCAACATAATTTTCCTGTGCTATCCTCATATCCTTTAATATCTTTACTGTCTAGAAATCTGTCAATCTCTACCTTGAATGCCAATGACAGAGCCTCCACAACTTCTCAGGCAGAAAATTCTAAAGATTTACCATTCTATCAGCTGGAAACAACTTCTGAGAATGTGTTCTTGGTTTGAGTTCCCTGTCCCAGTCAGGGGAATACATTCTTTCTGCATCTGCTCTGTTGAGCTCTGTCATAATGTTTGGAGAATATAGGCCTCATGTCCTTGGTCTCTCCTGATAAGACAATCACCATCCCGTGGATCAGTTTGGTAAACCTTGATTGCATTTCTTCAGTGGCAGAACACTGCCAAATTATAATTATCAAAGTAATTATTGTGGCTGATATTTCATAACGAAGATGCAATCACTGAGGTTTTCATTTTAAGTAGTTCTCAAATAGAATTTGCTTATCATTTAACTGATTGAATTGATTTGTTATCATGTTAGTATTCTCCACTATTTTCCTCAATTCTCAGCTTATAGGGTAGTAGATGATTTATCACTGAAGCTAACGCTTGCATAAATCAATGAACCCATTTCTTGCAGAAATGAAGCATTAACCTGCTATCTGTAATTCAATGCACTTAACTGGCCAATTCAAATCAGCCATTTCAATTCAGTTAGTAGAGATGGTCAGCCCCAGGATTACAGTCCATTCTCTGAGTTATGTTTAAGCTTTAGTCCAGATTCCCTTCCTAAGGGCATAAGTTTTAAAAAAGTATACATATATATTTTTAAAAAGCTATATAATAAAAACAATTTGAAAGATCAGATCAAAAACATCAAAAGAAATATTCAAGCTTTTTCTTACTCCAGCAAGCTCCATTGCAGACATTCAACTCCAGTAAAGTGTCGCTCTTGCCTTCACTGTTTTTAATTTCTACTTGCCTTATTAGATGGCAAACCTTTCAACGACTTTCTGCACATCCACCGGATACAATTCTTCTTGTTGCTGTCTGGCCCCAAGGTACAAAGCCTCAGACTAACACACTGAATTCTAAGATAAGTGTCAGGGCATTTTCAGCCATGTCTGATGGACTGCCAGAACAGCTTAAGACTTCATTCCAGCTTTGCTCTGAAGACTATCAGAACTAAACTGCCCAACTGCTGGCTTCGATCTTTTCTTCTGAGCTGAATGTGTTTCTGGCTTCTCTCTCTCTCTAAGTTGTGAAAACTCAACTTTGTAAACACTTCAGCAATTATCTCACCAGCTGGCTTATTTAGCTTAAGTCAAATGATTTTTGAAACTGCCATTTTGATCCACTACTTAAAAACTGAGTTTCTTACCATTAATAAAAATGTCATCTCCACAGAGCTGAGAAGCAAAGACCCACTTACGTCTATTTCATAAACCATGTTCATTCCATGAATAATATATTATGCATCTTTTAACACAGCATGAATAAAATGTAAATTAGCAACTTATCTGCTTTTCTAAACATTAAGAACTTAATAGTTCAATTATTACGCTGCATATCCCGTGGACTCTGATATGGATACAGCAAAGACAAACTGACTTAAAACAACATCCTGGCAACTACAGGTTTCATGTTAATGCGGTTCTAACATTGACAGTATGAACAAATGCCTGCGATACTACAGGAAATGACCCTTGATTTTTATGAGAGGGATGTTCTTTTGTACTTTACTGTTATGATCCAACACTGTTCAGAATGTCAGGCCTTTGTCTGTAGTGAGTGGTGTGCAAATGTCCCTTCTACCGCGTGTGTACCTAATGGCATCATCCTGATGAGAGTAAAAATGTGTAATCAACATTTGGCCTATAATGTTGTATCTATGATGATGAGAAAATATTAAGTCTCAAAGGCCTGCATCTAAGACAAGAGTGACATGATAATTAATGTAACAAATGATTCACTTCTCATTTTTTTTCTGTCTAATTATATTGTTAATGGCTATTATTGCTGTAATAGCTGCAAATTACTTAAATCGAGACCAATTATGGAAGAATGCATCACCAGGGAATGTTAGAGTGTCAACAACTCCTGATTCCTTTCTAATTACAGTCGTTGTTATCCATGTTATCCATGTCTATTCCGTATTACTCTGGCTGAATCACGATAGCTTTTCCCTTTGACTTTCCCTTTTAAACTTTAAAAACCATCTGCATTTCAAACAAAGGGGAAAGGGCTGTCCGAGCTCTGTCTGAACAAAATGTGACTAGAAGTGGACCCGTTTACTTTGCCTGATTAGCAGATGCAGTAGCACGTCAGGTTTATGTGATTTAACCCGAACTGATCACACTCTACCACAGTGACAGAGTCAGTTGTTGTAGTAGTGTTAGTTGGGATCAGAATCAACTGTATGTAAGGATTGTCTATGCGCTCACTACTATGTTAAAACATTTCTGTCTTCAATGAAGAGAACAAATGTTTTTCTTCAAGAGAACCTTACCGTGGCAGATACCCCAAAAAAGTTATCTGTCACTATTCTAAAGTGAGTGGATTGTCATGGCAATTTCCTATCTCTGTGCAGCTGTTGTGCCATTGAACTAGAATTTTTATGTCTCTGTTTACAAACGTTCTTAATAAAAACTGTAATTTTTTTTAAGAGAAATGAGTAAGATTCACCACTAGAATCTGTCCATGTCACTATAAGCAGCATCCATGCCATAAGTCTTGTACAGTTCATGTGAGTGCCAATACTGAGCTGTACTGCTGTTATACATACAGTATGTCAGCACTCAGTATAACATATATGGACAGGTTGCACAGATTTGATTTGAAGCCCCTTGAACATAGAAGATCAGTGACAGGTCTAAGTGAGTTGTTTGGACTGATTATTTGACAGAGTGAACCGAAACAAATTACCTCCTCCAATTTAGGGTCTAGGCCAAGTTTACATAACCTTAAAATTAGACCCAGGCCATTCAGGCATGATGCCACAAAACACTTCTTCACACAAAGTGTGGTAGAAATGAGCAACTTTCTCCAGAAACAAAGGCTAAATCTGTTGAAAATTTTGAAACCAAGATGGATAGATTTTTACTAGGTACAAATATTAAGCATCAAGGAGCCAAGATGAGTAATTAGACTTGAGATAGAGATTTGACATGATCTAACTAAGTCACAGACTCCTATTTTCAAGTATCTATTGCTTCTTAAATAGGCCTGATAAACTAACTTTAATAGCTGTAAAGGCTGATTTGATACCAAAACTTTTATTTTTTCAATTTGTGTTTGCCATCATGATAGTGATTTGGGAAAGCATCCTCATTTTTGTTAAATTTCCTTCCATCGGCTGTATAGAAATTAGATCACTTATGATCCCAGCTGATGTTACTACTGGACATGTCAGATCCCTGACTAAAATCTGACTTGTTAGATCATATTTTGTTTTAAGTTATCACATCTGTCTTTCACTGAAATATAAGCACACAAGGTTATAGGTATGTTTTTAACACTACTACAAAAATTTATTTTAAAAGAAAGGGAAGAAAAACTAAATGACCAAACAAAACTATGAATATAATGTTATTTTAAACATTTCAAAATGCACAGCAAAATAAAATCCCATTTACAGCCCAACACCATCATTTTATCAGTTAATTAAATCCAGACAAATTTTCCTTCCCTGTCAGATATGTCGGTTTGAATTAACTGCTTCTTAATTCTGGCCCAGTGAGCTGGGAAGACTTGTTATTTGAATTCTCATGCAACTGGGCATTTAGATTTCCACAGTGTTTTAAAACACTGTTTGTCTGGAAGTTTCACAAAATGTACCCTTTCAGAGGATTATTACTACAAATGGCATATCTTTCATCACACTTCAGACTAAATAATGCTGGTATTTTCTCTCCCTAGTCATGCCCAATTCCCAGCGTTTTAAGGGTACCAGTCAAATCAGATGGGATGACCTAGATATCACTATCTCTGTGCCATGGTATATTGGTCTAATGTTCCGCACGAGAAAAGCAAATGGATTCCTTGTGCAGGCAAATGCTGGGACTTCCTCCAAAATTAACATTCAGGTGAGCATCTATCCCGAAACGTGTTGCACATGATGTTAATTCCTGGTGATGGGCTATATTCAATATTTGCTGGGTATTGTGGAGACAATGCTGTATACAGTGGCAGTGGAATGTGTTGGGATTGATCTAATTGTTATTTCACATCTATTCCAGTTTTGGGAAATTTGGGCACTGCTGGTATAAAAAAATGAATATGTTATTACGTGTGAATTATAGATTTCTTTTTTTTTCCCTTTCTAAATTTCAACCGTCATTTTGCTTATCCAGATTGGAATGCTTTCCAGTCTAATGAAATAAATCAGTTGGTACCTTAGGCCACTGAATAAAGTATTTTTTTTAAAAAAGTAAACTGGTTAATAAGGTTTGGGCGTAAGGTCTGAGTTTCAACCCCTGGAAATTAATGAGTTTGCTGATTCTAATGTAGAGTTGTCATGTGTTAGACAAGATATTATTTAGCTGTCAGGGGCTTGCTATGCTCTTTGGAAGAGGAAAGCCCTAAAGCTCCAGTACTACACGGCTATAAAATTATCAGTGGTTATGCTTGGTGATTTTCAGAACCTAGAGAATAGTGTTTCTGTTAAGGGTGTGTGTCAACAAGTATAAACTGGCTTTGTGCCAGCTCAGTGGAGGAGTACATTCAAACTTGAAACAATGCATATGTCTTTCTTTTTGGTGTGGACATTGTGAATAACTCTGGTACTCTTGTTGTTCCACTTCTGGCAGATAATTGATAGTAACTTAGAATTTGAAGTGCACAACAAACATGGATTAAAAGCCAAACTGCGACTGACTCAGACACGGGTCAATGATGGAGACTGGCACCATTTACTGGTTGAGATAAAAAGTATGAAAGATGGCAAGGACATCAAGTACCTGGCTGTGCTGTCTTTGGATTATGGAATGTACCAGGTAACTCGCACAAGGGAGATTCCTGCTTTGCCTAGCCGCCTCTAGTGATTACATTGAAGTAGGTTAATTTCTGTGCTGCATTCACAATGGGAAATATTACTGAACAGCCAAGCTTCTCCTCTTCTAGCTCCTTGGATTTACCTTGGTGACAGCTGTGATTTCTTTGATCATTTCTGATTTCTCTGTTTCTCGTTGCAAAAACTAAAGGACAGACAAGATCATTTATCATTTGACAATGTTGAGACCCCACTCAAGGTGCAGACTCACATAGCACTGCAGATGGCAGGGGAAGAGGGCTTTAACACTGTAGCACCAATCTCCCATCTGTACGTACTCCAAGCCTCCACTCCCCAGACTGTGTTTTCAATTATGGTCATATATCAAGTAAGTAGCAAGGAAACATTGAATACATAATCCTTCTAGTTTTTGGTTTATAGATCAACCATGCAAAACATCACATATATGTGAAGATCTGTGATTTGAAGTGTTCTGTAAAAATGTTATCATATGTACTCCTGTAAGTTTCAGCCACACGCTATACATGATAGAAGACTCTGTGAAGCCCACCCTTTCCCATTCCAGTGACACAGTAATGAACCTTTTCCCACCATAACTCTCTCTCTCTCTCCCCCACCCCCACATACTCACTCTCACAGTGTCATTCATTCTGTGTGTGTCTGTCTCTCTCTCTCTCTCTCTCTCTCTCTCTCTCTCACACATACACTCACACTGTCAGACACTCTGTCACTCACACACACACACACACACACACACACACACACACTTTCTGTCACACACATTCACTCACTCATTCACACACCTCTCCTCTCTTGCGCGCTCTCTCTCTCTCTAACCAAATCTATGCTTCCCCGCCCCCAACCCCAAACACTGTAATAAGCTCATCTTTCTCCATATAGACTCTCAGACATCTAAGACCTGCTTGGCACTCTCTCTTCTGCCTCATCACTGTTTGGCAGCATTGATCCAGGGTCCAAGATCATCTCTGCACAATTATCATTGTCGTATCACTGGAGGGGTTTGCTTGTGACCATGAATGTTGTTTCTGTAAGACTCCTGGGCTAATGACCCACAGTCTGGGAATCGCTGCAAACCAACTGTCACACAGTCGTAACGATGCAGTTGTGCTGCATATCTGGTTTGTACTGTCAATAAGGTTACATGTCATTAATTATAATGTGTATAACTCAACATTACCCCACATTGCTTCTCTGCTCTGGATCTTTTGTCTCTTCTTGATTTTCTTCTTTTTTGAGAGTTCTCTTTTAAATACTTTTTGTGGTTCCTTCTCTGTCTATTCATTCCTCAATTCTTTCTTTGTTCTCTGCCTTTGTCCTACCTTGAGAAGTGGAGATGGTCGAAGTTATATTCTGATAAGATACATGTTCATGTACAGTCTTGGGTGGCTGAGTTCCTCAAAGAAGGCTGCATATGTATTTATTGTCCCAGCACAATTTTTTATCACCCCTTCTTTCCAACCCTACCCCCCCCCACCAAAAAAAAGTGTTCCTTCCAGAGACCACCGTTCTCTTTGTCAGGTAGGATGTCAAACCCAGCAGGAATAATTTTTTTAGAAGAACCTGTACAAGAGAGAGGGGGAAGGCTGCAGCACTGTCTAAAATCATAGTTGCATGACTACCACACTACACCAGAGATTCTCCTTTGGAATGTGTAATTGTCCTGTGTAGCTCAAAATTTTAACGGTTAGCACCTTACTTCAGAAAACGGCTACGAAATCAGGAGTTGCTGGAAAAAGCTCAGCAGGTCTGGCAGCATCTGTGAAGGAAAAAACAGAGTTAACCAGTTCCAAGAAAGGGTCACCAGACCTGAAACGGTAACTCTGATCTTTTTTTTCTTCACAGATGCTGCCAGACCTGCTGAGCTTTTCCAGCAACTTCTGTTTTGTTCCTGATTTACAGCATCCACAGTTCTTTTGGTTTTTATTCAGCAAGCGGCTCGTTGGTAATGAGTTACAATTCTTTTGTGCAATTCGTGGACAAACTGGAGATGTTGGAGGCAAGGGCAGATCAGGCAACATTATGCAATTTGCCAAGGTATCATCTGGAAAGTGATACTAATTATGATTTATGATAATCCTGCATTAGACTAACAAAGATGGTGAGAGTCAGTTGCTGCACTTGATTAATATGGGAAGTGTTTTCACTGCCCTCTGTTGAGATGTTGCTTGGACAGGTGAAGCTAAAATCACTGTTAATGACAACAGAAGATGAGCATCTAAAACTGTATGGCAATCTTTTTTGCACTATTGTAGGCACTTCACCATTTGTCAGTTTGGGTTTACTAAAGTCAGAGGAATACCACAGGAATGTATTAGACATTAATCACCTAATATCTAACGAGTATTTTTTGAGACTTTAATCTTGGAGAATGTCTCTTTGCAGGGCAGTGTCGAAATTGGCAATGAATTACCAGGATTGAAATTGAGAAACATCTATGTTGGATACCTCCCTGAAGATGGCTTCCCAAGACAGCAAGGATTCTATGGCTGCATGCAGGTACAAAGCAAAAGGCTATCTTTGGCTTTGTATTTCCTTCACTGTAGAGAGTTGCATTTGCTTCTAAAGGCAATTAACTTATTTTATTCCCAAGTTGTGAATATTTCACTAATGATCCACGAGGACACTTCTGCAGCAGGATTGAACTTCTGCCCACGTTTGTACTCCTGATCCTTATTGATCTGGTGGACCCCCAGATCTTTTCAAAAGCAGAGGCTGCTTCCTGGGATTCTACCAGAAAGCTGCACTGGACAATGGATGGAAATTGGCTGTGGCAACCAATCCATTGTTCCATGAACAGTTGGCAGACCGTCACAGCGAACACAAATTCTGAGCCCCTCCCTTGCACCATGACAAGGCTGCTCACCTCACATCTCAGATGCCATGTACTGCTAAGTATTATGGTTGTGAAAATGCCTGAAATGTGTTCATGACCATACTTAATTGTCTTGCAGAATGCTGGTCCTGGTAAGGGTGGGTGTGTTCTAAGCAGGAGTGGAAAATGAGGTGGGTTCACAGCTGAGCCAACAAGTGGTGCATTTTCCGAGTGACGTTCCATTTCCACATTCACAGATTTTCCAAAGAAAATGTTGGCAGCAATCGGGTGGAAAACTGAGGCCTCTCGCTGTTACATTAATTTATCGAAAAAACTTTTAAATCTCACAAATATACAAATGACATAACATGTATTATTGATGTTTCCAGTGTTAAACAAATGCTGTAGCTTGTATGTCTAAACATCCTGAAAAATCTCTTATATTTAAGATGGACTTTGGGGCTGTCCTTATGTTCTCACTGAAATTCACTTTTAAAACTTGTTAGCTTGGACAGAGGCTGATTGATTTATTGTCACGTGTACCAAAATGCAAAAAGCTTTGTTTGTGGCCAAATCACAGCAAGCAAGGGATGCACAGATCAAAGATACTTAGAAATGGACAGGTTACATTAATTGAGGCTAGAGCCTCTTCAACAGTCTGATAATGGCTGGAAAGAAGCTGTTCCTGAACGTGCTTATGCATGGGTTGAGGCTTCTTTTTCTTCTGCCTGATGGAAGAGGTCCTAAGAGATCATTGCCAGGGTGCGATGGGTTTTTGATGACATTGGCCACCTTTCCCCAGCAGCAAGCCGTGTAAATGGAGTCCATGGATGGCAAGTTGACTTCCATGATGGTCTGTGCTGTGCACATCAGCTTCTGTGGTTTCTTACAGTCTTGGGCAGAGCAGTTGCCATACCAGGCTGTTATCCATTTGGACAGTCTGCTTTCAGTGGTGCATCTGTAGAAGTGGTGAAGGACCTTGTGGACATGCCAAATTTCCTGAGCCACCTGAGGAAGAAGTGGTGTCATTATGCCACCTTAATTGTTGCATTTATGTGTGAAATCCAGGGCAGATTGTCAGTTATTGTCACTCCAAGGAATTTGACTCTCTTCACTCTCTCAATCTCAGTTCCATTGATTGTAGATGGAGGCGTGTTCTCTTCTTTTCTTTCTGAGGTTGATAATCAGTTCTTCAGTTTTGCTGACATAGAGAGACAGATTGCTTTCATTGCAGCATGACACCAAGCCCTCTATCTTCCCTCTGTATATTGACTCATCATTGTTAGATATCCGTCCCACTTCAGCAATGTTGTCAGCGAACTTGCAGATGGCATTCGTTCGGAAATTCTATGCACCTTCTGCTTAGAGAAGCATTTCCTTTTACTCTCGTTTAAACTCAGAACCAATTCTAAGACAGTCCAAGGTATTACTGATTCTAAAGCTACATTTTAGAATGGATGTAAAATTTTTAAGTTAGTGGACCGTGTCATAGACTTCGGCAAACATTCAGCTTCACCAGTCCAAAAACTTAAGCAAGTGCCTAATTAAATATGGATAATCTCACGTTCATTTGTAAAAATGCACTCTAAACAAAAAGTTACATCACAATAGTTGACTAACTTTTCTGATCCACCGTAATGGATAGAGGTATCAAAGCTCAGTTGATGGTAGTGGAATATGAGATGGATCAAACTGAGTTTTCATTGTATTGCAATGGCTTCTCACCCCAGGCAGAAAGCCCTGTGCTGTCTCAGCTCTGAGGAGTGAAAAGCCACAACACGGAATGGGCATCATTATAATATACTACGTTACTTGGAATAGGAGTTCAGACTTATTGGAAGAACACATGGATGAAGGAACCATGTTTGTGAGCTGCTTTTAAAAGTAACAGCAAATGTTGCTCCGAGACACACCACCTGTAAAAGACATTACTGCAGCTGCAGGACAACTATGCAGTCAGTGTAACGTACAATTATGCTTTGAAAGTGGGAGAACAACTCTCACCACCCCTCCCCACCCCTCCAATCTGTTCCAAATTCATGTTCAACTGCGAGCTAATGCCCTGGCATATTAACTAAGAGAAGCCTTGCAGCTTACTGTGAATCCTCTGCTTTTCCAAGGTCTCCACTCCAGCTAAACCCTGAATTCATATGAGAAGTTACAGCTCCACTGAAAAAGAGACTGAAATAATTCCAGACAGTGACCTTTTATTTTGAACTGTGTTGAATCTTTGTGTATGTGGTAATGTTGGGGAGAAGCCCGTTTTAAACCTGTGGGCCAAGTTGTAATAATTAATCATCTTTATTTATCTTTATTTATCTTTATTTATCTTTATTTTGGCACTTGCATCCCAAGCAACATTATAAGGAAGTGATAGACAGAGCTCAAAGATTCTGCAACCAATGAATCAGATGTGAGCTCTGCAGTCTTGCCACATCTAGTATCTAGTCATGAATGGTGGTGGACAATTAAGGAACTCACAATTAAGGTTCCACAAATATCACCTTTCTCACTAGTGATGGAGCGCAATACATCAACACAAAAAATGAGACAGTAACAATTGCAACAACCTTCAGCCAGAAGTGTTGAGTGACGATCCATCTCTGCGTTCTCCAGAGATTCTTAGTATCACAGATGCCAGTCTTCAGCTATTTGTTTCGTTTCACTCTGTGATGTCAAGAAATGGTTGGAAATACTGAATACTACAAAAGTTATGACAACATTAGGGCAATAATACTGAAAGCTTATGCCCCAGAACTTGCTGCTTCCCGAGCCAAGCTGTTTCAGTACAGCTATGACACGGTGAAAAGTTGCCCAACTATGCCCTGGACACAAAAGGCAGGAAAAATCCAACCCACCTAATTACCATTCTCTCAGTCTCCTCTTGATTGTCAGTAAAACAATGGAATCAACAGTGCTATCGAATAGCGCTTGCTTGGAAGCAACCTGTTCACTGACATTCAGTTCGAGTCCTGCCAGGGCCACTCAGCACCTGACCTTGTTACAGTCTTTGTTCACACGTGGGCAACAAAGATGAATTCCAGAGGTGAGGTGAGAGTGACAGCCCTTGACATCATGGCGACATTTGAGCAAATGTGGCTTCAGAGAGCCTGAGCAAAACTGGAGTCAGCGGGAATTGATGTGAAAACTCTCTGCTTGTTGAAGTAATACTGGACACAAAGGAAGATGGTTATGGTTGTAGCAGGCCAGCCAACTCAGCTCCAAGACACCTCTGCAGGCATTCCTCAGAGTAGTGCCCTAGACGCAACCATCTGCGGGTGCTTCTTCAATGACCACCATAAGGCCAGAAGTGGGGATATTCTGCTCAATGTTCAGGACCATTCCCAACTGCTCAGATACTGAAACAGTCCATGTTCAAATGCAGCAAGGCCTAGACAATATCCAGGTTTGAGCTGACAAAGTGGGAAGTAACCTTTGTGCCACACTAGTACCAGGCAATGACCATTTCCATCAAGACATTGTTTGGCATTATCAACACTGGATCACCCATGACTACCATCCTGGGGGTTACCATTGACCAGAAACTGACCTATGTTAGCTGCATAATTCTGTGGCTACAAGAGCATGTCAGAAGCTAGGGACCCTGCAATGAGTTACTCATCTCTTGAACCTGCCAAAGGTCGGTCCACTATCTACGAGGCACAAATCTGCAGAGTGATGGAATACTCCTCACTTGCCCAGATGAGTTCCAACAACATGCAAGAAACCTGACATCATCCAGAATAAAGCAGCTGCTTATTTGATGCCACATCCACAAACACTCATTCCCTCAAACACCAAACTCAGGAGCAACAGTGTTGTACCATCCGTAAAATACACTCGAGAAAAACTCCATGTGTCCTTTGACAACACCTTCGAAACCCATAACCACTACCGTTTAGAAGAACAAGAGCATCAGATACCACCCCTCTAAATTATGTTCCAAAGCACTCAGCACCCTGGCTTGGAAATCTACCTCCTTTGTTGCACTGTTTTTGGATCGAAATCTCAGAACTGCCTCGCAAAGAGCAGGGTGCCATATCTACACCGAATGGACTGCAGCAATTCAAGAAAGCAGCTCACCACCACCTTCCCAAGGTCACATAGGGATGGGCAATAAATGCTGGCCCAGCCAGCAATGCCCACGTCTGGTTAGTGATTAGAAAAAACTATCACATACTTGCTGCTAGAGCCGTTTAAATTGGAGAAAATGCCACTAACTTCACATGCAAAAATACTTTGGTTGTGGACAGCAATTAAATGCATATATCCTGTCCGTGACACTGATCTACTTGATTGCTGTGAGGCCCACTAAATTACTTTCCTTGTTGGTGCACACTCCTGATTCATTTTCAAGCATTTTCCTTCACTTATTGTTTCACCGTGTCCATGTTGTGTGATGCTCCCTGGATTAGAGGATAGACAGTCAGATACCGCCCGATATTGAGACCAGACGGTGGAAATTCAATGGCAGCTACTTAGAATGACTCACTCCCCAGCCTGTTCTTCCTTTTTTGGAAGATGCCTCCTCAATCTTTTGGCCAATATCAGTTGATAATACGTCCAGGCTGTACTGCAGATTGCATGAAACTGTCTCTCACTTGGCAGTCAAGCCTAGATTTTGTATTGCAGATACACTTAGGAGCTAGTGCGCTTTCAACAAAAAGTATGACAGTTCCTTCATAGCTTTGTCTTGGCACTTTGTCAATACTAGTTCCAAAAGTTCCCACTGTAAAATGATGAGGATGGTAAATGTGCACTTGGATGCAAATGAGCCTTTCTGCTAAGGTTACTTACAAAATGCTGAAAGATGAAAAAATTCTTTACCAATCGGGTAATGCTGAATTTGTTAGGTGTTTCTGATTTCATTGGCACCTTAATTTATACCTAACATTCAGTCAGCCAATTCTCCTGTTTTAATTGAATCAGGGCTGTGCACCAACAAGAAAAGTAACTTTGTGGGCCTCACAGAAATCCAGTAGATCAGTGTCATGAACAGGATATATGCATTTAATTGTTGTTCAGAATCAACGTATTTTTGCATGTGAAGTTAGTGGCATTTTGTAAATGTATAATTTGAATGTGTCTTGTGTAAGAAGCTTTTTAAGTATCTCTATGAATGTATGTGGTAAAAGATCAATATATTACATATGCATGTGATCCAGTGAGGATGTTTTCTGTGGGGAAACTGGGCTTCATATTAGTTTAGTTGAAAAGCATTCTTCCTTCTTTTCTGTAATAGGGCCTGCGAATGGGTGACACTTCAACAAATATAGCCACCCTGAACATGGATCGGGCTGAAAAGCTTCAAGTAGAGAGTGGTTGTGATGTTCCAGATCCATGTGATTCTACTCCATGCCCCATGCATAGCAGCTGTCGTGATGAGTGGGACAGCTACTCCTGCATCTGCGAACCAGGTATTTATGACTTCAATGTTAGTTGCATGCATTATAAAGTTTGGTTACCTGTAAAAATCGACATTGTTGATGCAATTCTCATTTTTCACAAAAAAATTTTGGCTGTCTCGCTTGAACCTCTTGATTGAAATGTTCTTTCTGAGATTTGTTTCTTGTACTACAACTGATTATGTTCTGATATCTGGAATGTTTACTGAACATTATACCACTGCAAAATTTTGTTTCAAATGAACAAAGGAAACTTTAACTACTCTTTGCACTTAGATAAAGATTTTCCTCAATTATAAATTTGTGCTTCATTTTTTAAATCATTCATGGGATGTTGGTGTTACTGCTGGGCCAGCATTTATTGCTATTCTGTTATTTCCAGCGAGCAGATGATGGTGAGCTGCTGCCTTGAACTTTTCAGTCTGTGGGGTGTAAGTGCACCCACAATGCTGTTCGGTGGCCTTGAAGAAACAGTGATATAATTCCAAGTTAAGGTGGTGTATATTTTGGTAGGAAACTTCCAAGAGGTGGTTTTCCCAAGCATCTGCTACTCTTGTCCTTCTAGGTGGTTTAGATGATGGACTTGGAAGGTGGAGTTGAAGTAGTCTCAATGAGTTACTACACTCCATCTTGTATATGACAGGTACTGCTACCAGCTGTGCATTAGTAGTGAAATTGGTGGAAGGGGTGCCAATCAAGCAGGCTGCTTTGGCCTGTATGTGTCAAGCTTCTTGAGTTTTGTTGGAACTGTACTTGCCTAAGCAACTAGGGAGTATTCCATTACACTTCTAACTTGTGTCTTGTGGTTGGTGAACAGGTATTGTGGAGTCAAGACGTTAATTAAGGCAGCACAGATTCCCAGTATCTAACCCGCTGCTGCGGCTACACTATTAATATGGTTGGTCCAGTTCAATTTCTGGTCAAGGTATGTTGATAGTGAGGGCTTCAGTGATGATATCATTGAATTTCAAGGGATGATGATCCAATACGCTCTTGCTGGAGATGGTCATTAGCTGGCACTCGTGTGATACAAATATTAGTTGCTACTGATCAATTCAAACTTGGATATTGTTTTGGTGGTGCTGCATTTTGACAGGGACCAGAGGAGTTTTGAAAAGTACTGAACGTAGCAGAATCATCAGCAAACATCCCCACTTCTGACCTTACAACGGGAGAAAGTTCACTGATGGAGTAATTGAAGATTGTTGGGCATAGGACATGAACCTGAGGAGCTCCTGTTTCCAGAGATGTTTCCTGAGATCAGAGACATTTCCTTTCTCACTAGATATGACTTCAAACAGTGAAGCATTCTCCCTTTTATTCCTGTTGACTTGTGTTTTGCTAGAGTTCCTTGATGCTATACTCTGTTAAATACCTCCTTAATGTAAGAGCTCTCACCATGAGAGTTCATCTCTGCTGTCCATATTGGGACCAATGCTGTTCGATGTGAAATTTCTCCACTATTACAAGGAATATTACTTTTTTAATGTGTAGTTATAATATTTTGATTTCAATTTTAATGCTGTGTCTTCAAATCATTTGTTTTGCTTTCTTTAAAATTCAAAACTAAAATGAAGAATCCAGTGCCTCTTACTTTCTCATTTGCCATCTATGTGAATGCTTCAACATGATTGCTTACCCTGCTCCTTAACCTCCGTGCAGCTGGCCATCTGGAGATACCTTCTTCAGATTCAAGCCAATAACAAATTAGGGAAATATGCACCACAGAGATCAGCAGATCTTTGCGGGCGACTTCCTTTTAAGGTGAGTAGCAAGTACAGTTGCTTCATCACTGATGGTGAAACTTTGCCTAATATCTTCAGCTTTTGTTAACATTTTAAGGCTTGTTAGATCCTGCACTCTTTCATTTTCAGAATATTATTGAATATGATTTGCTGCTCATCAGACCCTTGTAAAAGAAGGTATTGTGCAAGTGCATGCTAAACTGAGGCTAATGATTGTCTTTGCTCCCTTTGACAGGGTTCTTTGGGAAGAATTGTATGGATGTCTGCAGATTGAATCCATGTGAACACATCTCTAGCTGTTTCCACAACCCAAGCTCCTCACATGGCTACACTTGCAACTGTGGTGAAAACTACTATGGCCAGTACTGTGAAAACAAGTAAGAAATAGCGAAGCAATAAGTTGACAAACCTGTTAGTATATTTGGAATTATTTTCTAACCAAGTGACACCATGGTCCATTTGCAATAGATCACATTTACCCTTAATTTGGCCTTTTAAGCAAACGCGATCAATGCAATACGAAACAACAAGCACTTTGGGATTGTAATTCACCCCTTTTTGGGGAGAAAAAAAAAACCTTGAGTTTTGACATTGTTGGCCTTCAGAAATAATTATGTAAAGACAATATGTGGTTTGATTTGAGGTTGGATGTTATAAAGTTATATCAAACTGATCAATTGCATTGTGCAACGCGGTGGTCCATCTGATTGTGATTGAGTTATCTCTGCAATGCTAAGACTTTTATAACTGCACCTTGTAACAGTGGTTCTTGTTTGAGGTTTGATTAATCATCTTTTAGAAGAGCCCTGTAAAAGAGCTTTATTGCAGAAGCTTGCCCATAACTGGTTGCTTCCATCTTGACGTTAGTTGAGTCTCTTATCATTCTTTTCGTTCTCACGTTGTTTTGTAAAATTGGCAAGTGACCTGCATCTGCTCGCAATGTGAATTGATTAATATGAAATATGAAGAGGTCAGGAAGTGGATTTGGCTTTCATCCTGCGATTTGGAGTATCGCTGATTTCTGCCCAAGTAACTATCTACTTTTGGCTCAGAAAAATAGTCATGGTTTAGAAGTAGTGTTCACTGCCATGTTAAAGGTCTGATCTGCTTCTTTCCAGAATTGACCTTCCATGTCCAAGGGGAAGGTGGGGAAATCCCACCTGTGGTCCTTGTAACTGTGATACCACCAAAGGCTTTGACCCTGACTGTAACAAAACCACAGGTGAATGCCGGTGCAAGGTGAGGAAATGCTTACTGTACAGAATCCCACTCACTAGGCAGCTTCATTTTGGAGGGAACAAATATTTGAAAACTAGTCTGCAATTAGTACAGGTTTTAGACGCTTATTAAAAATGCTCCCATTTTCTTCCCTTCCTTCCCCCCCACCCCGCAACACATGCATACACATATTTTGTCTCTGATTTCCAGAGAATTCCATTCTTTGTGCGACTAGTTTTAGCCCAACTTTCTGCACTGACTTTAAATAAATGCCTTTGTATGACTTGTTGCTGGTATTCATATTTAGGATGAAGTCTCTCGCAGGTAGCCTAAATGATGTTTTTAGAGGAATGGATCACTTTCTCTGACAATGACATTACTTGTTTAGATGGTACTAGTCCTATTTTCTACGTTAATTAATTGCTAATGTGCTCATTTGATTTAACAATGAACTTCTGGATGATGCCATACTGTGACCAAAAGAATCAATTGACATAGATCTTATTTTCCAAACCAACCATCTACTTCCTTACCACTAAAAGACTATTTCCTAGTATGAGCTCCTTCGTTGCACCGAATGATTCTGTGACAGAAGAAATCAGATGCATAGCAGAGTTTATCAGTGGAATTGTTGTGGATAAAACGGATTAAAAGAAGCAGGTCCTGAAGTTCTCTGACGGCACTCTTCCCTTCATAACAAGTTCCTTGAATCATTAATGTTATTCCCTCTCAGTGCTCAGAATAACCAAACCCTTTCCACATACCCTGAATTCTGAATGTCCTGCCTGTGAAGAGCAGCAGGTAGTTTCCATCATTGTGTTCACAGCTGTCCTCCACAACACCATTTACTAAACTAAAGGCATTCATTCAATCTGGATGACCAAGCTACCTTTTCTCCAGTTGTGAAAATGAACATGTCTTAATCCCAGTCGTCAGAACAGTGATTTTTCCTTGAATTCTGCCGTTGTATTTTCAACCTCACTGATTTAAAAGGACTCAGATACAGCAAACTTTGTTTTAACCAGCTCCTTGATCAACTGGCACTCTTGATAAACTGGCAAAAATTATATACCACAAATACTGTGATCTACAGTGATGTCTGAGTATTTATGCTGTAGGCAAGGTATAACAGTAGTGTGTATACCCCCTGCACTACGTTTCTATTACTGTGCTTTTAGATTGATTTTTGGAGGCACATTGATGTTTTCCTATAGTTTTTGAGGGAAGTTGACATCTCAAAGGTTTGCTTGGTTAGCGTTTACCGTCATCATGTATACCTCTTGATTATCCAGAACATACAATCAACTGGCACACTCTTGGTCCCATACATACTGGTTAATCAAAAGTTTGCTATGTTCTGATGCTATTGATATCAGGAGTAGCTCCACAGCAAATATAACTGCCCATTTAAAATCATCAGGCACGGTAGGGTGCAGATTGGAGAGCACAGGGAGTCCAGCTCAATGAGAATGTGCCATTGTCTTCATCAGCTTTTATTTCAATGTTGGAGCAAAGTTTGGACTAAAGCCTGGATGTGAATTTTTTTTTGCTGTCCTCCCACTGTGACAGCTCGAGAGAGAGAGAGAGAGAGAGAGAGAGGGAGAGCGGATATACAGGGAAGATGTTGGAGTGTTACATATCACTGTCATGGTAATGAAGAGAGAATGATGGGTCAAGAATGCCATTCTGACAGATAATCTGCAAAAGAGTAGAGTTGTGTCAATCTGAGTCAGCACATTTCCCCTAGGTACTCGCATGTGTCTGATTTGTAAGAGATCATTGAAAAATAGTTGTCAATGGGGTGACTGCACTAAGGCAGATGTTTGTGTGATGAATGTCTCTCATTACTGCAGTGGCCATAGGAAAAAATAACCAGTCTGCACAAAGCTACAAATTGTGACATTAATGGTGTCAAGAAGTGTAGCAACAGGGAGGGGTAAAGAGGAAACGAAAAAACAAAGAAACCTACAGCACAGGAACAGGCCCTTTGGCCCTCCAAGCCTGCACCGATCCAGATCCTCTGTCTAACCTGTCATCTATTTTCTAAAGGTCTGTGTCCATTTGCGCCCTGCCCATCCATGTACCTGTCCAAATATATCTTAAAAGACTCTAACATGTCTGCGTCTACCACCTTTGCTGGCAACGCGGTCCAGGCACCCACCACCCTCTGTGTAAAGAACTTTCCACACGTATCTCCCTTAAACTTTCCTCCTCTCACTTTGAACTCATGACCCCTAGTAATTGAGTCACCCACTCTGGGGGAAAAAGCTTTTTGCTGTCTACCCTGTCTATACCCCTCATGATTTTGTAGACCTCAATCAGGTCCCCCCTCAATCTCCGTCTTTCAAATGAAAATAATCCTAATCTATTCAACCTCTCTTCATAGCTACCACCCTCCATACCAGGCAACATCCTGGTGAACCTCCTCTGCACCCTCTCCAAAGCACCCACATCCTTTTGGTAATGTGGCGACCAGAACTGTACACAGTACTCCAAATGTGGCCGAACCAAAGTCCTATATAACTGCAACATGACCTGCCAACTCTTGTACTCAATACCCCGCCCAATGAAGGAAAGCATGCCATATGCCTTCTTGACCACCCTATTGACCTGCGTTGTCACCTTCAGGGAACAATGGACCTGAACACCCAGATCTCTCAGTGCATCAATTTTCCCTAGGACTTTTGCATTTACTGTATAGTTCGCCCTTGAATTTGATCTTCCAAAATGCATCACCTCGCATTTGCCCGGATTGAACTCCATCTGCCGTTTATCTGCCCAACTCTCCAGTCCATTATATTCTGCTGTAATTTCTGACAGTCCCCTTCACTATCAGCTACTCCACCAATCTTAGTGTCATCAGCAAACTTGCTGAGCAGACCACCTACACCTTCCTCCAGATCATTTACATATATCACAAACAACAGTGGTCCCAGCACAGATTCCTGTGGAACACCACTGGTTACAGGTCTCCAATTTGAGAAACTCCCTTCTACTACTACCCTCCGTCTCCTATTGCCCAGCCAGTTTTTTATCCATCTAGCTAGCACACCCTGGACCCCATGTGACTTCACTTTCTCCGTCAACCTGTCATGGGGAACCTTATCAAACGCCGTACTGAAGCCCATGTATATGACATCTACAGCCTTTCCCTCATCAATCAACTTTGTCACGTCCTCAAAGAATTCTATTAAGTTGGTAAGACATGACCTTCCCTGTACAAAACCATGTTGCCTATCACTGATAAGCCCATTTTCTTCCAAATGGGAATAGATCCTATCCCTCAGTATCTTCTCCAGTAGCTTCCCTACCACTGACGTCAGGCTCACCGGTCGATAATTACCTGGATTATCCTTGCTGCCCTTTTTAAACAAGGGGACAACATGAGCAAGTCTCCAGTCCTCTGGGACCTCACCCGTGTCTAAGGACACTGCAAAGATATCTTTTAGGGCCCCGGCTATTTCCTCTCTCGTTTCCCTCAACAACCTGGGATAGATCCCATCCGGACGTGGGGACTTGTCCACCTTAATGTCTTTTAGGATACCTAACACTTCCTCCTTCCTTATGTCAACTTGACCTAGAGTAAGCAAACATCTATCCCTAACCTCAACATCTGTCATGTCCCTCTCCTTGGTGAATACCGATGCAAAGTACTCGTTAAGAATGTCACCCATTTTCTCTGACTCAGCGCATAACTTTCCTTCTTTGTCCTTAAGTGGGCCAATCCTTTCTCTAGTTACCCTCTTGCTCTTTATATATGAATAAAAGGCTTTGGGATTTTCCTTAAGCATGTTTGCCAGCAACATCTCATGTCTTCTCTTAGCCCTCTTAGTCCCTCATTTCAGATTCGCTCCACATTCCCGATATTCTTGCAAAGCTTTGTCTGTCTTCAGTCGCGTAGACCTCATGTATGCTTCCTTTTTTTCTCTTGGCTAGTCTCACAATTTCACCTGTCATCCATGGCACCCTAATCTTGCCTTTTCTATTCCTCATTTTCACAGGAACATGTCTCTCCTGCACGCTATTTAACCTCTCCTTAAAAGCCTCCCACATATCAAATGTGGATTTACCTTCAAACAGTTTCTCCCAATTTACATTCCTCAGATTCTGCCGAATCTTGGTACAGTCGGCCTTCCCCCAGTTTAGTACTCTTCCTTTAGGACCACTCCTATCCTTGTCCATAAGTATTGTAAAACTTACGGAATTGTGGTCGCTATTTCCAAAGTAGACCCCTACTGTAATATCAACCACCTGGCCGGGTTCATTCCCCAGCACCAGGTCCAGTATGGCCCTTTCCCCGAGTTGGACTACATACATACTGCTCTAGAAAACCCTCCTGGACACACCTTACAAATTCTGCTCCGTCTTGACCCCTAACACTGAGTGAATCCCAGTCAATGTTGGGAAAATTAAAATCTCCCATCACCACCACCCTGTTTCTCCTAAAACCTTTCCATTATCTGTTTACAGATAATTGACGGCTCTTCATATTGTCCCTCGCACCAGGCATTTAGAGAGGTTGGGGGGTGCAGTTAAACCCTAACGATAAAGAAACATTCCCCTTGTCACAGTGGGACAACTTCAGCAGCAAAAAGGAGACAGTAGCTGCAAGCAAGTGCTTTTTCTTTATTGCCCTCATCATGGCCCAGGAATAACAGATTATGTTCATCTGGACTTCAAAGAGAAGCCTTTGGCCTTCTTGCTACTCCTCCCTCTCCCACCTTCTGGTTCAGAAAATCCTGATATGTGCTCACCCCTACATCCTATCCCTTCCACCTGGTCTGTGATTCCCTCAGAGTCTCAGGCTGTGGCCCCCGCTGCTGGTTTTCCTACCAGATGGCCAGTCAACTGTCAACGTGCTGGATGATGGTTACGAAACACAAAACAGCCAATATAGTGAAAGCCAGTCAGTAAACTTGGCAGGACTTCTACAACTGTCCAAACTGTGATTCCCACCCCATTCCCTCCTGCCTTGCTGCAAATCTAGGAGTTCCTGTCTCATTGAATTTCAGAGAATTTCACAAGTTACTTGGATGTAATCCAAGTATATTCACACCATATGTTGACCCTTCTTCAAGTTCGTGTCACAAAAAGTGTTAAGACTTCTTTAAAATCCAGCTGAATAGTGATTCTTACTTCCTTTAGAGATGAACTGCGGAACATGTTTTCATAAACCCTCCAGGTTTTATTGCCTAAGCCTTTCAGAAGAATGACAGGCAGTGGTCTGCCACACATGAAATCTTAGTTTGGGTTGATTTTTCCTTTGCAGGACAACCATTACCAGCCTCAAGGTAGTGACACATGCTACCCGTGTGACTGCTTTCCAATGGGTTCCCAAACCCGGACCTGTGATGTGGAAACAGGTCAATGTTCCTGTAAGTCTGGTGTGATTGGACAGCACTGTAATCACTGTGATAACCCATTTGCTGAAATCACCAGTGATGGCTGTGAAGGTATGTCATAAGAATTATTCAAAAAAAACCTTCCTTCAAGATATTTGATATGCATTCATATGATGATTTATTTAAATAGTTTGAACATTTTTAAAACACCTTTTCTAGTAGTTAATGTATATACAAGCTAGACGAATTTCACATTTGTGTGTTGGACCTGTACTATCATGTTGTGGTATTAATGGCCAATGAACCTCTCATCCTTGGGCTGCATTTATTCAAGGACTTGAGTTTGCTATTCCCATGTCTATTAAGTGACTTGGAGCTAACTGTTATCTAATTGTTTCAGTGAAGTATAACGTGTGTCCAAAAGCCTTTGAAGCTGGGATCTGGTGGCCAAGGACAAAATACGGACGACCAGCAGCCATGCCATGCCCCAAAGGATCAATTGGTGAGTCTGCAGTGGAAACATTGCATTCATACAGTGTTGAAGTGGAGAGATCGTATATTTTAAGATCTAAATATGGAGATAAGCAATATAGCTCAGAGTTACCTTGTCTCATCCCTGCTTGTGTGTGTTGTTGGATTGTATAAATATATCTTAGCACATGAAAGAGATCATACCCCTGCAATTGGATGTTTGTGTTGGTTTTTATTGATATTTTAAATTGGGTTTGTCACAAGGGTGTATTTTTTAAAATTCTGGATGAGAAGATAAAATGCATTATTTTCAAGTTTGTGCATGACATAAAATTGGATTGGATTGTGGATGAAGGCGATGTAGAGAGGCTTCAAGGGAATTTTGAGGCTCTGTAACTGGATACGAAAATGGTAAATGAAGTATACTGTGGCTAAGTGTGAGGTCAGCCACTTCGGTTGGGGAGCAGAGGTGCAGAGTGTTTCTTAAATGTTGATACATTAAAAAGTGTTAATGTCCAAAAGGACCTGGGTGTCCTTATTCTTCAGCCACTGAAAACTAACATGCAGATGCAGCATGCAGTTCAAGGCATACACCATGTTGGCCTTTTACTGTAGGAAGGTTTGACTGCTGGCGTAAATACTGACTTCAGTTGTGTGAAATGTTGGTGAGAGCACACAATAGACAATAGACAACAAGTGCTGGAGTAGGCCACTCAGCCCTTCGAGCCAGCACCACCATTCATTATGATCATGGCTGATCATCCACAATCAGTATCCTGTTCCTGCCTTATCCCCATAACCCTTGATTCCACTATCTTTAAGAGCTCTATCCATTTCTTTCTTGAAAGAATCCAGAGACTTAGCCTCCACTGCCTTCTGGGACAGAGCATTCCATATATGCACCACTGTCTGGGTGAGGAAGTTTTTCCTCAACTCTGTTCTAAGTGGCCTACCCTTTATTTTTAAACTGTGTCCTCTGGTTCTGGACTCACCCATCAGCGGAAACGTGCTTCCTGCCTCCAGAGTGTCAAATCCTTTAATTATTCTATATGTGACAATCAGATCCCCTCTCATCCTTCTAAACTCAAGTGTGCACAAGTCCAGTCGCTCCAATCTTTCAACATATGATAGTCCCGCCATTCTGGGAATTAACACCGTGAATCTACACTACACTCCCTCAGTAGCAAGAATGTCCTTGCTCAGGTTTGGAGACCAGAACTGCACACAATACTCCAGGTGCGGTCTCACCAGAGCCCTGTACAGCTGCAGAAGGACCTCTTTGCTCCTATTCTCAATTCCTCTTGTTATGAAGGCCAGCATGCTATTAGCCTTCTTCACTGCCTGCTGTAGCTGCATGCTTGCCTTCATTGACTGATATCCAAGAACACCTAGATTTCGTTGTACTTTTTTACCTAACTTGACTCCATTTAGATAATAATCTGCCTTCCTGTTCTTGCCACCAGAGTGGATAACCTCACAATTATCCACATTAAACTGCATCTGCCATGAATCTGTCCACTCACCTAGCCTGCTCAAGTAACCCTGTATTCTCCATAACATCCTCGTAACATTTCACACTGCCACCCAGCTTTGTGTCATCAGCAAATTTGCTAATGTTACTTTTGGTGCCGCCTTCTATATCATTAATATATCTTGTAAACAGCTGCGGTCCCAGCACCGAACCTTGCGGTACCCCACTGGTCACCGCCTGCCATTCCAAAAGGGACCCATTTATCACTACTCTTTACTTCCTGTCAGCCAACAAATTTTCAATCCAAGTCAGTATTTTGCCCCCAATACCATGTGCCCTAATTTTGCTCACCAATCTCCTATGTGGGACTTTATCAAAGGCTTTCTGAAAGTCCAGCTACACTACATCCACTGGCTCTCCCTGCTCCATCTTCATAGTTACATCCTCAAAAAATTCCAGAAGATTAGTCAAGCACGATTTCCCCTTTGTAAATCCATGCTTACTCTGACCTATCCTATAACAGATCTATCCTGTTCCTCCAAATGAGTCATAATTTCATCTTTTAAGACCATAAGACCATAAGATGTAGGAGTGGAAGCAAGGCCATTCGGCCCATCAAGTTCACTCCGCCATTTAAATCATGGCTGATGGGCATTTCAACTCCACTTCCCTGCGCTCTCCCCGTAGCCCTTGATTCCTTCTGAGATCAAGAATTTGTCGATCTCTGCCTTGAAGGCATCCAACGCCCCGGCCTCCACTCCACTCCGTGGCAATGAATTCCACAAGCCCACCACTCTCTGGCTGAAGAAATGTTGTCTCATTTCAGTTTTAAATTTACCCCCTCTAATTTTAAGGCTGTTCCCACGGGTTCTAGTCTCCCCGCCTAACAGAAACAACTTCCTAGCATCCACCCCTTCTAAGCCATACGTTATCTTATAAGTTTCTATTAGATCTCCCCTCAACCTTCTAAACTCTAATGAGTACAATTCCAGGATCCTTAGCCGTTCATCATATGTTAAACCTACCATTCCAGGGATCATCTGTGTGAATCTCCGCTGGACACGCTAGAGGGTTAGTATGTCCTTCCTGAGGTGTGGGGCCCAAAATTGGACACAGTATTCTAAATGGGGCCTAACTAGAGCTTTATAAAGTCTCAGAAGCACATCGCTGCTTTTATATCACCCTCTTGAGATAAACGACAACATCACATTTGCTTTCTTAATCACGGACTCTACCTGCAAGTTAACTTTTAAAGAATCCTGGACTAACTCTCCCAGATCCCTTTGTACTTCTGCTTTACGAATTTTCTCACTATTTAGAAAATAGTCCATGCCTGTATTTTTTTTCCCAAAGTGCAAAAACTCACATTTACTACATTGAATTTCATCAGCCATTTCCTGGACCACGCTCCTAAACTGTCTAAATCTTTCTGCAGCTTCCCCACCTCCTCAGTACTGCCTGCCTGTCCACCTATCTTCGTATCATCGGCAAACTTCGCCAGATTGCCCCCAGTCCCTTCATCCAGATCAATAATGTACAAGGTGAATAGCTGCAGCCCCAACACTGAACCCTGCGGGATACCGCTCGTCACCGGTTGCCATTCCGATAAAGAGCCCTTTATCCCAACTCTCTGCCTTCTGTCAGACAGCCAATCCTCAATCCAAGCCAGTAGCTCACCTTGAACGCCATGGGCCCTCACCTTTGCTCAGCAGCCTCCCATGAGGCACCGTATCAAAGGCCTTTTGGAAGTCTGGATAGATAACATCTACTGGGTTTCCCTGGTCTAACATACGTGTTACCTCTTCAAAGAATTCTAACAGGTTTGTCAGGCACGACCTCCCCTTACTAAATCCATGCTGACTTGTTCTAATCTGATCCTGCACTTCCAGGAATTTAGAAATCTCATCCTTGATAATGGATTCAAGAATTTTACCAACTACCGAGGTTAGGCTAATCGGCTTCTAATTTTCCATCTTTTGCCCGCTAGGCTCTGCTTCCAGTCGATTTTCGTCAATTCCTCTCTCATGCCCCTGTAATTACCTTTATTTAACTGTAACACCATTACATCCAATTTTACCTTCTTTCTTTCAAACTGCAGACTGAACTCTACCATATTATGATCGCTGGCTCCTAAGTGTTCCCTTACTTTAAGGTCTTTTATAAAGTCTGGCTCATTACATAACACTAAGTCCAGAATAGCCTGCTCCCTTGTGGGCTTCATCACAAGCTGTTCCAAAAAGCCATACTGTAAACATTCCATGAATTCCCTTTCTTTGGATCCACCGGCAACATTATTCACCCAATCCACCTGCACATTGAAGTCCCCCATGATCACCGTGACCTTGCCTTTCTGACATGCCCTATCTATTTCTCGGTGCATCTTGCGCCCCTGGTCCTGATCGCTGTTAGGAGGTCTGTACATAACTCCCGTTATAGTTTTTTTTATAATTGACTCCACCATCTTTCCCACCACTGACGTCAGGCTAGCCGGTCTATAATTCCCTGTTTTCTTTTTCCCTCCTTTCTTGAAAAGTGGGACAACAGTAGCCCCCCTCGAACCTGCAGGAACTGATCCTGAATCTATAGAGTGTTGGAAAATGATTACCAATGCGTCCACCTGGAGTATTGTTGCAACTTTGGTCTTTCCTAAAGAAAGCTATACTTTCCACTGAGTGAGGACTGGACTGTCCTTTGAGGAGCAGTGAAGAGACTGGGTAATTAATTATCTAGAATTTATAAAAATGGGAGATGATCACAGTAAAATAGAAAATTCTTTAAAGCTTGGACATGTTAGATGGATACTTCTGTGGTTGGGAACTCTACAACAACGGGACACAGCTTCAGAATAAGCGGCAAGTCATTTGGAATGGTGATGAGATTTTCTTTGTTCAGAGACTGGTGAATCTTTAAAATTCTGCCCTCTGGAGGGCTGTGGAAGGCTTGGTAACACAGCCTGTTCAAGATAGAGGATGATAGATGTCTAGCTACGAGTGGCATCAGGGGTTAAAGGGTATAGCACAGGAAATGATATTGTGGTAGATGATCAACCATGATCTTGAAATTCCTGTATACATCAACTATGTTACTTCAAATAATTTAGTTATGCCTTATCGACCTGCTTTGTCCTTAGCAAATCTCTGCTGGCAGTGATCTGTTAACCAATACTTATTCCAAGTGACAATTGATTTTGTCTCTTAAATTCCCTAGCCCTAAATTCTCTAGCCATTGCTTGCTTGGCTGTACCTGTCCCTTGTTTTGAAATTTGGATCCAATAGTAGATGTAGTGATTCATGTTGCATCCATGTCATCAACATCCTGCATGGTTGTGTGCCACTGATCACTTCCCCATCAGAAATACAGCAAACAGCAATTTATATTCCTGACAGATTCACAGTTGGGTTAAAAATGGCATGTTTGCATCTCGCAGTGTTGGTGCCTCCGGCTGGAGAGCAGTTGAATCTGTTTTACTGATCTCATTTCCCATTCCTAACCCATTGATTGTAACTCCATCACATGAGGAAATGATTCACTTTCAATATAAGATATTTCCTGAAATTGGTTCCAAACATCCTTTCTTGGCACTATGGAGTTTTTCGTGGATTGCTATCCATGAGATGGTGTTTTCTTTGCTCTATTTTTGTGGCAAAGCTAGAGTATTGACGTAGAACATTCATATAAATTGAAGACAGTGATGGTTCAAACTGAAATTGTGTGAAGGTTATCAGTGTCAGTTGAGAGGAGCAGCAACAGAATCACTCTGGAAGTTTATACAAAAGACATTTTCTTTAAACCTGTATAAGACAGCATTGGTTAAAGCACCAGATGTCCATTGAATTGTGATCTTCGAATTGTGATTCTTGAGAAGAACTTGAATATTGGTCTCTAAAAACAGTAGATTCTGGTGAAGAGTTAACCACCATCTAACTTACAATATTTGTTAATCTGGCAGTTGGAAATACACTGAAACAGAGCATCAATAAAGAGGAAACCTTCTACTTCATTATCTACCCCTCCAACCTTGAATAATATGTGCTATGTTGCATAATTTAACAAAAAATTGCTGCAGGAAGCATTAAACAGTTTTGTGTGAATAGCAGAATAATCATTCTGCAAATGATAAATGAGCATTGATAGAAACAAAACTAACTTAATTACTTACATTAGACTGAAGTAAAAATGCCTGTTTACATGATGCAGTAGTTGTAAGAATGTAATGTCCGACATAATCTCCTCCCAGATGTTACAGTTCTTTTTAATGCTGTATTTTCCCATGATATTGTATTGGACTAAGCAGTGATGTATGAGTTAGGCTTGAAAGTCCATATGTAAATGGCTGAAGTTGTATTCATTTGGAAAACATCTGAATTTTTAATTGGTTCTTGATGTTTTGACTTCTATCATAAGGTTAGACATTTATATATTTGTTTGATGAATAGGTTAGAAAAACATAAGTTAAAATCTGTTTTTGAATGCTCGTTAGCAATGACAGAGAGTGAGGATAGGTTGAAAGACTAAAGGATTGGTCCTTCAGAGACCTACCAAAAAGTGAATGTTCTCCTCCTATATCATTGTCTAACAGCCAGAATTCAGAGTAGTTGCCAGGACCTGTTGTTAGCCGCTTCCTGGGCAGCTGCAATTAATGATTCCCAGCAATTTTGCATTTAACTAGCAGAGAGTCACTCCACCTGTATTTGGAGAATTCTGAAGAACCAGTGCAATATAAAATCAAATTCAAGAGTACAGCAGTTCTCAAAATGCATTTATTTACAAGTTTAGATAAGCCTAACCTCACCAAAGTTAGGCATTTTTTGAGGAAGGTGAAAGGCCATTAAGCCAAGAGTTAAGAGTGAGCTATAACCGATTAGAGGTTGGTTGGCTCGCCGAGCTGGTTTGTTGTTCCGCAGACGTTTCGTTACCGTGTTTGGTAACATCCTCAGTGCAGCCTCTGATAAAGCGCTGGTGTGTTTTCCTGCCTGGTTTTTAAACTCTGGCATCCATTGGGATGGATTGCCTCACTTCTGGGTTTCCTCCGTAGTGGAACATATATGGGGTCGCGTTCAATGTGTTTAGTAATAGCATGCTTCATGGAGTGCCATGCTTCCAGGAATTCTCGTGCTTGTCTCTGCCTAGCCTGTCCCAGGACCTTGGTGTTGTCCCAGCCCAAGCCATGGTTCTCCTTGTCCATGTGAATTGAGTATAGGTCGTGTCTTTTTGTAGCCAGTTGGTGTTCATGTACTCTTGTTGTTAGTCACTATAAGACACACAGTAGTCCCAACACTAACCAGAAAGAGGGAACTCAACACCCTCAAACACATGGGAAAGACAAGGCCTGGACAGATTAAAAAAGGACAAGAACATCGCTATACTACCTGCAGACAAAGGGCGCATGACAGTGATAATGAATAAAAAGGACTACATCTCCAACGATCAAGCATTGCTCACTGACGAGAACACATACTGACCAGAACAAACTGACCCGACACCACAACTAGGCAACGAAATCCTGTACACGCTACAAAGACTTGAACAAACAGGACAGATCAACAAAACAGACTTCTTAAGACTAAAGCCTGAAGGATTCAACACTCCCTGATTCTACGGCCTCCCTAAAGTGCACAAGCTGGAAGACCCCCTCAGACCCAGAGTCTCCCTGCCAGGCACTCCATCACACAGATTAGCCAGAGAACTACAAAGAAGACTCAGGCACCTCATCAACAAATCACCCCACTCCATCCACTGAGCCCAAGAATTCCTCAACTCCATCAAAGACATAAAGATAGAGGACGAAGAGACCATGATATTGTTTGATGTCACCGCCCTATTCACATCAACAGACGTACCACTAGCAAGGCAAACAATGACAACACTACTTGAACAAGAACATGACCCCAGTGAAACCATCTCCAAGGGCAACACGGTTAAACTACTGGACCTATGCCTGACCACCCACTTCACCTTCAACGGCCAAACATACGAGCAAATCAACCGGGCACTCATAGGATTGCCTATGTTCGGACTCAAAGCAGAAGCAGGGATACAAAGAAAAGAAAGGACTGCCCTTTCATAAATCCAACCAAAACTGTGGATGTGCTATGTAGACGACACCTTTGTCATCATTGAACGGACCAAATTAGAAGAGACACACAAACTCCTAAACAACACCCTCACCAGAATAAAATTCACCAGAGAGGAGAAGAACAAACAGCTCCCATTCCCGGACGTCATGGTAGAGCACAAGACAAGTGGGGAACTGCAAATGAAAGTACACCGAAAAGCCACGCACACAGACCGGGTACTGAACTTTAACAGTAACCATCCCAACACACACAAACGAAGCTGCATGCGAACACTATTTAAAAGGGCAACAACACACTGCAGCAACATGGAGCTACGCCAAGAGGAGGAGGAATACCTCTTCCTAGTGTTCAAGGATAATGGATTTCCAAAGAACTGGGCCAGGAGATATCTACAGGAACAGCATCAGAAAGATTCTACATGCCCCCACACACTCATCACACTAGCCTACATCAGGAACACGTCAGAACCCACCACAAGACTTCTACAACTGCTGGGCATCAGAGTGGCACACAAGCCCGCATCAACCCTACGACAAGCGCTCACCCGAACTAAAGACCCACTCCCCATCATGGACAGGACCAGCGTTTTCCACAAGATCCCCTGCAGAGAATGCGAGAAACACTACATCGGACAAACAGGAAGGAAACTAACAACAGGAGTACGTGAACACCAGCTGGCTACAAAAAGACACAACCAATACTCACTCATCTCAATCCACATGGACAAGGAAAACCACAACTTCGACTGGGGTAACACCAAGATCCTGGGACAGTCTATGCAGAGACCAGCACGAGAATTCCTGGAAGCAAGGCACTCCACGGAGCAGGCTATTAATAAACACATTGAATTTGACCCCATACACATTCCACTACAGAGGAGACCCGGAAGTGAGGCAATCCATCGCAACAGATCCCAGAGTTTAAAAACCAGGCGGGAAAACACACCGACGCTTCATCAGTGGTTGCACTAAGGATGTTACCAAGCATGGTAACGACACGTTTGTGAAATAACAAACAAGCTTGGCGAGCCAACCAACCTCAACACCCACAACCCGAGCTACAAATCGACTCCAAAACCTGTGACAGATTATTCCAGAAAATAAACAACAGTGTGGTGCTCTCCTGCTTAGTGAAATCTGCTGTTTAAGCAATGAAAATAAGCTCCGTATAACACCTGAAGGGTACCTTCAGAACTTTTATTTGCATTCTCGAAGAATGTACATAATTGCTAATTACTAACTGAGTTAACATATGGCATTTTTAAGTGTAGAATTGTCGCAGGATTCTTTATGTGCTCTTCCCACCCTCTTATTTGTTGCCTTAACTTCTTTCTCACTAATGATCGCTCTTTCTTTCTCTCTATACTTTAGTGTAGAAAAAATATTCTTTGAGACTGTGGCATTACAACAAATTAAAAGTTACATTGCTCAGCAAAGAATAACTTGGACTAAATTGTGAGCTTGTCTAGTTGTCACCCTGTGGGTTTCTGATTATACTCAATTTATTTAATTAAATCAGTAGAGATTGTCTGGTGATCAGATCTTTGTTTCTCTTTACGCAGGAACTGCAATTCGTCACTGCAATGAAGAAAAAGGCTGGCTCCCTCCAGACCTTTTCAACTGTACCACACTCACCTTCATTCAGCTCAAGTCTATTGTATGTCCCTTTATTGCATATGCCTTTAACACAAAAACAAAATAGTGCTGATGCTAGAAATCAGAAATGAAAACAGAAAATGCTGAAAATACTTGGTAGATTTGCAGAAAGAACCTGGTTTGGTGCTATATAGTCTTTGCTTTCTCTGGGCCAAGTGTTAATAAATATGACTTATAAACACTAATAACTGTATTGATTCTGAATTGAGCTGCAGGAATCAACCTAACAATCTGATTCTTTGTTGCAGATTCAGTTTTCATTTCTGTAGCACTATGTTTTTATTGCCAAGTTCAAAGAATCTACTGAAATGGCAACAATCAACCTCTAGACCTCAGTCTGTATCTGTGTCTAGCCTTTCTTTGCTTGCATGTAACTTCTTAAGTTTTCAAAGAAATCCATTGCCTTTTCTCACAATGAGTAAGTATCCATTTGGAGTTTCCATAAAACTGATCAGGGTGGACGTTGAGGTCCCATGTGGGAATCTTTGCCCTACCATTGTTAATTCTGATGGTTGTAGATTGAACTTCCATGTTGCATACCTGGCTGCAATTCCCATTTGATATTCTACTGCAGTACTGAGGGAGTGCTACAGAGTCAGTAGTGCTCTTCTTTCAGCTGAATCATTAGACTGTAGCGCCATCAATATTGGACAAAATTGAATGGTAACATGTGAGGGAGATGAGGGGAATTCCCCTGATATTGTTTTCAATCTGTTTTTTCCTCCGTCAACACCAACAGGAATACAATGAACTGTTGGGTCTGTTTGAGACATTTTCATTTACAATTTAAGGTCTGCATTATTTCATTGTCTGTGAAGTATTCTGAATCATCCTGTGACTTTACAACGTATTCTATAATGAAATTTGTCTTTTTAAGAAGTATTACTATTGTGAGGTCAACAGACATGGCACATCAGCATGACATGCCACTGTAAAGTATATGTCTCAGTGCCTAACATTAGCTGACGCCTTTGGTATTGAAAATTACTGAAAACGTGTTGAGAAAATTTCATAGAATCAACTTTTCTGTTTGCTATGGCCAATAGCACTATTAAAAAATGGACATTTGGGTGCAAGTTGTTTGGTGTGAGTTGCTGTCAAATGAATGCTTGCCTTTTGTAGTAGTGTGTGATTTTCTGGCCACCCTTTTGGTCTTATGCAAAGTGCAGTTATTCCAATGTCATATAGGAATCACTGGAATGAATGTAGAAGTAAGTACATATTTGCTCTGCTGCATTTTAATGCTTTCCTGGGTGACCTTGCTGTGAACAAAACTGCTGTGGACTGTTGCCCTGTTTTATCTCAATTCACTGAGGAACATCCCCAATTAGTGTAGCACAATATCCGTTGTTTCACAAGTTTACACACCTTTTTTGTGTATTTTGCCAACAGATGGAAAAACTTCATCGCAATGAAACCAAGATGGACACACGCAATTCAAAGAAAATTGCCAACATGTTGCAGAATGCCACAAAGCACACGCCAACATATTATGGAAATGATGTTAAGATTGCTTATGAGTTGATAAAGAAGATTCTTCAATATGAAAGAAACCAACAGGACTTTGAACTTGCAGCAACTCAAGATGTTGAGTTCAATGAGGTGTGGTATCTGGTATTACCTACTTTATTCTTATGCTGAATGAACGATGCTGATTTCTTTCTATGAAGCAGTATCCTGTCTGTGAAGCATTACTGAAGCAGTTAAAGAAGCAAATAAAAAAAAGTTCACATCAATAATTGACCAAAGAAAAGACATACACATTGATGCTAGGTCATGACCAAAGTATTAAGTGAGTACACTGCATCTGTATTTATCAAGGATACGCATGTTACCCAGGCTATGGTGACAGAGAAGAAATCTCAGTCCTCCTGCAGTCTAACAATTCTCTGATTTAATTTAGCACTTTTCATGACCACCAGGTATCTCAAAGTTCTTTGTACTCATTGATTTACTTTCGAAGTGCAGTCACAGTTGTAATTTAGGAAACTATATAGCAAATTTGTGTACGGCAAACACCTGAAAATAATAATATGTTAATGACCAAATATTCTATTAATGAGATAAATACTGACCAGGTCACCTGGGACACGCCTCTGCTCTTTTTCAACAATAGTGGCACGGTATCTACCAAGGCTAGTCTGAACCCCAGTTCCGAAGATGTTCAGGCATGATGGGCTGAACGGGCCCCTCAAGTTGTGATTCTGTACCACTGGTATGACCAGCTCATGAACTCACATCTGGCTCAAGGATGAGAGATGCTGAGCCATGGTTGTCAGAAAACACTCTGAAAGTTATCCCACACACGCACACACCCCTACCTTCAACAACCTTCAGACTGGAATCTGTTTTCTTTTGAGTAATTTTTGAATGGGCTGGGTACAGGAACTTTTGTAGCATGCGAATAATGTAATGACCTCGAAACTGCAAGTGGTCCCACATTCTTACATGCAATGTGCTCAACTTAAAATCAACTCTGAAACCATTTTCTTTAACCTGTGTCCGTCTTTCCTTTCTTTCGCCTAACCGAATCGCACAGCCCTTTCTCATCTTTGTCTCCCAACTGCAGTGTGCAGTTGTTACATGCCATTAAATTGGAAGGGCTGATGAAGGGAGCAGCTCCTTTCCACCTATGTATTAAGGAACGGGTTGGAATGTTTCCAGCTGTAGCTTATCACGTGATACGATGTTGTGATAAAATATTTAGTGGTGACAGAGCTTTAGTGTGTATCTAATATGTGTGTGCGCGATTGCAGGGCTGGTGTTCACAGTTCTCCGGGGCACATGAACAACTCCATTTCACTCGTGAACAGAGTCAGTGATCAATATGTGGAAAGTGTTTTATCACCTACAGCCACCCATTTGTAATCTTTGTGAATAGATATTGTAGCCTCTCTAAATACAGTTAAATAAGGATACCCATTTACTGTGATTCTGAAAAAAAGGGTTGATGGTTGAAAGCAGAGCAGCACAGTAGTAGATTACAGCGATCAGGTGTCTATTTTTCACTTGCTAATTATATTAAAACCCAAAGGTTTCGGAATGTCAGGCTAAAACCTAATTAGTTCTACATAACCTAGCTCGTAATATGCTCAACCAGCAGGAAAGAAGTCTGCCTGAGGTCATAGCCTTCATTTGTTTAATACAGACATTTGCTCATAATGTTTAAAAAAAATTGGCCTGTTTTCTTCTAGTGTGGAGGGGAAGGTGTTTAAAGCAGTTCAGTTTTGGATCAGTATTTCCTTCTGTTGCTTTGGCTATGTTTGAAAGTTTGCGGTAACCCCAAGTTTAGCAGCTGAGTAATATAAATTCAAGTCAAAGGCATGGAAGGAATTGCAGAACATACCTTCATTAACATCATCATGTGATTAAGTAAACTCCTGAAACTTGGTCTTTTGGTTTAAGTGACTGACCATGACCCTCGATACTGGAGTTAATTATCTTAAAGTACAGCCTATTTCCTCATTAGCTCCAAAGGAGAAACACTTCCTATGTTTAGCCAAAGGTCACTGCCAGCTGGAGCTGCTGTTGCTGTTAGCAGAGCTGGAATGTGTTGTAACTGATAGTTGCTGTGCTTTAAGTTCAAAGCCATGTCAAACAGTGTCATTCCTTTGTACTTTTAAAATCTTACAAAATGGGATCTCATAGTTGGAACACCAAGTTTGAAATGTGACTTCTCATTTAATCTGCTATGCCCAGCTTTCTATAAATTGGCATTCAAAATAACAGGCTGTGTGATATGCCTGATATGGTGCTATAAAGTTTAAACAGCAGTGAGGACAGTGTGATGCTAATTGAAGATCATGATACTGACTCATCCTTTGAGCCCATGACTGGTTACTACATCTGCTAACATTCTTGAGAGATTCCCAGGAGCTAACCTTTTGAGTTTTGCTCATGTTTCTTCCAACTTCACCCTTTAACAAGTACGATGCTGATTGGCAGTGTACCAAGAACTTGGGATACTGATATGGTTAAGTGTGCTGGGCATCCTAATCCTCCACAGCAAGCTCCAGTTCAGTAGTGCTACCAGAGGAGAGCATTCTGCAGACAGGACAACCATCTGCAGGAGCGCCAAGATACTGGGACAAAGGTAATGACGTTGGCTGCTTTAGGTCCCCTTTTGTTGACTGATTAGAGAGCCTGGTAGAAATGACGAGCAGATGGCGAGTCTAGTGTATAAGGCCGGTGAGGTACTGACGTAAAGGTTATGAAAGAGAGCACAGTATATTTTTCAAACATCTCAAAATAATGACAGTTGTGTTGCACCTTAAACAAGTTCACTTCATTCTCTTAGATTATGGTTAATGCACTTTAAATAATGCAGTTCAGTCCTTGAGTTGCAACTTTATTCTGCCACTACATGTAAATGTATTCATTGATGCTTAATGTAAAGTGATTTGTGGATTAAGCTACCATAGTTACACAGAAGTACATGTAGATGCGGTAGTAAAGTATGTCTGAACAGAGCTTATTAGTTGTTGTTTATTACTAGAATTTTAAGTATTTATTCTCATAGTTGCAATGTATCAAAAAAGTCGTCTTTTTGAAATTAATGCTTGGTTCCTGGATTTGGGTTCTGTGCAACATATGAAGACCTATGTTCCCACATTGGGACTCCAGGTTTTGAAAGCTGTTGTGTCTTATCTGCAACTGTGTATCATATAAAACTGGTTACATGTAGCCAGGGAGTAAGATCAAGACCACCATGTTATTTTATGACTGCAGTTTCAATTTTGTTTTCTTTCTCAAGTTCCCAAGTTGAAGTAACAGGATAGAGACTTTAGTATTCACAAATAGAGTATCATTGACAGCATTACTGACTATGAGCCGAGGCAGTCAACCTCAGAAAGGATATTAACTGGTGACTTTGGCTCCAATTCTTAAAAAATAAAAGCTTAAAAGATTACCAGTAAATAATCCAGCACTATAGAGAGTAATATTCTTGTTCAATGGTATTTGGGATGGAGGTTAGAAATAGTCACAAAACCTCCTGTCTGGCACCTTTCCCGGACAGAAATGTAATATAATAAGATGAGGAATCTGATTTCAGATGATTTGTGTTAGAGATGGAAATGCAAATTTGCAAGCATTAAATATTTGTCATGACTTCTGTTTCAGAACATCATCAAAGCTGCTAGTGCTATTTTAGACCCCCAGAACAAGGAGCACTGGGAACAGATCCAACGCACAGAAGGAGGAACTGCACATCTAATGAAACACTATGAGGAATATGCACACACCATAGCACAAAACCTGAGGAAAACCTACCTTCGACCTTTCACCATTGTCACTCCAAACATGAGTGAGTAATAGAGACAATTTCGTCTTTATTGTATTTGGGCCAGAATGACAGCTCCCTTTTTGAAAAATATTGGGCGAGATTTTGCAGGGGTAGAGGTGTGTTTGTAACCATGGTTGCCCGAGTGAAATGGGCTCCAACCTCAGCATGTCAAGCAGATTAGCACAGAAACCCTGAAGCTGTAGTTTGTCACTCAGTACTCCAAGAGAACCTACACTGTGGCCATTCCTCCAACTTAGAGCTGATAATCAAGAAACCAGTGAGAGCTTCAACATTTTCGACTCCTGAGTGGCGATCAGAAACTGCATAAAAAGTTGCACTTGTTCCTCAATCAAGCATTTCTGGGATTTTAATGGTAATGTGATTAATAACATTTGACGAAGAGCAATGCTACAATCAGATGTAGGTTCACTGCACAGGATAGAGGCAATATTTTTGCTAGGTCTTTCAGCAAGATTCGTTTTGAGGTCAGCAGAGAGAGCCCTTGCATTGCAGCTATCGACAAATGTACTTAAGGTGAAATTGAAGTCATAGTGGCCCTACTGGAATGAAATCTATTAGTATTCCATCATGTATTGATGGAAACCCCAATTCATGATCTGTCATATCCCAGTGGTTGTTCGTGTTCTATCAAGTCCCCCAGTGTTGAGTTAATGGAAGTGTTGTGAATGCAAAATGAATGTGGGTTCCTTCCACATTGCAGACTTCCTTTGATGCATTAGCTAGTGTTTCTTTATTGGTTTATTTATGGAGCCTCTTCGAGTCTCAGCTATGTTACGGAGCTGCATAGTTCTGTCCAGCTCCAGTGACAGCAACTCCTCCTACAGGCACCCCATGCCCTCACCTCCCCACTTCCCCACTGTTTCAGCCAGTGAAGCGCTTTGTATATAATTGTTCTTTATACTCGTGATCAAATGTAACTGTGCTCAAAGTTTTGAAGCAACCAGACACAAACACCTTGAACAATTTTGGGTGGCACGGTGGCTCAGTGGTTAGCACTGCTACCTCACAGCGCCAGGGATCTGGGTTCGATTCCACCCTTGGGCAACCGTCTGTGTGGAATTTGCACATTCTCCCCATTTCTGCGTGGGTTTCCTTCGGGTGCTCCAGTTTTCTCCCACAGTCCAAAGATGTGCAGGCTAGATGGATTGGCCATGCTAAATTGCCCATAGTGTCCAGGGATGTGTCAATTAGGCTGATGGGTCGGGTGGGATACTGTAAGGGTCGGTGTGGACTTGTTGGACCGAAGGGCCTGTTTCCACACTGTACGGATTTTATGATTCTAATTTTGATGTCGTTCAGGAATCTGGAGAAAACTGTCTATTAATGTTGTAGAAACCAACATCCATCAAAGTGAACATCTATTTTAAATGACTCTGTAGTTTAAACGTTCAGCCAACAAATGTGACAGCAACATTTTCCCATGTGTCTGGAACTTTATGTGTGCATCTTTCTGTACCTCAAGTCATTGCAGTCGAACTTTTTGAGATGACGAACTTTCCTGGTGCCAGCATGCCACAATTTGAGAAAATTCGTGAAAAAATTCCCAAAGATCTTGAATCCAGCGTATTTTTTCCAGATGCACTCCTCAAAATTGAAGGTGATGAAGGTACATTGCATTTATTTCTGTCTTAGTGTTGTGATGCTCTTATTGAAGTATAATTGTATTTATCATGAGCCAGGTTTGATGCATCATCCATGCTGTGTTACTTGGTTCTAACTCAAACAGTACAGGATTCACATGGCATGAATGCAGGAAGGAAAAGATTCCAAACTTTGAGTTCCGAACTTGAAATACGTGTCACTGTTTGCGTGTGCAAACATGTACGCAAATGTTGAGACATCACGAAAATATATGCCTTTCTTACATATCACTGGCTTTTTTGAAATTCAATAAGTTAAATAATGAACAAAATTCTCTGAGTATGTTTGAGAACTTAAGCAAATTCAGAAGGTTACAATTAAGCTGGCCATTGGGTCATAACAAAAAGATAAATTGCTTTTCATTTGAACTGTTCATGGGAAAATAATTTGAAGCCTTTGAAAGCATGGATTCGGTGTAAGTATTACATTAGCTTCTTGATGTCAAGTGACTTCAATGACATGGAACTTCTGCCAGGAATGAAACAAAATGAGAGGGGTTTTTCTTTTACATAATCCCTAGTCACATATATAGCTGCTTTCTAACATTGGTAAGGCCGGTCATGTGCAACTTTATTATTTTCATCATGTACAGTGCTATGATTAGTTCAGCATCAGTTCAGAAGTATCCTAATTGTGCATTGTGCCAATGTTAGGATGACAACAAGATTAGACTCAATCATCCCTCACCCCTCCCAGCCAAGGTGCATGAATGGGAAGCAAACACTTATACTCTTTCGGAAGCAAAATGTATACAGTCATGCAAAAGTATGTAACAGTGTAAATTATTGGTCAGATGTGACAGCAGTCACTCTCACAGACAAAAAACTTCCCAACATTTAACTGTCCAGCTTACCTATGAAGTGTGTTACTTGGCCTGATCAGATATGGCAGATAATTGGTTTAGCCACTCAGCACCACATCTGGCTTGCTCACATGGAGCACTGATCACTACAGATCACTGTCTGTCTCAACAGCTCTCTGTTCCAGAATACTCTTACATTACAAAGATAACTTCCATTATTTTCCCTGTTGCAAAGCATCTTCTTAAAGGCTTGTCTCATCCCCTTTTCCCTGGCCTCCAGCGGCAATGTGAGAGGCTGATGGTTTTCTTTATCACTAAGATTGCTTTCCCTTCTTCCCTGTTTCCCCACTAAGGAAAACTTGCTTACAGTTTCCTCCCTATTCTCACTCAGAGTTCACATAATTGCTTTGTTTCTCAGTAATCTCTTGTAATCTCAGAGCTGTTGTCCATGAGACCGACCTCCTGCAACTTGAACCCTATTCCTGATAAATTGCTAACCGTACCACTGGACCTTGTTTCGAATGGTATTTTTAATGGACCTCATTTCCTGGGTACTAGCCTCATTATTTCAAATATGCCATCATCACCTTTCAAAAAGCATACAAACCTGTTATCATCCTGGCCTTAAGCTAATGACCGATTCTAACTGCACTTCCCTTGCTGAAGACCTTGCATGTTTGTTTGCCTCCCAGACCCAAGCCCCATTTCTGAGAAGCTCATGTTTGAATCCCAATAATCAGTTTTCCCCCACCATTCCCCATTACGGTATTGAAGCACCTCTTACCAAAACCAAAAATACCCTGAATAAAAATCAGCAAATCTTCCTCATCTTTTTCAACCTGTGTAACCTGAAAAGTGGTTGACCACCCATTATTCTCCTTCACAGCCTCACTATCATCCAACTGGATGGGAAGGCCTGATCCCATTCTTACCAATACAGTCATGGCCAGAGAATCTCCTTCTGCAGTGCTGTACTCTTTCTGCACCTGGACCATTATCTCTGGTAACCTCAAAGATATAACCTTTCCATCCTCTTTCCCAGATCCACCCCTCTGACCCCTGCCGCTGCCTCCTTATTTATGCAGTGCTCCTCCTTGGTGACATCATGTGACAATTCAACAACGCTTTCCACATGTGCATTGACAGCACTGAGTTCTACCTGCCCACCATCTCTCTCTTGAACCATCCATTTTCTCTCAACTATCTGACTGCTTATCCAGCACCTGCTACTGGATGAATAGAAATATTCTCCAACTTAAGGTTTAGGAAAATAGAAGTAATTGACTTCATTGTACCCATCGCAAGCTTCGTTCTCCAGCTTCTGACTCCATCCCTGTTCCCAGCAACTGTCAGAGACTGAGTTGTGTCTCTAGTGTTTTATTTGTCACTGAAATGTGCTTCCAGCAGCATTGTTGCAACATTCTTAAAACTGCTTACTCCCACCTTCGTAGCTCCAGTCTGTGTCAGCTCTTTGCTGCTGAAATGCTCCTCTGTTAACTCTCACCTTAACTGTTCCAGTGTTTTTTCTGGCCTCCTTAAACTTAGTCTCGTCCATAGCTCTGCTGCTTGTAATTGCCCCATGTCCTATTTGCCCATTGCCCCTGTGCTTGCTAACTCGTATTACCTCCCAGTTTAGTAACACTTTAAAAGCCTCATCCTTATGTTCAAGTCCCTCCCTGGTTTCATCCATCCCCCACAATTCTCCGATGTACCTGCAGTCTCCAATTTTGGCAGCATTTGCATCCCTCATTTGAAGCACTTCTGCACAGACAGCTGTGCCTTCAGCTACCAAAGCTTTAAACTGTTAGTCTAGATTCTGTTGAATTCAAGTTTCATCACCTTCCATGGTTTTTTTTAAATTCGTTCATGGGATGAGGGCATTGCTGGCTGGACAGCATTTATTACCCTTCCTTAATTGCCCAGAGGGCAGTTAAGAGTCATCCACATTGCTGTGAGTCTGGAATCACATGTAGGCCAGACCAAGTAAGGATGGCGGTTTCCTTCCCTAAGGGATGTTCGTGAACCAGATGGGTTTTTCCGACAATAGACAATGGATTTATGGTTATCGTTCGACCATTAATTCCAGATATTTATTGAATTCAAATTCCATGGAAGGACTTGAACCCAGGTCCCCAGAGCATTATCTGGGTCTCTGGATTAACAATCCAACGACAGTACCACAAGGCCATCGCCTCCCCTGGTGGAAGTTTAAAGCTATATCCCCAGAATGTGAAGGTCTGAGAAAAGGTCACCAGACCCGAAACGTTAACTCTGTTTTTGCCTTCACAGATGCTGCCAGACCTGCTGAGCTTTTCCAGCAACTTTGTATTTGTCCCCAGATCGTGAGCCTGGGGCTCAGGGTTTCTGGTCAAGTGGGACTACCATTATTGCCACTGCTGACCCTAGCTGAAAGTGTGAAAAGGTTGCCTTGATTATTTGCTATCATACAATATCACCTAATAATCCTCCAGGGCAGAGTAATCATCCTGAACACAGTGTCAATGGGAAGTTGGGAGATACATTTTCAAAAAGGAAGAAGAGGAATGCTGGTAGCTCCCACCCATATGCAGTTGCTGTGGTGATCATTTACAGATCACTGGGATTGCTTTTGCCTGAACGATACGATCCCGATCGAAGAAGTATGAGGTAAGATTTTGTATTTTTTTATTACACAAACTTCTGAAACATGAGCCTTTCAGCTTTGAGTTTCATAAAACATATTAACTTTCCATCCCATTTAAACTTGTCCAGAGTAGTCAGCATTTGCTGGTGATTTTGTAATTTGTATCAAATTTGAAAATGAAGTAAGATGAGCTTTAAAGTCAAATTCTGTTCAGGAATTTACAAACACACAAGTTATAATTTCAACTCATGAACAATAAAAGAGCCACTGCATGTAAAATTTGTAGTTGCTGGTCTGGATGGTATTGGCTTCCTGTCAATTGTCCTAACTGTAACTTTGTCACTAAATGATTGTAGGTAAATTATTGCTTGTGCAAGGACATTAACTTGCATTTCATACAGAATTGAGAAACTATGCCACTGTATGGATATTTATGCTGATGATGAAGTTGACGGAGAGGTCAAAGGGGAGATGTGAGTGGATAGCTGGAGATGGATCCCATAGAGAGAGAGAGAGAGAGAGAGAGAGAGAGAGAGAGAGAGAGAGAGAGAGAGAGATGAAAGGGTTGGGTAAACAAGGAGATAGTGTATAGCAGGCCAGTACCTAAGGAAAGCAGTATAAGTGATAGTAAAAGCCAAGAGTAGGAGAGAATGGGTGAGCTGTACTGAAAACGGCCCATATAATGTGATAATGCATGCCACCCATGACCTAACAGGGTCAAGTTTGGGGTGAGTAAAAAACATGGAAGCATAGAAGTGGAAACATTGAAGTCTGTAAATTTATGGAACTTGATGTTGAATCTGAGAGGTTGCGGAGTCCCAAACGGAAAATAAGATGCTGTTCTTCGAGCTAGCACTGAGACTCACTGGGACACTGCAGCAGGTATGTGACAGAAATGTAGGCGAGGGAACATGGTGTGCTGATGTGGCAGGGTCAGGGTCGTTTTTGTGGATGGAATTTTTATTCAGCAAAGAGGTCAGCCAGTCTGCATTTCATCTCCCCAGTGTAGAGGACACCTATAATTTAGACTAGGTTGAATAAAATACATATACATTGCTGCTTCACCCTGGAAGGGATGTCTGGGGCCTTGGCTGCTGAGGAGGTAAACACCTTCTGCAGTTGCATGGGAAGGTGCTGTGAAGAGGTGTTTGGAGTGAAGAAGGAGCAGACCAGGGCATCCCAGAGGGAACTGTTCCTGTGAAATACTGACAAGAGAAGGAAAGGGGATATGTTTTAAAGAACATTGGGAGCTTCTGATGCTGCAGGTCTTGATTCACCTGAATTCACATGGATGGCTTTATTTATACTGATGCCTTTCTTGAAATATTATTTCTCTTCAGGGTACCTAATCGGCCGGTTATAAACACGCCCATTGTAAGTGCTACAGTTTACACGAACGACCGGCCTTTGCCACAGCAGCTGGAGAGTCCAGTGACTCTAAAGTATCGTTTGTTTGTAACTGAGGAAAGGACCAAGCCCGTCTGTGTATTTTGGAATCACACTCTTGCGTAAGTGAGACAGAAGTGCTTTGGGCTTCTACTTTTACTTTTGAGCCAGTCACTTGATGAGATGGGAATAATAAGAGTTGCCTGGTGAAACTCAAAGGGTTCAATGTATGTTCTAATGATTTTTTTTTAACCACTTGTTTTGGAAATTGAGTAAACTTACTGTAACCCTTCACTATAATATCATGTAATTCATCACAACTTATATAAAGCTCAAGTACGGTTCCATCATAATTTGAGAACTGTGTCCCTCTACATTTAAAAAAAAACTGTGGAAGTCGGAGATGTGAAATAAAAACAAA